>NC_089821.1:241795876-242420876 GCF_035046505.1 Tiliqua scincoides
ATGTACCTCTACATGCCAGCCTAGCCAACTCCTGAGAAGGCGCAAATGTGCCTTACGGCACATTTTGCAACCCTCCTGGGCGGTGGCTTGAGACAAGGGACTTGCGCCGGCCCAAGTCAAGGGCTGGATTCCGCCCAAAATTATATATTTTGAGAAACAAAGTAAATTTTGCTGGAAATTCCCAATACAGTTTGTACGTACTTACAAAAACCTCCCTGAACTCTTTAAACATTAAGGCTACAATACCCAGCCTTAACTATACAGTTTTCTGAGAGCAAGCCCCATTGGACACAGTGCAACTCTCTTCTGAGTAGATATACATAGGATTGTGCTGTTAAGCTTCTAGGGGTGCAATCCAAAGTGCGCCCTAGGTCAGCGCAAGTCCCCTGCGCCAGCCTCCCAATTTCGCAGGAAAGGCATAAGGCACTTACACCACCAGGTGAGTCAGGAGGCTGGTGCAGGGGACTTGTGCTGGCCTCTGGAGGCCTAATGTGGCCCCAGCAGTGCCAGCAGAGGGTGAGTTTGCGTCAGTAGCAGGCTACTGGCACAGGGGTCTGGGGAGAGCAAGGGAGAGTGGTTGGGCCCATGGGTGAGCCGGGCCCAGGAGGAAGGTAGAGCCATATCCGGCACTTAGGCCAGATTCTAAACCCCCTCCCGCTGGACCCAGCCCAGTGCTGGGCTGTTCAGATGTGCACCACATCTTTAGGTGGTGCTGATCTGAGTAGCCCCATTCTGACCACTGCTGTGTTACCTAGGAGAAAGGAAGTCAGTTTCCCTTGCCCTGGGATGCACTGCTGCCAGCCTCAACCCTGCACTGGGTACAGCACAGGCCAGCTGGCCTGCCTGTTCCAGTACAGAATAGGATTGCGTTGTAAGATTGAAAAATATAATTTTCAAAGTATTCTCTTGTGATAATGCTACACACAGAGGCTGTCTTTCCCAAATGCTCTAACTTTGTTTCTGTGGCACCTTTTGGTCCTATCTAATCACACCAAATTGTTTAGGTGACTGTTTTACAAATTTAACTTTGATTAACAATATCAAATGTCTTGACTGACGCAAAATAGATATTGTTGTGGTAGTTTTCATGAAACTATTTATTGATAGAATTGCAATCCTACATAATAACCAGTTCCATTTTAAATGTTATCTTTCACTGGGTCACAATTCACCCTTAATAGCAAGTATGTTATTTTTTGTTTCAGATATAATCGATATTAGGGTACAATCAGTTGTTCTGCAGTTCCTATAATTCTGTTATGAATTATGTTATTTGCAAGATGTTCTTCCTTAGCATTTCTAAAATTGCTAGAAACTAATCAAACATTTCATTCACATTTTTAGCAAGTTTTGAACTCTTGATTAGTAGATGTAGTATATAAATACCCAAGGGCTTCATACATTTTGCTGTAAATAAAATATTTGCACATTTTTCAACTCTCAGATCTAAAAGACAGAGTACAAGAGCTGTTCCTTACATTATTATGGAAAAACAAGACTGCAGTCTTGGGGGAATGGCATGTCTGAAGATCTATTCCTAGATAGATACAAAATGTCAAAGCCATAATACATTATATTACAGCATATATTATCATTTCGACATTTAATTGTTATTCAGGCATATGTATGCCTCCTGCAATTAAGTGCATGTCTTTCAAGAGGAATGTGAGAAGCAGCCCTACTGTGTAAAAGTGGTAGAAGTATAAATTGACCATTCTGCTGTCCACCACATACAGGTCTCATGAAGAGGGCTTATGCATGAGCAGTGGTTTATGGATTATGCCCATATGCAGTACATGCAATTATATCACTTGGAATGCTAGGAAACTTTCCACACATCAAATTTATTTTTTGATTGCTTTGTGGAAGAGAAATATCTCTCAGCATGCAGATATCAGAGGGCTACCTGCTAACCAATTTGGAGAAGGCAATACCCCGAGGAAAGGCTAAGAAGCATTTTTTTGTGTCAGCTGGGTAGCTTCTCTGGTTAGCATTTTCTGCTTAGAAAATGTATAGAAGCTTCAGGTTCCCTTGCATCCCTCTTTCTACAGTTTTTAAGCTTTAAGGTTTAAATGCCTGTTGGAAAAAAAAAATCATTTGGAGCATTTATACATATTTTTGAACCAGTCAGAAGTATATATCTTTTTAAAGAAATTCTTAAAAAGTCTAGAACCAACATGGAATGCTTCAAAGGAAGAAATTAAGTATTCAGGGTTTAGTGTCATATTAAAATCTGAAACTATTGCACATTGCACACTGATAATTTTCAAATATTTGCTCAATTAATGATTGTGTCTTAGGACTGTGTAGGCAAACCCTTCTGTGTTTACTGTCAGTTAATTTCTTCTCAGGGTGTTGTTGATACATGCACCTGGTGTGTAGTGGTTCTAATCCAGTGAGCAAGTATGAGCAGGACACAATCCTTTGTCTTATATTTTAGTTCACAACTGGAAAGGACTGGCCGTTCCAATTTGTGATGAATGGAACAAATTTTGTCACATTATGTAATGGATAGAAATCAAAGAAGAGAACATATTTCTAGACGAGTGGTAAAAAGGAACTATCCTAGATCAGCAGTTCCCAAACTGTGGGTCAAGACCCATAGTGGGTTGTGTGACCCAATTTTGGTGTGTCATGAAACTGAAAGGGCAGATTAGGCTATGTGCATCAAGGGTTAAAGAAGCTGTTACCTGGACGAGCACTGCTGCTGAATCACCTTTACAACCACACCCCTTGTTATTTATAAATCAGGTAGCAGCCTCTAAAACATTTGGGAACCACTGACCTAGACAAAGAGCTGTAAAGCTCCAATCGCATCAATTCATTTTCTAAAAATGAAGCCATTCATCTGCAGAACTTTAGGGTATCTTTCCCTCTATTCTGAAAGTCCCCAATAGGATTGTAGTCAAAACAGAGCCATCCACAAAGAAGATGGAAGTTTCTGGTTTTTCCCTGAATTTCAGAGTTTTGCAGAATTTTGCTCTGCAGAGTTTTGTTCTATTCTGTCAAATTCAGATTCCCACCTTGAGCCTCCCACCTTGACATGGCGCCTCTCAACTCTGCACCAGCTAAATAGGGGGGGCCTGCATTGCAGGGCCTGCTCCCTTACCTGGGGGAAGGGGATGAATGTCCCGTTCCCTGGAGGAGCTGCTGGCATCTGCCTGCCAAACACTGAATGCATCAGCAGCCATTATGGTGCTGCTGCTCCTCTGGGTACCTGGCCGTTCAGGATTGGGCTGTGAGTTCAGTAGAACTTACTCGCAGGCAGAGGAGTATTTAGCTGCTGGACTCTTCTTGTTTTCCATTTATTTAAGTCTGATTGGAGCCTTTAATGTTCTGTAGATGCTCACATTCCAGGAATCCCATTGTGCCCACCTGCTAAATTTAGACATTTTAATCCTTCACAATCTCAGAATAATATGTTTTGATCTCATTCATTGCTAACACCTGTGACTTTTCAGTGTTCCTCTGACAATTGATGTTGCTCATAATTTCTGAAATATCACATGTTTAAAATTCCTCTCAGCTATCAAAGTAACACCGCAGCTGATGTCTTGAACACCATTACCAACATTCAGCCAAAGGAAAGTGGAGGTGGAGTAGGAGAGACCCGAGAAGCCATTGTGTATCGATTGGCTGAAGATATGCTGGAGAAGCTGCCTCCTGATTATGTGCCCCATGAGGTTATTAACTTTAACCAACTGTTATGAGAGTTTTTCCAGACTTAGAATTGTGGAAGTATTAAATTATTGAAGCAGAGTCCTGCAGCAGCTCTGCCTTTTGCATGGACTGGAAGCTGCATTTGGGCAGGATGAAAACTATTTAACTGGTGTCAGTGTTGCTCAGTGAATGTAATGAAAAAGAAAATGGTTGGGGATGTAAGCACTAAAGGAAGGAGAGGTTGCAAACAAAAGTCAGGAGGCTATGATGGAGGAACACATCTCAGAACTCTAGCAGACCAAGACTATCAGAGGTTGCAGACTGAAATAAAATCCACTGTGGAGGAATGGGTTGGTATTGACTTGGTACAAACACTACTTATGTAAAGCTAGCAGGAGTGGAGCATGTGATTTTATACCTTCTGCGTGACAGAACACTTAATGGCAGACCTAGACAAACAAACAACATACTTCTCTGGTGAGCTCTCCATGGCAGAGTTAGTCAGCTGAAGGTGGGTAGTTCCTCTTCCCAGGCAGGCAGGTCAAGCAAAAGCTTCTTGTGGAGAGGAGCTCCTCCTGTGCACATACCCATCATAACGTTACCTGTGATGGACTTTTCCTCCAGAAATTTGTCCAATCCCCTTTTAAAGGCATCTAGGCCAGATGCTGTCGCCACATCCAGTGGCAAGGAGTTCTACAGACTAACTACACACTGGATAAAGAAATATTTTCTTTTGTCTGTTCTAATTCTCCCAACACCCAATTTTAGTGGATGTCCCCTGGTTCTGATGTCGTGTGAGAAGGAAAAGAGCATTTCACTATCCAGTTTATCCATCCCCTGCATAATTTTGTATGTCTCAATCATGTACCTCCTCAGGCACTTTTTTTTCTAGATTGAAAAACCCCAAATGCTGTAGTCTTTCCTCATAAGGGAGGTGCCCCAGCCCAGTAATCATTTTGGTCACTCTCTTCTGCACCTTTTCTCAGCAGCCTTTGGTTGAGGGACCATGCCTTCTGAAAATCCATACATATAATATCCACAGGTTCTCCCATGTCCACATGCCTGTTGACCTTTTCAAAGAATTCTAAAAGAGGCTGGTCTTCCCAGGTGAAATCTCCAAAGATCAGGAAGACAACAGCTGACTGTAGCCCTGGGAACTGCAGAAGCCTGCTGATGGGAAATATGGTTTCAGTGTTGCTTGTTTTTAGAGCCTTATGTGTGTGAATAGTTACTATGATGTCTTCCTAAATCTGGCAATATTTTGCACAGAACAATGGTTCCAAGTGGGCAGTCTTCTAATAGTCAACAGCTACTGTTCAGTCTTTCAGTCAAAGCTGTTAATGGGTTCCATGTTTCAGCCATAATCCTGAAATATTTTTGCAACAGTGATTCCTACCTGTTCACAGCTACTCCTCTCAATCTTCAACTTTGGTGTCATTTTCTAGAAAACAGGCTTCTAGAGATGATACAAGATCGGTATGATAGTGTTATGTGATGTAGTTAATTGGATTTGGTTGTTTGATGTCAGAAAGCCATATCAGAGTGAGGGAAATACTGTCTGGGCTCACTCTGTGTGGACAAATGTTTTGGCCCTCGTTTGTAGCCCTCCTGCCCCAATCAGTTGCTGAAACTGGGGTGATATTTTTGTAGAGGATGGGCACCACAATCTTATGCATGTCTACTCAGAAGTAAGTTTCATTGTGCTAAGTGGGGCCAGGCCCATAGCCAGGATTATAGAGGTGGGGGTGACTAATTTTTCAGGGGGGGCAATTATGTCAAGTATCTATACTGGTGTGCAAATGAAGGATAAGTATGGAGAAACATCAAAGACCCATAACAACCCGAATTTCATGAGGAGGATATATTTTGGGTTTTTCTTTTTTTGAAAGATGCATTCATTATCTGTAAAGCAACAATAATTTGCATAGAATAAATGTATCTCTTATGCAATGTAAAATCTATTTGACTACATAGAAATAACATGCAACTTATCCTTTCATTTTGGACACCAGTCCAATACAGAGGCTTGCAACCTGCAAAAGTAAAACATATCACTATGATATAGGTAGTATTTACAGGTGGAGCCTACTTATCCACGTTAGTTCCATTCCATGACTCCGCGCGATTGACAAAAAACACGTTGTGCTAAATGCCATAGAGTTACACAAATTCGCTGCAGCCTGACACTTCCGGATGGAGGGAAACTAAGGCAGCTGTTCTCAATCCCCTCCCCTCCTACTGAGCCCTCCTGTTGCCAGCTGTCCTGCTTCTTTCAGAGTTGGAATGGTGAGCTTGCTTGGAAAGTCTCATCCTCTGTGTTCCAGGCGGCCTCCCCACAGCACTGCAGGTTCTCCTCCTACTTTTTGCTGCTGCTGCTCCTGCAGCCCTCCCTGGCCACCATCATGGAAGCTGCTCTGCCCTGGAGCATTCTGGGACTTGTAGTCCGGCTCTCTGCTCACCCTCACCTGTCTCTCCAAGGTTTCCCAAGGCTTGCTTGGGAAGGCTTGTTGGAGCAGGAGAGCCTGCCTCATCAGGGGAGGAGGGGAATTTAGGTTTTTTAAAGCAATCCCCTCTCCTCCTGCCTCCCTCTCCTGAGCCCTCCCTGTTGCCAGCTGTCCTGCTTCTTTCACAGGTGGGATGCTAAGCTTTTCAGAATCCAGCCCTATGTATTTCTACTCAGAAGTAAGCCCCATTGTAGTCAATGGGACTTACTCCTAGGAAAGTGTGGAGAGGATTGTAAGCTATATCTCAAGCTTTGCTTGGTGGGAAGGCTTGCTTGTGTCGGTGATTGCCTGCATCATCTGGGGGGGGGGGAATTCGGCAAACACTCCCTGGGTTTTTTAAAGCAATCCCCTCTGTTGCTACCACACCTGCCCCTGTGTGAGTGAGTGAGTGCGCACGCGCACGCACGCACGCGCGAGGGAGCTCCACCTTGCTGCATGTGTTCTGGTTACACAGGGTTTTCTGCCCCCCCTCTTTAGCCTCTTTGCTGCCTTAGGGGTTCCAGGAATGTTAGTGTTCCTTCGAAAGGGGGACCTCTTCTATGGCTCCAGGGCTATTCCCTGCCTGGTTGAGGCAGAGCCTTTTTGCAGTGTTTTGGGCTACCTGGGTGAGAGGCCACCGTGAGGCAAAGGTGTGTGTGACTTTCAGTACCCTCAGCCATTGAATCTGCATAAAAAATCCCGTGGATAAATAGGCTGCACCTGTACTTGTATTGAAAGCCTTTTATTTGCTGATGACACAAGTAAATTTATTTACTTTTCCTAAAAGCAGGAGGAGAGATATTGAAGTAAAATGCAGTAATGCCATTGGAACATTAGTTTTTTACATTATTCATTACTTTTAAAAAGCAAGGCACAGAAGACTTGAATCTACCTAGTAGAGCTGAATTCTCCTATCTTTCTGAGAATTGAATTTTCTTAGAACCTTTTCCACACTTAAGTTCTTGGTTCTCTTTAGCTCAAATGCTAGGTATACTAAATTAGCCATTCTTGAGTGAGACATTGATAATCTTTGAGGTCTGTTAATTTGTGTAAGCACTGAGAAGGTTGATTCACAAACTGCTGTGCTACATGCAAAAGTTCTTACTGCCGCTAACATACTGTAACAATCTTCAAAGGCACTCCGGTGTTTGTATATTTCACTGAAGAAATTACGCTTTTCAATTTTGTTCTTCTCAAGGAAATGTTTTACTGTTTTCATTTCTTCTTTACTTGGAATGGTAGTATTGAAATTCTTTAGATAATCAAGCCTAACATTTTCATCATCTAAATTTTCTGCTACCATTATTGCCTGAAGAATATCTTTATTGTTGTGGAATCTTCTTTTTATTTCGGCTAGCACTACATCCAGAATTTCAAAAACGTCAGAAGCATACTTACTGTGGGTGTCACTACATGATGCTCTGTTACCTGTTGTTTCAGACACCATATAATTATTGGTAAGGAATTAAATTTCCTTTTCCTTGGCATTTTTACTTCTTCCGCTTTAGCCAGTTTTGATGTTTCCTGCAGAATTGATTTCAAAGTTTCACTATTTCTTAACTCTTCTAGTGAACTTTCTATAGCTTGAATTAAGTTATAGGCCTGCTCCAAGGAAATGTCATGACTTTGGTGTCCCTTATCTACTGGAGAAAGAATTTCCAAAATATTTTTCATTACCACTAGACAAAATCTAAACTCTTGCTTCCGCATTATAAGATGGAGATCAGTGCTAAGAACCACATCTTCCCCATCAAATCTTTTTCCATTATTTATTGATATTAGTTCAAGAGTTTCTGATATGTTTGTATTCTTCAAAAATTGTCCTACACACCTGAAGATGTCCTGACCATCTCTGTTCCAGCAGAAGAGAAAGAGCTTTGCCTTCATACTCAGCAGCCACTATCCCATGGGACAAAAAGTTGTATAACTCCATACATTGTCCAAAAAATTCCCACACCATTGGCACAACCTTAGCTGCGTTAACTATAACTAAATGCAGTCTGTGGTTAAAACAGTGGACGTACAGAATTTCTTTCTTCAGTTTTTTTTATTAATGCCTGGACACCACCTTTCTTGCCACTCATAACTGATGCTCCATCGTAACATTGGCTCAGCAGATTGTTAGGATTTAAACCATACCTTCCTAACATATCTAAAGTTGTGTTTGTAAAGGTCTCAGCATCCAAAGCAGTTGTTGTCTCTATGGACAGCATGGATTCATAAATTTCACCATCTTTAACATATCTATTAGCAATTGCTATATTTTCTCTTCGATCTTTGTCTTTTCTTCCATCCTCCAAGACAGAAAAAAATGGGACATCTGCATTCTTTATGTCATTGGAAACTTCCTCTTGAATGAGAGCAGTCATTACTTTAACTATTTCATTTTGAATTTCTGGGGATTCGTAAGTGGCATTCTTTGGAATAATTTTGTAAGATTCAGTTAGTTTTGGATCCTTTTTGAGGGTATATTTGAAAATGTTTTTAAATAAACTTTCCTCCACATGTTCTTCAATGTTGTATATTCCTCATTGGAAGCTCATTAGCTACAAGAAACTGAATGATTTCAACAATGCTTGAAATGTAATACCTTTGTTTTTCAAGCACATTATCATTAATTAGAGTTGAAATAGATGTGTTTGAATCAGTTCTTTGGTTTCTTTCAGACCACATTAACATAGCCTGCACATGGGTCTCAGATGAAGCATGCTTGAAAAATCCTGATTGAGGGCCCAATCCTATCCAACTTTCTAGCACCGATGCAGCCCCGAGATAAGGGAACAAATGTTCCAATGCTTTGAGGAGGCCTCAGGGACTGTCCCTCCACCACAGGATGCAGTGCGTGTCCCAGTGGCACAGCTGGACTGGCCCTGGAAAATTGGATAGGATTTGGCCCTTAGTTTTATCCAATGCAGCCTTCCAATTACTAAATCCCTTTTTTACGTAAGCTTGCTCTTTAGTAAATGGAACAAACTGGTGACACAGGTGGAAACAACAGGTGGATAGCAAAATGCAGCATCTAGTTTTGAAGAATATTCCAACCACTTAAAATGTTGAAACCACTCTGATCTGAACGATCTGCCATCTTTGTTCTTTGGATATTTACCAAGTTTAATTTCTTTAATGGTCTCTCCTATTTGTGCTAAATCATCAGGAGTCTTCTCATTAACTGCCTTACTAACAGAAGCTATGATGTCTCTATCTGCACCTGTTGTTTCCAAAGTTTTTTGATTACACAAGTTTGAAGCTCGGTTTGTTCTGACAACAAAACGGTCCATGTTGGAAGATCTCAACACTAATTCTTTTGCACTCAGGTTCTACAGAGTAAATGTCTGTTTATTTGATGGAGTACATTCACAAATTTGCACATGTCAACAAACAATTGCAAAAATATCACACTTTTAATGAAAATATAACAGTTTGCTGGAGCCAAGAAGTCAAGTGTTCACTCCAGGGGTCATCCAGCATATACACAGAAGGGCCACATCGTATATCAGGCATGGTGTTCAGGGCCTAGAGCTATATTATTCAAATTTACACTAAATTAGAATTCCAATACCCATGAAAAGAGCTCTGAGATCTCTAGGAACCATCCAAAATCTCAGAGCCATGCTTCCTCCCGCCCCCCAAGAAAGGCCCTTCCCAGGCCCAAACAGCAGAAATGGTCCATCCAAAATCTCAGAGGCCAGAGCTATGCTTCCTCCCCCCCCACCCCCGAGAAGGGCCCTTCCCAGGCCCAAACAGCAGAAATAGTCCATCCAAAATCTCAGAGACCAGAGCTATGCTTCCTCCCCCCCCACCCCCGAGAAGGGCCCTTCCCAGGCCCAAACAGCAGAAAGAGTCCATCCAAAATCTCAGAGACCAAAGCCATGCATCCTTCTCCCTCCCCCCCCCCCGAGAAGGGCCCTTCCCAGGCCCAAACAGCAAAAATAGTCCATCCAAAATCTCAGAGACCAGAGCCATGCTTCCTCCCCCCCTCCCCCAAGTAGGGTCTGGGGTTTTACCTTAAGGAAAAATTATTAGCTAATCAATTTCCAATGAGAATGGCTGCCTTGATGAACTATGTCATACCAAAGGTCATGTGTATGACCAGGTTATAGTAACTTCAGGCAGTGGTACATATTAGTGAATAATTATCTTTTTATAGTCAAGATGCTGCAAATATTTGGCATGTGTGGGCTGCCACTGAAAAATCCAGTGGATTTTTCAAGGGAAGTGAAAAAAACAAGGTATCAGATTAATCCAGAAGCAATGTGAAAGAGTAATACTGATATCAAAGTTGTAATCTCTCCTGAAAAAAAATCCATAAATGATTTATTAAGTGAAACATGCTGCTGTTGCAACTTCACATTGTTGCAGTACTTATTTCTCAAAATTTAATAGGTACATGCAGTGACTGCAATGAATAGCTTTACAAATCTTAAGTAAAACACAAGAATATAACAACTGCTTTCTCTACCCACTAACTAGGTAATCATTCCCCTTGTGTATCTGTGTTTAGATGATCATAAAGTCAATTGATTTAGGGTGCAATCTACTGAGCCCTCATCCCAAACAGCCCCCACTGAAATAAATGGTGGCTCTGCAGATGCACTTCATGAACTTTACTCACAATTGCCTTTTTTCTACTTTTATGAATACAAGAAAGTTTTAAAATGCGATGCACTTGAATCTGAGATGGACTAAAGCATATTTTTAAAGGGCCAGTGTGTTTGAATTTAATTGCTAATATTTCCTGATGCATGGAATTTCCTGATGTCAATTTCACAATTGAATACAACATACTCTGACATAATCTTTACAGGAATATATTTCTGGAACAGAAATATATAGTAGTGGCTCTGTAATGACCCCTTTGATGTTTTAGGGCCCAATCCTATCTCCTGCCAGTCCACAGCATGTAGTGCCACCAATGGCACATGTACTGCATGCTATGTTGGGGGGAATGGCCAAAAAAATCTTTTTTATTTACCTCCCCATAGGCTGCCTGGCCTCCAATGAGTCTCCTCAGACCGACACCTGCTATTTAACTGAGGAGCATCAGAGTCGGGCTGGAAAAAGGGAGATAGGATTTTGGTGAGTGCTACTGCCATGGAGATCCACCCCCCCAAATTACACCTGACCTGGTCCCTACTCCCAGACTGCCTCCACTATGGACCTACCTGCTCTGTTGTGAGTTTGGTAGCCCTCTGCAGCCAGCCTGGGTTTCCCTGTTCCCATGACATTGTTAGCAAGATGCCTGCTGTCAGAGCAGCTTGCATGACAGCAGCCAAAGCCTAATACTGAAAGACTGAAAGATTTAGGGCGCAATTCTAACTTGTGCTGGAACAGGCAAGCCAGGAGGCTTGCGCTGTGTCCAGCACAGGATTGTGGCTAGCAGCGGCTTAGCCAGAGACAAGGGGAAACTTTTCCCCTTACCCCTGGGTAAGGGCTGCTGGTGCCTATGGGCCTCCTTGGACTTGCGCCACCTCCTGAGGTGGCGCAAGTCCAAGGAGAGCAGAGTGGCTTGAAGCCACTCCGTTCTCCCTGGGAATAGGGGTTGGGATCCAGCATAACTGCTGGATCCCAGCCCCATCTCCCGCTTCCTGCCTGCCCGACCCCGGGGTCGTGCATCACCCTCCCTCTGCCCTCCCAGGAACGCCTTCCTCCCTCATCCTCCCCACCCCCCCCAGCCTACTTTTTGTCCTTGTGTCTGCTAATCTGAGCCAACGCAAGGAGCTGGGGTGAAGCTGGCGTGGAGGCTTCTGTCAGCCTTCGCAGGCCAGCGCTTCTCTTAGCGTTGGCCTGGCTTCCACCCAAAGAGGTGCAAACATGCTTTACAGCATATTTGCGACCCTCCCAGGCCAGCCCAAGGGACTTGGGCCTGCATAGGGCACAGTTAGTATTGCTCCCTTATTTGCATAAGTCCACCATAGGATTAGTTTTCTGGGTGGGGAAGAGGGGGGGAAGATACAGCAGCAATGGTACATATTGTATCTTATCCTCCCTCCTTTTCCTTCCTCAGATATACACCACCAAATTAGGTGGGTATGTCAGAGGAGATCCATAGGTGACCCCAGGGCTTACACAGAGGTAAGTAAAAATTATTTTTATTTACCTCCCACTTACCTTTAGGTCATTTCCCAGAATAGGATGCAGAGTGTACCTTTTTGGCTCAGCTGCATCAGTGTTGGTGGTTGCTGATAGGATTGGACTGTTAGAAACATTTACTTCCTAGTTTCATTGATTTTAGGGGAAGCTGTTCTGCAATTAGTATGCTTGCTTTAATCTATACAGAGCTCATGCATTTTTTGTGTTTTTTTAATGTTTGTTTTAAAATGCTATTCAACCATATCTATTCTATGTAAATTTTTGCACTGGACCAGCCCTCTTCCCTGGCTTCTCCCCAGAGACTTAGACTACTGTTCTTCTGCCCCTTCCATATTGTCCACACCCTGATTTTCCTCCCTTCCTTCTTGATTTTCATCTTTGCTGGCTGAGTGACTATGGCTGCAATCTTTCCTGGGAGTAAGTCCCATTGAAATGAGTGAGACTTACTTCTGAGTAGACACACATAGGCCTTGTGCTGTATATCAACTATTCGTTGCATATCTGTTATAATATCTGAAGAGAAAACTCACATCTCCCCCATGGTAAGTTTCATGAGTTGCACCTGATTTTGAGATTAGTGCAATTCCCAGGGATGGACTTGCAAAGGGAGGGTCATAACTCAGTGATAGAGGACATCGTGCTTTGCATAGAAGAGGCCTCGGGTTCAGTCCCTGACATCTCTACTTAAAAGATCTCAAGTAGCAGAGCAAGTTATCAGAGATCCTGCTTGGCCAAGTTGACAACTGTGGGCTGTACAGACGGATGTACTTAAAAGATCTCAAGTAGCAGAGCAAGTTATCAGAGATCCTGCTTGGCCAAGTTGACAACTGTGGGCTGTACAGACAGATCATCTTACTAAGGCAGCAATGTATTCATTGTAATTTCCCTTGTGGACATTAATCTACAATTATAAAAAGCAGATGTAGCATAGTAACTTATGTATGTGCTTGCCAATTGTTGTAATGTAGTTAATGCATCAAGGCTGCTCCATCAGCTATTGCCCTTGCACTGAGTTGCTTGGGCATGCTTGCCTTGCCTCCTGTATCAGAGCTGAAGGGGCTGGCAGAACTTGTATTGTTCTCAAATGAGAGTAAATAATTTGCTTGGAATAAGAATCCTTTGGTAGATATTGGACTGGTTGAGTTTTTCTTCTTCTTAATCACAAATAGTAAAGCTGCTATTTTTTCAGGATACAAATATAATTATTTTTCTAGTGCTATTCCAAACACTTTATTGACTGACTTGCTTTCTTTTAATTTCCTGTATTTAGGTGAAAGCTCGTTTAATTAAAATGGGACATCTTAATTCTATGAATATTTTTCTTCGCCAAGAAATTGATCGAATGCAAAAAGTTATCAAGATCGTTCGGAACAGTCTGAATGACCTTAAGCTGGCTATAGAAGGAACTATTATTATGAGTGAGGTAACCAAATACATCACTGTAGAGGCAGACTGCCTCTGTTTGTCAGATGCAGGGGAGGGCACTGGGTCGCAGATTGTGTCTGTTGTATTTGGTGGGCCACTGTGAGATACAGGAAGCTGGACTAGATGGGCCTTTGGCCTGATCCAGCAGGGCTCTTCTTATGTTCTTATGACTGCTCATTTTGAAACAAACCCAAGTCAGGCAATTTTTATATATGGATTTTTATTTCTTCAGAATTTAAGGGATGCACTTGATAATATGTATGATGCTCGAATTCCTCAACTTTGGAAACGTGTATCTTGGGATTCTTCCACACTTGGATTCTGGTTTACTGAACTTCTAGAAAGAAATAACCAGTTTCGTGTCTGGATATTTGAAGGGAGGCCACATGTATTTTGGATGACTGGATTCTTTAATCCTCAGGGTAAGTAATATATACTATGTATTTTTTTGAGTTTGATTTACATGATTATGGTAGCTTTTATAGAGGCATATAAGCAGGAATCAAATGCATTTCATTTCAAAATTATTCTCCAATTTTTTTCAAGGAAAACCCAAAGTGGCTAACAATATGCGCGCGCGCGCACACACACACACACACACACACAGACAATTCTCAAGTAAAATATCAAAAGCATAGCAACATTAATAATACAAGGAACAATACAAACAATAATATTTCTGATATCTGGTTACACAGCCATAACAAAATTAGTTAGAAACTGGATATAACAAGCATCTTAAAAACCAATCCACTATCTCAAAGCAGTGGCCACATACATTACTTTGTAGTCTCCTCGGGCATTACCTAACAAAGCAGCCTGGCAATGGGAGTTTTCCTGTCTAAAAATCTGATTAGACAAACCCATCTCAGAAAACTCAGGCTTCCTCTCCCCACCCACCTTTCATTTCTCACCTTGAGTGTTCTAAGAGTACAAACCTCTGTGCCTGTCTTGCTGTGTCTAAATGGGGTGGTGCCTTCACTGCAACCGTAACAGGGTGGCCTCCTTTGGTGCCACCTATGGTGGGCCCATATTATCTCTATGAGTATTTTTTATGCATGCCCTCAATAGATTTTTGGCATCTATTAGCAAGATAGGTATCAGTCATTGCATGTGTACATAAGAAGCTGCCTAATTTCCGAGTCAGACCATTTGTCCATCTAACTCAGCGTTGACAACACTAATTGGCAGCATCTCCTGAAACATTTTAGACATTTTTCTCCTACCTGCAGATGATGGGTATTGAATCTGGGACCTTTTTCATGCATTCATTCATTCTTCATTCACATGCACTGCCACTGAACTGCAGCCCTTTCCCAAATACATGCCACTGTGTCATTACAAATGGCCTTTCCTGAAGATAAATTGTACAGCAATACATAAACAGATATATATAAAATGGGAAAGCCTTAAACAAGTAATTGTTTAATTGAGGATTGAATGTGACATCTAACATGACTAGGTTATGAGAATTTCCCATTCTTTCTTGGCAGCCTGTTTCTTTCTATCCAACAACTGACATTTGCACATTTAAGGAAAAGTAAGGGGAAAGAAAATTACAATTCTATCTAAGCTCTCTGCTAGCAGAACGTGTGTTCTGCTGCTGCATACTGTCACAAAAGCACCATAAAGCGCTTTGCGACAGTGCAGGGAGTTGGTATGCTAGCAGGGAGGCTGTAGCCTTCCCCCACATGCCAGCAGCCATGAGGACACCTGCCAAAGCAGTTATGTCCAGCACGGGGTTAGAAGGAAGATGGAGAGAGTTGGAAGGGGGAGGAGCTGGGGTGGGGGATTGGAGGGGCGGAGGGGGTGGGCAGCACTGTGTGTACCATTTCCTAACCTCTTTCCCAGACCTGCTGCACAGATCAACACAGACTTACACCAGCAATATCACTGACACAGGACCAAGTTGACCCATTGCTGCAGCTGGGGCTTATCCCAGGGCAAGGGAACAGATGTCCCCTTATCCTGAAGAGACCTCCAGGAGCCAAAAAGCCCCCGCAGGATGTAGCAGTAGCCACTCTGGTGCCACTGCATCACCTTGTGGGGATTTAGATAGGATTGGGCAATTGTCCCAGAAAAAAGCAATAAAACATAATAAATCATTTTCCACCTTCAGTGCTGTAATGAATTGATGAATGCTACTATTTGAATTCTAAGAAAATAGCCTTGTATCAGACACAGAGTGAATAAAAGCTTTTTGCTGCAGTATACTTCCTTTTGGAAAAAGTATTTCATCATCTTTGGGTTCAGGATGTTTTGGAAGCAAAACAGTTCTTAGGACTACCTGAAGATGTGGTGATGGCCAATAGCTTAGATTAGTGGTTCTCAAACTCTCCAGGAATTTGAGAACTGCTGGTAAGTGCTCGCAGGGGCAGAACTGAGAGGAGGAATGTGTCCCAGTGGCGCCACAGCGATCGCAGCACTACTGGCACTCAGGAGCTTGTCTCCCTACCTGGGGGGTCTGCAAGCCTCAGAGAGAGTCAGAAGGCCCACAGTCCCCTGTGCGGGTCCCTCCCAAGCTTCTTAACACTCTGATCTGCAGGTCAGAGCACACTTTCAGAAAACTGCAATCGCTACGGTGCTGTTGGGGCACCCATTCCTGGGCCATTCCCTTAAGGGGGAATGGCCTTTTTAATGTCCTGTGGTGGGTCATGACCCACACCTAAGCACCAGTGGTTTAGGTCACTTTAAAAGAGATCAGGTCTTTATCTGGTCATGATGGCTGTATATTACCTCCAGGTTGGAAGTGTGCTGCTAAATACCAGTTGCAAGGGAGTAATTGTGAGAAAGGGGTATTCTTTCATCTCCTGCTTGTGAGTTTTCCAGCTTGTGGGACACTGTAGGAAACAGAATGCTGGACTAGATGGGCCTTTGGCCTGATCCAGCTGCACTCTTATGTTCAAGATATAAAATATAACCCAGAGCAATAGTGCTTCCATGACTCTTTAACCAACACGGATCATAGCATAACCATCATTGCCTTCTGTTGGTCCAGTTTCTCAAATCCCCATTATGCAATTCATCTTAGTTTACTAATAAATTGCAATCATTATAGTCAATAGTACTGTTTTTCTTCTTTTTTTTCATTTCTTTTTATTTATTCAATAGCTTTTGCTAGTAATTTGCTGCTGAGAATTTTAGTGCATGTTTTTTCAATGCCATGAATGCTTTAGGGTGCAATCCTAACTTGCGCTGGAACAGGCAAGCCAGGAAGCTTGCGCTGTATCCGGTGCAGGATTGTGGCCAGCAGCGACTTAGCCAGAGGCAAGGGAAAATTTTTCCCCTTACCCCTGGGTAAGGGCTGCTGGCGCCTATGGGTCTCCTCGGACTTGCGCCACCTCCTAAGGTAGCGCAAGTCCAAGGAGAGTGGAGCGACTTGAAGCCGCTCCATTCTCCCCGGGGATGGGGGTTGGAATCCGGCTTAACTGCCAGATCCCAGCCCCGCCTCCTGCTCCCTGCCCACCCCCAAGGCTGCCTATCACCCTCCCTCCCCCCACCAAGGAACGCCTCCCTCCCTCCTCCCCACCCTCCCAAGCCTACCTTTCGTCCTTGCATTGGCTAATCTGAGCTGATGCAAGAAGCTGGGGGAAAGCTGGCGTGGAAGCTTCCATCAGCCTCTGCAAGCCAGCGCTTCTCGGAGCACCAGCCTGGCTTCCTCCCGAGGAGGTGCGAACGTGCTTTACGGCATGTTTGCGACCCTCCCAGGTCAGCCCAAAAGATTTGGGCTGGCATAAGGTGCAGTTAGGATTGCGCCCTAAGTCACAAAGCACTGTGATTTGAAGGCAGAGAATGGGAAAAAGTTGCATTATTACACCTGCTTTGTTCTTTCATCGACTTTGCAGGGTTTCTAACAGCTATGAGGCAAGAAGTGACTCGAGCACACAAAGGCTGGGCTTTGGATACAGTCACCATACATAATGAAGTGCTGAAACAAGTTAGAGAAGAAATCACCGCAGCCCCTCCTGTATGTATGAAATGTGTTTATTCAGGCATTAATTTCAATACACTTTTGGGTAATTCCAGATACAAATGCTAAAGGAAAAACTGGCATTGTATTTGCCTTCTACTTTCTAATCATGTCAAAAATGGTAGTAATGTTCTTCCAGTGCATGGCAAGGAAGTGCTAAACAAATTACTTGAGATCACAGCATTGTGTGATATTATCTCTTGCACTTGTAGTAAACTAAATTGGGATAATTCTGTAGCCCTGTTCAGTCATTCAGAGTCTAGTGCTGTGTACCCAGATGCGAGACAAACTGGAGTGCACTGGCGTTGATGCATACTATGGTCACGCTCCGGTTTTCTCCAGATATAGCATTTCTCTGCAGAGGCAAATGCTGTACTGGGGAGAGCTTCTCCCTGTGATTTGGAATGCTCATGGGAGAAACTCTCTCCAGGTGCAGTGTTGACCCCTGCAGACAAACGCTGTACCTAAGACAGCCAAGATCATGGCTATAGAGCAAGTTGGTTTCAGGGTTTGTGCCTAGCCAGCATGTTCCCTTTCACTCTGAACCTGGGTAAAGTGCACCCAGATTCTGAATGACTGAACAAGACATGTATGTGATATTATCAGATTATGATAAAGATCATAATCAGTTTCTATGATTGACTTAATTAACTTCTATTATTTATTCTTGTCTCATTAATTGACTTAAAATTTTACAAAACAGTACACAAAATCCATCTTTTTCCTTTGTATATATTTCATGTGCAGTATATATTCTGTCATTCTCTCTCTTTCTTTCTCCCCCCCTCCAGTGTTCATTTAATTTGCAATGGCATGTTGCTGAAGATAGCAGAAGTGGGAACATTGACTAAAACATTGCAAAGTGATTTCTGTGTTGTCGTTCATAGGGATAGACACACACACATGCAGAGGAAGAGACATTGAATTTTGTGTCTTTTCAGTTAACAATATCTGAACATTTTTCATTCCCACTTACTACACTTTCAGAAACTTTATAGATTACACCTCTTTACTATTTCAAAATTCATTAAATTATACCACATCTAATATTGAATAGCTTAAATCAGCCAGTCAAGTTGTAATTTTAAAAACAGACACTTTTCTATGCATAATAAACATTCATTCTTTTCACACAGGAAGGAGTATATATTTATGGATTGTACTTGGATGGAGCTGCATGGGACAGACGTAATAATAAACTCACTGAATCTACAGCAAAGATTCTCTTCACGTTACTCCCTGTTGTGCATATTTTTGCGATTAATACAACTGGTCCAAGAGATCCAAAACTCTATGTTTGTCCTATTTACAAGAAGCCTAGAAGAACAGATCTGACTTATATTACTGCAATCTATCTAAGGACAACTGTATCACCAGATCACTGGATACTAAGGGGAGTAGCTCTCTTGTGTGACATCAAATAAATCCTGTTACAAAACATTTGGCTATTACAAAAGCATACTAAAATGTGAGTTCAATCAAAAAAGAAAACACATACTGACTTTTTCTAACCATCTGAAGATGGTCGGTTGTTCTCTTCCCCCTTGAGTAGCAATTCCCATTTGCATTATAATTTCTGTCTTTTACAGTAATGCGTTGATATTCTGTTACTTGCAAACTGCATTAAATTGTTTTTTGTCAAAATGTAAAATCAAATCCTTAGTTTTGGTTTTTTTTTCCTTGCGCTCCATTTGTTATATTTTTAATGGTGCTTATCAGCACAGTTGCCTAACCAGGTATATGGTATTTCCGTTCAATGACCCAGTTGTTGGAAAGGTCTTCAGGAGTAAATTGGCTTTAATCCAGGTACTCTGTTTTAACTGGTCCGTGAATCAGGCTGCCTGTCAGAAACTACAGAACACATATAAATCTCAGAGGAGGTAAAAAACACTGAATTGCAAATCTGTGGATTTTTTTTAAAGACAGAGCACTGCAAAACACTAGTGACAACAGCCAGGGCCAGCCCTATGATGGGGTGAGGAGAAAACTGTCCTTGAGTGGCAGTTTAGCAAAGTGGAAAAATCTGTTGTTACATCATCAGTCTTGTATCTCCCTATCGATGATCACCTGCCCCAGCCCCAACAGCCAGCTGCAAGTCTGTGGCACTGCCCACCCAGTAGAAGCCAGAGCTTGCTGCACAGGCATACCTGTAGCTCTTTACAAGCATTCCAAGTGGCAATGCAGAACAGCAGCTGCTAATGTCTTACTGCTGAGATCACAAGAGCAGTGTGCTCTTCAGCCTGTGTGTAGGTGGAGGTGGCACAAGTGGGCAGCAAATTGTTCCAGATTCACTTTGTAGTAGCAGCAGCAGCATCCAACCCTCCCTTTCTACTTCCATGAGGTGTCAGGTTTCCCTCCCACACCTTACCACCTCAAGTTATACCATGCCCATGTGACAGCTGCCCAGTGGCATGCTAGTAGTGGGCAGGAGGTCTGGTCTAGGGGGTAGAGCCTCCGTTATCCCGAAGATAACATCAGAAGGTCGCCAGTTTGAGGACACCGGCAGCTCTCTGAACGGCTGAGAATGGCGAGACCTTGAAGCAGCTGACAAAGCCGAGCTGAGTGATTCCATCTGCTCTTGGTGTGAGCAAGAAGCGTCTTGGCTGCCCTCCATGTGAGAGATGGAGCTGCTTGTCAGCCCGTGTGGGAGAACTGGAGGCCAGAAGTGAGACCAAACCAGGAAGATGCATTCTGAAATGTTGTTGGTTCTTGAAAGAGAACCTCTATGATTGTAAAAATCTCCTTGAAGGATTTAGAAACGCCTGCCTATGTAAACCACCTTAAATAAAGTCAGAGGAGTAATCCGATGACCAGAAAGGCAGTATGTAAATACCTAGTTAGTAGTAGTAGTAGTAGTGATCCACCAACTCCCAGTGTGTCAGGCTTGGCCAGGGGTTCCCAATACTGTGCCTGCTCAGGTTTGCTGGAATCAGCACAGGTCACCAGCAGAGTCAGTGCCAGAGGAATGCAATTTCCTATGAATGTAGGGTTCTTATGGGACTGGTTGTGTGTCTGCTTAATAAAATTGAAAAAAAAATCCTATTTGTACAGAGCTTTCTAGCTCATGACTAGACTCACAGTAAGGCTGGACCAGTCCCGGGAATCTCCAGGAGTCTAACGTGCAAGGAGATCTTGAGCTTCTGGCTCGCCATGCCTCCTGCTGGTGTGAAGGGCTAACCCTTTTATTAGGAATGCCCACCCTCTACCAGGAATAGGAATTATCCAAGGTAAGTAAATTCTGTTTTAATAGACTATGGGGGGGGGGAATCTGGATTGTTTGGGGGGAGAGAGGCAGACCTGTAGAGATGAATTGGTAACACAACAGAAATGACATGTGTGCTCTTTGTAACCGGCTCTTACAGACAAAAAAAACTGGATAGATCTTTTTGGGTGGGCTTAGGTCTAGAGAGTTTAATTGGTTGGTAACAGTATTAAAAAAGAAATGTGATCTGCGACTGTGTTCTTAAATTTGTCTTCTGCTTCGAGAATATTTTTTTCTTGATCTCTGCCTTGGAAAGAACCTCTGTCTTTCATGTTTGTGCTGGAGGCTGGACTGAGTTAATTTACTGACTTTATATTTCCACAAGTAGGCAGGGAGGGACGGCCCAATCATTTTTTGCTTCCATCCTTTGTTTAAGCAGCCCTGTGTGTGTATTGAGATACTATTGTACCTTGCAAAGGTTGACCCAGGAAAAACCCTACACTGGTACTTTAGATTTTACAAACAGCAGACTTCTGGATCTCCTACAACATGATCCCTTTGTGGTATTTTGCTTACCATCTGCCTGATGAAGATTTCTGCAGAATTAAAAAGCTTGCTTCCTGTTTGTCCTAAACAAAGTATCATCCTCCTTTGAATTGTGGGTATTTCTCTTATGTACCAGCACATTCACCTTCAATTTCATGTAGTTGGTTTTGTACGTGACAGGGACAGGGCACCATGTTGTCCTTCACTTCAGACCATGGAAAGTCTCGATCAGGCCCTGACAACAACATACTTGCTCTTAAGCTAGTTTAGTTCCATTAAAGCCAATGGAATTAAATCAAGTGGTTATATATTGGCTTCAGTGATTTGTTAATTGCAAGCAATGTAAGCAGGATAATAGTTACTAATGAAAAATATTTTACTGAAGAGAGCATATTCTGAGTTTTAGACTTAAAAGTGTATTTTCAGAAAACACACACAGAACTATTTTCAGATGTGCTTACAGAAAGATCAGAAGCTCTTGGAGCAGTAGAATATATTCAATAAACATAGTCAATCAAAATAATTTATGTTGGACCCAGGAATGCTGCTGTTGCGTGTTCTGATGCCAGAATGTTTGGATCACTTCCAAAGACCATGCATGAATGCTTGTCGAACTATCCCATTCAGGGGTGCCATCAGGGGCCTGCCAGGTAGGACACCAGCCCCTCAATACCAATAGCAGCAATGGTGCCCAGTGTCCCATCATGAACACTGATGACCCAGTGTAGGGCTTAGCCCCATGGCCTTCAGCAAACATGTAGCAGTACCAATCCTATTCTCCTTTGGACACTTTGTCTATGCCTCAAAATTAGTCTGTTGATATATTTCATTTAAAAAAAGGATGTGAGACACAACAGAACCCAGTCCTTTAATGTCTGAATTACCTTGTGCACGATTAGTTTTGGGTAATTTTCCTGCTGCCTTAGTTTATTTGCTCACACCATAGACCAGCGTCCTTTAATATAGGGTTATAATGCTACCTGACTAGTACGATTGATACTGAAGGAGAACAAGGGAATAAATTATATCCAGCAAACCCAAACAGTTAATAAACCAGAGATATTCAATAGCATCATCAGGGACAGTTATCCACTTAGCACTGGTATTAGAACCCTTAAGCACCATACATATTCATTCTCAAATCTGTTATTTGTGCTTCCTCAGTCTAGTTAAACACAAATAATTTCAATGCTGAGACTACAGCAGCTGTGAAGATACCAAGCCTAAATATAATCTTTGCTAGTTGCTGGACAACTTTATAGATGATAATTTTATTAATAGTCATCCATGCTGTGTTTTGATCATGTCTCAGAGCATGATTCTGTGATGCCCAAGATGAGGAAGAAATCTTTTTCCACCTAACAACCCAATTCTATCCACACCTTCCTGGGAGTAAGCCCACTGACTCTAATGGGACTTACTTCTGAGTAGACATGCATTGGATTGGACTATTAAACATTATACACTTTGAACTCCTCTACAATTCTTCCTCAAGTCCTTGCAGAACGATTTGGCAAGGCAAAATGTGTTTGCAGCACCTGCCCAAGCCATCATATATAATTTAATCAGAAAATGTAGCATAGGTGGTTAATTGCTCTACTAAAACAAGTATTATAAAACTATAAATTCAGAAGTCGGGACCATAAATATTTCCAAGGACAAAAGGGGGATTGGTCTCAGAACAAGCATATACAGAGACCAATTCCCTCCCACCCACAATTCTTTGAGTTCTGAAACAGACCCTGTCCCCCCCCCCCCACAGCCTAAAGGATCCTGGAGAAAGGAAAGTGAGTTCAGAATGGTGTACTTATGGCAGTGTATAGGAAACTGAGCTCAGGAAATGCACATCACAAGGCTGGGTAGAAAATAATGGGAGACAGAAGGCAGTCAGCACCGCCAGCACCCTAAAATGCCAAGCTCCATCCCCTTTATAGGCATTTGGCATGCCACTATTTTGGGCTGACACATCACAGATTCACAACTCTTTCCCTCTGCTAGTATTGGGAGCTGAGTGTCATTTCACCTCATATTTTTTCTGCAAGCAGAGGTGGAGTGTCTCTATCCTTTGGAAGAGGCTCTTTTTTGTCTGGCCCTATTTTGGCTCCCAGACATCTGCTCACTCACTGCTACTTTGTTCATATATGGTGATAACATTCAAACTAGGTTTGCCATGTTACAGTCTGATGAATTCCACCCCGACACTTTAATGACTCTATAGCTACAAGAGGATATAGATGAGGGCCCAATCCTATCCAACTTGCCAGCACCAGTGCAACTGCAATCCCCAGGTGAGGGAAACAAATGTTCCTTTATCTTGCAGAGGCCTCCATAACTACCCTCCCACCAAAGGATACAGTGCACACCCCATTACTATGGTTACACCAGGACTGGAAAGTTGGATAGGATTTGGTGCTGAGACTTCTAAACCTAACAGATGCCAATCTCCTTAGTTCCCTACATAACTACAGCAAAATTCTGTCCACATGGACAATCATGGTCCATCATAATGATCCCAAGTGCCTTGTTGCTCACATCTCTGATACTATGTCCAGAAGAGATGCAGACAACAAGCAAGTATCTTGTCAGAAGACAACACGGAAATAAGGCCTCCAAGAGCATTTCATTTTTATTTCAAACATTTATGCCCCACTTTTCTATCCCCAAAGGGACTATCACACGGGCTAACATCCCTACATGGGTGCCATCACTGAAGAGCTGTAGCTCATGGGCAAAATGCAAGGCAATCACATATTGAGCAGGTGGGCCTTGCTCAGATTACATCATTGACTAATCACCAAGATATTTTGCATGCTCTGCAAACAATCCATCCCATGTTAATGTTTTGAAGGAGTTCTTCTGAGGTGACAGGGACACAGAAGAAAATCAGGAAAGAGGAAGGCGGTGTCATTGAGTTTATAGGGAAATTTTCCTTTGTTTCACTTATATCCTTCCTTTCTTCCTCAGAGCTCCACACTGCATATGGCTCCTCAGAAGACTCTCATTCAGGCATAGGTCGCACACAGAATGTCATGACTTCAGCAAAGTTGCTACATCATGTGCCTTCAGATCGTGCTCAGGGTCTGTTCTTTTTCTATAGACTCCGTTCTAGAAGAGAGGGAGGAGAGATTTACTGTAACTGCCCTATAATACAATATGAGGCAGGGGGATGTTATGTGACAGGAAGAGAAGGGGGAGCTGTTCTGATGATAATAAAGTCTACCATTTATTAGTTTAGTAAAAATATTTTCCATGATATCCTACTGTATCTGTAGCAGGGGAGCACCTTTCAGTTTCAGCGTAGAGATCAACAGACGAGAGTTTCCTTTCATGCAGGCATCTCCCAGATGAGATAGCAGCAAGGGATGATAGGTCCTGGGTGTGTGCACTCACAAAGAGGCATTTCACTGTTGTGTCCAACGGCATGGTATGGAGGGAACTCTACCTTGGGGAGAAGATCCATCCCCAGGATGGTGGATCCAGTGGACCAGGTCCACAAGCCTGGCTCACAGCTATGTTGGGTAATGTGCACAACACATAGTCCTGGGAGAAAAATGGCAAAGGATACCTTGCCATGCAACTGCTAAAGCAATCCTTCATTAACAGAGTCATTTTGCTATCTTCTGTAAATGCACAGTTAATACAGTATTACATAGCTGTATGATGAGACTGGGAGGCTGATCCTTCTCTGTACTTAAGAGACCATGGTCAGTTGCCATCATCATATCCCACCCACTCACTCCATGACAGAAGAGAAGACGGAACCCTTAGACAAATACACACAAGATCCAGCCAGCCACTCATACCCTTAAGTTGTGGAGAGACTATCAACTGAGTTCTGCTACTACTCTAGGACCTGGGGACAGTATAAATCTCTCACTGAAAACCTGGAATATTATTTGTACAAAAGGATGTATTGCAATGGTAGTCACCACCTGACTACAAAGGGAAAGCATTTCCTCCCCCATTCCCTAAGTACAGATTTCAGTTCACTAAATGATTTGTTTCAGTAGCTTGAAGTAATGTGCCCCACGGCTCATAAGTTTTGGCTCCCAAATAAAATGTAATAGCATTTAGTGAGCTCAGGGGGCCTTCTGTTTCGCTTTCCAATTGTCTCTGTAAGAAATGGACTGAAACATTTATCTGCTACTGCTACGAACAGCAGCCTAAACGCCATAAGAAAGCTTAAAAAAGCAAAACAAAACCTAAACTGTATCAACAGAAAATCAGATACCCCTGAGAAATCCCAAAGAGCTGTCATTCATCATGCCACTTCGGCTGTCTTTTCTATCACTATTTTGTTCAGTACCTTCCCAACACCCAATTTAATGCCTGAAATTATGTCCTGCAAGGGTTTTAACAGGTTCTGGAGGACACAGATAGTGTAGTAGATAGCCTGTGGTAGATCCTTCTTGATTAAATCAAAATAAACATGCTACTTATTCATAGTTGATAGATTCAGTATGAACTATCAAGTGACATAATAGATAGAGGCAGTCCATCCATTAGGTAAGATGATCTTGGCTGCATCAGCAGATTTGGGGGAGGGGGTAAAACGTGGATTGGGGCTGCCCTTCACCCTGAATCTGCTGCCATCACTGTCTCACTTGAATCGTGCACTAACCCAATAACCTGCTATCCCCAGAGTCCCAATCAATTAAACAATATTTCTTCAGTTAAAATAGAACTGGAAACTGACTCTTCAAATGACCATGAGCACCATCCAGCCCACACTCACAGCAGCTGTTACCCTCCACATGCCCAATCTTGTCTGATCTTGGAAGCTAAGAAAGGTCAGGCCTGGTTAGTACTTGGATGGGAGACCGCCTGGGAATACCGGGTGCAGTAGGCTTATACCATAGTCTTTTGAGACTGAAGGTTGCCAACCAATAGTAGACAATAAAACAATGCTTAATTCTTTCATTTAATGAGATTAACGGCCCAATTCTATTAGGGATTAGGCTGCTAGATGGAGAGCATTACTACAGCAAAGGAGACTTCCATTGTCATAAAATGGTTGCTGATGGTGTGCAGAGTACTCCATCAGCAGCCATTCTGAGAGTGCTGCCGTAAGAGGCAGCAGCACCGCAGCTCTGTTGCAGGAACCTGCCATGTCCGGCAGACCCAGAACGTCAGCAGTGCGGGTGGGCAGGGAGGACCGTGAAACTGGGCAGGGAGGAGGGCTGGATCTGGTGGCAATGATGCATGCCAGATCCTATCCCCTCCTTTTTCAAGTTCCCCACCTCATGCTCTCCTTGGATATAAGCCACCAAAAGTGGTAGCTTAGACTCATAGTGGTAGCATAGACTGATAAGCCACAGCCAGGGCTTATCAGGAGGCAAGTATTAATGTTTTAGACAAACTCTCATTTGCTTTTGGGTCGCCCTCCCCACCACTGGATGCAGTGCATGCCTTTCTGGCATACCTGCATCAGTACAGCTGGTAGGGGATAGGAATGGGGCCTTATAATGCTTCACTTTGGTTGCTTTGGGCTCAGTATGCTCTTAGACATATTTAAACATTTCACATGGAAAGCAATACATTCAACCATAAGCACACTAGACCTCTGCAATGAAGGTATTCTTATATTTACACTGCCCCGATATACGTAGTCAAACTGAGTCAAACTACATTCCTTTTGATAGGCTGGCCAATTAACAAAGCTAACAGAAACGTACTCCCACCGCAGCTGAGATGTCTTTCATCAATGCCTCCCACAATTTATTAATTACTGGACATTCCCCTTGCATCTACAGGAAATTGCCCTGTATTATATCCTGGTCATTAACATTAACTGACTTGAGGCTGTTTGCTGCTATTAGATAATGGCTATTTGATAGCCATAATTAAAATGAAGCATTTTTATTTGATCTTGTGAGATGTGCTTTTGATTAGCTCCAGATGTGCTGCCCTAGAGAATGGCACGAAGGTACAGTGATGTTATATTGTCAACTAAGGAGATTACCATTTGTTCAGCCCCAGTGTGTGGGAGACCCACATAAACTGTGACTGGCTTCCTGAAGGACAAGAGTGATATGTGTAGTAAATAATAATAATACACTTCTACATCAAACTCTTTTCTGATATGAACGCTCATACAAAAAATAAGTAGCAATACACATGAAATTCATTTCAGCTAAAGATAACAGCAGTAACACTGAAGACCAAACCAGACAGGAGGCATGAGGTCTATGATTGGATCTCCCAACACCTTCATTTTTGACTATAAGTGTGCCTGTGGGGAAGGCTCAAAATGTGATTGAATCAGCCATGCTGGGGTGGGGGGCAGGTTAAGCCTTTCCTGTCATCCTGTTTACCCAGACTAAACACTCCCCTGAAACTCAAAATATTTAGTTTGTCTACATCAGTGGTTCTCACACATTTAGCACCGGGACCCACTTTTTAGAATGAGAATCTGTGAGGACCCACCGGAAGTGATGTCATGACCGGAAGTGACATCATCAAGCAGGAAAAGTTTTCGCAATCCTAGGCTGCAATTCTGCCCACACTTACCCATGATGAGTAAGTCCCATTTACTATATTGTTAAAAGAATATTCACAGAAGCTTGTTAAAAGTACAGGTCTGTAACATTTTGCCAAATGCAGTCACATACCATGGGAGCATCAAGTCTAATAAATTAAAAATAAAATATTGAAATGAATGGGGGTCCACCTGAAATTGGCTCGCGCCCCACCTAGTGGGTTCTGACCCACAGTTTGAGAAACACTGCTCTACATAAATACACTCAGACTGCACTTACCTTACAATGGAATCAATGGGGCTTACTTCTAAGAAGACATGCATAGGATTTCACTATAAGAGTATAACAGCCCAATCCTGAGCTGTCCGGGGCGCGCGGCTGCAGTGGTGCCTAGAATGGCTGCCGCCACATCCTATGTACCTCAGCCTGCCGTGGGCAGCACCTTGGGAGAAGGGGACTTTGTCCCCTTCCCCCGGGTAAGGGAAGCAGCCATGCAAAGGGCTACTCACTTTACCACCATAAAGTAAAGGCATTCGTGTAGGGCGCTGAGCCCTACACGAATGGTCAGGATCCGGTGGAGCTTAGCTTCACGGGACCCGCCTCCCTGCTCCCCCCCAGCATGGCTCCCGCCCACCCTCTCTCCGCCCCCACCTCCCCATCACGCCTACCGACTGCCCTCTCTCCACCCTCCCCACGCCTCCCCCCTCCCTGGAACGCC
Organism: Tiliqua scincoides; assembly: GCF_035046505.1. Lineage (NCBI taxonomy): Eukaryota > Metazoa > Chordata > Lepidosauria > Squamata > Scincidae > Tiliqua > Tiliqua scincoides. The sequence goes on from NC_089821.1 coordinate 241,824,450, forward strand.
CTCCCTGCCCTCCCTTACCGTGCCACGGCTCGGCAGTCCATGAAATCGCCAAGCAGTGGAGGATGGGTGCCCGCCTGGCACTATCCCAGCGCTGGCCAGCACTGGGCTAGCAAGGGTAAGCCTCGCAGACATGCCTTACAGCACGTTTGTGACAGTGCGCTCTGGTGGAAAGCTGGAGTGCCTAGCTCAGGATTGGACTATGAGTCAGCATTTTCATTATTTGCAGTTGAAAATACCATGTATAGACTCTGTAGCTCCTCATTACGGTGTCCTTTCTGATTTGTGTCTCACTGTGGGGAATCTTAACCATTAAAGCCTGCAATTCATTAAACAGATCCTGAGTTTACTGCAGTGTCTTTTGTTTTGGTGCAAACAAGTCATCTGCGTTATCCTGCTCCTGATTTCCTTTTCCCCTCCCAGAGCTTAAGAGCCCAATCTTGGGCTCAATGCGCCGGCTTATTGCCGGCGCGCACTGTTGCAAATGTGCCTCAAGGTATGTTTGCAAGGCTTACCGCCGGGCGAGCACCCGTGCTAGTCCAGTCCTGACCAGCGCTGGGGTAGTGCTGGGCAAGTGCCCAGCCTCTGCTGCTCGGCGGACACATGGACACAAACACTCTTACTTGCTGGGCTACTTCCCTTATCCAGGAGAAGGGGATGAAAGTGCTGCCCGCGGCTGCCATTGGTGCACAGGATGTGGCGGTAGCTGTTTTTGGTGCTGCCGAAGCCGCATGCCATGGGAGGATTGGGCTGCATATCAAACAAACAAATCTTTGTATCAAGTCTATTCTCCCCATCAATGCACAATTTCTCTTTTTCTCCCTTCCCAGGGGGTGGGACTGTATTATGTTTGACTTTTGAAAACACTGTCTACTTTGCAAGTTATGGAGGTAGCGCAAGTGTCTGAAAAGTAATATTTAGACTGGTTGGGTGTTAGTGACAAATTTTAACGTAGATAAAGAACATGAAACTCATTCTGATGTTGGTAATTGTTTTATTGTTGTGGGGCATGGGGGACCCACTGGTTCACAGGAGGCAACAGCAGGGCACCTCGGGATCTGGCCTCAGTGATGTCAGCCTGGCCCATGGCCGCAGTAGGAGGGAGGAGGTTGCATTACCCAGGTCCTCCTCCTCACCGTCTGGGACTCTCACAGCCCCAGGTTGCTTTGGCTGGTGGGCTAGCCAACATCTGCTCCAGTCAATAGCCCAGCCAGTTCTGCCTTCATCCCTGGCTGGGCTGGGCTGGGCTTTATGCTAGAGTCAGCCCCCTTAGGCCCCGCTCACATCTCCCTGTGAGGGTTATAATGCTGGCCACCTGAGCTCTCTTCTCATCTGTGCCTTTCCCTCTTGCTCTGCCTGCCAGCCAGGTTGCAGGGACTGCTGCCCACAATCTCAACCCTGGAGTAGGCTGGGCTTGTGGGTAGTTTTGCCCCTGCAGACTGACAGGCAAGGGGGCAACGGTGAGCCTTGGAGCTCAGGGCAGTCTGCTGGAGGCCTGTCCAGCTGGTCAGGGACTGGCTTGGTCCCCCATGGCCCCAGCACCTGGCTCAGGAACAGGCCAGGTTTCCAGCTGAGTGCCCGACCGTGGTTTGCCGGAGCTTGCTCCCAGGAGTCCGCAGGCCTCTGGCCTCGCTACTGCCCTCCCAGTGGGTATGAGTGTCCGCCCATGGCAGCCCCATGGCTCCATTTTCCCTGTGAGCTGCAGGGGCTAAGGCAGGCTCCCTTCCCTCACTGCCGCTACTGCCCAACGTGGGGGCTGGCTCCCGGGCAGCTCTGCTCCCAGGTAAGTCAGGGGAACCCCAACATCTGATAAATCAAGAAATATTTAGCAGCAACCAAATGTTCCCTTTGTGCATTTTTCCCTTCACATTTACTTCAAACATAGTTAATTTGCAGAAGTGAGCACAGCTGTCCTTGTGTATACGCAGGCTGAGTTTCAGAGTTATTGCAAACAAACCAAGAAAGAATGTATCCAAACAATAGACTGGCAGCCCTGAGAAAATGAAGGGTGTACATACTGGAAGGTAAGGGCAAGGTGAGACTAAAGAGAGGCAAATGAAACTCACAGCACGTCACCCAGAGTACAGAAATACATTTTTAAGTGGCATAGGGGCTGTGTGGATCCCTGCACCGATTATTGCTAATCCATCTAGATTAAAAGTTTCAGCAAAAGTGGCACAGTGACGGCCAAAACAACTATTTTAACACTTGTCCCCTGTGACCTGAAGGAAGTCACACTGACTTGCTCCCTGTTCAACTTTTTGTGATGGTGCAAAGGAGGCTGAAGCAGTTCTTGAGTTGAAAGCCTCTTTTCATCACAATTTTGTGCAGGTTTATTGAGTTCAGTGCTGCTTCTTTCCTCGTGCATTTAGATTGGCAGCCTTGAAGAGCTTCACCAAGGTTTCAATGTGCCTTGTACACTATTATTCTGAAACTGACACATTTCCTGTAAACAGAGCCAAAAAATTAAACATATACGTCAATTTTGTCAACACTTTTTTCAGTTGAAAAGGCACTAACAAAGATGCAGCGAAATATCTGAATCTTCTCATGCATACATGTTCAGTGTGGTTAGATTGTTTTTCTTGTCTATTCCATCAGAACTGTGGTGAGGGTCAAACTAATTTTATTCATGGTGATCCAAATGCAATTGTCAAAATAATATATTGCAATTTTCTTCTGCATTCGACTTTTCCTTCTCTTTCAGACACACATTCTCAACCAAGTACCCTTTTAACCTTTAAAAGCTAGATACTGTTGAGGTTTTAACACTTAATGCACTCTGCAAACATTTAGGTGCTATTTTTACTCCAGTAATCCTAAACGTTTTGTTTCTGCTTGTGGCTGAGCCACACACATTTTACAGTGACAAATGCGGGTATACGTGTTGTAAGAAACCACAACCAATTCTGAGTCCCTGGAGTATGTACCTGCTAGTACATGTATTTGTTGTACATCTGTTTCCATATAAACATTTTTATATATATATGGATTAAATGCATCAGAGATGAAGCAGTGCTATGTAAGGCTCCACTTTCTGTTTGTTCTTTCCTGGGTGTAATTCATTGACTGCCATATTTAACAGTAGATCCTGCAGTGATTCTCATTTCATGCATTTTAACTAAGTACTGTATGATGAAGAGAGAGGTCTGGTGGATCTCACACTTAAAAAAAGAAAGGGTTTTAATATCTCTTGGGTTGTATTCTTGGGTTGTAATATCTCTCTTCTGAAGCGCCAGTTGTTAAAATAATTAATTGTAATTTCAGTCCAACTTGAGGTATGAGTGCCCAGTGTTACAGACTTGGGAGTGGCACTCCTGGACAGAAACAAGAAGGCTTTGACATGGGCCTTGGCTATGACATAGAATTAGGTCTATCTCCTTCACACTTCCCTGCTAACTACTTTCTGCTTTCAGGCTGCATCTGTACTGCAACACAATCTGAAACATGGGCCTTGACTAGTGGTACACTTGCCCAAAAGGTTCTTGTTGGCATCCTTCAGTCTCGGAAGACTATGGTATCGCACTCTGAATAGTGTTCTGGAACAGAGTGTCCTCTCCAGTGCACGAAGCCTGGGTAAAATAGATATGGAGGATAGACTGTTTCCCATGCAGCAAATCCCCCCTCTCCACGTCGCTGAAATGGTCCAATGGAAAGGCAGAGGCCAATACGGTTGGTTCCAGCGGCGTCGCAGGAGTTGCCAGAACGTGACTGTGTTCAGCCATGAACTGCCTCAGGGACTCCGGCTCCGGATTTTGCCTCGAGGTTGACTCCTGAAGCCTTTTCCATAACTGGATGTAGCCACAAGGCAGCGGAGGTTTGGGATCAGAGTTTTCCTTCTCTCAGATGAGCTGCCTTCCCAGGCTAACGAGTCCCATCTACCCGGTGGCGGTTCAGTCACCACCGAAAGGTTGCCACCCCTGTAATCAGTTGCTACTCTTTTAGGAAAATAGGAAGCTAATAGGTGGCGGTTCAGACGCCACCGAAAGGTTGGCCACCCCTGTAATCAGTTGCTACTCTTTTAGGAAAATAGGAAGCTGTTGTATACGGAATCAACTTTGGTCCATCCATCTCATCTACACTGGCTGGCAGAGTTCCCCAGGAATTCAGACAGGAAATTCTTACCTGGAGATGCTACGGACTGAACGCGGGACCTGCTGCATGCAAAGCAGGTACTGAGCTAGGGTCCTTCCCCATTGCTTTGGTTTGCTTTCATTATTGTTTTATTGTTGCCATTTTGCATTGCTGAGCTTTGATTGCTTCTAGTTCCATTGTTTTAAATGCCTTGGTTAGCCACTTTGATTTTTTCCTTTTAAGATAAGGTGAAACAATTTTTAATATAAATTAACAAAAATAAATGTATACACAGTCACGTGCAAATTTTCATAGAAGTATTCAGCAATTAACAAAATATAATACTGGATATTGTACAAGTATGTAGTACTTCAAATCCATTCAAATAGATAGGGATGAAGGAGTGATGAAGGTGGTGGGGTGAAAGAATCCAATGTAGTTAAGACACAAAAGAGTCCCTCTAAGTTCTTTTTGAATGCCAGTATTGTGATGAGAACACATCCTCCATCAAGTTGCTGTGCACAAATGCACAGACCTTGCTGGTCTTGTGAAACTCTGAATGCTTCTAACCTGACAAAGACAGACCAAGATTTGTAGACCTGAAGAAGTTGCAACCTGATAATAAGCAGCAACTCATCAAAGCTATCCAAGTCTAGACAGCCTCACCGTCTGCTCATGGAGTGACTCTGAACTTAGATGCTAAAGAGTTTGAGGGGGAAAGCAAAAAAAAATGCACTCAATCTCACAACCTTTCAAACAACGTTTGTAAACATGCTGCTAATTTACTGTGGGGGAGGGAATCTGATTGTGTGTATATTCCTCTCCCACCAACACAGACGCAATTGGAATAGAGGGCATAGTATTAAAAGCAGCAAAACCAACTGTTTGATTATTATTGCCCAATCCTATTTTAGGATTTATGGCAGCAGGACACTGCCCTGCTGTTGTAAATTGGTTGCCGAAGACGTGCAGGGTGCACCCCTGGCAGCCATTTCCAAGTCGCTGTCACAAAGGAGCAGTAGCATTGGAGGTCTGCTGCCACAGCTGGTGGCCTGCGCCGTAGCAGGTCAGCCAGTGTGGGAGACGGTTCGTGGAGGGCGGATAGTAATGAGGTGCATTGGGATGGGAGGGAGTAGATTCAGTGACAATTTCACACCCCAAATCTTACCCCTCTTTTTAAAGCAGCAGCAACAACAACAGTATTTATATATCTCTACCCTTTTTCTCTCCTTGGACATACATCACCAAAATCGCTAGAGTATCTTCGAGGAGGCCCATATGCAATTGGGTAACAATTGGGAGGCAAGTGAAAAATATTTTTACTTACCCCCGCAGGCTTCCCAATTGCTCGACCCACGATAGCACGTAGTGCAGCCTCCATTGGCATGGCTGCATGCTACAATATTGCAGGGGATAGGATTGGGGCCACAGGCTTCCCTTGGAGTAAGCCCCATTGACTATAATGGGACATACTTCTGAGTATATATGCATAGGATTGGGCTCTTAATTTAGAAAGGTCCTCAATATTTGCAACTACATCACTGCTTGCTTCTTGCACTGAATCAACTTACAAACCCACCTTACTTAGTGACACTGGTGTTGCTGGGCAGTTAATGGTCCTGATCCAGTGATGAAGACTGTTGAAGAAAAATAAGGGGGAAGCTGAGGAGATTTCATGCTGAGTAGGAAAGGAGCTCATTAACAGGATATTACACATCTCTTTTTTTGCAAGTAATTGGAAATTATTGTATTTTTTAAAATAAATAAATACTGTATATAAAGAATTGTTTCTCTCCCATTGGGAGTGTGTGTGTGATATCATAGCAGTCATTTTCCGAAGTTTTGACACGCCAGACCCAAAGGGTTCACCATCACTTGTTTAAATGGATGAAATAACCAGCACAATATCTGAAGACTGTTTCTGATTACTGGACCATCTAGGCCTAGGGCTATTCATACGGTCCTAAGAAGATCACACAGTCTTGGTCAAACTTCGGTTGCAAAAGTGACATTTCTTCCCAAGAGAAGAAATTTTCCTTTTTCACACTGCCTATCTCATCCTGATGCCTTCGGGGCTTGTTTATTGGGCAGTACATAACAGGAGTCTCCCTCCCTCCAACCCTACTCTAGCTGTAGGTTGTTTTTTTTAAAGAAAGAACAAGAGTATGGCAAGTTTTCCTGCTGAAGCCATGGGTGGATCACAGGATAAGAGAGGATTCAGATGGATCAAGCAGTCCTGTGGTAGTGCTTTGTGGAAAGCTTGCTCAAGATCCCTGAACTAGTAAAGCGGGAGAGTCTGAGGTCAGAAGGGTTGACAGTTTGTCCTCAAGAAGGGATGTCAAACTTGTTTCATACAGTGGGCCGAACAGCATTCAGGATGCTTGCTGAGGGCCAGAAGTGATGACATTAGGCAGGAAGTGATGTCTTTAAACAGGTGATAACCAGAAATAAACACTTTTTTCTCTTAGGAACTCATTAGTTGCAAATGACAGAAGAGAAAATAGGCAAATCTTGATCATATTTCCAGATATGGGAGAGCCCAGTTATCATGTGGGACAGCCTTTCAGCAGTGACACCTCAGCACTGCTTAGCAGCTGAGAGCCTGAGGGCTGGATCAAAAGCTTCCCCGGGGGCGTCTGGCCCCTGGAGCTGCACTGAAGTATCCTTTTTATTCTGACAGAGTAACAGGATCAGGGCTGCAGTCCTTGGGCACACTTCCCTGGGAGGAAGTCCAGTTGAACGCAGTGGGGCTTACTTTAGACACGCCTAGGACTGGGCAGCAGCGAAGTTACTTGCTGTGCTCCCGCTGGTTTGCTTGAGTTGCACCAGGCTGCGTTTTCGGACCCTTTCCATCCATTCAGGAGCGATCTGGAGGATCTGACCAGCATTTCAGGACTGAACCCACACCGAAGGCAGAAGAGGCTGCAGGCCCACAGGTGACGCTCTGCCCCCGCCCCGGCAGCGCGAGGAAGACCTGCTCGCAGGCGCAACCCCTCCCTCGCTCCCTCTGGTGCAGCGGAGTCGCGCGCGGTGGCGAGTGGCTGCGCGCCAGCCCTGTTGCCAGCCCAGCGGCTGCGGGCAGAAGCGATTGGCTGCCCAGCCACGCGCAGCCCGCCCCCGAGTGGACAAAAGCCGCTCCGCCCGCGCGCAAACTTCAGCGAAACTCCGGCGCCTCAGGACTCTCCCGCGCGCCCGCCCCGGCTCCAGCCCCGCGCCCGGCTTGCCGCGGGGCAGCTTCGCGGCGCCTCAGGCAGGCAGGCAGGACGCGGGCATGCCCCGCTCCCCGGCGCGCGCGGCTCCCTGGAGGAGCTTCACTCTGGCGCTGCTCTTGGCCGTGGGCGGAGCGACTGCCACGAGGCAGGTGAGTGCGGCTGGGAGGGGACCAGGCTGCGCTCCCCGGCTCCGCGCTGGCCGGACCCGGCGCGCCCTTTGCGCCCGCCGCTCGGCTCCACGGGGCAGGCTTGCTCGGCTGCCTGTGGAGGTGGGCTGCGGCTGTCCTCCTCGTCCCTTCCCCGGGAGGCGGCGAGCGGCCTGGAGAGCAGCGGCGCGGGGGGAGGGAGCGGCAGGAGAAGGGGGCACTCGCCCAGCAGTGTCTTTTCTAGGGGTTCTGCTGCGTCTTTGGAGATTGGGAGCCCTTTGGGCGCAGGCAGCCGTGAGTTCTCTGTAAGTCACATTTTGTTGTAAGGCAGCCTAGAAATACTCTTACTATTGCTATGATTAACCTTCAAAAGTCAATGCACTGAAAGCAAACCCGCAGTCAGAACCGAAAAGCACCTGGGGAAAGTTCCAAATATAGGCAGAAAAAGGGCATTCAGAAATAAAGTAGGTCCCATCTGGCTGCTCACCCAAGGTCACCCCATCTGGAAAACACTGAAATGGGTTGGCACCCAAATGAGTCAAGTGAAGGAGTGCCTACCTGGGAAAAGTTGGGCTTGTTGTAATCTCTGTTTTTTGTTTATATGCCAGGCATGATGCAGGTGAGTTTCTCAAAACCAAAACCCCTAGCCAGAGTGTTTGCTGCTGTGGTTTGCCCTGAACCCGGTATGCCTGGATTGCTGTAATCCTGTACATTATAACTGGATTGCTATAATTCTGTGTTTCCATCATGCAGATGCACCCCTTTGCCTCTTGAATTGTTTGTTGTGTTTATGTGGTGTTTCTGCTTGAAAACTGTGCCGGGGGGCATGTTTTAGGCGTATTTTGAGGAGGTCTTGGAAACTTGACTGGCATGGCATGGCTGATAGCAGATATGCAAGAATAACTTCAGCTTGCACAGGTGAATTTGTCTGTCACATCTGCATTGAGGTATGCCTGTGCATATTGCTCCTGGAAAGGAACTGTGTTCCAGGGAAAAGGGGCATCAGCATATTTTTAAAATGCTGTAAGGTATCATCTGTTCATCGCTTACTTGAACCTGAATAATAATAACAATAATAATAACAACTAGGTATTTATATACCGCCTTTCTGGTCATCGGATTACTCCTCTGACTTTATTCAAGGCTGTTTACATAGGCAGGCGTTTCTAAATCCCTCAAGGGGATTTTTACAATCATAGAGGTTCTCTCTCTCAAGAACCAACAACATTTCAGAATGGATCTTCCTGGTTTGGTTTCACTTCTGGCCTCCAGTTCTCCCACGCAGGCTGGCAAGCAGCTCCATCTCTCACATGGAGGGCAGCCAAGACGCTTCTTGCTCACACCAAGAGCAGGTGGAATCACTCAGCTGACGTTGGCTAGGCTCTACCCTCTAGACCAGACCTCCTGCCCACACTTTTGATGCTTTGTTTTTGACATTCTCAAAATAGATTATGGGATACAAAGTACTTTTTCAGTGCTCTGGACAAATATCTTACTCTACCTGCTTTTTTTAAAGATAAGATCTCATAATGGTTCAAAAAAGAAATTTTATTGGCTTGAAAAGGAAATGAAACTCAATTAAAACAAAACAAATGTGCAGTCGCCTGTGATCTTATCCTTTGCCTGCCTCGCTCATAGGTTGCACTGGTTTCAGTGAGAGTTCCAGCTAGGTGTATGTAGGATTATAACCTCAGAATCTTGTGTCTTTAGAATTTTGAAGTGATGATTAAACTTTTGGTTTTGTGTCTGCCCATATCTAGTTGGAAGGAAGTGGTTGTGATCCACCACACATCTTGGACCTTTTACACTTTTGACTGAACGCTATGTGACCCTCTCTGCAGGCAGCAGATTTGCAGCTATCATTGATTTGTTCAAGAGGGGTCTCTTGATTATATGTTCAGTCATTAAGCAAAGGACTTCAAGTATTTTTATTCCTTGAACAGGAATTTTTAAAAGGAGGAGTGAAGCAGTTTTGTAACGGAATATACTTTTCTTTGTCAGATCCTTTGTTATGAATCAAACAGTTCTGATCGTTGACATGGCACCTAATCCAATATATCTTATTCTTATTGAGAAAGAGCTTTCAAACGACATAGAAAAAATCTTGAGAGAGGAGAAATGCAAATAGAAACAGTAATATAGGGTGACATTCAGTTAGTTTGTCTGAAGATTATTTTCTCTAAATAAAACATGCTGCAGTTTGACCTAAATCAGAGCATTAAAAGTCAGTGCATGAAGCCGAGGCTGGTTCACTAGCGGCAGTGAAAGGTGCTGAAAGAAATTATTTTACATTGCAGAAGAGGATGAATGTCATCATAGCATACAATTTTGCTACAGGAACTTTGCTGTTGGTGGATAAGAATACCACCTGTGGTAGAACAACTAATACTTAGTTTGGCTACTTAGCTGTGCTTTAAAAACAAAACATCTCAGGTATTGTCAAATTTAATTTGCTGTAGTAGTAGTAGCAGTAGTAGCACATGGAAAATAATCCTCATACTATGAAGATATACAGGTAAAGCAAAGAGATCAAGAACACGGTCAACTTCACATTACTTGCTGGAATATCTTCAGCACTGCCAAGTGCCAAGCTCACTCCAGCTGCTTGGGTTGGGCTCTTTCTGCCCAAGTATTAGTCATGGCCTTTGAGGAGGGTTTACTTTATGAAGAAAAGGTAAGGCTAACCTCAATGCCAAGTGAAATGAGTGTAGAAAACTGCAGGGCACAAGGCTGAAGTGATACTTTTGAAACAATGGTGGAAGCAGGGAACTCAAGCATACTTGAAGCGATGTTTCAGCAATATTGTGTCCTATGCAGTCTGTGGTTCATACAGTGAATCTTATAGGACTACAGACTGAGATGAGAAAGGATACAGGAGGATGCTGCAGTAGTCCAGGTGACAGAATGAGGGCATGTCAGCAATAAGGATTGAGCAGAATAAGGTTATGAAGTTGCAGAACACAAAGCATAGTAAGTGTGTGTCCCATTTGCTTAGGACTACTATGTAAGATGCAAACTTCTGTGACAAGACCAACTTGAAAGTTCACAGTGGATGAGGGAAGATAGGATTAGGCAGAGGCTGTTGTAGCTGTAGGCAACCCAAGTAGCTATTTGAGAAGACAGGAAGATAGACTTGGAAAAGGCTCTGTCTTTAGAATTGTATAAGCTCTTGTTGCAGTTTTATAACCAATCCTCGGCAACTGTTCTCTTAAACAACTTCTCGCTAAGTTTGGCTTTTTGTGCAGTGTCTGTGTGGTTCTTATGAATGTGCTCTCATTCTGTCACCAGGGCTATTGTGGAAATAAAAGATCTACATCACCACACTGTGAAAACAAATGGGACCAGTTCTAGTGGTACTGTAGAAACAAGGCTTTGATGATGATGATGATGATGATTGAACCAAGTGAACTATTTGTCATAAAGGAGATTCACAGTAATAAAGGAAATTTCATTTCAAAAAGATTCCATCATGTGTGCCAGAACAAAAATTGTTTACATTTCTTTAAAGATTAGTAAATCATCTTCGTAATGTGTATAATGGCCATCTTAGACCAAAATACACATTCAGTCTTATTTTTCATACAGTCTAGGTCTGTGCTTCTCAAACTGTGGATCAGGACCCACTAGGTGGGTTGTGAGCCATTTCAAGTGGGTCCCCATTCATTTCAATATTTTATTTTTAAACTATTAGACTTAATAGTTGCTGGACTAAAGGCATCACAGGCAGTGTTCCAGCTCCTCTTTTTTGTAGGTAGAAATGGTTTTATTGGGGCTGGGGGAGGGAGGCAGAGTGACAGCCCTATCCTTTGCATGTCTACTCAGAAGTAAGTCCCATTGTAATCAATGAGGCTTTCTCCCAGGTAGGTGTGGCTAGGATTGCAGCCTCAGTCTCAGTCAGATCGCGATCCACCTGTTGAGCACCCCTGGTATAGAGTGTGTCTGAGAATATAATTCATTTAATGTGGGGGAAAAGCCCTGCATGTAAGAGTCTCTCGGACTGAGAAAAGTTCATGTTAACAGGACCTTTAACCCAAATGAGCAATTTATCTTTCAGAATCAAATTCTCAAGATACCTGTTGGTCAGCTATCCACATCATAGTTTTGTTATGTTCTTTTAAAACACTCTCTGGTGAAGTCATATAAAGCTAACCATGGATTTCCAGAAACGTGATCATTCTGCTTTGTATTCCTGTTACTAGGTTTTTAAATACCCATAATAAAAATATATGCCTCAGAGTTTAGTTGGTTAACGACTGAGTTTTATGTATTTCAAACGGAGAAATATAGACTGTACCAGGGTGACTAGAAACAGTAGAGGACAGAGTGACATAAAAGGGAATTTTGGCAGGTGCAGCTTAACATGGAAGGCTTTTAAAAGCTGCACCTGTCAAAACTCTACACAATTGTTAAAGGTCCAGGAGCCCTAAAATTGAAAGGTTGGCCACCCATGTTAGCTGGTGCTTCTTCCAGTTCCAAGAATTACCCCACCTGGTCAGGGAGGTTTCAGGTGTAGTGAATGAACTCAGTTCAAATGAAGGGGGAAAGTTATTATTTTTTTTGCTTTTTGACTTGATGAGGGCAAATTGGGAGGAAATTACGTTGTTTGTATTAAATATGAAGCGATTTAAAGTATGCACTTAACAGTTCCATTGAAAGGAAAAAGATTGAAAAGTGGTTAATTATATATTTTGTACCTTCTAAGATTTTAAAACTATGTAAGGGCCAAATTCTATCCAACTTTCCAGCACCAGTACAGCCGTAGTGCAGCCCAAAGTAAAGGAACCTGTGTTCCCTTATGTTGAAGGTGCCTCTGTAACTGCCCCCTCCACAGAATGCAGCACGCAACCCATTGGCACAGGAGCATGGGCAGTTGGATATTGGATAGTATTGGACCATAAATTACATAAAAATCTAGTTTGATAATCTTTTTGCAATCCATTCAAGACCACCAAAGATTAGAAGTGGATTTTTAGATGCAGGGTTTTTGGACTGTAATGGCCATCTCTCCGTCTGTAGACCATTTATTGCACAGCAAAGTTTTATTGCTCGCTAATAAAAAACTTAGAATTGTAAATTTTGCTTACCTGTATGTTAAAGCTACAATTACAGCGCAACCCCATGTTTGTCTACTCCCAAGTGAGTGTTTATAGGATTGCAGGCTTGAATGTCTAAGTACTCTGTAAAGGATGTGCATACAGGGACCATTAAGTTTATTACTAGTTATAATAATATTAGTATAAGAATATATTATATTAATTATATTATATTAGTTATAATAACATGTATTTACTTCTATCCTGCCTTTCCTTCAAAGAGCTCAGGGTGGTGTACAAGGTTTTCTTTCTCCATATGGGCCATCTTTATTTGACTTAAATGGAATGTGAAAAGCACTTATTTGTAAACAGGTTTGCAAGTTAAGTATTTACCCTGCACATGCCCGATCTTGTCTGATCTCGGAAGCTAAGCAGGGTCAGGTCTGGTTAGTACTTGGATGGCAGATCGCCTGGGAATACCGGGTGCTGTAGGCTTATACCATAGTCTTTCGAGACTGAAGGTTGCCAACCAAAGTCTCTTTTAAGGCTAGCAACAGTGTAAATAGGCCCCTATAGACATGTACTGTACAAAGTGAAGGTATGGACTAATGCAGCGAATTAGTGCATTTCTCTAATGCAGTGAAAAACATTTTGGATTAGTCATGTGCAAGCCTACAGTTTTTCGAAAGCAAAGCAGAAGTACTGTGCCAGTGTCCTGCCCTGTCCCCATGATAACCTGCAATTGTTTTTAATAAGTAGAATATGGCTGAACAAGTTTTGGTTTATAATGGAGAAATAAATCTGCTGCTTTATTTTCTTGATAGTTTTTAAACATATAACTCTTATTTCTTTTGCTTGCCAAATCTTAATAATAAAAAATGACATCAAATCCTTCCTGAATTTCACATAGTCCGTTCCTGAGAAATAGTGATTTATTTCTTAATACTAATTTTCCTGTCCTTCTTTAGATGAAGAATGACTCTGGCAGAATGTCCCTCAAGTTCACGAATACTTCAATAATGCTCCTCTTCTAATTGTGCTACTTGCTACCTGCTTGTGCTACTTGGACAGTATCTCTTCTCACTGTTTCTCATTGGGTCTTGCTGTAAGACCACTCGGCAAAACACTGAGTGACTATCCATGTCCTGTATTTGCCCCTTGGGCAAAATTATACTATCTACATTGTAGGCAGAACTGTTACTTGCTTTCATCCAAGAGTTCCCTTTGGGTTGCAACAGCTGTTCTTTTGATAGAAAATATATAAAGTTCAAATGGCATGTTCCTCCTAAAATGATGTGTTCTTCAATGATATTTGATACCATAACCTAAAACTCTGTTAGCCGAGTTCCAGATAATAGAATGCAGTTGAAAATCAAGGAAGAGCAGTAAATGCTGTGATTCTCTCTGTTCTGTTATTCTGTGCAAATATGACTAGCAGAAGTAATGTTTTAACTTTGGGAAGAAATTGCATAATCACCTTGAAAGGTCACAGATGTATATAGAATCATGGAAGGGACCTTATAGGTCATCTAGTTCAACCCCCACCTTAGGCAGGAAATCCTCTTAGAGCATCTCCAACCGGTGCTTGTCGAGCCTCTGCTTGAATATCTTTAGTGAGGGAGAGTCCACCGCCTCTCTTGGCAATCTGTTCCACTGCCAGACCGCCCTGACCGTCAGGAATTTTTTTCTGATTTATAATTGAAATCTCCTCTCTTGCTGTTTGTAGCCATTGGTTCTAGTTCTACTTTCAGAGACAGCTGAGAATATGTTGTTCCCTTCTTCCGTATGACAGCGTTTTAGGTATTTGAAGAGAGCTAAGGTATTTGAATGTTCTCTTTCTTAGTTTTCATTCTCAGAACTCCTCATGCCCTGACAGGCGTATTGTGTTGTTTTTTTTTTGTCATGTGGTATCTGCCATTTCCTTCTTAGCCCTTTGCGTGGTTACAAATATGGACAAGTGGCTGCTTCTGTGCAATTTCTTGAGCATCACTTAAAAGATTTGAAGAACATTGCATTGTAGCTGTCTACTGTAGCCTTATGCCTTCTAATTCAGGAAATGGAGTATTGAAACATTTCTCTTCAAAATACTTTCTCTTCAAAACAAAGTAATTCTGTAGAAGGCTGACCTGAACTTCCACTATTTAGTAAAAGGGGAGCAAGACATAAATGTTTCCCCTTAATACTGAATGCCAACAAGTAATGAAAAGCAAAAAATGTTAAAGATGAATGTAGAGTTAATGTCTCCCATTGGAGATAAGTGTGTCTTTATCTGCTCCCTATGGAGTTAACCTCCCTGTGACAGGGAGGTTATCTGCCTACATTCTTGTATTCTGAGGTAAAAACTACTGTGAATGTCCTGCTCTAATGCAGGGGTGGCCAAACTTGCTTAAGAGCCACGTATGATAAACTTCAGGTGTTTAGGAGCTGCAAGAGAAATGTTTGAGAGCTGCACTATTTAAGAAGCATTTAAATTCTTAAATATTTTTTACACATAATGAACACTAACCTTACATTTTAATTCAGTGTACTGTCAATTTATTATTGCAAACTTGCGAATAATTATATAGCTTGAACATTTTTTGTTTACCTTTTATATTGTGATGCAAAAAGGAGCTCAGCCAACATGTTTCTGTGAGCCCCACGTTATATGTTAAAGAGCCACATGTGGCTTGTGATCCATGTTTGGCCACCCACTATAATGAGTCATGCAGTCATGAATTCCTTGGCTTTGAAGCATCACCAACTTTTTCTTGTCACCATTCATGTACAGAGTTTGACCACAATCCTGTGATGAGTTGGGTTCTTTAAATTTCATTGATCATAGTGCAATTTAAACAGTTAAGTTGTATGTGGAATTGAGTTTAGCTTCAGTGATAAAGGTTTCATTTAATTCATTTCTTATTTCACTGGGTCAATATCTAGTAAGAACAAGTAAAGTTCCTGGTACCAGTGTCTTGGGTTTTAGAAATTACTTGAGTTGTAGGTCCATTTGCAAAAACTTTTACTCAAGCTGGTCCTCTATTGGTCCTCCCTTGACCCTGTGTCCTTCTTGGTTTGTGAACCCTTTGGTCAATGTACGGCCCAATCCTATCCAATTTTCCAGTGCTGGTGCAGCCATGCCAATGGGGCATGCACTGCATCCTGTGATGGAGAGGCAGTCACCAAGGCTTCCTCAAGGTGTGGGAACATTGGTTCCTTTACCTTGTGGCTGCATTGCGGCTGCACTGGTGCTGGAAAGTTGGATAGGATTGGGCCCGTAGTTGGCACTACAGTAAGCGCCCAACTCACGTCCTGTTTCCATTCCAGAAGTTTGTCTAGAGCAGGAGTGCCCAAACCCTGGCCCTGGGGCCATGTGCGGCCCCCGAGGCCTCTCAATGCGGCACTCAGGGAGACCCCAGTCTCCAATGAGCCTCTGGCCTCCAGAGATTTATTGGAGCCTGCACTGGTCCAACGCAGCTGCTCTCAGCGTGAGGGCAACTGTTTGACCTCTTGCGTGAGCTGTGGGATGAGGGTTTCCACCACTGCTTGCTGTTTCATGTCTGTGATGCAATAGTGGCAGCAAAGGAAGGGCCAGCCTTGCTTTGTGCAAGGCCTTTTATCGAGCTATTGCAAGACCTTCATTCATTCAAATAAGTTCATCTTTAATAGTTTCATTTATGTAAACTTATGTAAATTTATTCAAATTATAAATGTAAATTCTTTTTTCCCCCCCGGCCCCTGACACAGAGAGATGATGTGGCCCTCCTGTCAAAAACTTTGGACACCCCTGGTCTAGAGGTTGGAACAGTACCATTGTGCTTGCACAAAAGCACAGGATGAGACAGATTGTACCCATGCAAATGCTCAGACACAGCCACCCGTAAGATGGGACATCTGTAACTTGGGGACCCAATGTATTGTGATTTGTACCTTACTGGATAACTACCCTTATCTTTTTCACCACAGGGGGATAAGCAACTTGGGCAGGGAATTGTGAGTGGAAAATTGAGGAAGTGTTAGTAATCTCTTCTGACATCTCTTCACTCAGCCTTCTGAGGTTGCCTTTGGGTTTTAAACAATTGGGGTGATAGGGAGAAAGATACTCTCCTGGATGTTGCATATAGTTTGGCCCTTAATAAACAGTTGCAGAATTTTTTAATTAGTTATGCTTTATTAGTAATGCTTTAATTTTCAGCAAGAATGTTTTGCATTTTGTTTTCCATTTCACCAGGAATGTCTCCTGTTCTTGCAAGTGAAACCAGCTTAGTGACACTTTTAATTGGCTTTGCTGAGTTCGTGTCTTTACCTGCTTGTTTCTTCCCAGCTGGAGCTGCCCTATCGAATCTTGCAACATCTTCATTTATTTATAGCTAGTAATAGTTTTTGGTAGAGTGGCGAAATGTTTTACTATGTATGGCAAAATATATTAGAATACAATCTTCCTTTGTGTTTAGTAGTTCTTGTAATTTATGCTCACTTGACTCTCTGTGCATGCAAAAGACATTGCTAAGCAGAAACTGGATTGGTTTCATTTATTTTCTCCTAGCTAATAATTTGCGAGTCTTTACGTCTCTGTTTGCCAGAAACCTATCCCAGCAAGTACCAATAAAAAGCATTTATTTGAATAATCTGTTATTTTATGATGTGAATATTATAGTAGCCATGTAGTTAAAGTAAGGTATACTTTTGCTAATTCAGCTTTTTAGGAGGGGACAGTACTCCCTTCAGTGTTTCTCATGATATTTGGAAATGTCATTCCCAAATGTCATTAGTGGTGTGTGTCTAAGACATACTAAAGTGGAGCAACTACACCCAGAGCTAGGTGCAATCTATTCCAGCTCTTTCCACGGTGCCTTGGGACACTTCCCTGGAAAAAAGCCTGTTCCTATTACAGCCTTATATTAGTAGCACTGGGAAGTAAACCGCACATGTAGCAGCCATAGTGTGAAGCTGCTACATGGTGCCTCACACATTGTGTGAGAGCACGTGGTGCCTACTGTGCTTTTTAGGGGCCATGGTTATTAATTTACACCAGTGGTTCCCAACCTTGATGAGCACACGGACCACGGAGGTAAAACTTGAAATTGTTGTGGACCACATGCAACCCCCACCCCCTGCATGCAAAAAAAATTAAATTTGTAATTGGAGAATGTGCTACATTATATTTTACTTCTGCCTTGATCCTATTTAATAAATATCACATTTTATTTCTTAAATTTATTATTTATAGAGAAAATCTATGGGTTGTCACTTTTGTTGCTGGCTGCAGGTGGTCTGTTCTCCGCACTCTCTGGTGGTCCATGGGAAAGCAACTTCTGAATGAGCACTCCCCTGTGGACAACCAGAGAGGTCAGAAAACATACCACATGCAGCCTTAACAACATTTCAGTGCTAGCTGTGGGTAGTCAGTTCTCCACCCTCTCTAGTGGACCGTCGGGGAACGCTTGCTCAGCAAGATACTAGAAGTGATCAAAGGGTATCTTTTTTCTGAGACCTCACATATAAACTTCTCAGGACCTTGTGGACCACCAGTGGTCCACAGACCAGGGTTTGGGAACCAATGGTTTACACAGTGTTGTAGTTATAAAACGTAAAAGTTTGTGTCTTTCCTTTAATATGCATAGTGTTTTTTACATAATGGCTGCCACTGGCTGAAATGCTTCCTAGAAGGCTTGAGTTTGCATCAGCATTCATGTTGCTTATATCCTCCCTCTATACATACAGTCACATACATACACATACATACAGATACATACACAACACATTTTTTTTTTTTAATTTATTGGCAACCTTCAGTCTCGAAAGACTATGGTATCGCGCTCCGAAAGGTGGTTCTGGCACAGCGTCTAGTGTGGCTGAAAAGGCCAATCCGGGAGTGACAATCCCTTCCACACCGGGAGCAAGTGCAGTCTGTCCCTGGTCTGTCTCCCTGGCTATGGGCCTTCCTTCTTTGCCTCTTAGCCTCAGACTGTTGGCAAAGTGTCTCTTCAAACTGGGAAAGGCCATGCTGCACAGCCTGCCTCCAAGCGGGCCGCTCAGAGGCCAGGGTTTCCCACTTGTTGAGGTCCATCCCTAAGGCCTTCAGATCCCTCTTGCAGATGTCCTTGTATCGCAGCTGTGGTCTACCTGTAGGGCGCTTTCCTTGCACGAGTTCTCCATAGAGGAGATCCTTTGGGATCCGGCCATCATCCATTCTCACGACATGACCAAGCCAACGCAGGCGTCTCTGTTTCAGCAGTGAATACATGCTAGGGATTCCAGCACGTTCCAGGACTGTGTTGTTTGGAACTTTGTCCTGCCAGGTGATGCCGAGGATGCGTCGGAGGCAGCGCATGTGGAAAGCGCTCAGTTTCCTCTCCTGTTGTGAGCGAAGAGTCCATGACTCGCTGCAGTACAGAAGTGTACTCAGGACGCAAGCTCTGTAGACCTGGATCATGGTATGTTCCGTCAGCTTCTTGTTGGACCAGACTCTCTTTGTGAGTCTGGAAAACGTGGTAGCTGCTTTACCAATGCGCTTGTTTAGCTCGGTATCGAGAGAATGAGTGTCGGAGATCGTTGAGCCAAGGTACGCAAAGTCATGGACAACCTCCAGTTCATGCTCAGAGATTGTAATGCAGGGAGGTGAGTCCACATCCTGAACCATGACCTGTGTTTTCTTCAGGCTGATTGTCAGTCCAAAATCTTGGCAGGCCTTGCTAAAACGATCCATGAGCTGCTGGAGATCTTTGGCAGAGTGGGTAGTGACAGCTGCATCGTCGGCAAAGAGGAAGTCACGCAGACATTTCAGCTGGACTTTGGATTTTGCTCTCAGTCTGGAGAGGTTGAAGAGCTTTCCGTCTGATCTGGTCCGGAGATAGATGCCTTCTGTTGCAGTTCCAAAGGCCTGCTTCAGCAGGACAGCGAAGAAAATCCCAAACAAGGTTGGTGCAAGAACACAGCCCTGCTTCACTCCGCTTTGGATGTCAAAAGGGTCTGATGTGGAGCCATCGAAGACAACAGTGCCCTTCATGTCCTTGTGGAAAGATCTGATGATGCTGAGGAGCCTGGGTGGACATCCAATCTTGGGGAGAATCTTGAAGAACATACACAACACATACAGATGTTAAAAATGCTGCTGTTGGCTGAGAAACTACCAGATATTTGCATTATCATCGCAGATTGGCTTTTGTATCACCTGCGTTGATGGCAGTTGTGAGCCCATTGTAAAGTGAATTTTACAGGGTTTTCTCTTCTGCAGAAGGAAAGTTTTTTTTTTTTCCTTGGGTGTCATCCCCTTTTTTCCTGATTTGCTATTGCAGCTGCTCTTTTCTTTCTGCCTGGCCAAGCATATAAAGTCCTGTCAAGCATTTTAACATGTTTGTCTTTTATCTTAATCTTTTCAGGTTTTCCCCTCCCAACATAACTTCAGATGGTAAAACAAGCATATTTTTATGTGCTTTCCACTTCCTTGAGCTGTAAGAAATCCATGTACTACAGAATCTGCAGCCCAATCCTAACTAAATTCCCATGTGATGATGCAGTGGAGCCAGTGTGGGCTGTGCTGCATCCCATGGGGGAATTTTGGCTGCTGGATGTCTCCTCAAGGTAAGGGACATTTGTTCCCTTACCCTGGGGTAAGTCCCAGCAACTGCAGTGGGTCAACTCAAACCCGTACAAGCTAAATATCTTCTCACTGCCATGCTGGCTAGAAGTGCTATCCCAAAGTGCTGGTGGAGCATGGTTTCAACCAGTGCAACCATCCATAGGATTGGGTTGTTATTCTTTTAGATGCAACTTCTATGTGTTTTTTAAATATCTGTTGGTTTACAAATATCAAAGCAGGGCACTTTGGCAGCAAACTTTTAAAGCAGATGGTACACCTGTTAATTCTGCTTCAGGTTTCTAAAGAGAGCACCTGCACCTCACTACGCTTAATCTTCAGCCAACACATAAGAACAGCCCCACTGGATCAGGCCATAGGCCCATCGAGTCCAGCTTCCTGTATCTCACAGCGGCCCACCAAATGCCCCAAGGAGCACACCAGATAACAAGAGACCTCATCCTGGTGCCCTCCCTTGCATCTGGCCTTCTGACATAGCCCATTTCTAAAATCAGGAGGTTGCGCATACACCTCATGGCTTGTACCCCGTATTGGATTTTTCCTCCAGAAACTTGTCCAATCCCCTTTTAAAGGCGCCCAGGCCAGATGCCGTCACCACATCATGTGGCAAGGAGTTCCACAGACTGACCATACGCTGAGTAAAGAAATATTTTCTCTTGTCTGTTCTAACTCTCCCAACACTCAATTTTAGTGGATGTCCCCTGGTTCTGGTGTTATGTGAGAGTGTAAAGAGCATCTCCCTATCCACTCTGTCCATCCCCTGCATAATTTTGTATGTCTCAATCATGTCCCCCCTCAGGCGTCTCTTTTCTAGGCTCTTGGTCTGACTCCAAGTTCAACAAAAATCCCATCACTGAACTCTAAGTCTATCTTTTCTTAGCCTGCCTAAGCAATTGTCCTTCCATCAACATGGTTCTTACATGGGACTTCTGAGGCCAGCTTCCATTGTTCCTCACTTTAGGTCCTGTCTTCATTTTCAGATGGATACTGGCCTAGGGAATGGGCACTGGTTCTTTCTCATGACCCCTGTTGCTCACGCCCACTTTTACCAGTTTGATTGCTGGAAGGTGACTCCCAGTTTCTGCTGTTGCTGGAGGTCATTGAGTCCCCATTATTTGGCCTGGTGAACCCCTGTAACACTGTTTTGAAGATGCCTATTCAATCTGCTTAACAAGATAACGTTCTCTAAAGCAAGAAAAGACATTTTTAATGGTCTTGCTATTTGTTGAATGATGGTGTTCTATTGTCTTGATTGCAATGAGCCGTTAATCAAATGTCGTTAGAAGATTGCACTTTTTAATGCTGCTGATTGAACATCGTTGATGTTCATTCATCTTTTATGCCTGCCTGTGTTACCCCCTGGCACCCCCCATCTCTGCTTTTGAGTCTTGAATTTCCCCAGTATATATTTTGTACTGCTTAGGTCATTCTGTGAACCAGGATGCAGTCTCTTGTCTTGTGTGCTCCCTGAGGCATCTGGTGGGCCACTGTGGGAATACAGGAAGCTGGACTAGATGGGCCTTTAGCCTGAACCAGTGGGGCTCTTATGTTCTTAACTCTTGGTCATTGCCCCATCTAACTCTTATTGCAGAATTAGGTAGATACCCAATGCTCTTGCTCTTTTACTTCCCTCTCTGTAAGAGCAAACAATGAACTTAAGTTATATTGTGCAATGTAATAGTTGTCTACTGTTATTCCATTAGTCTAATTATGAGTGCAAGCTCTGTCCCAGACTAGTGCATGCATTAAAGCCTGTATCTATGCTGTCTCCTGGTTTTTCTTTAGTATTCCTTTACTGTTCTTTTATGGAGAACATTTTTTTTCTCCTTGCAGAAGGAAATAGAGGCTGCAGTGGTTTTCTGCTTCTCTTTGGAAGTGGGTCATAGATAACGTTAGAACAGAGAACAGACATGGTCAATCACATCGCTGGTCCTTGCATTTGTGTTTCTGCAAGTGGAGATAGCAATTGCTGCCAGTAGCAGCCTCATCCCTGAGGCAATTAGTAACTGCCAGGGGAGAATTTTCATCTGGATTGAAACATGGGCGGGGGGGAGTTTTAAAAGTGTTGTCATGGCTCCGATCCTCTTTCCCCTCACTGCCAAAATCACATACCAGTGGCCAGTGATGTGATAACTGTGGCAGCATTGTGTTGTGCTTCTGTGTACAAGTGTTTTAAGGAAAACTAGATATATTTTTTCATGAGAAATGGGAAAAGGTTACGTCACATGGACTGGAGTACATGTAAAATAGTACTGACTTGCATCTTTGCTCAAGCACAGTGTCTTTTCTAGTAGCTGTTTTCTGGTGCTGTTCTGCATTGTTTCAGGTTGTGAGCCTCTTTGGGACAGGGGAGCAATTAAATCAAATATTTAATGATTTGATTTTGTCTGTAATCTCCTTTATGAACTTTTTTGTGGAAAATAATATCAAAGCAAAGGTTCAAAAGACTAATGGCAACAGCAAATCTTGACTTTGTATGATGAAAGATTAAACAGTTGACCATTTGGTCAGTGCCTGTAGGAAGATCATCCAAATTGTCTTTAGAGAACAGAATTGCAGTTATGGTTCACTGGAATCTTTGCAAACAATATACAGTTACCTTCACACTGAAATTCCTGGGATTATAAACCTGATAAAATCATTGAGAATAATCAAGCAAATTCAGATTGCAGATAGATGAACATGATATACCAGAAATAGCTGTAGTTGGCAAAAAGAAAAAATCAAGTTTGAATCATTGATACTGCAATCTAGATAAGTGGTTCTTACACATTTAGCACCAGGACCCACTTTTTTAGAATGAGAATCTGTCAGGACCCACTGGAAGTGATGTCATGACTGGAAGTGACATCAAGCTGGAAAATTTTAACAATCCTAGGATGCAATCCTACCCACACATACCCAGGAGTAAGTTCCAGTGACTATCATTGTTAGAAGCATATACATAGTAGCCTGTTAAAAGTATAGATCTGTAACATGCCCCCAAATGCAGTTACATGCCATGGCAGCATCCGAGTCTAATAGATTAAAAATAAAATATTGAAATGAATGGGGACCCACCTGAAATTGGCTTGTGACCCACCTAGTGGGTCCCGACCCACGGTTTGAGAAACACTGATCTAGATGACAGTATAATTGAAGATAAAGAACTAGAAGATCAGAAAATATCAAAACCTAAGAGTAGAACTTGGGTGTCTGTGGGGAAAAGTCAATATTATGCCAATTGTCTTTGGAGCCCTTGGAACAGTGCCTAGAAGTCTGGAGAAACACCTCGACATCCTTGGCCAAATTATACCAGCTCAGCTCCAGAAAACAACATTGCTTGGAACAGCAAGAGTTCTACAAAGGTATCTTTGTGATTCCCAGCATCTTGGCTAGAGCCTGAATTGACTCTAGACAGCCCAGGATAGTCTGTGATGTAATAATATTAATCTGTGTTGTGAACTTGTTTGGATATGCATGCACTACTAAATACTGATGATTAGACACAGCTTCTTTTCAATATGATGGTAAACTCCTAGTTACTTAAGTGGAGCAAGTTCTAGCCAGTACCAGATTCTATGGAATTGGATTCAATGTGCTTTTCACCACACGGAACAAATGCACGCGCATACACATTTCAATTGAAATCCACGCCAGTTGATGATGCTGCCTATGGCAGCAGGTTTCATGCTGCAGTCAATGTGTCACTATGAGGATGGGATAAATGTGAACCTTAAGTGCTTTGGATAATAAATTTTACCAGGGTTCCCGTCAGCAAGCTGCTGTGATATGCTATTGATAGATTTGTGGCTATTCCGTATACAATTTTGTGAACTGAGAAACAAGCCAATTTATGAAATACTGTTTTGAAATGCATCATTCTGATAAAAGAAATCTGCACTGCACAGCATGATGCTGTATGCAGAATATTCCTATTGGGAAGAGTCAGACCTCAAAATATTGCCCATGATCACACTGTTCTTAAGTGAGCAACAAAGACATGAGTTTACATCTATTTTACCATTTCAGTTCTTAAATGCAAATTCTATGCTTGGACAGGGCTGGTTAGATAGGGCAGTTTTTTCCTGCTGAAAGTTTATTATTTTTAATAATATGACAGCCCACCAGATGTTGGTGGCTGGATTTGGCCTGTTGAATAGCAGGTCCTTCCCAAGTACCTAGGATATTCACAGATATATTTGTACTATCTCGAGGCTGCTTTCTGTAGCTGTAGTAACTTCATTTAAACTCAAGATATTCAGGCATTTTTCAAAATCTTTAGGTATTGTACCTTTTTCCTCTTCATCATCATTATCATAATTATTAGTTTCATTATCGGCACCACCAGACAAAAGTGACAGTTGCACTGTGCAGGACTCATCTAAGGTCCAGTATATCACTTTCACACTTGAATTTTCCATTTCACTTAAAATGTACAGGTTAATTTGTTTCCATTTGTTAAACTTCCACAGCTTCATTCAGTGGTTGTTTCTGTCCTACTGGGTTGAGTTACAGCCTAACCCTGAACTTCCTAGCATCCGTTGGAACAGGTGCACCAAAGCAGCTACCACTGTATCCAGTGGGCACCAGGAAGCTGCCAAGAATCTCCTTGGGGAAGCCCCAAACCTTGCAATGGGGCTTCTCAAGTCTGTGATTTTCATAGAATCATAGAGTTGGAAGGGACCTAATAGGTCATCTAGTCCAACCCCCTGCCTTAGGTAGGAAATCCTTAGAGCATCTCCAGTAGGTGCTTGTTGAGCCTCGGCTTGAATATCTCCAGTGAGAGAGGGTCCACCTCATCTGTTCCACTGCCGAGCTGCCCTGACCGTCAGGAATTTTTGTCTGATGTATAATCAAAATCTCCTCTCTTGCTGTTTGTAGCCATTGGTTCTAGTTCTAGAGACAGTTGAGAATATATTGTTCCCTTCTTCCATATGACAGCCCTTTAGGTATTTGAAGAGAGCTATCACATCCCCTCTCAGCCTTCTCTTCTCCAGGCTGAACATGCCAAGTTCCCTCAACCTTTCCTTGTAGGGCTTGTCCTCCAGCCCCCTGATCATCCTAGTCGCTCTCCTCTGAACCTGCTCCAGTTTGGCTGCTTCTTTCTTAAAGTGGGGTGCCCAGAATTGGGCACAATACTCCAGGTGAGGCCTAACCAGTCCAGAGTAAAGTGGAATCACAACTTCTCGTGACTTGGAAGCTACGGTTCTGTTAATGCAGGCTAAAATTGCATTTGCCTTCTTTGCAGCTGCATCACACTGCTGACTCATGTTCATCCTGTGATCCACCGCAACTCCAAGATCCCGCTCACATGTAGTGCTGCCAGGCCATGTATCTCCCATTTTATATATGCATCTTTGGTTGTTTTTGCCCATGTACAAACTTTGCATTTTTCCCTGTTGAACTTCATCTTATTCATTTCAGCCCAGTATTCCATTTTGTCTAGGTCTTCCTGAAGTCTTCTACTGTCTTCTATTGTGTTTGCTACACCTCCCAGTCATCCGCAAATTTGATGAGGCTCCCTTGTATCTCCTCATCCAAGTCATTGATGAAGATATTAAAGAGAACTGGAACTGGCCCAAAGACAAAGAGAACTGGCCCAAGACAGAGACCTGGGGTACCCCACTCGAAACCATCCTCCAGGTTGACGCAGAGCCATTGGCAAACACCCTCTGTGTACGGCCATCCAACGAGTTGCGAATCCATCTCTAACGATTATATCATCGAACCCATATTTTACCAACTTGCAGATTACGATGTCATGTGGGACCTTGTCAAATGCTTTACTGAAATTAAGATATGTTACATCTACCGCATTCCCACAGTCCAATAAGCTAGTAACCCAATCAAAAAAGGAGATGAGATTTGTCTGGCAACATTTATATTTGACAAATCCATGTTGGGTTCTATTGATCACTGACTTGTTGTCTAGATGTGTGCAAACTGCGTGTTTTATGATTTGTTCTAATATCTTCCCTGGTATTGAAGTCAGACTGACAGGTC
This sequence comes from Tiliqua scincoides, assembly GCF_035046505.1. Classification (NCBI taxonomy): domain Eukaryota; kingdom Metazoa; phylum Chordata; class Lepidosauria; order Squamata; family Scincidae; genus Tiliqua; species Tiliqua scincoides. The sequence goes on from NC_089821.1 coordinate 241,850,476, forward strand.
TATAATTTCCCCAGTCTTCTTTTTTCCCCTTTTTAAAGATTGGGACCACATTAACCCGCTTCCCGTCTAGCGGCACCTCCCCAGTCCTCCAAGATTTTTCAAAGATAATTGTCCGAGGCTCTGCAAGTACCTCCACAAGTTAGTACTCTAGGGTGCAGTTCATCTGGTCCAAATGACTTGAAAACATTTAGTCCAAGCAAGTGGTTTTTAACTAGTTCCCTGTCAATCCTAAGCTGCAGTCTTCTGCTGTCCAGGTTTTCATTACCTCTTCGGGGATGTAAGCATATCCCCCCCATCAGCCAAGGACTCGGCACCCACATTTGAACCATCCTCCTTCTGAGAGAAGATGGATGCAAAGTAGGAGTTGAGTCCGTCTCCTCTCAGAAGGAGGATGGTTCAAATTTTGCTGGTGCAGACTTGAGAGTTTCAGCATCAGGTCTTCTGGCCCAACTTGGAGTTCAGGATCCAGCAAAGCAGGGAGTTGGGGAGTGATGGGGAGGAGATTGAACAGGGTGGGGATGGCAGAATGAGGCAGTGTGATGTCTGTGGCAGTATCCCACCTTCCCCCGGGTGGTCTGGTGCTAAGGTATGTAGCAAGCGGGGTGTGACTGACTTACCCCTCAAGTGAATGGACCACAGAGATCTTTTGCTGGCTTGGCAGGTATGGTTTATTCTGGTAAGCAATTTGACACTCATTGTACACCCTTGTAACGTCACAAGGGGTCAGCATTCAAGGTCCATGTGTTAACAAGAGTTTTGGTGAGGGTGGGTGTCACAACGCTTTCGTGAGCCTGAAAGTCTGGTAAGGCTCTTGTTGTCAGCTGGAAACCCCCTGTTGGTTGGGTGGGCGGCCCAGGTGCTGCACCTTGCTGTCAGGGCCTCTTCTCTCTTGGACCCCCTGCCTTGTGTGGAGAGGTTTTGTGGGGTTGTTGCGCCACTCTCCCCAGTGCAGCAGGCAGCTCCCCAGATGTCTGGCCCCCTCCTGCCTCTGTGGGGTGATGTTCCAGGCAGAGGTGTGGATTCCACCCCTCCAAGGTAATGGACAGGCTGAGTAAAGGTATTGGGGAGGCCGTAGCTCCCCCTGGCCATCCTCCAGGAGCCTGAGCCCAAGGAAGAGGACCTCTCTGTTTGGCTGCTGGGCTCCTTATAAACCCAGCAGCCAGCCCAGCCGTTCCCACCCCTTCTGACCATGTTACTGGCCTGAGCTCTCATGAGAATTCAGGCTTTCCTCCCCGGGAGACCTCCTACCTGGAGGCTAGACCCAGGTGATACTTGTGTGGTTCCCCTCCTCCCAAGTAGCCCCTTGTTCCTGTGTAGCCCCTTGCTCCTGAGGAGGCCTGTGTTGCTGAGACCGAACTCCGACAACAGGCAGTGACTGGACTGAGGAGGAGGGTGGATCAGGCCCAGGAGGGGGGCAGAATCAGTGGTGGTGCATGCCAAATCCCAACCTCCTTCCCAGGTCATTGCAGACTTGTACCAGCAGTTAAGCTGGCGCAGGTCCATGTTGCCTCATAACTGCTACTGGATCTGACCCTGAGACAAGGAGCAAATGTCCCCTTACCCTGAGGAGACCTCCAGCAGCCAAAAATCCTCCATGGGATACAGCAGTAGCAATGCCAGTGCCACTGCATTGCTGCGTGGAAATGTAGATAGGATTGGGCACACAAGGAAGACCCAGGTTTAAGTCCCCATTCAGCTACAAACCTTTCTAGATGACCAAAAGTCTCAGCCTTATCTGCCTCTCATATTTGTTGCAAATACCACAGTTCCCAAATTGTGCACCACAGCAAACTCAGAGGGGCACCATGGGATATTTTAAATTTTCAAGGGAAACGCAGCAATACTTGTCATCTATTGCATGTCACACAGACTACTGGCTCAGAGGGTATCATGAAAAATTACTGAGACAGTAAGGGCTCTGTAAACTGAGAAAGTTTGAAGACCTCTGTGCAAATGTACAAGGGATAAAATGTGGAAACCATGTATCGTCCGTCCTGAGCTCCTTTGAGGAAGGACATAATAAAGATGTAATAAGTTGAGAGTTCACTGGAAACTTGTAAACAAATATGAATTATAAAAATTATATAAGTATAAAGTCCATTCATAGGAAGGACACAGGCATTCCTACACTAGGCAGAAGATCACCAGAGAACAAGGCCATGCTCTCCAAGGCAGCATCTTATAGCTTCAGTGAGAAATTCTCAGCTCCCTATCTGCCTTTTTCTGTCCATTTCAGCTGCAGTTCAGACTGCTCCTCTTTTGCTGTGTCTGCACCTTCCTCTCAGATGGAGGGGTGTCACCTTCAAGTTTTGATCAGGGTCTTTCAAAACACTCCAGAGTTCCCCAGCTGTCAGGAAAATGGCTCTCATTGGCTCCCATTGGTTAAACATCAGCCACCCTCCTGGACTGCTACTGGCATTCTGCTTTAACAAACTGATGGTGATCCAGCATTCATAATGTTCTTTTAGATACTAAGGGGCTATGTGTTCGCTAAGGGGCTATGTGTTCCTTGTAGTTCTCCCCCTCCCGTCCCTATTCCTGTTGATAAAATTCAAGCTTGGGCAAAAGTAATATTAGAAGCTGCTTTCTGGCTCTTGTAGTTGAGGAAATTTAGTTCTGAAAAGCACGTCAGAAACTACTGGTATGGGGCTCTGAATCATCCCATTTAGTATTGCTGGAACTACTGGTTTATTGAGTACCTGATGCTTTCCCTTAAGTCTCCAGTATAAGAATAGAGGCAGTGGTGTCTTTTTGGCACAGAATAAAGTGACAGGGAGGAAGTGGGGCTTAGAAGTGGTGCTTACCAAACCTCTAATGACCAAATCTTTAAAGATGCCATTCTCTTGACCATTCTGCCAGGATGTGAAAAACAAAGGGCTCTGATGAGTCATTCTCTGTTCAGTGACCCCTTTATTACCTGAACAAAGCCAGCAACAGTACTTCAGCATTTGCTGTTTTTTTCCCCCATGCTGGAGGACTTGAATCAGATCCTTAATATTACTTCTAGTAGTTTGCCCTATCACTTTGCTGCCTCCCAACGAAATTGGAGGAAGCATGAAATTCAGACTTAAAAAAAAATGTAGCCGTGTTTATTTTTGTATTCTTTTTCAACTTAGAAGGAGGCAATCAAAAATTTGTATGTAGAAAGCAAGGAATAGGTTGCTATGCATTTTATGTAGCTGTGGTGCTTGGCTATGAAGATGATTTGGTGCCTTTAAGAGTATATGCAATGACTACAGATAGAAGGCTGACAGGCCTTCCCAAGCTGTGTCTGAGTTGGCATTCCATCCTGCTTACCTTTTGATTCTTCTTCTACTTAATCAAGCAGCTACCTATAGCAGGTAGCTCAGTACCTCCATGGGCATTCTCAGTTCCTGTTTGTTTACAGGTGGAGCCTGTTTATCCATGGACTTTGCATCTGTGGATATGACTCAATGTGGGTCCCTTGGACCGGCGCTGAGTCAGACTCGGCTCCACCTGAGCCCTCCAAAAGGGGGAGAGCCCTCTGAAAGGGAACGGAGCTACATATGGGCTTCAGAATGGCCCATAGAGGCAAAAAAAGCCACTTCCAGTTTCTGAGGGCCCTCCCCAGGCCTCAGAATGCCTTAAAAGGCTTAAAAACATCACTACAGGTTTCCCTTGGAGGGCTTAAGGAGGTGAACATCGCAGATTTCATTATCTGTCATATTCAGTATCTGTGGGGGTGGGGTGGGTCCAAGAACAGATCTCCCACAGATACTGAGGCCCCACCCGTATATGCATGAAAATGACTGTTGGGCAGCCCAATGCTCCACTGGTGGAACTAGTATTCCACCCACACTAGCTGCTGTAGAGCAGCTGCAGGGCACACTCCAGCAGTGCGCCAAGTAGCATGCTGCTGTAGCATCGGTGGGGAGGCTGGAGCCTTCCTGTGCATGTTGCTGGACCACTGGCCATATGTCAGAGCAGGTAGACCAGCGGGGGAAGTCGGAGGGGTGAAAGGAGGACAGAACGGGGTCGGAAGGGGGCGAAACTGGGGAAGGATGGAGGAATAAGGGTGAGGCTGTGGATCCAGCGGCTATGGCATGCACTGTATCCTATCCCCTCTGGCAGCAGCTTCCCTGCCCCCTTTCTGTTAAAGAGCTGGCAAAAGTCTGAGGAGACCCATTGTGAGGCAAGAGGTTTATGGAGAGGAAAGGAAATTTAAATCCCCTTTTCTTTTCCAAAGCTTTCTGCTGCACCCCCTCCCTGAACTAGATACAGTGAGTGCCTTTTCAGGGTGGCTGTACCAGCAAGTGGGGGGGGGGAAGGATAGAACTGAACCATTAGTCTTATGCAAGAGTGCCCAAGCCCAGGTCCGGGGGCCACTTGTGGCCCTCAGGGGCTCCCAATCAGGCCCTCGGGGAGCACCCTGTCTCCAATGAGCCTCTGGCCCTCCGGAGACTTTCTGGAGCCTGTGCTGGCCTGACACAACTGGTCTTAGCCTGAGGGCGACTGTTCAACCTCTCACCTGAGCTCCCTCTACTACTTGCTGTTTCACGTCTGTGATGCAGCAGTGGCAGTGAAGGAAAGGCTGGCCCCTTTTATACACCTTTAGCTGCTGTAAGACCTTCATTCATTCATATAAGTTCCATCTCTAATAAATTCATTTAAGTAAATTCAAATTTTAAATGTAAATTAATTCTTTTCATCTCTAATAAATTCATTTAAGTAAATTCAAATTTTAAATGTAAATTAATTCTTTTTCCCCCCGGCCACTGACACAGTGTCAGACAGATGATGTGGCCCTCCTGCCAAAATGTTTGGACACCCCTGGTCTTATGGTATGGAAGTAATGTGTTTAGAGCAGTGGTTTAGCACCGGGACTCACTTTTTTAGATTGAGAATCTGTCAGGACCCCTGAAGTGATGAAGGACAGATGTCAGGACCCCTGAAGGACAGAAGTGATGTCATGACTGGAAGTGACATCATCAAGCAGGAAAATTTTTAACAATCGTAGGCTGCAATCCTGTCCATACTTACCCTGGAATAAGTCCCATTTACTATCATTGTTAAAAGCATATACATAGTAGCCTGTTCAAAGTACAGAGCTGTAACATTTCCCCTGATGCAGTCACATACCATGGTATCATCAAGTCTAAAATATTAAAATAAAATATTGAAATGAAATTGGCTCGTGAATATGGGTCCCGACCCACCGTTTGAGAAACACTGCTCCAAAGATTTCAGATTTCCGCAGGTCTACTTCTGCATAAAGCAAGTTCTCTACTATAGTACTGTTTCTGTGCCCTGGAAGGTTGAATTTTAGTTCCTCTTACATTCTCCCCTTTTCCCCCTCCTCTTTCAACTGCTTGTATGAATTCCCCCCTTTCATTGCTTACCCCTTAATTCCATCCCATCTCTTGGTATTCTGAGAAGAAACAGACCTGTTCTCTTTATAGCCTGCTAGTATATCGAGTTGTTGACTGCTGGTTATGCTACAATGGTTATTTACTATATAATTGTGCTATAAAGTTACAGGATGGTGATCACTCAGATATAATTAAATGCATAGCAGCAATAAAAGGTGCTTAATTTTAAAAATGTGCCATAAAACTCTTGGTACATAAATATTTCTTGTCAAAGTATCTTTCACATAAACTGCTAAATTTAAAGGGGTTGTTAATGGCATTGTAGTGACTTTCATGTGAACCTGGGAAAATGGTCAGATATACAGGAAAAGAGCATACGCTACTCATTCACTTAAGTGTTTTAACAGTGGAGCATCCTAGTTTAACTTGGCATGTCATTTTCAGAAGTTAACAGTGTAACGAACTTTGAACACCAAGGGGTTTAATGTTGCATACTATTTGTGAAAGTTTGGTGAAAGAAAGAGGGACTTTCTTGCACTTCAAAAACTTGAATTTACCTTATTAAACTTGGTAAGTAATCATCCAAATTAAGACAATATTGTTATACAAAAATGTGCTGAAAAAGGAGAGCTAGTCTATCATATCCCCAGCTCCTTACTTCATGAGTTCTGTTACCAACCTGCCCTTTGCAATACATTTTCTTAGAAATTGCAGAATTTATCTTGACTGGTAACCTTTTTTTTCTTACCGCCTTGTGGTTTAAGTATTCATATTCTGTTTTAGACTTTACCATTTGGTCTAAGACTTTCTTTTTTGTCTGGCCTTCCTATCTTGTTAGTTGCTTTTGGACTTTGTGGTTGTATTCTGTATTTTGTACATAGCTAGATTTTATGTTTCATTCCTATTTTAAGCATTTTACTGTTTTCCTTCTCTTTTTGTACCCTGCCTTCAGTGCCCCATTTATTGGGTTGGGGACGGTGGAATAAATGAATTGATCACAATTGCCATGCACCTTAAACCAGTGTGCTATATGAAGGAAGTTTTGTGAGGAAAAGATCCATACAATTTCTTGATTACTGACTTTCATCTTAGCTGTAGGTAGATTCCTGTTGTGATTGTAGGAAGCAGCTAGTTGTGTCAGTTAGAAAGTAAAATCCATTTTATTGTGGTAGCTGAAACTAAGAGATGGAACAGAACTTCTGTGACAGTAGTTGGCATATATAAAAATGAGGTGGAAGCCACAGCTGGCTCTTAGAGATACAAGGTGATCAAAAGTAGTTGAAGGCTTGGCTTAGATGGTACTGTCTCAAAATATGGGGCCCATGCCTCTCCTTGTCTTTGTTGAGTGTTGTTGAATTGCTTATGTAGTCCAAAGCAATTCTTGAATATATATGCTGTGAATTACTTCAACTATAAACAAAGGAATGTGCAATTGTGTTTGAAGTGGAGATTCTGAAGATTCAGATTCTCTGATTGCATAGTGCTGAGCTTGGTAGAAAACCATTTTTTATCTGCTTTGATGTGCCTTACTGGAAACTATGTTCAAAGCAAATTAAAAAAACAAAAACCATTGATTAAAATGTTGCTGAGGTTCTAATGTTGTGTTTCCATTCTGCCTTCCCCTGTATAGTTGGTGTCCATTCCTTAACAGGTGAGCTGTTCTATTAAATATTAGCCACTGAATGGGATGATGCTTTATTTGCCATGCGCAAGGATTCTAATTTGAGTGAATACCTGCTAACTTTTAAGTGGGTACTCTTTTATTTAGCGGGGGGAGAGTAACTGGCCCTCCTCACCCCAGCACTGTCTTTTCTAGTGGCTGTCTGCTGGTATTCTTTTGCATCCTTTTAGATTGTGAGCCCTTTTGGGGCAGGAAGCCATTAGTTGTCTGTTTGATTTTCTCTGTAAACCGTTTTGTGAACTTTCTGTTGAAAAGCGGTATATAAATACTGTTGTTGTTGTTGTTAACACTGTAGGATTGATTATAGTGCCATGTAGACCTTTTCCAAAGGGACATAACATCTGAAGAATTGTATTCATAGGCTATGAAATGCAAAAGGTAGGCCAGGAAGGAGTAGTGTATAAAGATTGCATAAACCAATCTCTTTATTAGTTTCCTATTCAGGAAGGACACATCAGTTTCCTTCAAGGAACTAACAATGTGTGGTTCTGTATTTACTGCTTTCCAAGTCTGAAGCTGTGTGCTTCTTGGAGATAGAGAGACCCATTAGGCTTAAGGCTAGCATTGGATAGGAAATGGCAGGTGTGAAACTAGCGTGATAAATGAAGATTTTTCTCTTTTATTTTCTGTTAAATGGGTCTGTCCTTTTTGTAACAGTATATCTATTACTATCCTGTCCTAGCCAGCGTTTTTCAAAAAATAGTTGTTGGTTGAATAGTAATCACGGACCGTTGCCCTCGCTGGGCAGTGTAGGTCTTCTCTGATAAAGAAAAATAAGCATACAGATCTAGATGCGGAACTGGACATTTATTGGCTAAATTCAGCATGCTGAATTGAGAGACCACAGCCACAAAGCATTGTAAAATGGTCTCTGACCCAATTTGGCCAAAGCTTTTTATAACATGAGGTCCCATTCAAAATTGACCAACCCTCTTATTCCATATCTGGCATACACTTCCTTAGCAAGTAAAGGTCACATGGAAATAAAGACAAGTGGAAAAGTTCAGTTGTAAGACATCAAAACTGCAAGTTCTATTAGGTCTAACCACAAACTCTACCACAGGCCACAACTCCACTTATCTTTTCAGGGAAGGTCAAGTTTGGTTCAGTCTTCTCGTATTGAAGGACTTAACAGCAGTTCAGTAACAACCACCCAGTAACCCACTTTCTGGGCTGCGGGGCTTGAGCAAAATGCAGTGAGAGAATCTTCATTCTCCTCATCACCTGGGCTGCCTTGTGTGTTGTAGACAGAGCACGTGGGTACCTGCAAGTTCTAACCACAGAATTCAGCTGGCAAGTCCACATTCTCAGGCAAGTTCACATTCTCTCAGGTTCCATTCTCATACAAGCGCTGAGTCTCCCACCCAAGTGGACTTGGGTATGGAATCTTGACCAGTATGTCCCTTCTGTAGGTAGAGTATGGTTCTCAGACAATAAAGGCAACTGACCAGTGGTCTGCAGGACCATTATGCTATGAGGTCAAGCCAATACAAGACTTGTGACCTGCCAGTTGTATAGAATGTGCTTGGAGCAAAGGCTCTGTGTTCTACGGTGCCAAGCAAAATAAGAAAACTTTCTCCTTCGAAGCTCAACAGGAGATTCACCTTATGTCTCCTAGGTAACAACACTTAGATATAGAAAATGGGGGATTAGGGATTTTCCAGCTTTCTCCATCAAAAGAGCATCAGCAAGGATGACCACCTCTGGCTTGTAAAGTGGGGTCATAACTTTCCAGTTGTGTGTCTGTGACACCCATGACTCAGAGTTAGTGTGGGTGTCATTCCAGACAGACAGAGCTACCTGTAAGACACAAGAAACTGCCTGGAAGTCTAAGCATAAGAAAAACAGGATACTCTTTAAAGGCTTTTGTAAAGGAACTAAGATTCAGACTTCAGACAAGCAATTTTTACCATCAAACTATGGCCTGGCCTAGATTTTGGACCATAGGTTGGAATGTGATAGACATCAGTTAGCTAGCCACAAATAAAGCTCAGATAGGCTTAGCTTAAGCCTCCTCCCAAAAGACAGGTACCTGTTTTAAAGATAAAGATCTAGTCCTCTCCTCCCCTTTTCGTGGCCTCATTCTCAGAACCTTTACTCCAGGTCTGTCTGAATAATATGGGGAAGAGAAAAAAATGTTTGTTGGGGGAAAAGAATGCATGATGATGTGTGGAATATAGGCCATTGGGGGAGCAATAAATAATTTTGGTTGTGTGTGCCTTTAACACACATGGAATCTTATGTGCTTAACTTTTTTTTGTTATAACCACGAAGATTTCGTTTAAAATAGAACCTTGGGGCCCAATTGTATTCAACTTTCCAGTGCCAATGCAGCCCTGAGGTAAGGGAACAAATGTTACCTTACCTTCAGGAAACCTCTGTGACTGCTCCCTCCCTCCACAGGATGCAGTGCATGCCCCGTTGGCACAGCTGCATCAATGCTGGAAGGCTGGATAGAATTGGGCCAGTAGATTCTTATGAAGCATTGTGTACTTGGCCATTGTATTTTACATAACAACATGAAGTGGAATCCTAATCCATACCTCACCCTTGATGTGTTTTTTCGGTAGCAACCTACCAATTTAAGACTAAGAATATGTTTGAGCTCTGGTGAACACATGGTCGCTTTTAATGTGCAGCCAAGGGGAAAGCTTTTAGTGATGGTTGTGAACTGGTCCTCCTCCACCCAGCCTCCATGCACCTCCCACAGAAGTCACAATTGGATTTTAGCCTTGTACAATTCCTTTATAACACAGGCCTAAAAATTGAGGGTCAAATAACTTTTCCCAAACTTTATGGTGGTTTGATATGAATTTGGGGTGCCAATTCCAAAAATGGCATCCGTTTTGCCCTATCACATCTAGTTTTGGAGATACAGTATAGCCTTATTAGTGAATGGTTCAGGCAGCTTCCTCATGAGGAAGCTATACCGTGTCTCCAAAACTAGACGTGATAGGGCAAAATGGATGCCATTTTTGGAATCAGCACCCCAAATATACCCAGGAATTTGTGTAAGGAAGCAAAATGTGTGTGGGCCTGTGTTATTGGCTATGATCCATGCAGACTGTAGCTCCTTAGTTATGACTTTTCTGATGGAATAATACAATGTGTCTACATGTTATAGATAGCTGGTATTTCATTCTAGGAATGCAGCTGGATCTTGTGAAATCTTGCAGTTTTCAGTTTGAAGTCTTTAATTCAAATAATACTTGAGATCCACAAGGGGAGGTTTTTTCCCTTTTTGCAGTCAACTAGCACTTCTGTTGCTTTGATAAGCAGTTGGGTGTGTATGGGGGCAATGTTCTGCTGAAAGTCTTCTAGAGATAACATCCTCTAGAAATAGATAGTGAATTTACTCCTCTGCCTTTGCTCTTGGTTGATCTGCAGTGACCAAAGCTTTTGGAAATGGAGCAAAATGCAAATTACAATCTGCTCTCATTCACCAGTGTTCAGTGTCACTTCTGCACCCTGCAGTGTGTAAGGTTTTTCCTTTTGGAAAGGAGAATTCATTTCATCTCCTGCCTGTCCATAAGAAATCAAAGTACAGGAAATTAGCAGGACTGCTTTGAGTTTGAGGATCAAAAAGCAAGGACAAGGAAAAGATGTGGAGCAACTGCAAAAATACCGTATTAGTGACATGGGAAAGTTCTCACCTTTGCTTTTCTGAGTGTTGCACTGTCAGAACAGAGCCAAGAACAAGGAATCCAAGTCCAGCAGAGTTTTGTCCAATTAACACTTTTTATTTTTCTTTTGTAGGTACATAAACGTTACCATTGGGATTACTTAGTTGAAAAACTGGAACAGATTGGAAGTAATGTTTCGGTAAGGCTCCAGTATTGCTCCCCTATTTCTCCCAGGTTACCTTTTATAGCATTTCTGCCCCCCCCCCTTCTCTTCCTTCATACAATCTTCCTATGATAAGGAAAATAATGCATGCAAATTTATGCTTGCAGCATTATTGGAAGTGGTCATTAGAAGACAAAGAGTTCAAAGTAGTAAAGTGGGATACCCGAGAACCTAAATATAAAACGTACCTTTAAGTTGAACTCTGACAAAATATGCAGTCTGTAAGCAAAGTAGAGCTGTCCAGGAATATCATACAATTTATCTTCCTGTTATGAAGCATCTACTGCAGTGTTTCTCAAACTGTGGGTTGGGACCCACTAGGTGGGTCGTGAGACAATTTCAGGTGGGTCCCCATTCATTTCAATATTTTATTTTTAATGTATTAGACTTGATGCTACCATGATATGTGACTGCATTTGAGGAAATGTTATAGACCTGTATAGAGCTGTATAAACTACTATGTATATTCTTTTAACAATGATAGTAAAGGAAACTTACTCCTGGGTAAGTGTGGGTAGGATTGCAGCCCAGGATCGTTAAAAATTTTCCTGCTTGATGATGTCACTTCTGGTCATGACATCACTTCCGGTGGGTCCTGACAGATTCTCATTCTGTCCCGGTGGGTCCCGGTGCTAAATGTGTGAGAACCACTGATCTACCGGATTCTTGCAGGGGAATCAGGCCCTCATTATTTTGACATAACACAGGCATATATGTGGAAAAGATAAGGAACATTATGTACTATGATTGGTATGTTCCAAAATGTTAGGCAGCTACAGAGACACAGGTTAGGGTTGTTTTTTGTTTCTGGAAGTGTCAGCAAATCATTCCAAAATAACAGATAGTGAATTTTCAAACAAATTAGGCAGAGGCGGATAACTTTAGAGCAGCAATTTTCAACCAATGTGCTGTGAATGGTCCACAGGTATGCCGCAGGAGTTTGGGGAGTGTCATTTATTAGTAGCGCCATTTGGGGATTTGAATCCCCACCAACAGTTGTCTTTTCAGTTGTCAAAAAACTGATAGCGTACCTTGACAATTATGGCTCTTTGTCAGTGTGCTGTGAGATGACAAAGGTTGAAATTCGCTGTCTTAGATGTTGAAGGAGTGACTTCAAGCATAGTTTCTCACTGACTTCAATGAATTATGTGGTCTGATTCTTCATTCTAAATTTCATGCTGATATTTTAGTACCACTGATTTCAAACCCTTTTGTACTTTGTACATTGAAGTTTGAAGGCAAACCATGAGTATTTTAAACAGAAGTGCTGTGGCTAAGTGTGGATTGGTGTATGCAGTGTTAGGTTGTCCCTTTGCACAGGCAGTGAAGGCAAATGTATGTACATCAGTCATAAAAACAGCCTCTGCTTGTACTAGGTGGTAGGGAATTTCAAGGAAGAGCAGAGGGTGTCAAAATAACATCTGCTTTTAAGGAAGAATCAACACTACGTTGCACTTTTGTGTTGAGACATCGAAGCTCTTTTATAGTTGGTGCAATTGTATCTCTTCAGGCTGCTTTCTCAAGATATTCAGTGCAGGTATTGCAAAGTTATTTCTGAACATCCATGATACCACTGCACTTAATCTTGGGAGAGATGGCTAACAGGGGCTGATCAATATAATGCATAAATGGGCAGTGGACCTTGAGTACTGTGACAGTGAACTTCAAAGCGAGTTACCCTGGGCAATAGTTAATTAAAAAGTAAAATAAGCAGCTTCCTTCGACTGAAACTATAGCTTTTGAAACTTAATCGTATTCCTCACTTGCAATCACTTAACATTAGGAGATGCACAACCCATGAAATTATATACTAGGAATTTTATTTAATAGCTTTGATTATTCTTTTACTGCCTTGTGTCCTCTGTTTAACTCAGACTTCACAATTTAATGTTGATGTCTCTGAAATGAGTAAACAGTAGTGAAAGTATGAGGTCCTAATCTCATTGGATGAAAGGGGCTGGAGCTGGGAATTGTTATCTCTGCTCTGAAAACTCTCATTCTTTTTAGTAAAAATGTGAAGTTCCCTTTCCCCAATACTTGAGTTTCTTTTTGCTGCTTAAAGGATCACTGTAATCACATTAATGGCTCAATCTTATACAGGCATGGCATGGCTGCTGCTGGAACTAGCATTCCAATAGTGAAACATGCTTAACAGCATTGCCACAGGTGCTGGGGAAGTGCGCAGAGCTTCCAGAGAGGCCACATCGGCCCAGCGTGCTCTGGCAGACAGGGGAGCCTCTGATGACAGTGAGTCGTGGCGGGGGAGGAATGGAGTGAGGGGAGGGCAGAACAGGGGAGGATGGGAGGCATGTCAGGAGGTGGGAAGGGGTGACACCCAGCATGGATGACTTGCGCTAGGTGCAATCCTCTTCCTAGCCTCCCGACTCGCTCCCTTTTTCTCCCTGGATTTGCACCAGCTGAAGAGCTGGTACAGATCTGCGAAGGCCCACTGGCAAGAGGGAGGCTTATGGGGAGATATGGGAAAATATTTTCCCTTACTTCTCATAAGCCTCCTGGTCTGCCTTCCCACCATATGCAACTCAGTGCATTTTGGCAGGGCTGCATACTGTAATGGGGGCCAGGACAGGTTTGGGCTGTGAGTTGCCCACTGGGCCTATTCTTCCATACCATCTGTTTCTTCAACAGAGGCATTTGACCTTGAAATATATATTTAATGATAAAAGTGGGTACTGCCAATATTTTGTGATAGGTGGGAAGAACAAGAGAGAAATGTTCCTCAGTCTATTGGCATTTATCTTCCATCCAATTTGCAGATGTCCCAGGACCTGTTTCCATGAACTTCCATGTGGACACTTGCAGGCTGAAAGACCAAAGGAAGCATTAATCTATTCTCTCCATCCACCTACCCATAGCTAATATATATGCACTTTGTGGTGTGTGTTTAAAATTGAGAAAAGAAAGCTAAAATCCCTCTTGGATTCCCCAGTCAGTATCTAGATCAAATTATGTCTGAGGACGAACTTCAGAAGTGGCTCCATTCTAATCCTTAAACATCCTTAGTTTTCCTAATTTGCCAAAGTCCAGCATGGCATGATTAACCTACAAAGGGGCCGCTAAGGACATAGCAAGGTAATATTTAGCTTCCTTTAAGTCAGAGCACAGTTTGGTATATAGAAAAACCCACTTGTTCCTTTTGACAGGTATACAAAACTTCTTTAAGTCAATCAGGAGGATGAGCAGATGTGCTCTGGCATTGTACTTAAACAAGGACATTCTCTTCAGAACACAGAAGTTTACTAAGGTATTGCTGCTGGCTAAAAGGGTCATATAAGATGTGTGGGCAGGAAACCTGCAGTGTGTGGCATTGTAACTTCTTTCCTTTTATCCATTAGTGAGATCAGGAATCTAAAAGAGACCATACAAGCAAAATTTATAGCTCTTTGGATACTGATACTGAAACTTTTCTCTCTTGGTTGTAAGAGCCAAAATTTATAAATATGTCCTTTACAGGTACTGTGAAAATTCTGTCCTGAATGGGAGCTACATGTTTCCTTTTGGAAGGACCAAAAGATTTGTTATGAGTAATGTAATCTAGCTCATCAGTGCAGCATCTTCTACCTTGGAGACTGGGAGACATAGTTAATGCCATTTCAGTTAACCAGTAAAGAAAGAAGTGTTAGCGACTGAGTTTTAATGAACTTCCATCAGTAGGACTTTCTCAGACACTCTGAAATCAGACTTCCCTCCTAAACTACTCTTTTCCTCCACCTCCTAGTCCAACCCCTACTACTTCTGCAGTTAGTGAGGGTATGGACATGACCTTGGGCAGCCGGCATGTGTACATCCTCTTGCAAATGAAGTTCTGTGGATTGATGTGAAGGTTTATTAAACATATTTCCAGATGCAGTTCTGTCTGCTCACTACTGAATCCAGCATTGATTGCATGAGAATTTCTGTATTCTTCTAGTTTTAGGTAATTGGAAATATCACAGTAGGTGGGGTGAGAGAGCATTTAAAAGTAGTCTCTTATGCAAATATCACTGAGGGAAGAAGTGCTTGACCACTTCTGTAGTTTCTGATGGATGACTGGTGTTGCTTACAATGTCTGGGACAAGGGCAGCATGTAGAAATCTTTTCTTTGATAATTGGAAAAAGGTTTCAAATTGTTATGTTGTTCTTATGCTGGTGTCTGTTGCTTTTTGGCTGTTCTTCATAGGTTGTTGATGCGTTTTCAAGGAATCTGTTTATTGTTAGCCACTTTGGGTGTATTTTTTCGAAGTGGGATAGTTCTTAGAAATAAAACTATAACTTTAGAATTGGAATTGTTGGGGGACAGTGAGCTTACAGCTGTGAGGAAGATAAAGGGGACCTGCTGTGGGCTGTGCATGGGTACTAGTGAAACAACAACAACAACAGGTATTTATATACCTCCTTTCTTGGTCTTTATTCAAGGCGGTTTACATAGGCAGACTTTATTTAAATCCCTTATTAAATAGGGATTTTTACAATTGAAAGAAGGTTCTTTCTTTCAAGAACCACTACATTCAGGTGTTTCATTCTGATCTGGCTTCACATTCTGGCCTCCATCCTCCCACGCTCAGAGCAGATGGAATAGCTTGGCTTCAGCTTGTCAGCTGCTTCAAGGTCGCAGGGTGCCGGTGGCCTCGAACTGGCGACCTTGTGGATGTTATCTTCAGGCAGACGGAGGCTCTACCCTCTAGACCAGACCTCCTGCCCAGTATTTTAAAATTATATGCAGGATGAACTTGATGGGTAGAAGGGACTAACATTTCAAGTTTTTTGGTGACCATGAAATGCCAGAATGTATTGTGTACTGTTTTCATTTAATTATAGTTGTACATATTTAACAGTGCATATGTAAGTGTGCTGGTTTTTGCATCTAAATTATTTAAGTTTCTTACTATTTGAATGAGAACTTAAGCTGTTCTCTAATTACATTTCTTCTGAAAATTTTGTTTAGCTCTTAATGCTACTTTGAATTGTAGCTGGAAAGCTGTAAAAAAAACCCCTCTAAAAGTCAATATATGTTCATGGTGACCAATCACTTTGCACAGTAAATTAACAATGATGCCTGTGATTGCCTTTGCTGACCTTGTTGGAGAGGAGTGGAAATTTTTCTGCTAAAAGTGTACCTAGAATTTCTCTTCTTTCCTGTCCATGGGAGGAAAAGATTGCTGCCTGTCATGGAACAATGGCCAGCAAGTTTAGGAACACTCTGTGGGAGGCTTCAAGTGTAAAATGCTTCCTTTCTTGCAGCCCATCTAGCCTTTGCACCAGAACTGTTTGTTTTCTTCTCTCAAGAAACAAAAATAATGTTTTCAACTTGCAAAGGTTTGCAGCACATAAGTTGGTTTTTTTCTGTATTCCCATTAGTAGTTATAGCTTATACTGAATAGTTTATACTGATTTATCTTGTCCTTAGGCTACAAGTGAAGGAGAGATGCAGGAATTTCCTGTCCCCCAGTTTGCACCTTCATCTCAGGTAAGTATTTTTTCCCTTATTAATCAGTTTTCAAATAGCATGTAGTTCTCCCTTTTCCCTTCTAAGTTTTTCTTGGCGTAACTGAACTCATATTAGCTGTTTCATAGTCAAAGATATTCTTGTGGTTAATAGTTAAATGGTTCTGTACCTTTTAAAAGGTAGCCAAGGTTCCATGAAATACGTATTTTTTTTTCTCGGCCATGTGCAGTGTTTATCTGGTTAGGAGAGTGGTGTTGCATGTGGGTAGTTAATCTAAAGGAAGAAACACTGCACAGCTATGTTCAGCAGCTTGTTCTGTGAATGCATATGTACAGAAGGAGCCTAGTAATTGTTTCCCACATAGGCAAAGTGACATTTGGTTAGGAGTCTGTAGGAGTGGTGTTGCCTCAGTCTCTCAGGCAGTGACCAACACATAAACCTCATAAGTCAATACTATGAATAGACTCAAATTGTATTTGGTTATAATTGCCCTGTCAAGTGCTGAGGTTTGCCTAATGCAGACACTTAGGCTGGTGATTCAGGAAAGGTCTTTTATTCTGGACCATCATGTCATTTCCCTTCTCTTTTTCAGTTATAACTAATGACTCACATAAATTGGGACTAGGTTTTTATCACAAAGTTGTGAAGAAACCAGGCAGCTATTACTGTGAAAAAGGCAAATTCCATATTAGTGCTCTGAAAGAGATAGAAAATAAAATTGCTGATGTTGAATTATATGAATCTATGCTGTGGCCATACTTTGAATGCTATGTATAGTATATCCCAAAAAGGGTTTCTCTTGTAGAGCTAGAAAAGGTGCAGAAAAGGATTACCAAAGTGATCAGGGGCATGGGCCATCCTCACAGAAGGAAAAGCAAACACATTTGACACACTTTATAGAAAAAAGATGACTATTTCATTTAAAATACTTTCCAGCGTTGGAGGTGTATCAACCTGGGGAATATAAAACTCCTTGTCATCTAACTCCTTGCTCAGTTCAATAACAGACAACTTTGGGGAAGGGGCTTCTGGCATAAATTATGCTGTTACTGTGCAGGTGCCTGATCTTGTCTGATCTTGGAAACTAAGCAGGGTCAGGCCTGGTTACTACTTGGATGGGAGACCACTTGGGAACACCAGGGGCTGTAGGCTTATACCATAGTCTTTCGAGACTGAAGGTTGCCAACCACCGAGCAAGGACCTTGATCTGGATCCAGGTTCTGACTCTTCATCTTCCATTCTCTCCAGTTCCTACCACTCAAAGTTGATCAGCTGATACGAAAAGAGAGTTTAAAGAGTACCTGCCTCCAGAGCTCAAAGACCCAGGGGTTGGAAGCCAGCCGCAGCCACGCACAGCCCCTTCAGCTTGCTTCTGCATGAACCAGCCAAAAGATGACTAAAGGGACATGATAGAGCAGGAGTTCTTAACCTGTGGGGCCTGCTCCCAGGACCATTCCAGCTGGGTTCGCTGCCTGACACTGGCCCTGACTCCCCCTCCAAAAACAAGTCTCCTTGCTGTGCTTCGTCCTCACAAGGGCTCTAGAGATTAAATGCTACATGAGGAAGGATCACTTCACTACCTCCTCACCTTGCTCTGTTCTTGCAAAGGGAACATATTCCCTTTAAACTCTGTGAGAGGAAAGGAATGCAGGGAGGGAACCAGTTGATTTGATTTTCATTTGCTTTTAGTGAACTGGGAGTGGATCAGTGTGGCTCATGTCCATGGCAGGCTGGAGGGAGATGGCAGGCTTGGGATGAAGAGCATCCTCCCCTCTCCATCTGCCACAGATGCAAGCCGCATCAGGTAGCTTCGTGGCTGGGCAACCCGTGCCTGAGAGGGAGTGGTTTGCTGAAGGCCACTTTGTGAGTATATGGTAGAGGTGAGTTTTGAACTGCGGGAGTTATAATTTACAGGCTTAATATTACCGGCTATGCTAAACCAGCTCTCAGTAAGCTTTAGTGAGGCTTACTTTTGCCTAAATGTCTGGCATGGCCTTTCTTGAAGAAACAGGACATTCTGACTCAGCATATAAGTGAGCTGCTCTCTCCTTTTTCTCCTCCCTCCCAAGTTGGATCCTCTCTGATCCACACATGATTTCCTCACTTTTTCGTGGGCGGAGAATAAAATCAAATGTTGCATATTGGAAGATGTGAGATACCAATCTGGTGCTGAGCTTAACTATATTGAAAGAAATGTTTTTTTAAAAAAAAAAACACATCAACTGTGCGGAAGAAACATCAACGTATCATGGATCAACGTATCACAAACACCAGTGTATCACATAATAACTGATCACACTAATTTTAAAAGAAATTAGAAAAAAACACAAGAAAAATACTGCCCCCAAGTGTCTCATAGCTCTGGGTTAAGGCAAGGGAACAAAAATAATTATAAAGCAAATCCTTCAGAGTTTAGATTTTGGGACAAACGTGGTGTGAATGCGTGTTTGCATTCTATATGATGCAGCTAGTTTTGGGTCAAAATTTGGGTGGTTAATGTCTCCAATTTTATAGCCCCTCCCCAAACGCTATGTCTGATTTCCTAGTCCAAGCATTTATTTCTACCTAAATCACTTTTGCTAGATACAGAGCTTGGATCTGCTATTGGTTTTTAAAAGTAGATTGGTAAGCCTGGAATCTGCTTGCTTAGTTCTACAGTATCGTGAAACATGATTAACAACTCCTTCATGTTGAAGACGTAATAAATATTAGCTGTTGGAAATTTAAATGAATCATTTGAGCTCTGTAGTATGAAGCCAGCCTTGATTTTAGCAGTCTCGCTACCTGAAACCAAAGGTGGTTGTTCCCCACATTTAACCTGGATGTACAGTCGTTAATTGCATCAGAAATTTGAGCATGGAAGATGATTTATATATGATTGGCAGTAGCTTTTGAGTGGCAGAAACAATTGGGGAATGGCACTTGCCCTTTCAATGTAACCAAGGATCAGGCCATGCCATCATATTGGCGTGGTAGTCTACAATAACCAGCATAGACCTATTACATCATGAGGTCACACTTATACTTGGAAACTGTGACATAGGGCCCAACCCGATCCAACTTTCCAGCACCGATGCAGCCTCAGTGCAGCCCTGAGGTAGGGAGCAAACGTTCTCTTACCTTGAGGAGCCTCTATGACTGTCCCCCCACCACAGGATGCAGCACATGCCCTTTTGGCACTGCTGTATCAGTGCTGGAAAGTTGGATAGGATTGGGCCCACAGTCTTACCTTATGTCTCCTACAAGGTATAAGATAACTCTGCATTAACCACAAGGTGGAGCTCAAGGAACTAGGTTGTTCTAAAAGGGCAGAACGCTTGATGCATCTGGAGCATGATGACAGTTTTCACTGATCCATACTGTGACAGAATTCAAATGGTGGCCTCTTTGAGATTATCTCAGTCATCTGCACCAAAAGTCAATCTAAGCTGCTAAGTGTTGGGAAAAATCTGGTTGCCTTTCTTTCCCAGTAGTGAAGAACATTCTGGGTTACCTCAGAATGCCAGATGCAAGGGATGGCACTAGGATGCAGGTCTCTTGTTGTCTTGTGTGCTCCCTGAGTCATCAGGTGGGCCGCTGTGAGATACAGGAAGCTGGACTAGATGGACCTATGGTGTGATCCAGCAGGGCTGTTAAGAACATAAGAACATCCCCACTGGATCAGGCCATAGGCCCATCTAGTCCAGCTTCCTGTATCTCACAGCGGCCCACCAGATGCCCCAGGGAGCACACCAGATAACCTCATTCTGGTGCCCTCCCTTGCATCATATTAACATTTTTTAAAGGAAGCTACCATAGATCTACCATTTGGGGGGGGGGGGAGAAGATAAATGCCGCTGCTGGGAAGCTCCCGTTTGGATTAGGGCTGTGACGCTGAAGAAGGAAGGTTAATCCCACTTCTGCTGCACCATTTTCACAGTCTGAATTTCTCCTATGAAGCTGTTTGTTTGCCAGATGGCTGCACTTTTTTTTCTTTGTTATCTGAGAGAGCAATTCGTACTTAGAGTGCAGATATAGTAAATATAGCAGATGGAGCTCTAGTAATAGAATTCTTTCCTCTTTTTCAGTGGCTTCCTGGTTTAGCAACATAGTGTCCCTAAGATGGAAAAGAGAGGGACTGCTTCTCCACACCCCTAAAAGAGTTGCTAGTACCTTTTTTTATTAAGCCACTTATTTTGAATTGGTTACCTTTTGTGCTAATTTTTGTTCTGGGGTTTCATTTGAGTTGGGGACAGCAGGTTTTGCTTTTAGTTTTGAGTCTTGTCTCTGAATTACTGTTCAAAGGTTTTGGTTATGGTTAGTTTGATCGCCATGGTGCAAACAAAAAGTCAGATTGTAAAATTTATTCTATGGTATTACAAGAATAGTTTTCTAAGGTATTAAAAATGAGCTATAGTTGCAATTCTATACATACTTATGTGGGAGTAAGTATCACTGAACTCAATGGGGTTTTGAATAGACATGCATATAATTGTGATGTAAATATAGCTACCACCTAAAGTCTACAGATTACTGTAAAAAAAAAAAAAAGGTGAATTTGTTGCTTGCTTCATACCTTTGTTGAATTGCATAATTTATTGTCCTGAGATTAATTGCACTTAATTATATTGTATGAATGAGTAACTTCTGTGCACTCTGCATATTTTGTGCAAATTTGTGCCTGACTCATCCATTTGATGTCATCTTGCTACTACTTTAACTGTGTCTTTCACTATTTTTGTTTGTTCCTGTTTGCTAAATTTGCTAATTTCAGTGGCATATGTGTTCAATTACTGTTATCATAAGAGATTAAGTATGCTGAAGAAAATATAAATGACTCACCATTCTAATTCCTTCTGATTTGCTTCCTTTTGCTTCACTTTCTTCCCAGTCAGAGCTCTTCCTGTCTTCAGCAAACCTCATGAAGTCTGTTGTATTTATTTAGAAATGTTAAGGAAACTAATTGAACTAAACATTTGTGTTGAAATCAACACAGAATGTAGTTTTTTAACCCAGAGTCTCTCATCACAAGCATGGTATCAGTTTCTGTTTCTAATTTCAGTACTTGCTCACTGAATAATATCACAGAACCTTTTTTAAAGAAACATTCAGATTTATACTTCTCTGTGAACTGGACCCAGTTGTCCTAATCTAAGAATCTTGTCAACATCTAAAGTACCCTTGACTCTTAGTTGAATTATGGCTTACATCTGGCACTGGCAGTACCACATATACTAGTGGTATAGTATTAGATGTGCAGTACTTGCCTGGTACAGTATGTGTTAAAAGATATATTCATTTGAAAAAAACCTGTTGAGTCAATTTAGTGACTGAAATCATATAAAGAGAAGTGCATAACTGGAGCAAATGCAGTTGGCTAAGTCAATAAATACTCGTCCCTCTGGGTATTTAACTGTCGTACTGCAATGAGAAGTTTCTGTTATAATAAAATCCAACAAATAAGACATTCTTATAAGAGGGCATGTCTGATTATTTTCTTATTATAACTTTCCTGGGGCTGCATTTGCACACTTTAAACCTGTTACACATCCTATCCACTTCTGATCAGCAGATGGAAAGACGAGTATTTCTAGTCATAGACATAGTTTTCTTGAATTATGTTTATTGAAGACAGTGGAGGGGTTCAGATATCACACTAAATCATGAGGGAATATTACTGTAATGAGCCTTTAGCTTGTGTGACATTACTGGTTTGTGCATGAAGGGAGAAAATTTGCACCTTCCTTTCCTTATTAACAGTATAAATACTGTTAATAATAATAATAATTTAGACACCAGCATGACTCAAATGGAATCTGGGGAGTGTGATAGACGTAACTGGCTATCATAGTTTTACATTTGTTGGAACCAGCAATGCAAATTCTGATGTACATTCTGCAATTTGCATGGGAAATAGCATTTTGACTGTAAATTCATATTCTGGTCACTGGGATTCTGGAGGTTCTGTTCATCCTTAGTGAAAACTAATTTGTTCAGTGTTGTTCAGTTGTGATTTATAATTTCTGGAGTTTTTGAAAGGAAGCCAATAAATATTAGGGGCTTAGTTAAAGATAAATGAAGTGCAGTGAAGTTCTGAAAGTTTCTGCAGCACGAGCAAGGTGCTGCCTTAGCATTTTTTTCAAGGGACCTTAGTTGAGAAGAATCATCTGGATCAGTAGAAGGCAAACTGAGATACTTTCTAGGTGTGTATATTAATATTCAGATCAGCGGGCCAAAGAGCATTCTCGATATCTGCTGAGGGCTGGACATGTTGTCATTAAGCAAGGAATGACCAGATATAAGCACTTAGTTCTCACCAAGGAACTCATTAGCTGCAAATGACAGAAGAGAAAATAGTTTCCTCATTTTTATATTGTCCTTCCTCCAAGGAGCTTGGGGTGGCATAATTCCTACCATCTTTTCATCTTCACAACAAAGTGAAGTCAGGGGTGAGTTAGGTGAGGCTGAGAGAGAGAGTGACTGTTCCAAGGTCTCCCAAGAAGCTTCATGGCTGAGTGGGGATTTGAACCTGAATCTTCCAAGTCTAACAGCCCAATCCTGAGCTGCCCTGTGTCCAGAGGAACAGCGGCACCAAAATGGCTACAGCTGCATCCTATGGACTTCAGGCAGCAGTCAGTGTCTCCTTGGGGTAAGGGAACATTCGCCCCCTTCTCCCGAGGAACAACCCAAGACCTGCAATGGGGCTATCCAAGTCTGCACTGGCTATTTTGTTGGCGCAGGGTTGAGAGGCCCCGTGTCAAGCTGGGAGGCCCAACATGGGGTTCTGGATCTGGCGGAGCAGAGTTTCGCCAATCCTACCCCCTTCTCACCCTGCTCCCTCCCCATGTGCCCCACCTTCCCCCATCCTCCCCTCGTCCTGCAATGCTTCCCCTTTCCCCGACTAACCTCTCCCCCATCTGGAGCTCATCCCTTGCTCCAGGTGGCATGCGACAGGTCTCCGGCTGGTGCTGACTGAGCCAGCGCCAGTGCTGACCCAGCACTGAGTGTTGCAGGCATGCCATATTTGCGACACTCAGCACTGGCAGAGGGCCGGCACTGAGTATTGAGGAGCTGATCCTACGTCCAACTCCAGAACCACTACACTATCCTGACTCCTCTTATATATACATATATCGATATTTTCAAGATCTGGGAGAGCCCAGTAACCATGTGGTCCACCTTTTCCACAGCCCCACTTCTGCAGCATCTCTTTTCAGGTTAGCAGCTGAGAGGTGCTCTGCAAAGTGACACCTGGGCAGAAATGATGCTGCTGAAAGGACAGCCTGCGAGATAATTGGTCTCTCTCAGCACACACATCTCCTCACCTGTTGTCTGTTCCATTCCTCCCCCTATCCTCCCTGTTCTGTCGACTACCACCCCCCTGCTGACTTACTGGTGCTGGGGCTGTTTAGGAGGCTGCTGCTAAGCGGCCACTTGCTGCTTGTGGTCACCTGGCTGCACAGAATGCCGGAACATAAGTTCCAGTGACACAGTGGGGCCATAGGATTGGGTCATTGGAGTTCTTATTAATAAGAATAGTGGGAGCCCAGAGAACATTTATGCTTGGGGATGGAACATACGTTTTATAAATGAACAAATTAATAACTTCATTAATTTGGTTTCTGGTATCGGAATCTCTAAAATTCTGTTATAAAATCTACACATAAGCAGGCTGGTTGCTTTCCTTCCAATTTTTAAGAAGGAAACTCAGTTTATCATGAAGTTGTTAAGATGTCCATGGACCCCAGACTGTTATACAGTTGTTTAACAAATAAAATCCTACATGGAGTTCTCTAATGCTGCTCCATTCATGTCAGGTGTTCAGTAGTGGTAGGATTATATTTAATTCGTAGAATAGCTAGGTCATGCATGCAGATTTTGCATATAAATCTGCCCTTAGTGAATTTTAATTCCTGAATTTGATCTGTGGGTGAAACCCATGTATCAACAAGGGATCAACAAAGGATTAGATTCAGGACAAGGAGTTTTGCATTAACAAGAAACTTGGTAATTACCATTAAAATCTACACAAATAAAGGCAGTCAGTAACCTCTTGTGTTGTGGACAGTCACGTTGGTTGCACTCCATTTCATGATTTCCTGAGTGGTGTTGGGATTGAACATGAAGTTGTTGTTGATTGGTTGTTGGTCACAGCAAAGTAGCGTTTCTGCCCTACCTCCTGCTGCTTTTTTTTGTTTCAAGTGCTGATTACTGTGAAAAATAAGCTACACAGCAGAAAGAGGATCTTCCACATTTGTGGTTTGCCTGGTGAGACTCTTAATTTCCTGGAGTGCTCCTGTCTGAAATCCTTACTTCAGAGCATGACTACAGTCCTTCCATTACACTAAAGTACCCAGTGTTAAATGGCATTACCCTTAACCAGAGACATGATATGCCAACTCTTGCTTTAAAATGTTTCTTCAAAATTTCTTCAAAATATAGAAGAAAACCCCAAAAAGAACCACATATTTTCGAGCAGAATTAAAAGCATTGTAGTGAGTGATTTTTAATAACAATACCAATAAAAAGCTGCTCAAACTGCTTTGTGTGTAACTAAGGCAGAGGGCTTATGCACTTGCTTCTGAGTAAATGTTTATAGGATCAGGCCGCATGGCTGAAATTCCAAGTATCCAGGCTTATTTAATTTAAATCCTGATTTTCAATAAATCTCAGATTTATTCAATAAATTCTCAGATGTTTATAATAACATAGCATACAGAACTAAAGAGAGCGGCCTCTCTTCAGTTTAAAATCCAGTTATGATTAAATATAACAATTTGTAGAAAATGGACTGTAATTTATATTTTAGATTGTTTTTAAAAAATGTCTTTTATTTGTCAGTGCAGTGCTGTAAGCTACCTTGATTATAGTCAGGATAGAACAGGATTTAAAAAAACTTTTATAAGTAAACTTAGATGTCAGTTTTATATCCCTGGTAGAAAGAGTGTTTAAGGCTATTCTTAAATGGGCTAATGGAATGGATGAACTTAGGAAGACAATTTGATAAATTAGGAGTTACCACCAAAAATGTCTTGTTTTCATGATAGTTTGTTTTACCTTTTACAGTAGTAACACACTCTTAGCAGGTCTTTGTGCCTTGATGAAATAGGTGTCTTGAAATCAATATGACTTACGAGCAAACTTGGTTAGACTTTGGCTCGTGAAGATCTGCCTGGCATTGAGTAACTGTGATCTATTTTCAGTTTGCATGGTGATACATCCACAGTCTTACTTCTGTTTTGACTGCACACCAGGTTAGGCTTAGGTGTCTGGGTGTTCAGCCCTCTCTAGGTGCAAAGGTTGCACTCACTGCACTGTTTGTTAAACAATTTTCTTTTGTTTCTCTGCCTCTTGACCCCAGTGAACTAGGCACATGAGAAATGTGCAATGTGTACATGACTTTAAAATAGACAGAAGCCTTGAGAGAAACTCTGCACTTCCCAGAAAACCACTTGTAAAAAGAATGAGGTGAGCAGGCTTGTGCGCACCCATGATGTGATATGTCTCCAGTGCATCAAGAACTGCAGGACGTTAAGAGAAATAGCTCCCTTTATCATCGATAAAAACAACTGGAAGACACATAGCTATCATTCTTATGAGAGGGGACACTTTGACATGATGCTGCTTAAGCCAATCAAAATATTCATTTCAAACAAAAGATTTACCTGGAAAGAAAGCTTCTTGTATCTGTCCTTCTAGCTGATTCTGGGCCCAATCCTATCCAATTTTCCAGTGCCAGTGCTGCTGAACCTATGGGGTATGCACTACTTCCTGTGTTGGGGATGCAGTCGCAAAGGCCTCCGCAAGGTAGGGGAAAATTTGTTCCTTTACACCAGAGCTGCATTGTGGCTGCACCAGTGCTAGAAAATGGATTGGGCCCTCTGTCTTCTATTTTGAAAGCTATGGCTGTAGGCATTCTGGCTGCAATTTTGCTCTTATCTATCCCAATGTAAGTGCATGCTGTTAGGGTTGCACCTATGGAACTTAAGCCATTTCTGCCCAATGTTGCACGTACGCAACAGGGGCCAAGTGTGTACACCTGTGGGCCGGGCAAAAATGGGTTTTAACTAGTCACATTTTTGTAATAGTTAGTTGGTGACCTTCAGTCTCGAAAGACTATGGTATCGCGCTCTGAATGGTGGTTCTGGCACAGTGTCTAGTGCGGCTGAAAAGGCCAATTCCGGAGTGACAATCCCTTCCACACCGGGAGCAAGTGCAGTCTGTCCCTGGTCTGTCTCCCTGGCTATGGACGTTCCTTCTTTGCCTCAGTCTGTTGGCCAAGTGTCTCTTCAAACTGGGAGAGGCCATGCTGCACAGCCTGCCTCCAAGAGGGCTGCTCAGAGGCCAGGGTTTCCCACCTTTTGAGGTCCACTCCTAAGGCCTTCAGATCCCTCTTGCAGATGTCCTTGTATCGCAGCTGTGGTCTACCTGTAGGGTGCTTTCCTTGCACGAGTTCTCCATAGAGGATATCCTTTGGGATCTGGCCATCATCCATTCTCACGACATGACCGAGCCAACACTGACGTCTCTGTTTCAGCAGTGCATACATGCTGAATTCCAGCTTGTTCCAGGGATTCCAGCTTGTTCCAGGACTGGAACCTTGTCCCGCCAGGTGATGCCAAGGATGTGTCAGAGGCAGCACATGTGGAAAGCGTTCAGTTTCCTCTCCTGTTGTGAGCGAAGAGTCGATGACTTGCTGCAGTACAGAAGTGTACTCAGGACGCAAGCTCTGTAGACCTGGATCTTGGTTTGTTCGGTCAGCTTCTTGTTGGACCAGACTCTTTTTGTGAGTCTGGAAAACGTGGTAGCTGCTTTACCGATGCATTTTGTTTAGCTCGGTATCGAAAGAAAGAGTGTCGGAGATTGTTGAGCCAAGGTGCACAGTCATGGACGACCTCCAGTTCATGTGCAGAGATTGTGATGCAGGGAGGTGAGTCCACATCCTGAACCATGACCTGTGTTTTCTTCAGGCTGATCGTCAGTCCAAAATCTTGGCAGGCCTTGCTAAAACGATCCATGAGCTGCTGGAGATCTTTGGCAGAGTGGGTAGTGACAGCTGCATCGTCGGCAAAGAGGAAGTCACGCAGACATTTCAGCTGGACTTTGGATTTTGCTCTCAGTCTGGAGAGGTTGAAGTGCTTTCCATCTGATCTGGTTCGGAGATAGATGCTTTCTGTTGCAGTTCCAAAGGCATGCTTCAGCAGGACAGCAAAGAAAATCCCAAACAATCCCAAACATTTTTGTAATACTGTTTTGTTTTCTGGATTTATTTGTGCAGCATGCTTTTGTGGTATAAACAGAAAAGATGCAGATTTACCTTTCAGGAGCTAACTATCTTGATTTCGTCCATGGAGAAGACAAGAGAGGGATAAAAGAGACAGTGGTAGCAAGGGATAAATGTGAGCAGATGCCAGATGTGTATACTTACCATAGGTTTGGTTACAGTTTAGTTTGAGATTAAGGGCATGGCGGCAGCAGCATCACCGGGCATGAGGGCACAAACTTCCCCCAGCTGGGTGCTGGGTGGGGCCACAGGATGCAGGCATGCCTGCTTACACCTCGGGGTCATGAGCCACCCTCGGGCAGGTGCAACAAGTCAGGTAGCACCAGCGCCAGTGCATTCAGTGTGGGAGAGTCTTTCCCTCGCCAGTCAGCTTAGCAGCCAAGGCAACAGGTCACAGGGGAGCGGGGCGGGGCTAACTGGGGAATGAATGGACTCTCTGTGGCTGGGACTGGGAGGTCCCTCCTCTATGCAGCCACCCCAGCCGGGCTGGGCAACTGCGGGACTTGGCACCACGTGGGGCAGCAGCAGTGAGGAGGGGGAAGGCCCCCATGGGTACCTGGGAGTGCCTCTTCTCCTGGGCTGCGCATATAGGGGGCACATTGTGCACTCTTTCCTGGCCCCTCCTGGCCGCATTGCTGCAGCTGGAATCCGGCGGGGGGCTGAGGCTGGCTGGCAGTGCTTGTCACTGCTCGGGGAGTCCTATATACACTTCCCTGGAAGTAAGCCTCATCGACCACAATAGGCATTGTGTTCAATGGCATGAATAGGCTTGTGCTGTAAGAGGCTGTATGTGCTCAGCATGAATTTTGATCTCATTGCGGTTGGGGGGAGGGCTACAAAAATATCTTTGCACTGGGTAGCAAATGGCTTATCAATGTCACTGGGCTTCATAGAAAAGGTGAATTTGAGAAGGAATATGAAGGTTTGTAAGCATCCCTGTTACCTACACAAACTCACTCTCCCTGGTTCCTGCAAAAGGGGATGTATATAGGATATGAAAATATAGAATTCCGCCCCCCCCCCAGCCTTTCAGTTAATGCAGCTGGGATAAACTGAAAGAACTGTTAATCCTCCTGCTTGAGGATATAGACTTGTATCAACAGCCATGGTCAGGATACATCTTAGCAGCTCAGTGGTAGTTTCTGCACAATTAAGTTTCTGCTGATGGTTTTATGGCTGCACCTTAATTATCCAGCCCAGAATACTCTGAGTGCAAGGAAGATGGTTTAGATGGACCATTAGTTTTTTAAAGGATGGTAAATTTTAAGTTCATAATTTAGTTTTACAGAAGTTTATTTTAGAACATACATGAGGAGAAAGTACTGTAGAAAAGTATATCTCAATCTCTTTTGAGAGTCCCCTTCAAAAGTTTTAACTTGTCTTCAGTGACCAAATATACTGTTCTTTCTTGGGACTCTGTTGTTTTCTTCTAAGAGTCAAACTAGTCATGGTACACTGTAGCATGTACTTCTTTGTTTTCCTTAAAAACAAGTGAGGGGTTATTTAGATCAGGGCCAAGGTATGGAGGAGTTAAACTTTCTTCCAATTTTCAGTGTATATTTCCCCCCCCCCCCATCCAACCTGGAGGGGAAATTTTGAGGCACACATAAGTTTTTGCCTTCTGGAAAAGGAAGCATAAGGAATAAGATGGATGGTTCATAGTGGATGGCTAGCCTGGGGAGGAGAGCCTCTGATGAAGCCTAAGGAATCTTGGGATTCCCTACAGCACAGGGGTGTGGACCACTCCCCATGCAACCTCTGAAGCTGTAGAAGGTGCCAGCATCTCCTCTGAATGTGGCCACCCTTGATCTCTCTTCCTTTCCCTCAGGCCTTCTGGTGGGGTTGGGCTGTTGGTGCTGGAGCTGGGTCCCCAAGGCTCCACATCTCCCATGGTCTTCCCAATTTTCATTCTTATAAGATACCTTCAAGGTTCTCTTTTTCTTCCCCCTATATTTTGTGTGCTCACATGCAGTTTTCTTGCCACCGGTCTCACATTCTATAAAAGATGCATTGTTTGATTTGAGTTCAGAGAGCAGATTGTGGCAATGAATGCAGGTCTAGGCAGAGAATGCTAAGAGCAAGTGCAAGGCAGGCTATAGGTTAGGGGTGGCCAAACTACAGCCTGTGAGCCATGTGTGGCTCTTTAACATATAATGTGCGGGTTGCAGAAATACATTGGCTGAGTTCATGTTTGGATCATAGTTAATATAAAAGGTAAATAAAAAATTTTCAAACTTTATAAGTATTTACCAGGTATAAATTGAGAATCCATTGGATTGAAATGTTTTAATGTTCATGTTGAATAATTATATTTAAGAATTTAAATGTTTTTTAAAGAATTTTGGCTCTTAATCATTTCTCTTGTGGCTCTCAAACATCTGAAGTTTAATCCTATCTAACTTTCCAGCACTGATGCAGCCGCAGTGCAGCCCCAAGGTATGGGAACAAATGTTTCCTTACCTTGAGGAGACCACCATGACTGCTCCTCCACCCTG
The DNA here is from genome assembly GCF_035046505.1 of Tiliqua scincoides. NCBI lineage: Eukaryota > Metazoa > Chordata > Lepidosauria > Squamata > Scincidae > Tiliqua > Tiliqua scincoides. The sequence goes on from NC_089821.1 coordinate 241,880,534, forward strand.
TTGGCATGGCTGGATCAGTGCTGGAAAATTGGATAGGACTGGCCTTGTGTCTTGCATTAAGCAAATTTGGCCACCCCTGCTATAGTTGATGTTTAGGGAGCTAGCCACCGGAAGAGCTGTCATAAGCCTGGCTGCAAGAGGCCTCTCTGGTTTAACTGTTTCCTTAACCACCCAGTGGTCTTGAAACCTATACATATTTGTACCTTACCTTTACTTAAGTCATGCTGCATGAAGTTTTCAAGTGATGGAACATGTGCCATATCTCCTGAACAAGTCTTGAAACAGAGGCCTGTTTTTTCTATGGAAGGGTGATTCTGAGGGAGCAATCCTAACCAACTTTCCAGCACTGACCTAGCCACAATACAGTCCCAAGGTAAGGGAATAAATATGTCCTTAACTTGAGGAAGCCCCCTTGACTGCCTCCCCACTGCAGGACGCAGTGTATGCCACATTGGCACAGCTAAGTCAGTGCTGGAAAGTTGGTTAGGATTGTGCCCTGAGTGACTGGCTTTCTATGCCAAATACCAAACTTTGTGTTAAATGTCTGGGGTTATTGATAAATGATCTATAGTGATCTTGGGTGATGCCCTTTGTTGGAGGGCAGGCTGGCATGTGCTGTGTCAAGTGTATCTAGCTGTGATGTCATTTTTTAAATTGCTTCTCATTTACTCCAGAGCTAGGAAGCCCCTGTGTATTGAAAGCAATCCGCAAGTCTCATAAATGCCAGATGTGGATGGTGAATAATGCATTTCACAGCACAATGTTGAGGACTGTAATGGAGTGGGTTAGTGTGGGCACAGACTGAGAGATAACTTCCTATATCCTCACATTCTAAAAACAGGAAAGGAATGGTATTCTCTGGATATTGTTTTATAGAACAACTAGGACTGTCAAATACAATGCATTTTGTTGAATATGTCTGTTGCCTGGTTGGTTTGCTTATTTCTCTTAAAGCAATCATATGTTTCTATGTTAAGAGCTAATTCATGGTGTCAGGAAGCTGTTGCTACTCTTGCCTCCATGGTGTTCAGTTTCTTGTTGTATTTTAATGTCAAAGGAAAATAATTCTCAGGGAACTTGATTTGATTCACAGCATATCTGAGACAATATAATTTTCTTTCCTCCTAGAGAGTAGAATGGTCCCTAGCTTTGCTAAAGCAGAATTGGGAAGAATACGTGCGTCAGTGTTTGAAGTATCTCCATGAAACACCCCCTCTTGTGTCGGGTAAGGCTGAAGAGCACAGATAGCAGTCACAAAGAGGGAGCACTCAAAATGTGTACTCCAGCTTTTGTAGGCTGTAAAGCATCCTCCTGTTCTCTTTTTCTCTCAGTTCATCCCCTGTTGTACAATCTCCTGAAGGATATTTCGCTTGGTATCCAAATAGGTAGTAGAAGAGCACAGAATTCCAGGGTTTCTTATTTAAAATCAAAACCACAGTAGCATCTGGTGCAATCAGATGTGACAATCTACTGTATTACCTGTGGATATGCAGGCATAAAATCAAAATATAACTAGTTTATTAAAAAATTTAAAAAAGGAATTGAGCAAAATAGGAAAAAAAAAAGGTGAAAAATTTCTTTAATAATAGCATAATCCAGTTGTACAGGTTGAGGGCCCAATCCTAGCCAATTTTCCAGTGCTGGTGCAGTTGTACCCGTGGGGTAAGTGCTGCATTCTGTGGTGGAGGGACAGTCAATGAGGCCTCCTCAAGGTATGAGAACATGTGTTCCCTTACCATGGGGCTCCATTATGGCTACATTGGAGCTGGAAAGTTGGATAGGATTGGTCTCTGAGTCTTGGTATCCACGAAGGTTCGTTCCCAGCAACCAAATGGATACCAAAAATCATGTTAAAGGAAATTCATTTAAAAAACAATGTCCTGTTACTCAGTGATTTAAAAACAGCTTTGCTGACGTTTGTAATGCATGACAGAGGCATCAGGCAATTAATTATTCTCCCTTCAGACACTTAGAAGGACTTCACTCCAAGGCAGCGACCCCTCCCTTCACTGGGAACAGAGAAACAATGCAGAAGAGGTGATAATCACTTGCATTGTTTCACATGCTCAGGGAGAAGGGAGGGGTCGCTTTCCTCTGAGTGAAGGTGTTCTAAGTGCCTGGAAAGAGAATGATGGATTGTCTGTTAGCTGCCCTCTCCTGTACTAGTGAGGCTATTGTTACATGACTTTTTTCCTTTACGCTAAAGATTCTTCTCATTGCATTGAGATAAAACCTCTGGTGAAAAATCCATGGATAATTAGGTTATACCTGTACATGGAATCATGACTACCACCTGAGCTCCTTGGAGGAAGTCTGGTATGAAAATGCAAACAATAAACAATCACTGCTTTGTTCAAGAAATGAACACTTGTTGCCTCCCTCACCAATGCAGCCAGTCTCACAGATAAATGTAATCAGCTATAATGGACAAGTTCTGAATAAGAAAGTGGTAGGCTGAATCTCTTGTCATGCTCTAATGGCAGTAAGTATTTTGTTCCATGCAACAATATGAGATTGATGAACAGCTGGATTGACAAATTAGGATAACAGATCATTCAGTATGAAAGGTGTCTTAATTTGGATACACATTAAGGGATTTGCAAACAAAATGGTGAAAAGGGGGTCTTGATTAAGTGTGGAACACTGGTATTGTCTTAAAAAAAACTGGTTTCTCAATTAACTTAGGTTTGGACATACTACCTTTTTCAGGTGTCTAGCAAACACATAGAAAGATCATAATGAAGTAGGGGACAGTCTAATCTACCACTGGACTGCCATTTTCACATACTTGTGTTACTGAGTGTTTATTTCTCATATATCTTAAAATTCTAGGTCAGTTTGGATTTTTGGAAGTTCCAGAAACTAGTTCCTCCAACTTTAAGTTTCTGGTCTTTTGATTCACAGTAATTGGAAAAGGGCTTGATGTTTTAGTTCAGATCCACTGGAATTGATAGGACTCAGACTACTTCTGAAATAGCTTTTAAAAATTAGGTTATTCCATTGCTTCCTCAGAATTGTATTGCTGCAGTAGAGAATGACATTCACTAATGGGAATAATGGCAAGGAGGGTATTAATCTCTCTTTGCTCTGTTGGGCAGCTAACACTGCGCTCCTAGACTGACAGTTTAATAAATCTGAAGTTGAGGCTTTAGCATGTTGAAAAAGCTATAATGCTGATTGGTGGCCTTTTGTGTGGGTATTTCAGCAATGTATCAACATATGTAGTTTTAGAATTTGAAACAACGTGACAGTGGGTCATTTATCTGGGAAAAAGTGCTTTAGGGATGCTGCTCAATAACTATATGAATTAGCAAGGCCAGTGCCAAAGGTTTGTGTCTGGCAAGACAGAAAATATAACTTGAAATGAGCTGTGAAGTAAAAGGGTGATGACAGCTACCTCTGCCTCTTCTCCCCTGTTTAACTGTAGATCTGGGTTGCCATGAAGGAAGGTGTCCCTTGCCATTTTATACAACACTGAGTTCCTGATTGGCTTGCTGAATGCAATTGCTGAACAGGTTCTAGATTCCTTATTACTACTCAATAATTCTAGAGATAAATAGTGGTTTTAGATCCCTCCCATATGCCATTATATTCTCTCTGTCTTGTAATGGGTTTCTTCAGTATGAATTTGTAAAGCTTTTAATTTTTTTATTTTCTAAATATTGTTCTTCAAAATATTCTCCATCTATCTACAGAAGGCAAGTTCTGCAACAGGACGTTTGATGACTATGTATGCTGGCCTGATGCTATGCCTGGCACCTATGTAAATGTGAGCTGCCCTTGGTATCTCCCATTATCTAGCACAGGTGAGTGTGCTAAGTGTATCCTGACCAAATCCCAAATATGCTGTGTTTCTCCTCCACCAACCTGATGAATTTTCCAAAAGTCTGATTCTTACTAAAATGCTGTTCGAACTGTATAGATCAGTGTTTCTCAAACTGTGGGTTGGGACTCAGTAGGTGGGTCGCAAGCCAATTTCAGGTGGGTCCCCATTCATTTCATTGTGTATTTTGTGTATTTTATTTTTTAATATATTAGACTAGATCAGTGATTTTCAACCATGGCACACCAGTGTGCTATGAATGGTCTGCAGGTGTGCTGTGGGAATTTGGGGGAGGGCCTTTTATTATTAGGGCCATTAGGGGGTGTTAGCCCCCACCAGAAGCGTGGTGTGCCTTGTCAATATCAAAAAGCTCATGGTGTGCCTTGACAATTTTAGCACCTTGTCAGTGTGCCCTGAGATGAAAAAGGTTGAAAATTGCTGGACTAGATGCTGCCATGGTATGTGACTGCATTTGAGGAATGCTGCATATCTGTACTTTTAACAGGTTACAATGTATATGCTTATAACAATGATAATCAATGGGCTTACTCCTGGGAAAGTGTGGATAGGATTGCAGCCCTTGGGATGTTTGGGAAATTTTTTTAAACAAATCAGCAGCTGCTTATGGGGGTGTCACCTGGACCCAGCCCAGGTAGCCAGGAGTTCCCTGGGCACAAGGGTCTCCTTGGGAGTCAAGGCCTACTCAGGAGTAAGCCTACCCTGGAGCATACCCTCCTTTCCCTTTGGCCTGGGTCACCTTCTCTCACTGGCTTCCCTCTGGCCTTCCACCCCTCCAGAGAGGAGCCACCTCCTTCTTCCCCCTCCAGCTCCCTTATGAGGCTTACCTCAGGTCTGAGAGAAGGTGACCCAGGCCAAAGGGAAAGGAGAAAGGATGTCTCCATGGGAAGGGGGCATCTCTGGAGAGAGGAGGCCTGGGCAGAGACCTCCCTGACCCCGGGCCTGCCCAGAACCGGAGAGCATACCCTGGAGAAAGGTGGTTGTTGAGATGGACGCTCGATGCCAACCACAACCCAGGGGGACTAATTGAGAAGGGAGCAAACAGCAAGGTACTGTGGGCCCTTCCAAGGCCAGTCAGCCTGACCCCAGACTGCCGGGGCAGTGCCCTTCAGAGCCCGGGCACAGGGCTGAGGGACTCAGGCTGGGAGGCCAGGACTACCAGCTCCAAAGAACCGGAAGGACCGGGGCCTGAGCCGGGCCGAAGACAACGACACCAGTCAGCCTAGACTGAGGGGAGCTGTGAAGTAACGAGCCCCCATGAATGTAAAGAGGTTGACTCAATTAAACCGCTTGTGTAAAGCCGCTATACCTGCTTCCCGTTCATTAATTCACTGCCGACCGCCGTGCCTCGACCGGGTAAGCCCCCCGCACTCGGTATCGACCCCAGGGCAGGGGCCTCCTCCCGCCATGGACGTTACAGGGGGTTAGAAGCATTCTTCTTTATTTTAAATAAATTTTGAAACTTACACCACTGGTAAACTTTTAATTTACTCAGTTGATTTGATTTTGTCATATGGAGGGTTTTCCTGCTTGATGATCTCGTTTCTGGCCATGACATCACTTCCAGGTTAATGTCATCACTTCCAATGGACAGATCGTCATTCTAAACAGTGGGTCCTAATGCTAAAAATTTGAAAACCACTGGTATGGACTATACATGTGGACTTGCAAAACTGGATACTCCTTCATATAAAAAAACTCTGCACATGGAAAGCTAGTATGTCAAAGTGAGCGGTTAGTCAAGGCTAGGCTAGTCTTTTTCCCCAGCATGTGAATTGGACAGATTGTCATGCTAAACAGTGGGTCCTAATGCTAAAAATTTGAAAACCACTGGTATGGACTATACATGTGGACTTGCAAAACTGGATACTCCTTCATATAAAAAAAACTCTGCACATGGAAAGCTAGTATGTCAGTGAGCGGTTAGTCAAGGCTAGGCTAGTCTTTTTCCCCAGCATGTGAATTGAGAACTTAAGAGCCCAGACACTAAGGTCCTGTTCCAAACGGGCCTATCTTGGCCCAGCACCGGTGTTCAGTGTTGCAAATGTGCCATAAGGCATGCCTGCGACACTTACCGCTGGGCTGGAGCCCGTGCTAAGCCAGCGCCAGGTGGAGGAGCAATAGCTGCTGCCCGGAGCTCCAGGAGAGTACTGGGCGGTGGACTGGCTAGTTGTGGCAGACGGAGGTGTTCCAGGGTGGGGAGAGGGCAGGGGATGTTGTGGTAGGGGGAAGATATGGCCCTGCTGTCATATTTAACCCTCCTCCTAGCCCAGGAGACCTAATATGGGTCTCCTTGAATCTGCACCTGCTCAATAGCAGGCGCAGTTCCGAGGAGACCCATTGCGGCTGCCTGGCGATTACACATGGTAAGGAGATGTGAGCTCCCTTACCCTGAGTAGGCCCGATGCTGCTTCCCAGCCTCATGGGATGCAGTGGTCACCATTTCAGTGCTGCTGCCGACCTAGGTGCTGGGAAGTGCAGGACTGGGCTGTAGGAAACCATTAAGCGATTCCACTTATTTTTATTTATCTTCCTTATTTTGAACTCTGTGCTTTTTCTCTAATTAAGAGAATCTGCAGGTGCACTATATGCTTGGTGCACTATGACTGAAGATGCTACTGTGCCAATAACCCCAGTTGTACTAATCTCATTAGTGGGTGCTTTCCTGCATTGCTTTCCATTAAAGCACAGTCTTGCTTCATGTGCATAGTTCTTGCTGCATAAGCTCTCCTACTTTGCTTTGGGATTGGAAATCTTTTTGTAAAGACTGAAGTGCTGTATAGTGTAAGGTGGGAGGCATGGTGTTGTAGACAACCAGTGCCACTAGTTAAAGGAGCCAAGAGGTAATTTATGTATTGATTGGTTCATGGCTCATCTGTCAGTTTTCACTCTTGAAGGCTATTCAGTGGACTCCTTCACTGCAAAAGTTTTTGAGATGAGGTAGGAGGGAGAATATTTAAAAGACTTGCTGATATTACTGTCTAGGGTGTCTATTTTTAATCTCTCCTAGTCTATTTTATAAAATATCTAAATTTCATTTGAATTGTATTTGACAGGATGGGGACTATTCCTTAAGGAACATCTGAAAATTGAATTTATAAGATCGTTATCTCTTTCAAACTCATTAACCAATATTTAGATCTATTTAAAAATGTCCTTTTATTAATGTGCAAAGTTGCTTACTCCCCAGTTAATTGATGTAAGAGCCCAACCAAACATTCCAGTAATTCTAATTTTGCTTTATCTAATAACCTACCTGCTGGATTAAATGCTTTCCCTCCAGCAAAGCTATTTATTTTCCATCTTTAGATCTCAGTGGCAGTCATTTGGCTGCTAACAGGCACTAAAAACCTTCATTACATGAGAAAGCCATGATTTACCATATTCTTGAGCCTCGATAAATTATCAAAATGTGCTGCATCTTTCATGTACTTTTGCAAGTAAAGGAAAAGCTGAATTATCCTGGGATAGAGCACAATTTTCTCTTAAAGCAAATTAAGGTTTGTGTTTCTGCAGAGATCATCATTCAAGGACTCCAAGCTTCTTTAGAAACAAATGGGCAGCCCAATCCTACCTAAACTTCTCCAGCTATGCAGCTTCCTGCAAGGAGTGAGGGTGCTGCTCAGGCCTTCATGGTGCACTAACGTCTTACCAACAAAAAACTTCGTTGTGCAAATCTTAAAGGCTAATGAAGGCCCAGGCTGCAGAAGGATGTGGGTCCGGCAGCAATGGTGCGCATCAGATCCTGTCCTCTCTTTTAACAGCCTTCCCGTCCTCTTTGTGTTCTTGGATTTGCACCAGCTAAAGAGCTGGCATAGGTCCGAGGAGACCCATTGGCAGTTGGCAGCTTACAGGGAGAGAAGGGAAAATATTTTCCTAAGGCTCCCGATCACCTTCCCGCCCTCCAGAAGATATGCCAGTAGCCTTTTTGGTGCAGCTTCTTTGGTTGTGAGGGGGGAGGGGAAGGGTAGGATTGAAGTTCATAGCAGAAGTAAGATTTGAACTGGGGAAGTCCAGATTAACAGCTTGTTCTAGTAGCCATTTGCTACACCCACTTTCTCAGAAAGTTAAAAGATTTTCATGTTCTTAACTTTTGTTTTTGAGAGCTCTGTGCCAAATTACGATGAACAAAATTACCATTTTTATGTATTTAATTAAGATATAAACCACACAGTGTGACACTGAATGCGGGTTACAATGGAATCAATTTGGGGCATGAAGATCTCTTTAATAAAGCATATAACATTGTGATCAAACAAGTAGGCAGTATTTTTGTAAAAGATTGGTGCAAAATGATACCCTTTGTAGACAAAACTTTGGTTAAAGTTATTTTTCTAGAAGGGAGGCAAAAAAATGGCAACATTTTATTTATTTATTTATTTATTTATTTACATTGGGTCCTAGAAGCTCAAGGCCGCTTATAGTATTCAATAAAATTGATATGTAAATACAAAATATACAAGTAGTAGTAGTTGGCAACCTTCAGTCTCGAAAGACTATGGTATCGCGCTCTGAAAGGTGGTTCTGGAACAGCATCTAGTGTGGCTGAAAAGGCCAATTCAGGAGTGACAATCCCTTCCACACTGGGAGCAAGTGCAGTCTGTCCCTGGTCTGTCTCCCTGGCTATGGGCCTTCCTTCTTTGCCTCTTAGCCTCAGACTGTTGGCCAAGTGTCTCTTCAAACTGGGAAAGGCCATGTTGCACAGCCTGCCTCCAAGCGGGCTGCTCAGAGGCCAGGGTTTCCCACTTGTTGAGGTCCACTCCTAAGGCCTTCAGATCCCTCTTGCAGATGTCCTTGTATCGCAGCTGTGGTCTACCTGTAGGGCGCTTTCCTTGCACGAGTTCTCCATAGAGGAGATCCTTTGGGATCCGGCCATCATCCATTCTCACGACATGACCGAGCCAACGCAATGGTATACGAGCCATCTTGTATAAAAATATACAAGATATATGTTTAAATTATACAAATTCAAAACACATGAAAGAAAACATTTTTAGGCCTTGCTGAAAACTTTCTGCTGAGAGGGCTAGTGTTAAATTTACTGGTAGTGAATTCCAACAAGATACACGTATTATGTTGCCTTAAGTGCTCCCTGAGGAATTTGGTGGGCCTCTATGAGATACAGGAAGATGGTCTAGATCAGGGGTGCCCAAACTCCGGCCTGGGGGCCACTTGTGGCCCCCAGGGGCTCCCAATCCGGCCCTTGGAGAGCCCCCAGTCTCCAATGAGCTTCTGGCCCTCCGGAGACCTGCTGGAGCCCGTGCTGGCCCAACGCAACTGCTCTCAGCATGAGGATGACTGTTTGGCCTCTCACCTGAGCTGTGGGACGAGGGCTCCCTCCACTACTTGCTGTTTCACATCTGTGATGCAGCAGTGGAAGCAAAGAAGAGGCTGGCCTTGCTTTGTGCAAAGTCTTTTATAGGCCTTGAGCTACTGCAAGAGCTTCATTCATTCATATAAGTTCTATCTCTAATAAATTCATTTATGTAAATTTATACAAATTTGAAATGTAAATTAATTCTTTTTTTCCCCCCGGCCCCCGACACAGTGTCAGAGAGATAATGTGACCCTCGTGCCAAAATGTTTGGACACCCCTGGTCTAGATGGACCCTTGGCCTGACCAGCCAGGCTCTTAAATTCTTCTGTAATCCCTGGCATCTTCAGATAGATCTTCAGATATAGGGCAGAGGAAATAAAACCATCTAAAATTCTTGGGAGTTGTTGACAATAGTGAGCTAAGTAAACCAATGATCTGATTCCATATAAGACAGTTTTCTGTTAGATCAGGTGTGGCAAAAATGACATAATGCACCAAAGCTGGATAACTGCACTACTGCCCAGAAGGCAATTTACTAATCTTAAACTGGTAATTTCATGGGAGCAACAGAAGAGTTTGTAGATTCTGTCTAGAATGGTGACTGGTGTGGGACAATGTGTGGCAAGCCCCTCATTCTCAAAGCATGCAGGTTAGGATTGGCTACCTTTGCAAACTGAGGCTCTCAGTGTGGGTTTGCCCTCTTAAAATAGACGCCACAAATGTCAAGCTGGCCAAACTTTAGAAATTCTGGTCAAAGTCACATGAATCACAGTCATGATTACTTGGTTTTGAGGGTCATAATTGGTTGCCTGTGATGTCTATCAGCTTTCACTGTCCAGGAAACAAAGCCTTCTTCAGTGCAACTAGTTATCTCCGATGAGAACTTGGCATATGTATAGGGATCAGTAATTATGCAAGATGATTACTTGCTCTAAAATAAAATTTAAAAATAAGACCAAAAATTCATGTAGTTGTTCCTGGCAGTTAATTTAATGATCCTAGGCATCTGGCAGCAGCAGGAGAATCTGTCTTGCATGGCAGCTAGCGAGTACTTGCCCGTAGAGGTTTTTACAATGCAGGGATTTGCCTTATTTGCACGGTTGATGTTCATGCTGGTTGCAGGCTGGAACATACATTCTGTCTCTCTGAATCACAAGCCCTGTTTTTTCCCTGTAATGTACTTATACTCTGAAACTGAACTTTCAGAAGCCCCCCACCCTGTTGGTTGGCACCTGATACATCCAGCTTGACAGTACTCCAAGGCAGGGGGCAGTGAACTGAAAATGAATGACAAATGTATTTTTCAACTTTGTAGAAAAATAAGCCAAGACTATATTTGTTTCCTGGCATCTTCTTTTCACTCAGGGCACAATCCTAAGTGTGCCCTAGGCTGGCACAAGTCTCTTGCACTGGCCTGGAAAAGTTGCAAAAGTGCCATAAAGCATGTTTGCGCCTCCCTCTGAGTAAGATTCGCTGGTGCACAGAGGTGCGTCAGCCCGCGGAGGCCAGATTCAGTCCCTGTGGTAGCAGCAGCTGGTGAGTTCATGCCAGCTGAGCTCAGCCGGTGCAGGAGTCTGGGGAGGGTGGGGAGGAGGCATTTCAGGGTAGGGGAGGGCGGGCAGGGACAGGAGGTGGGGCCAGGATCCGGCAGTTATGCCGGATCTTTGCCCCTGTTCCCAGGCACCACAGAGTGGCTCCTAGCTGCTCTCTTCTGCTCAGATCTGCACCATCTTTTCGGGGGGGGGGGGCAGATCCAAGTAGACCCATTGGGGCCACTATGAGTCTCTGCAGGGTAACGGGAAAAGTTTCCCCTTGCCTCAGGCCGAGCCTCAGCAAAACTTGTGCTGGATACAGTGCGGGCCTGCCAGCTCTGTGCAAGTTAGGATTACGCTGCCCATTGCTGTATTTTTCTTCTCCCCATCTCATTTTGCTTAAATAATAGGTACCTTGCGTCTCTCTGCCCTGTTTAAAAAATGTGATCCTGAATATATAGACAAGCATGTCTATTTCAGCATTCCTAAACACACTTGGAAACCGGCCCGGTTGAATGCAGACTAAACATACAGGAGTGTGCTGTCAAACTGTTAATTCCATAGTTAGGCATAAATTGTAAATGGGATCATGTTAAATTCTTCTTAACTCTCCTCTTTGGTTCTGGAGTAAGTAAGAGCAGAGGCGTAGGGCCCATAAATTTTTGTCACCCCATATGATGTAATTAATTAATTTAATTAATTATATTTATTAATTCATTATTTTATTCATTCATTCATTCATTCACATTTTTATACCACCCTTCCTCTAAGCGGTTCAGGGTGGTGTACATGGTTCTTCCCCTTATTTTGTCCTCACAACAACCCTGTAAGGTAGGTTAGACGGAGATAGTAATAGTCATGACATGAAATTAATAATAATAATGGCTGAAAAATAAATGCAGTGAATATTTCCCCACAAGCAATGGATGAAATTCTGCATCAAATGGTATATAACATGATGGTGTTATTCCTAAAAGTCACAATTTCCAGAATTTTGGTCACTAGGGTGTCATCCCCCCAGGAGGTCTCATTGACCTGTTTTAAGTTAAGGCAGTGGTTCTCAAACTTTTAACACTGGGACCCACTTTTTAGAATGACAATCTGTCCAGGACCCACCAGAAGTGATGTCATGGCTGGAAGTGACATCATCAAGCAAAATAAAATAAGTTAAACAGATAATTAAATAAGGGGAAGCCAGCCCTGTTTCACCAAGTGAATTGTCTCTGTAGCCTGCCTGCAATAACACCCCCCCCCACAAAAATATCAGTGAGATTTCCAGCCCTCCCCAGTGCCCAGTTCAGTGTATTTCAAGCATAGCACTATCAGGACCCACCTGGCTTTACAAGTCTAAAAACAAATAAAATGGACCTTACCAGCTGAAGCCTCTGTTTAATTCTTTTTATTGGGGTGGGATGCCTTCTGGAGCATTTGTTGAGCTCCACTTTCATCAGATTGGGACCATGCAGCCAACCTTGCATTCCCCTTTGCCTGACTTGACCAGCAGCTAAGGCATGTTTGCTTACTTGTGAGTAAACATGACCGTGTGGCTTAGTTTCGCTTTCCATAGGGCTCAGTACATTCACCAGCTTGGAGGGAGAGACCTCATTTCTGGGTGTTTTTTGGAAGCTACATTCATTGGATTAGGACCTTTCTGGTGTTGTTGTATTCCTCTCAGCCTGCCGTTTCTGACGGACTAAGGCATTGTTCACCTACTCCCAAGTAAATGCACAATATGGCCCAGTTTCACTTTTCATAGGGCTCCATGCATTTTTTGGTTTCTGGTTTTTTGCCTATAACTTTTGATGGAAAGGAGATAATTTACTCCAGTTTTTTGCATTGCATTCATCTGGAAAGTCCGCATCCAATGATATATAGCATGATGGGGTAACCTCCGTGATGTTAGTGATGTTGGGTAATTTGTTGTGTCACCCCCAAAGGCTAGTACCTGGGGCAGACTGCCCCCCACCCCTTGCTAACTACGCCACTGAGTAAGAGTAAAATGTTCAAGGTGATGTTGGGGGTGGTGGTGATTTTCAGTCCTTTATATTTCTTCTGTATCATTTCTGTGAGATGTTTTTATTCAGTTTTATTTATTTTAGAGATTTTTCTGGTTGTAAACTTCAGAAACATGCCCAGGACCATGTGTCTCTCTGTTTGTGTAAGGGGGGCAGGCATGTAGCACATCAGCTTGGTGCTTGTCTAAGTCTCGTAGCAAGCCTCTAAAGACCCTGGGAAGCCCAAGCAGATTGTGCTGTGCTTGGCAGCTGATGGCTTGTGGACTGACAACTGGGCAATGGGCCACCTTTTGAGTAGCTCTTCTCTAGGACACAGCTTATTTCTTCCCTTATTCAACTACATAACCCAACTGAGGTTATTTCTGGTATGCAGTGGAATTGCTACCATTTGAAAGGAGCATAATTGATGGAATTTAGCCAAGAATATCATCCCTGAAAGAAAATAGTGTATTCCCTTTTAGAAAGGGCATTTGTCTCTGTCACTGAACATGTAATCTCATTTTTGTTGCCTTTTTATAATTTAAGCCTACCTGCCAATGACACAGTGTAGGCCAAGAAAGCTTAGAGCTGTTAAGGTAATCCATTTTATGACTCCTTCAGGGTCCTAATATTTATTGTCTAGTAGCACTAAATCCTCTTAAATAGAAAAATCTTCCAGGGATGCAAGTTCCAAACAAGACTTACAGGCATAGTAACCACATTTGTTGTTTTTATGCCCTCTGGAACACACAGGTTTTGCTACAGATTGGTGCAGAGTAGGCAGATTTCAGGAGCACTCTGATAGGTGAAGTCCCTAGTTCAGGCTTGAGCATAAAGACCAAGGGCCAAGAGTTGTCTTCAAACCACACGGTTGCTACTAAACAAAGTATATCCAGAGCTAGAAGTATGCAGGAGTAGTTTAGAAAATGCATAATTCAATTCTTCTAAGCCAGCATAAAGTCAAAATGCACTTGCAGTAGTCATATGACAATATTTTTATCACCCCAGAATTACAACAATAAATTGTCCAACAATAAATGGAATTAAAATGGGAAGTCAATAAATTTACTGCATTTTTTCCATTATTTTTGTTAATAGTACATATTTATGTACACTTTTCAACAAAAAGTACTTCTAAAGTGGTTTATGTAGCTAAACGAATATTGTAAGCTACTTTGGTTCAAAAGAAGGCAAATGCAATTTTAGCCTATAATAGTAGAACAATAATTATACTGCACCAAAAGTCAGTTAATACAGAACATGACCAAAGCATTTTAAATATTTAAACAAACAAATAATAAATTATAGCATTGCAAGATCAAACTTTTTTCGTCTAGGGTTGTGATCTTTGAATGTGGCCACTAGTATCTGTGTATAAAAACAGGCCATTATTTATTTGATGGATTGATTGATATTCCGCCTTTCTCCCTAAAGGGCACCCAAGGCAGCTAACAATCAAGATTAAAATACAAAGCAAAATAAAAAACAAATAAACATTAAAAAAGAACAATTAAAAACAAATTAGACCAAGATAAAGTGCAGTCAGCAGATAAAAACACACAGTAAAAGACATAATTTATAAAAGCCACCCTTATAGGGCCTCGAAGCCTTTCCTAAATAGAAAAAGTCTTCAGGCCCTGCCGGAACGTCAATAATGAGGAAACTGTTCTCAACTCAAAGGGGAGGGAATTCCTTAGTGCAGGTGCCACCACCAAAAAGGTCCTTCTAGCCGACACCCCCTTCGCCACTCTCAATGACTACACAACCAACAGGGCCCCTTCTGATGACCTCAGAGAGTGGACCGGATTATATGGAAGAAGGCAGTCTCTCAAATACACTGGTCCCAAGCCGTTTAGGACTTTAAAGGTCATAACCAGCACCTTGAATTCAGCCTGGAAATGAATGGGCAGCCAGTGCAGCTGCCGGAGCAGCAGCGTGATGGAGTCAAACCGCTGACCTCCAGCAACTACACAAGCTGCTGCATGCTGTACTAGCTGTAGCTTCTGGACTGTCTCCAGGGGCAGCCCCACGTAGAGCGCATTGCAATAATCTAGATATTATATTGATATTTTAACCTGTGATTCACCAATGAGTGCAGCCCACCAGTCATATATTATGACAGTAAGTTGTTTGACATCCTTCCTACTATTGCAGTCACAAGTAGGCAGAAAAACCAAGTGTTGGGCAGCCCAACCAAGTGTTTGGTAGCCACCACCGGCTCCTTGAGGGGAGGGGACATTGGTCCCCTTTCCTTGGGTAAGGGAGGAGGCCCTGCAATGGGGCTACTTGAGTCTGTGCTGATGATTTAGCTGGCGCAGAGTAAAGCAGTCCCGTGTTGGGCTGGGAGGCCTATTGTCGGGTTCTGGATCTGGTGGAGCAGAGCAATACCGGTCCTGCCCCTGCCTGCCCCCCTCCCTCCTTGCCCCACCTTCCTACCTCAGAATACCTCCCCCTGCCCCTACTCACCACTCCACTGCCCGGTGTTCACCTGTAGCTCTGGGCGGTGTGCGATGGGCCTCTGCCAGGTGCTGGCTCAGCATGGTCTTGTGCTAAGCCAGCATTGGTCTAGTAGTGAGTTTCATAGGCGTGCCTTACAGCACGTTTGTGACACTTAGCTCTGATGGAGAACTGGCGCCAGCCCGATAGGATCAGGCCCTTAGTGAGCTCCTGGGAGTCTTCCATGTATAGCTAGCAGGCTGTATTCCTTTTGGTGGATGAAGTGATTTGTCGCTACATTAGAGTTAACACTCTGAAACCGTGCTTTTGCTTGGGAGATCCTGGATTGAATTCCTGACTTAGGTAAGTGTTGCAGCCTTTGTGTCCTGTATTTAAAGTGGGCTAATAAAAACCTGCCTGAGAGAGTGGTTGTGACAAAGGTAGGTTATTTAGTACATAACATGCAGAAATGCTTTATAAATTATTAATACTTTGATTTCTGCAAAGTAGCATTAAGTGCCAAGGAGTTGGCTGTGTGAAATTGAGTCATTTGGCTCTCATCAGACATGCAGGCTTTTGATTTTTCACAATGACTCATATTTGCCTTGTTACCCTTTCACACGCCTGTGTTTTATTGATGATGTTCCTCTTGGGCATTTTTTTGTTATAGGCCAGATATTTCCCAAGAGATGCAGGTCCCTACTACTTATTTTGGAAGAGCTGCAGACAAAAGGTTCACCCCTCCAAACACGCTCCAAGTGTTGACTTTTAGAATTTCTATTCATCACCTTAAACTTTATTTGAGCAAGAAGAAAACCCTTATTGGTTTCATGTTTATGAGGGAACCTGTTTTTTATGGCTCTTCCTTGAAGATAATGATAGTAGTTTCTGGCTTTCTGCCAGCTTCATTTTACACTTCTGAGGCTAATTTACTTTGCTTTCTGACAACTGGAGTAAGGTGAAGTGAGTTAGGGAAGAACAGGAACAAGTGCTCAATCAGCATAATTGCTTTTGCTACAAAAAAACTGGCTTTGCATATCAGAAAGCAGCTTGATGATGATCATCCCTGGGGTCTAATAAAGGAAAAGAACTTGTTGAGTGAATACAAAAGCAGAATCTTCTGTGAACTCAGTTTCTTTCACTGTAAGCAGGGGCGGATGAGAGTCACTAGAACTTCCTGGGTTTAAACCCACTGTTTCAGAGCCCAATCCTGTGGTCTGCAGCATGGCTCCATGATGTGGACCACAGTTGCAAATGTGCCGTAAGGCACATTTGCGTGGCTCACCGCCAGGCTCCCACCAGTGCTAGCCCAGCGCCAGCCGGTGCTGGGCTTGCACCAGGCGGTGGCCCAGGTTCCGTGGCTCAGTGGTCTCCCAGACCACCGGGCTGTGGAACAGGAAGCGGGGGCATGGATGGGGGCATGGGGGAGGTGTCCTGGGAAGAAGGGAGGCCGGTGGCGTGCCAGAGGGAGGGAGAGAGGTGGATCCTCAGAGCTGTGCTCCACAGAATCCAGGGCGCTTGTGCTTTTGGTCGTGCCTTTGGTCGGTGCTAAAGAGAGTAGCTCCATTGCAGGGCTGCTTACCTTATTTGGGCGAAGGGGACAAAAGTCCCCTTGTCCTGAGGTGCCTCCTGAGGTAGTGCGGGAGGTGCAGGATTCGGTAGCAGCCCTCCTCGGAGCCGCTGAACCTGGGCGCTGCAGGAAGCTCAGGATTGGGCTGCCCATCTGCCTTTGTTATTACAGTGCTCTGCTATTACAACGCTACAATGCTTACTGTAAGCATTTATATGTCTCCTTGCCACCATATGGATAAATGGTCCCCAAGGTAGCTAACAACAAACTTGTCAACTAGGCTCCAATACAAAATGTTTTGCCTTTGATAGAAAAGAAACTGAAATGGTAATTGATTAACTTCTAGAGCTGTCAAGATCCCAAGTTCCATTAAGGTATCACAGGCACCAAAACATGTGGTTTCAGAAGATGTACTGTAGGTTCTCCAGTGGGATCTCCATGTCCGTCTTAGTCCTTACAAGTGGGTAGCTCCTCCCTCTCAGGTAGGCAGGCCAGAGTCTTTTGGTCATCCTGAGGGGAGGGGCTGCCTGGACTCCCCAGACTGGCCTAGCCTTTCGGTGAAGCAGGACAGAGCTGGGTTCAGCTCTGCTGAACCCCCCCCCCACTGGAGAAACTAAGAGGGTATTTTATTCTTTTTACCTTTCCCCTAACTCTCCAGCCTTCCAGCAGGCAAGACTGCCTGCTGTCCCTTTAAGAAATTTTTCCTTTGTTTAACCAGCAGTCTGCCTGGAGGCTCCTGCTTTAGAGAAATACCAACAACAACAACAACAGTATTTATATACCGCTTTTCAACAAAAAGTTCACAAAGCGGTTTACAGAGAAAATCAAATATCTAATGGCTCTACTTCTTGAATTGAACCAACTTCTTGAATTGAATTGAATTGAACCAACTTCTTGAATTGAACCAACTCTACTTCTTGAATTGCGCGCCTTTCTGCACCTAACCGGACCCGCTTTCCGGGTTGCCCTCGCTTGATCGAGGGCAGCCGCTTTAGTGACAGTAGCCACGCAACGCGGGAGCACCTGGGCTGTCCTCATCTGACCCCAGGGCAGCCCCCCCTCCTTTATCAACAACAAATGCTTAAGCGGTGGCAGCCGCGAACCCAGGAGGCACTCCCACGTCTCCAGCAGCTTGCCCCCCCGCACCCGGCAGGAGCAAAGCAGGCGAGCCCGTGAGCGCTTGGGCCGCAGCCAGCCTCCGGAGTCGCTTTCCCCGAGAAGCAGCGGGGGCGCAGAGCTTCCTCCTCCCCTCCCCATTGTTCCAGGGCGCCAGGCGGTCATCAGGTGCTATCTTGGATTAGTACTCCAGCCGCTCGCCCCCCCTGCACCTGGCAGGGGCGAGGCAGGCTCACCTGCGAGCGCTCCAGCCGCAGCCAGCCTCTGGAGCTGCCTTCCCCCAGCAGCAGTGGGGGCGCGGAGCTTCCTCCTCCCCTCCCCATTGTTACAGCGTGCCGCACGGTTGGCAGGCGCCATGTTGGATTAGCGCTCCAGCCACTAGCCCCCCTGCACCTGGCAGGGCAAGGCAGGCTCACCCACGAGCGCTCCGGCTGCAGCCAGCCTCCAGAGCCGCTTTCCCCCAGCAGCAGCGGAGGCGCGGAGCTTCCTCCTCCCCTCCCCATTGTTACAGGGTGCCACGCGGTCAGCGAGCGCCATCTTGAATTAGCGCTCGAAGAGCATGAAGGCCAGCCCCCCCAAGCAGGGCAGGGGCAGCAGAGGGAGGTTTATGGTGGCAGCACGGGCCACGCGTGTGGGCGCCATCTTGGCCATGTGCCAGCCCGGGACGGGACCAGACTTTGGAGAAGTGGTGAGTCCCTCTCAAACTGGCAGACACCCCTCTCACACATGCCCACCCCCAACAAGGTCCCTGAAGAGCACACTCCCTGCTCAGGGCTCAGCAACTTAGATTGGGGAGAGCTCTCCAGGGCCATCCAAGACATGGTCCAGGCCAGCGTCAATGCTGCCATGGAGGAACACCAGCAACTACAGGGGGGCACCCCAGAGCATCCACCCATGGGGCTCCCAGCTTCCACCCCAATGGAGGAGGAAGAGGAGGAGGACGAAGATGAACCCACACACCACCTCCAAGAGGCACCGGACTTCATCCGTGTGCAGTGCCACCCTCCAAACACACCCACCTCCAAGAGCAGGATCAGGGCGAAGGTAGCTCCCGTGCCTCATCCGTGGAGGAGGGAGAAATATTGGGGGACAAGGTTGAGACACACAAGCCCCACCTCTTTTGCGCTGAGCAGTTTAACAAGCTAGTCTCAGGGGTAGTTCAGGTGCTAGACCTGAAGCCCAAGCACCATGAGGATACGGGGCCCAAGACCAAGTGGGGGTTCCCAACAGTCTTCCCAAACCAGCAAGAAACCCCCCACTTGTTTCCCTTCCCTCCTTTCTTCCAACAACTGGTGGACAAGGAGTGGAATAACCCAAATAGGGGCAGGGCCTCCAGCAAGCCTTCCACCAGGTTCTACAACCTGCCCCCAGAGGTCATGGCCCGCCTGAAGTCACACCTGGTGGACGCCCCAGTAGCAGCACTTGGATCCCCAGCTGTCCTCCCTACAAACAGTGACGGTCTCCTAAGGGACCCCACAAACAAGAAGGTAGAGCTAGCCAGCAGGAGGGGATTCGAGGCCTCCTCCAGTGTGCTGCAGGCCTCTGCCTCCACTTTCCTCTGCTCCAGAGTGTTGGTCCTTTGGCTTCAGCAAGTCAGTGAGACCCACAAGCTATGCTCCAGGGCTAGCTCGGATATCAGAAAGATGGCCTTAGCTATCGCCTTCGTAGCAGACACCCAGGGCCAAGGCCGCAGGAGTTGCCTCATGCCGCAGCACCTGGCTGCATAGCTGGGACATAGATGCAACCTCACACGCCAGGGTCACTGGCCTCCCCTTCCAGGGAGCCAAGTTGTTCGGGGACGCCCTGGACCCGCTACTTGTGGAGTCCAGGGGAAAGAAGAGGGTAGTGCCCACCAGGGAGAGGAACCCAAGGCCCGCCCAGTGGTCCCAGCGCCATCCCTCAAGGAGCTCTCAACCCATTACCTCACCCCCTGCGGCCCCTTTCAGAAGTCAAAGGCCTGTCTGGCACCCAAGATGGCCAGCCCACAAGCCCAGAGGATCGCAGCCCCAGCGCTTTGGCGCAAAGGGCCCAAAGTCTCAATAATGACCAGTCATCCAACCAACTGGTTCCTATGGGTTCCCAGACCCAAGTGCCCGCTAAAGCATGGCAAGACACTTGAGGCAATCCAGCACCTCCTACAGGTTGGGGCCATCGAACCAATTTCAAGGGAGCAGTGGGGGTCCCACCTCTTCACCGTGCCCAAGAGATCCGGCAGCACCAGAGCCATCCTTGACCTGAAGTGGCTCAACAGATGGATGCGTCAACAGAAATTCAAGATGGAGACCCTACGCTCCATCCTGATGTCCATCAGAAGGCACAGCTATATGACACAGAAGGCACAGCTGAGATCTGCCTCACCAGAGGAGGGCGCCCTACACCTGCACCAGACCATCCAATGTCTCCGGGACCACGAGTTCCTCAACAACTTGGAGAACAGTCACCTGACACTCTCACACACCATAGAACACATGGGAGGAGTCATCGACACCTCCCAGTTCAAAGTTTTCCTGTCCTCAGAACAGTAGTCCAAGACTGTAGACCTGATCAACGCTGCCCTCCGCTTCCCCAGACTGGACGTACTGATGTTGGCCCTTGTCCTGGGCACGCTGACCTCCTGCCAGGACATCATTCCCTGGGCCAGGTACAGGGCACGGTCCCTCCAGCACCTGCTGCTGCCCTTCCAGGACTTCATCGTCTCCAAAAGGAGCAAGCGTGTCAGACTGGACTCCCTCACTCTCAAGGACCTTTGATGGTGGAGGCGGCTGCACAGACTGGACCAGGGTTCGCCCATCCAGTTATACCACAGAGCTGTCCTGTTCACAGACGCGATTCTCCAGGGATGGGGCCCACACCCCCGAGGATGTAACACAGGGCCGCTGGTCCCCAAGCGAGAGGACAGCTCCCATCAACCTGCTAGAGTTGAGGACCATCCGACTGGCCCTCCCCCAGCTCAGGGACCAAGACATCCTAGTTTACACTGACAACATCGCAGCAAGGACCTATGTAAACCGGCAAGGGAGCACCAGATCAGCAGCGCTGCAGATGGAGTCACGCAGACTGGTGCTGTGGGCGGAAAAGAACCTCAGGTCCATCAGAGCTGAGCACATCACCAGACTGGAAAACACAGCAGCGGACTGGCTAAGTCGCCAGGATCTTGACCATTCAGAATGGAGGCTTCACCCGCAGGTCTTTGCATGGATCAACTGTCAGTTCAGTCCGATGACCTTGCCAGCAGCCACAACCACCAGCTGCCGAGGTTCTTCTCCCGAGGATGCTGTCCAGAAGCAGAGGGGATGGATGCACTCCACCAACAGTGGCCCTGAGGGGTAACATATGCCTTTCCCCCCACAAAGCTCCTTCAGAGGGTCCTCACGAAGGTCAGGCTAGAGCAGGCTGAGGTCCTCCTCATAGCCCCAAACTGGCCCTGCCGGCCCTGGTACCCGGAACTGCGGGAGCTAGTCATCTCCCCACCCGTTCCCCTCCCCCAGCGCCCCGACCTTCTGTCACAGAGCCCAATCCTTCACCCACAGACAGCCAAACTCCATTTAGCTGCCTGGAGATTGAGCAGAAAAGATTAGCCAAGTCAGGCTACTCCCCTGCCGTCCTGGCTACTCTCCTCTCCGACTGGAGATGATCCACCGACCAGGTCTACAGCGGAACCTGGAGGGTCCTAACCGAATGGTGCCAATTCCGAAACAATGACCCAGGAGAGTATCAGGGTCAAGGACTTCCTGAGCTTCCTCCAGGCAGGCCTTGACAAGGGCCTTAACATGGCCACCCTCAAGAGACAGGTCTCAGCGGTCACCTCCATTCTGGGGTCCCCCAAGGGAAGGGCCCTGATGGCACACCCGCACGTCAGAAAATTCAAGGGTGTGAGTCTCCTCAACCCACCCCCCCGTGACCAGGGCTCCCATTTGGGACCTGACACTGGTGCTGAGGGCGTTGACGAAGCCTCCCTTTGAACCTATGGCGACATGCTTGCTAAAGCTATTATCGCAGAAGTCTGCCTTCCTGGTGGGCGTGACTTCCACCAGAAGGGTGTCAGAGTTGGCAGCCCTCTCCATAGCCAAGGAAATCTGCCAGATCCAGGAGGACAGGATTGTCCCCCGCACCAACCCTACCTTCCTACCCAAGGTGAACTCCCTGTTTCACCGCTCGCAGGAGGTGGTGCTACCCACCTTCTGCCCCAACCCTTCCCAACCTTCCAGAGAGCGGGAATGGCATGCCCTCGACATGTGTCGGGCGGTGAGCTTTTATCTCTGCAGGATCTCAGCCCACCGGCATTCAGAGACCTTGTTCATCTCATTCTGACCTAGTGACCAAAGCAGGAAGGTGTCTCCCCCCCCCCCACCATTTCCAGATGGGTTAGGGAGGCCATAGCCGAGGCCTACTGGGCATCCAGCAAGGACCCCCCCCAAGGGCATAGTGGCCCACTCCCTCAGGGGGGCCGTCACCTCAGCCGCATTCAGGGCTCACCCCTTCCTGGAGGCAGTATGCAGTATTAGGCTTACAAAAGTAACAAGGCATGGGACAAAGCTATGGGACTACAGTACAGTGCTTTGGCCATTTTCAGTTGAAAGGCAGTCTGGAAGTGTTATGAATGGATGGTTGCCCTGCCTGTGAAACAGCGAAGGGTATTGGAAACCAATGTGCTGTCTGTTCAGTTGATAAATTTAAATCTGTGTGGGTTGAGTTGGAACTGTTCAAAAAAGAAGAAATTCCTCTGTTAGGATATATCATCTTTGTTATCAAAGGGCAAACCACTCTGTCAAAGAGTAGCAAGTCAGTCTACCACAGCAAATAATTTGGCTATTACTCATAAACAGCAGATTCACTGCTGCCTTCTGGAAGAAAACTGTTACCTTTTCCAGAACATTTCCCCTGTTGAGAATTAAGAAGAGTTATTAAATTTGGGAAGACTTAGGATGCGCAGCACACGCGCATGGTGCACTGAGGGGAGACTCTCTATTCCTGCTTCCTCTCTCTCAGCTTGTCGTTCCCTGTCTAGATAAAATGTGATAGGCTAGGACATGCCGTAATTTGTTTCAAAGATAAATTATATGGCAATTTATTTCAGAGGACAATTGGGTGACTAATCTCCCACCATTCCTGACACACAGCTGTAGTAAAATGCAGATCAGGTTGGTTGTTTTAACGGGGAAAGCGTTTAATTTGGTTTTTTATTTCCAGCATAAGGGAGCTAGCTAATGAAATATTTGTGAGCCTCCTGGCATGTGATAACATATTTTCCTATATATAAAAGTGTTTAGCTAGATGTAGTATTTTATTTTATTTACAAGCTCATCCAAGAACAAGATAAATGATGGCATTAACTCTGGTACTAACTGTTGGCTTCTCCGTTCATTCTTTTATCAGCATACAGGGACTGCTTTGATTCTAGGCATCAATCCATATCTTTAAACATTTAATACTAATAAGGTGTAATTGACATGGAATTGAAGCAAACAGTCGCCATTAAGTTCATTACTTCTAAGAAACTAACTAGTTGCGTGAAAGTATTTTTTGTGGCAAGCTAAATAAATCAAAAGCCCAACCTAAATGTGCATGTTGATGATATAATTTCTAGAATATTGGTCTCTTTTGTGTATGTTTTAAATGCTCATTGATTTGTCTAGTTCTAGACTACTTCAATGCAAAAATAAGGTCCCTAACAAAGAAGCAAGAGGATTACTTAATTGAACATTAAGTTAGCTTTGATCAAGGCACTGTAAAATAAACCCACTGTTTGGCACGGAGCACTTTGTTGTGTGCAATCAGCCCAAGCCTGTGCAGTTTGTCTTGTAGTCGCACTAAGCGTTATACAGTATATTTTTTATACCCAGGAGATTCTGCAATCTGAGTCTGAAGCTCTTTTTAAAGTGCAGAAGAAAGATTTTAGGCCAGCTCAAAAAACAAGTGTTGGCACATTTTCTCAAAACCCAAGGCAAAAGCAAAGAAAATGTACTTTCAAAGGAAGAAGTAATCATAGGTTAGTTAATACTATAAAGTGATATTTTTAATGATGATTTTAGTATTTCATTGTTTTGAAACATAGGAGGTATGTTTGGTCCTGTACAAATGAAGAGCTTGGAATATATCCCTGTCTAAAGGAATTTTTAAACTGGGATAGACAAGGAAGAGGTTAAACAGAGGAAGTCAGAGGTTAAAAATGCATCAATCATTATTTTTGATTATCATTTACACCCCAGTCCTACCTGTACCATGATACAGCAGTGCCAAAATGGCCACTGCTGTAATCTGTGGGGCTAGGGAGGCAGCTGGAGGTCTCCCCAAGATGAAGGAAAAATGTGTTCCCTTACTTCGTGCCAAGCTCTGGTAGCCTCTGTGAATCCACTTGGATCTCAACCAGCTCAATCGCTGACGCAGATCTGAGTAGACCAGTGTAGGGCTTTCAGGCATGAGGGGGGGATAGGATCCGGCGGCAGCCTCCTTTGCTGTCCCCACACCATCCCGAGCCTTCCCTGTCCAGCTTTGCCCCCACGCCTCCTTCCCTCCACCTTCTCCCTACCCTGGAACTCCTACTCACCACTTGGTGAGATGCTTAGCATTGTCATATCATGGGACTCCTCCAACTGGCACAGAGGCCCAGCACCCACTGCACTGGCCACCCCACTGGTTCCTTTGTCATTCTGGTCGCCACAAAGTTCCTTATGACACTTTTGTGACATTTGTCTCCTGGGCAGCATGCAGGAGACCAGCACTGGCCTGAGAATGGATTGGGTTCATAGTTTATCAAATTTTTCCTTGCTTTTCTCCCTTTCAAGGTGGCTTACAGTGCAATCAAAAACACAGCTGATACAAAAATGTGGTAAAACAAATAGCAACAGTTAAGAACAAATTCAAGAGGAGGAGTTTAAAATTAAAGGAATCTGGGGGCCTTTTGTGAAAAAATTTTTGGGGACAACCACGTGGAGGCAGGGGATTTCACATTATGGCGGCCACACAGCGAAACTATGGAGTGCTGCAGAACCTGCAGGAGAATCTTCCTCCCTGATCTTAATGAATGGGTAGACAGTTAGTTACAATGGGAGTTCTTGAAAGGTTGGATGGTTGGTTGGCAACCTTCAGTCTCGAAAGACTATGGTATAAGCCTACCGCACTCGGTATTCCCAGGCAGTCTCCCATCCAAGTACTAACCAGGCCTGACCCTGCTTAGCTTCCGAGATCAGACGAGATCAGGCATCTGCAGGGTAACGGTTGGGCTATGAGAAACCTAAAGGGAAAATAAAGTTTACTTGAAACTGGGGAAGAATTACACACTGTCCTCTGTCCCTTGAATTGATACATATATAGATAACAGAAAATATCAATGAGTGTTGTATCAGTTAGGAATTATCTTATTCCTAGCAATTAATATACTTTTACTTGGGGAAGAGTGTTTGCAGTATACTGGTATTTTGGATTTTTTGTTTGCGTGCCTTTGGGGGCCTTATGTCCCTATGCATGCTAGGTAGGAGGTCTGGTTACACAAGAATGGGTATTGGTTAATCAAGGGAAATGTTTGTACAAACGTTAATTACAAAATGCAAGACTTCCAGTCAGGAAATTGCAATTCCAGAGCTCTTGTTATTAGCAGCAATTAATGCCAGAATACCTAGAAGGTGGCTAGTGCCAAATGTGTTTTTTAAGCACATGAAAAACAATTTAGCATAATAAAGGTTCCCTTCAAAGAGGTTTAATTCCAGGGTGCAGTACTCAGGGATTATTGAAATATACATTATACAAGAAATATACATTTTACGTATACATTATGAACACTGCAGTTCTTATGTTTGTATAGATCCATATTAAGAGCCAGGGTAGTGGAGAGATTAGAGTGTTGGACTAGAAGTCGAGAAACCCATGTTCAAATTATGACTCAGTCATGAAGGTAGTGAGTGACCCTGGCTCACAGCCCAATCCGGAGCTGCCTGGTGCATGGTACTGCAGCGGCACCAAAAATTGCTGCCTCTGAATCCAGCGTGCTCAAGGCAGCTGTCTCCTCCTCCTCCTCTGGAGAAGGTAAAGTGATTTTCCTCTTCCCCCAGGTTAAGTGATTAGCCCCTTACCCCAGAGAAACCTCCAGCAGTCAAAACTCCACCACAGGATACAGTGGAGGCCATGCACTTACCACTGCATCATTGCATGAAGAGTTAGTTAGGATTGGGCCATGACTTTTCTTAATTATCTGATATTATTTCTGTATTTGACAGAGTAGAAGTTGTCTTTGGCAGCCTCTTAACTCCTGGAGGTACTGCCATGTTAACAGTCCATAGAGAACTGTATTAACAAGATCATTTTTTTTGTAGATTATTTTCTGTCATTGATACCTACCAGATGCTAATTGCTATTCAATGGGAAATAAATTGTTTTTGGTAAGACCTCATACATTTCAGGGAACAGCTTGAGTCAGTTTACTTATACACTTTTGTCAGTTGAAGGAGTGGTAGCCAGTAAGCTTTCTGACAATGATGTACAACAAATGCTTGCATTTGAATTATTTTTTCTAATGGAGAAGCAGTTATGTCCAAATCCTTAAAACTCAAGGACTTTTTTGGACATATATTATCTCTTCTCCCTTAGAAGAAGCTCCTTAAGTTATTTCTATATTTGGGGTGTGGATAAATGTGGGAAGTACCAGAACAGTACGTATCTATATTGTTGCTTGTTGACATTTCTATCTCTCTCACTCGCACACATCTGACATTCACATGCTTTCTGGTGTTCGATAGGACATGTTTATCGTTTCTGTACACAAGAGGGCACATGGCTGCTGAAGGAGAATTCCACCTCTCCTTGGAGGAACATTTCTGAGTGTGAGCTTGGTGACACAGTAAGTGAGAGAGATTTTTGTTTGTCTTGTGTCCTTTGTCACGAGAGTCTGTGTTCCTATTCAGGCAGGGATATCATGGGCTTCTTGTCTATGGGCACAAGCCTAGAATTCATGTGCTATTTCATCTCTGCTGCCGCCACCACCACCACCACGCCTCCCGCATGTGGCAGGAGCAGGGAGATGAAAAACTTCTGATGCAGCAGTTTGCTGTTTCATTCAAATACTGCAAGCTGGTCTGTGCAAACTTTAATTGGGGTGGGGTGGGGGGAGAGAGAGAGGGAATATTTGTCTTTCTAGATTTTTGTTACCAAAATATTCAATACTAAGGTGAAATTTGAAACAGTAACTTCAGACATTTTGGCACTACACTCTTACCTACATTTATGTTTCCCCACTGTGTCTGTTCTGAGGGAAGAGGAAGAGTGCAGCTGAGAAAACAGGACAGATAAGAAATTCTATGAGTTTGAAATAAGGGTAATTGAAATGCAGGAAATCCCCAAGCTAGGTTTCCCATTCATTCTTTTGCTTGTCTGTAACATTGCAGAAGACTACCTACAGAGAAACAGAAGTGTCAAAAGTGTAGAAGCCACATGCAGAGCCCTTTTTTGGTCTCTATTTGCTCTTTAGAAGATTATTTTACAATTGTATAGAAAGCTGCCAAGAAGACAGATGCTTAATGACAGTGCTTGGTCATTTGGCACCTGTCTCATTTCCATAAAATAAAGTGCTGGAGGTGGTAATGACTTAGAAACTCTGAATACAGTGTTGCATTCTGAAATGTAAATGATTTTTATTTTCCATTTTATCTATTCTTCACCTTATTCTCGCATTCCTTAAAACTATAAGTATATAAAATTGAAACTAAGAAAAGCCTTAAGGTTTGGGTTGGATGAAGGTCACTGTGTGTTGATGAAACACACATTTCGATGAAACACACTTTCAATGAAAGTGTCGACCCAATGTGTGGCGGCAGTGAAGAAGGCCAATTCTATGCTTGGGATCATTAGGAAGGGTATTGAGAACAAAACGGCTAGTATTATAATGCCATTGTACAAATCGATGGTAAGGCCACACCTGGAGTATTGTGTCCAGTTCTGGTCGCCGCATCCCAAAAATGACATAGTGGAAATGGAAAAGGTGCAAAAGAGAGAGACTAAGATGATTACGGTGCTGGGGCACCTTCCTTATGAGGAAAGGCTACAGCGTTTGGGCCTCTTCAGCCTAGAAAAGAGACGCCTGAGGGGGGACATGATTGAGACATACAAAATTATGCAGGGGATGGACAGAGTGGATAGGGAGATGCTCTTTACACTCTCACATAATACCAGAACCAGGGGACATCCACTAAAATTGAGTGTTGGGCGGGTTAGGACAGACAAAAGAAAATATTTCTTTACTCAGCGTGTGGTCGGTCTGTGGAACTCCTTGTCACAGGATGTGGTGCTGGCGTCTAGCCTAGACGCCTTTAAAAGGGGATTGGACAAGTTTCTGGAGGAAAAATCCATTATGGGGTACAAGCCATGATGTGTATGCGCAACCTCCTGATTTTAGAAATGGGCTATGTCAGAAGGCCAGATGCAAGGGAGGGCAGCAGGATGAGGTCTCTTGTTATCTGGTGTGCTCCCTGGGGCATTTGGTGGGCCGTTGTGAGATACAGGAAGCTGGACTAGATGGGCCTATGGCCTGATCCAGTGGGGCTGTTCTTATGTTCTTATGTCTGGTGGTAGCTGTCTTTGAGGGAAAAATCCAGCTGGAAACATTGAAACTCAAAGAAGTCACAGTCTGACAGTTGGTACAATTATAACCTATTAAAATAAATGGGAGTTTTGGCATTGACTTGTGAATTTCACCTGTAATTTTATTATACTTAAATTTACATCTTTCAGTGAGAAGAAATTTTGTCAAAACTCTCACTTCATATTTGAGGCATTAATTTGATGTTGGCTGATGTTGGAGAATAGTTTATTCTCCCCCATTCTGATTAATTTTTCCTTTTCCAAATCATTAAAAAAATTTTTTAAATCCATCAAGCATCGTGATGAACATCTGATGTACCTCGTGTATCAGTACATGTGATTTTGAAGGATTTGCATTTTTCCCCCTTAGAGGAGTCAACACTAGGTTTGTTCAGCATATAGTCCTAGAATGATAACTTGAAGCTAAACAGACTTACCAGATTAATCACAATATTTGGTTTTCATTTTGTGTTTAAACAAGAACATGTAAGAACATAAGAACAGCCCCACTGGATCAGGCCATAGGCCCATCTAGTCCAGCTTCCTGTATCTCACAGCGGCCCACCAAATGCCCCAGGGAGCACACCAGATAACAAGAGACCTCATCCTGGTGCTCTCCCCTACATCTGGCATTCTGACTTAACCCAATCCTAAAATCAGGAGGTTGCGCATACACATCATGGCTTGTACCCCATAATGGATTTTTCCTCCAGAAACTCGTCCAATCCCCTTTTAAAGGCGTCTAGGCTAGATGCCAGCACCACATCCTGTGGCAAGGAGTTCCACAGACCGACCATGCGCTGAGTAAAGAAATATTTTCTTTTGTCTGTCCTAACCCGCCCAACACTCAATTTTAGTGGATGTCCCCTGGTTCTGGTATTATGTGAGAGTGTAAAGAGCATCTCCCTATCCACTCTGTCCATCCCCTGCATAATTTTGTATGTCTCAATCATGTCCCCCCTCAAGCGTCTCTTTTCTAGGCTGAAGAGGCCCAAACGCCGTAGCCTTTCCTCATAAGGAAGGTGCCCCAGCCCCGTAATCATCTTAGTCGCTCTCTTTTGCACCTTTTCCATTTCCACTATGTCTTTTTTGAGATGCGGCGACCAAAACTGGACACAATACTCCAGGTGTGGCCTTACCATCGATTTGTACAACGGCATTATAATACTAGCCGTTTTGTTCTCAATACCCTTCCTAATGATCCCAAGCATAGAATTGGCCTTCTTCACTGCCACCGCACATTGGGTCGACACTTTCATCGACCTGTCCACCACCACCCCAAGATCTCTCTCCTGATCTGTCACAGACAGCTCAGAACCCATCAGCCTATATCTAAAGTTTTGATTTTTTGCCCCAATGTGCATGACTTTACACTTACTGACATTGAAGCGCATCTGCCATTTTGCTGCCCATTCTGCCAGTCTGGAGAGATCCTTCTGGAGCTCCTCACAATCACTTCTGGTCTTCACCACTCGGAAAAGTTTGGTGTCGTCTGCAAACTTAGCCACTTCACTGCTCAACCCTGTCTCCAGGTCATTTATGAAGAGGTTGAAAAGCACCGGTCCCAGGACAGATCCTTGGGGCACACCGCTTTTCACCTCTCTCCATTGTGAAAATTGCCCATTGACACCCACTCTCTGCTTCCTGGCCTCCAACCAGTTCTCAATCCACGAGAGGACCTGTCCTCTAATTCCCTGACTGTGGAGTTTTTTCAGTAGCCTTTGGTGAGGGACCGTGTCAAACGCCTTCTGAAAGTCCAGATATATAATGTCCACGGGTTCTCCCGCATCCACATGCCTGTTGACCTTTTCAAAGAATTCTATAAGGTTTGTGAGGCAAGACTTACCCTTACAGAAGCCATGCTGACTCTCCCTCAGCAAGGCCTGTTCGTCTATGTGTTTTGAGATCCTATCTTTGATGAGGCATTCCACCATCTTACCTGGTATGGATGTTAGGCTGACCGGCCTATAGTTTCCCGGGTCCCCCCTCTTTCCCTTTTTAAAAATAGGCGTGACATTTGCTATCCTCCAATCTTCTGGCACTGTGGCCGTTTTGAGGGACAAGTTGCATACCTTAGTCAAGAGATCTGCAACTTCATTCTTCAATTCCTTAATAACCCTTGGGTGGATGCCATCAGGGCCCGGTGACTTATTGATCTTTAATTTATCAATGAGGTCTGAAACATCTTCTCTTTTAACCTCTATCTGACTTAACTCCTCGGTCAGGAGGGGCCGTTTGGGTAGCGGTATCTGCCCGAGGTCTTCTGCCATGAAGACAGATGCAAAGAACTCATTTAATTTCTCTGCCATCTCTAAGCCTCCTTTTATCTCCCCTTTCCCTCCCTCACCATCCAGAGGGCCAACCGCTTCTCTGGCGGGTTTCCTGCTTCTAACATATTTGAAGAAGCTTTTATTATTCCCCTTAATGTTGCTGGCCATGCGTTCCTCATAGTCTCGCTTGGCCTCCCCTATCACCTTCTTACATTTCTTTTGCCACAGTTTATGTTCCTTTTTATTCTCTTCATTAGGGCAAGACTTCCATTTACGGAAGGAAGCTTCCTTGCCCTTCACAGCCTCTCTAACTTGGCTGGTTAGCCATGCGGGCACCCTCCTGGATTTAGTGGAACCCTTCTTTCTTTGCGGTATACACCTCTGCTGGGCCTCTGTTACTGTTGTTTTAAGCAGCCTCCATGCACTCTGGAGAGACTGGACTCTTTTTACCCTCCCTTTCAACCTCCTTCTAACCAGCCTCCTCATTTGAGGGAAGTCCGCCCGTCGGAAGTCAAGGATTTTTGTTAGAGATTTGCCTGGTATTCTTCCCCCAATGTGCACGTCAAAACGGATCGCAGCATGATCACTGTTCCCCAATGGCTCAGTAACGTTTACATCTCTAACCAGGTCCTGCGTACCGCACAAAATTAAATCCAGAGTCACCTGTCCTCTGGTGGGCTCTGTGACTAGCTGATCTAAGCCACAGTCATTTAGCACGTCAAGAAATCCGGTTTCCTTATCGTGACCAGAACACAAATTGACCCAGTCAATATGAGGATAATTGAAGTCCCCCATGATTACAACCCTGTCCCTCCTTGTCACCTCCCTGATCTGTTTCCTCATTTCAAGGTCCCCATCAGATTTCTGGTCTGGAGGACGATAGCACGCCCCCAGTATTACATCGCTGCACAAGCCTGGTAATTTAACCCACAGAGATTCTACGGTGGAGTCAGACCCACCTTCAATCTCTACTTTGCTGGATTCTATCCCTTCCTTAACATAAATGGCCACCCCACCTCCAACACGCCCCTGCCTGTCCCTCCTGTAGAGTTTATAGCCCGGGATTGCGGTATCCCACTGATTCTCCGCATTCCACCAGGTTTCCGTTATGCCCACTATGTCAATATTTTCCCTTGTCACCAGACATTCCAGTTCTCCCACCTTTGCTCGTAGACTTCGGGCATTCGCATAAAAGCATTTATACACGGAATGCCCCAGGATGGGCTGCTTATGTGAACATAACCCTGTCTTGGGGCAAGGTTCTGAATTCCACAGAACACTTTCCACCCCTTATTCGCATCTTCTGCCCTTGCACTCTTTTGTACAGTCTCTACTGGGCTAGAGCAGGGGCCTCTGAGAGTAGGACTGGGCAAACAGCAGGCATGTGCTCAAGGCACGAAGCCTGAATTGTGAGTTGAGTCCCGAGTCAGTGACCCTTTGACCCGCAAGTCATAACGTGCGGCTATCACAATCAACTCACCAGAAATTTTGAGTCTTTCAAGTCAAGTCACAATTCATTTTGAGAAACGAGTCGAGTCCTGAGTTGAGAGCTTTCCTGACCATGAATGACTTCACATAAAAAATGGAAGGGTGTGCGTGTGTATGTGTGTGGGTTTTCTCATTTTAAAACTCCCCTGATGTTCCCATCCTTTCTGCATTCTAGTCAGTTATGTGTTGAAGTCATTTATTTCCATTAATGTAAACAAAAGCTATGTTGTTGTTCGAGTTTAGCAGTACAGAAAAACAATAGGTTCCCTACAAACCCTAGTAATGCCCCATTCATATCTTGATTCCCCAGCTTTGTGTAGCCTGCCCCCAAATACCTTAATCTTCCTCCTCCCATCAACCCCCCAGCCCAGCCTCCTGGAATCAAAACCTACCCTCCCATCCCAACTGCTGCTGCTGTTGGCCTGAAGGCCAGCTTCTGGATCATCCACAAGGTCTTTGGAGTGACATGGAAGTGGCAAAAAAAAAAAAAAAAAAAAAGGCATGAACACACATTAACGACTTGAGTCATTTTAAGTCTATGCTCTTGTTTCGAGTTTCCGGCCCCAAGTCGAGTCAGGGTCAGTGATGTTCATGGCTTGAGTAGTCAAAATACATGCTTTAGCATGACTCAAGTCAACCCAAATCGAGTGCTCATCCCTGGTAAACAGTACCCCTGATGTCTTACAACACCCACCACTTTCCCTGTAGTAGGGCTCCATTTCTCCTTTTCCCAAAAACATTCTCCCTGTTTCTTTACATCCCCTTCCTCTTGATTCATTTTCTTACCTACATCCTCAACCTTGGCTTCTTCCCTTCTGTTGAGTTGCCTATGTAGAAGAGACGCCTATGTAGAAGTTCATATTTTTAGAACTTAAATGTTCCATTTAAACAACCTACTTTATGAATCATCTTCTCAGCCTGCTGGCATTCACATGTCTTGTTTCTTGTGTAGCTTCCTGGGGCAAATATAGTCCAGCTTCAAGAGGTAGATCTGTATTACTCTGTGTTCATCTCTGAGACTGGGCAGTGCTTGCAAGAGAATGAGAGTGGAGTTTGTGTTGATCAGATGAAGTGTCTAATTACCACGTACAGTAGGATAAGCTTCCCTCATAATCACCATGGTGTGTTTGATGAATACTACTCATGATTATTTGTTTTCTTCCTGAAGTTTACGGTTAAGAGACACAGTTCAGATGACACGTGTTCCAGCGTTAGTCATTTGACATCTGTCTAATTTCCAGAATGTTTTAATGGCTACATCATTGCAGAATGGGTAAAGCCAATAATTTTTTAAAAATGGACAAGTATTTACTTAAGCTGCTACATCTTAACATTCCTGTGCTTTTTATCTAAAACACCAGATTTGTATAAATCAAATTTAATTGACTTAGAGGCCAATCCTAAACCTGCGCCAGCAAAATAAACTTCCTCAGCACCTGCACTGAGTCTTAGCCCTAGTGCTGAGTGCTGTAAACATGCCGTAAACATGCTACGCCAGTCAGATGCTGGGCCTAGCACCAGCAGAAGGAGGATGTGCTGCCACTGGTCGGGGGTGTGGCCTCTGGGGGGCAGGGGAGGACAGAATGAGAACAGGAGGAGGGAAGGGTTGGGGAGGAACTGGGGCAGTAGGAGGATGGGACTGCGAATCCTGAACTCAGTGTTGAACTGCTAGGCCCGACACGGAATCTCAAGTCTGTGCTGGCAAAATAGCCGGTGCAGACTTGAGAAGCCCCATTGGGTCTTTCCCTGGGGGAAGGGGGATGAAAATTTCCTTCCCCTGAGGAGACCTCTGGTTGCTTCCTGGCACCCGCTGGATACAGCAGTAGCTGCTTTGGCACTGCTGCTGCAGTGGGCACCGGAAGTTCAGATTTGGGCTGTTATACAATTGTATAAGTCAGTGCTAGGTGTGAATACAATTGGGTTATTACTGTGCTTAACAGAGGATCATGACTTCAGCCTTGCACTGACTGAACTCACATTGATCTGCTTGTTTTTGAAGGGGTTAAGGAAACTACCTTTAGTTCCATAATTGTATCCTTTGCTTGAGTATTTTTGTTTGTGTGTTATTCTTTTTCAGAAGAGTAGAGAACCTATCCTGTTCCTCTCTGTCATCTACACCACTGGGTATGCTCTCTCCTTCATTGCCCTTGTCTTAGCAACAGGCATCCTCCTTGCGTTCAGGTAAACCTGAAGTGTCTCGAAAGAGTTATAATAGTTTCAGAGTCCAATATGTAAATATAATTTTATGAAAATGTTCTGTTCCTTCATGCTGCTGTCCCTGCAGTCTTTCTACCAAACACCACACCTCTCTGTTTATTCTCTTTCTCCTTCATCTTATTTTATCTGCTTTGCAAAAAAAAAAACTTTTGCATTAAACAAAAGCATCCGCAAGGAAGAAACACCTAAATTATCTTTCAGTCATGCTGGCTGGATATTATGATTTGTTTGCCAAAGTAAATAAATTGCCTTTTGAGGGTTGTTCTGTGACAAGTACATATTGGCATTCATGATACTTGTATAATTTTTAAATCTTCTGATCCTTAAATGAATTAACATGGGTAGTTAAGCAGCATCATTGTTAACCCTCACATAAATGTTGGAAGACTCTTTCAAGACCTGCATTTAAAGAGTGAATTTTGGTTGTCACCTGTAAAGGACAGCTAGTCTGGGGAGTAAGGGGAGAGCTGCAGTGGAAGAACAGAGCGCTTTGTCTTGCTTTATTCTAATCAATAGCTGCAATCTTTGCCTTCCTTCTACCAGAACCATACTGAGCTCACATCTGTTCCTGTTGCGTTCCACATCTATATTTGTGCTTGATGAATTCTTTTTTTATTTTAAAGACAGATGGAGTTCTGCCTCCATTTTGAAGTGAGGTAGCATTCTTTTTGAATTGGGTTGGTCTTCCACATGTGTAAACTCAGATACAGCTGAAAGGTTTTTCAGGAGTGCTCTGCTTTGTAACATTGAGAGAGCATTTTTAATATGATGCAGAGACAATAGAGCAGTTTCCTATTAAATCACTGCCTTTCTGTACTACACATATGTTTTAGGTGAGTCTTTCAGATGTTGTTGTAAGGCAGAAGATGAAGGGAAGAAATATTTCAGGTCTCTGGATGAAATATGGCTGCTACATGGGCACAAGGTTTCAACTGAACTGAACACTGAAGTAAAGTTTTCTTTTTGGCAGGTGGCATTTTCTGTTCTGTAGCTGATGACTGTTCATTCATAATGAATTTTCATTGTTACTTACTGTGTGCATAAAGATTAAATCATGCTTCAGTAACCTCCATGGTACATATAGTTTTCTTTTAAATACTGACCTACTATATATATGTCTCTTGCTCTTCAAACAAATAACAAGCTTTCCAACCATTGAATAAATAGATGGAAAGAGATGCTTTTGTCACAACCCCATGCAGAACTTCCCAGTACAGTAAAGTGAGGCCTTTTCACCAAATCCAGTTCTTAATCTTTATCCAAGAAACAGGCAATCCAATCCTAATAGCGGTGCTGCCGTCAGGTGCAGGGATGCCAAAATAGTGACTCCTTTATTCAGCGGCCCTGCTGGGACTTCTGGAGGCCACTTCAGGGGAAGGGAACTTTTATCCCCTTCTCCTGAGTAAGGGAACAAGGGCTGCAATCAGTATCTTCCAGTCTGCCCCAGCTATTTTGCTAGCACAGACTGGAGGAGCTCCATGTTCAACTTTCCAGCCCAACATGGAGCATAGTATCTGGGGGAGCAGGGCTCCCCCATTCCCACTCCAGTTCCTCCCACTCACCTCCTCCCCCACCCCAAAACTACTCACCACCTGCTGGCGCTACTGGAGCACCAACTTGGCCCTCCATGTGTCGCTAAGGCTCAGCACTGACTGACACTAGCCCAGCACTGCCGGCCCTTCCTCTCCAGGTGCTGCAGGTGTACCTTACAGCTCGTTGTGGTACCCAGCGCTGGAGCTCAGTGCTCATGCTGAGGAAGTTTAGGATTGGGCCCTTAGAACAGTAGAAAATGCTCAGTCTCTTAAAACCGCCTTGCCTTGCGATGACAACTTGTCATCTGATTTTCTCATTTTCTACTTTTGTGCACCTCTTATCGAAAAATGCTCAGAAACATGTTAGTGTTGCTTTTATCCTGAAATTTGCTTCTCTCTTGATAAATGTAAAAAAAATCCCTGCAGCGGTTCTAGAATTGCAGGCTATAAATGATTCTCATCACAATCCTATGTATTTCTACTCAGAAACAAGTCCTATTATGTTCCATGGTTCTTACTCTCAGGAGGGTGTGTATAGGATTGAAGCCTTAATAAATACAGCAGTTTTTATTAGAGGAGTCCCCTTGTTGTTGCCCTGCTTGACAGTCAATGCAGCTTGCATGTGTTCAAGTAACTCAGGCATCATGATTATATTTACAGGCATCTGCATTGCACTCGGAACTACATTCACTTGAATCTTTTCATCTCCTTTATCCTGCGTGCTGTATCCGTCTTCATTAAAGACTTTGTGATGGCCAAGACATACAGCCCTACCTTTGAGCAACAGTGGGACAGATTCCTGTCCTATCAGGTAAGAAGGAAGTCCAAAATACTTTTGGTAGCAATGCCCTGTGATGACACAATATAGATATTATACTCTTCATAAAACATCTTCATCTGAAGGGAGTGATACTCAGATACATTGTAAGATTGTCTTGGCAAAGCTAGACCAGACAGATGCCAAAAGCAGAAATGTGTTCAAAGTCTCCTGGTGTCGGTAGAAATATTCCTGTGGTATATAAGAAGTATAGTGTATAGCTGCTAATCAATAGTCCTGTGGTTCTCAAACTGGGGAGTTGTGATGCCCCAGCCTGAGGGCCCTGGACTCTGTCCCCTTAAGGGGCGGGGGAAGGCAGCGACGCAATCCCCAGGATCACACTGCTGGAGCCCCTGGGCCCTGGCAGCAGGTAAGACTTGCTAGGGGAAGCCCTCTCTACACCCGCAGCAGCGTGATCCTGGGGATCATATCGCTGCCTTCCTCCCAGCCCCGCAAGCACTTAGAGCGCAGCAATAGTCCATTCATTAGAAAGGAATATTCCTTGCTTTAAGTACCCAGTGTTGCTATTGCAAAGGTAGCAGAGTTTTTCCCAAGAGAAAAACAGTCTGGGATGCCAGAAGCTATACAGTCCATTGTGGAATTTGCTTTTTAAAACTGAAAATACAATGGCTTGTCTCAATGATTTCAAAGTCCAGTTAGTCAAGAGCTTTCTGAGGGACGATGGTATCTGTTATATCTCATGCACTTCTGCTTTTTCCCTCCTTACCCTCTGCACAATCTGTTGTAGTATTTCTTAAATTCTCTGTTCTGCTTTCTTAGCAGTCACTTAGTTGCCGCTTGGCCTTTGTGATGCTGCATTATTGTGTGACTGCAAATTACTGTTGGCTGTTGGTGGAAGGAATGTACCTCTACACACTGCTAGTGCTGTCAGTATTTTCCAAGCAGCGAATCTTTCGACTTTACCTTTGTATTGGCTGGGGTAAGTCAGTTTCCCTCACCCTCTTTCTTTTACTAAGTGTACCTTTCTTTGCTTCATTGCTCTAGGATGAATGGAATGGGAAAAGAGTATTATCTTCCACTGTAAAATAGCCCCAACCTGTTGATTCATTTTTTCTGCTTCTAAACTCTAATCTAGTCCTTTAGTGCAGCAATATTCAACTGATGTGCTGTGGCACATCGGTTTGCTGCGAATGGTCTGCAGATGTGCTTTTGGTGTTTGGGAGAAAGTAATTTATTAGTAGGGCAATTGGGAAATGTGAACCTCCTGCTAGCATCTTGTCAATAAAATTAGTAGTGTGCTCTGAACATTGTAGCACCTTGTCAGTGTGCTGTGAGATTAAAAAGGTTGAAAATAGCTGTCTTTGAGAGAGAGAGAGAGAGAGAGAGAGAGAGAGAGAGAGAGAGAGAGAGAGAGACAACCAGACAAATCTAAATTTTTATAGCCCCTTGGCAGGATCTTACCTACCTGTGCTACCTTTCCTACCACCCTGTAGTGGTGGGACTACCTGCTTTCATTGTGGTTTCCTGTGCTCCTGTGGTTTCCTGTAACTCCATGTTAATGTTACTTATTTCAGGAAAAATGTAATAAAGTGGTTCTTAGTTGGTTCGAAGTGGAAGCCTCTCTCCTTGTAGGGAATGTGTGGCATATTCATGAAAATTTATGACTCTGGTTTCAAAGACAAAAGATAGGTCTTTGTAGAAGTGAGTTTTTCAGCTGAAAATTAGCAAGTATGCATAAAACCTGGGCAGTTCCACATAGCATTTCACAAGATGCAATTCCACAGAAGTGTAAAGCACCAACACACCAGATCACTGTGAATTGCATGATAAGCGCACAAATGGTTGCCAACAGACTGTGTAGAGCTAATGACTTTTGCCATGAAAAGTCTATTTGGTCATCCCTTCGCAATTTTATCAATTACAAAATTGTAATGGTAAGTTATGACTGCACAGGAATTCATTGCATGCATCGGAAATTCTCTTGAGAATGTATGTATTAGCTGAAGATGCTAGGATATTTTGGCAAAGATTCAAGCCATTTGTGAAAAATTAACAATAGCCATTTGAAATTATTAATGCCATTTTGAGGAGGATTTGAAGTGCTGCCTAGCATAGAACTGGTAGCAAATAAAAACTGGGAAATGTGTTAAAACAAAAATTTCTGGGATTAATGGTCATGTGAGCAATATGTGTTAACTAGCAACTAAAGAACAAAACTTTTACACATGCACTGCTACTTTCATACCGGTCCTAGCCAAAAAATTTCATAAAATATCATACATCTGCAATGGAAGTAAATTAGGAAAGTTATGATCAATGTAAATTAATTCTCCATATTTGTATAATTCCAGTTTATAGTGTGGATTTTGTCTATGGAAAATGTAGATGTTTCCACTTGGGAAACTAGAATGCTTCACAACATCAAGTGTATGAAATATTGAAATACCCCAATTTTCAATATAACAATAGGCCATTTTTGTAATAGGAGGAAGTGATTATTCATAAAAATTGCATCTATCATTTTTATGCACATTCTTAACAAAAAACTTGGAAGACTAGGATTGATTTTATCCTTTTCAGGCAGAACTCTTTAGTGAAAATAAATAGGGAAATAGTGAAAATAGCTCAGTTCTTCATGTGTTCTCACTTCATTTCATCATGACCTTATAAATGGGAGGCTCCCTTTTGTGCTTTACAAGTGTTGTGCATTTGCGATGGTTGGAATAACTGTAGGATATGTGGCATTTTTTAAAGCATCTCACAGCACAGTCCTAACCTGTGCCAGTACAGCCAGGATGCAGCGGCCTATGCTGTGTCCAAAGCAGGTTAGGAGCAGACTGGAGGTCACATCAGGGTAAGGGGATTTTTTTTCCTTACCCTGTGTAACACTCCAGCCTGCCCTTTGGGGCTATTTAGGTCTGCACCTGTTAATTAGCTGGTGCAAATCCAAGAAGCCCTTTTTAACGCTGGGCTAGCCGGAGGGCTGTTATAATACAGCATGTGCTGCTGCTGTCAATCCCGTCCCCTGGTTCCACCCTTCCCCCACCCATTAACGCGCCCTCCCTGCCTCTGTTCTACCCTCCCACCACCCTCTCCCACCCCCTGCAACACCCAGTGCAAACCTACCCGTGTTGTCTGGCACAGAATTGGGATCTGGCCTGGCCAAGCTGGTGCAGGACTCTGCACCAGCCCGGCCAGCTTTCAAGTTGGTGCAAACATACCTTACAGCATGTTTGCAACACTCAGAGTCAGTGCAGGGAGTCCTTCGCCAGTTCAAATGGCTGTTTGGATTGGGCTGTAAATTGCTTCCTCTGGGGTTTTGCCTGTTTGAAGATTCACCTTATGTATATATCTCTAGCAAATGAGTTTATGGATAAAATTCATATGGATGATCAATTGCAGATTATCCACCTTGCTTCACCAAATGCACATTGATAGATTGATGATGCAAACGTTGTGCTCTGTTGATAGCAATAAATATAAGTAACAAAGAGCTCAGATGGAAATATGTTAAACAATTCTCTGGGGTTTTCATAGATCTAATGGGTAGAACGCCTACATATTGTACAATTATTTAAAAACACACAAAGCAGAAAGCTTGCAAATTGTTGTGCCCTTCATGAATATTGCTTGACCTAAGACATTTATCTAAACAAATGGAAACTGAGAAAATTAATATTCTTTTGAAAGCCGTACAAACAGAAAAATCCATTATAAGAAGTGCCAAATAAGTCTATATGTCTCATTTGGGTTGAAATATTTGTGATTCTAGACTCAGCTCAATACATGAAGGCCAGGGACACAATATAGGAGGGGAATCTTATGTGCATTCTGAACAGGTGTTGTCTAGTCCAGTGGTTCTCAAACTGTGGGTCGGGACCCACTTGGTGGACTGCGATCCGATTTCTGGTGGGTCGCAAGAAGCTGGTGGCAGCCATCTTGGAAAATGGCAAAAGACCTAGGTGGCACCATTTTGGAAGTGGGCAAAGCCTGGGCGTTGTCATTTTTTTTAAGCTTCCCAGCATTTAGATGTAACTAAGAGCGGCTTGCACATGTGCAAAGAAAGAAGTGTGCCGCTTTTCCCCAGAAAGTGTTTTGCTGCCTTCCAGCTGGACCTCCCTCTGCACTTGGAAGCTTCCCTCAGGGGTGCCAATCGTGGAGTGTAGGATTGGATTGCAGGCAAAGAAGGACCGGGAGAGACGTGGACAAGCCAGTCAGGCTTCTCCCCACCAACCTTTGTCAGCATAAGAACATAAGAACAGCCCCACTGGATCAGGCCATAGGCCCATCTAGTCCAGCTTCCTGTATCTCACAGCGGCCCACAAAATGCCCCAGGGAGCACACCAGATAACAA
Source organism: Tiliqua scincoides (assembly GCF_035046505.1). NCBI lineage: Eukaryota > Metazoa > Chordata > Lepidosauria > Squamata > Scincidae > Tiliqua > Tiliqua scincoides. Next base: position 241,921,548 of record NC_089821.1, read on the forward strand.
GAGACCTCATCCTGGTGCTCTCCCCTACATCTGGCATTCTGACTTAACCCATTCCTAAAATCAGGAGGTTGCGCATACACATCATGGCTTGTACCCCATAATGGATTTTTCCTCCAGAAACTCGTCCAATCCCCTTTTAAAGGTGTCTAGGCTAGACGCCAGCACCACATCCTGTGGCAAGGAGTTCCACAGACCGACCACGCGCTGAGTAAAGAAATATTTTCTTTTGTCTGTCCTAACCCGCCCAACACTCAATTTTAGTGGATGTCCCCTGGTTCTGGTATTATGTGAGAGTGTAAAGAGCATCTCCCTATCCACTCTGTCCATCCCCTGCATAATTTTGTATGTCTCAATCATGTCCCCCCTCAGGCGTCTCTTTTCTAGGCTGAAGAGGCCCAAACGCCGTAGCCTTTCCTCATAAGGAAGGTGCCCCAGCCCCGTAATCATCTTAGTCGCTCTCTTTTGCACCTTTTCCATTTCCACTATGTCTTTTTTGAGATGCAGCGACCAGAACTGGACACAATACTCCAGGTGTGGCCTTACCATCGATTTGTACAACGGCATTATAATACTAGCCGTTTTGTTCTCAATACCCTTCCTAATGATCCCAAGCATAGAATTGGCCTTCTTCACTGCCACCGCACATTGGGTCGACACTTTCATCGACCTGTCCACCACCACCCCAAGATCTCTCTCCTGATCTGTCACAGACAGCTCAGAACCCATCAGCCTATATCTAAAGTTTTGATTTTTTGCCCCAATGTGCATGACTTTACACTTACTGACATTGAAGCGCATCTGCCATTTTGCTGCCCATTCTGCCAGTCTGGAGAGATCCTTCTGGAGCTCCTCACAATCACTTCTGGTCTTCACCACTCGGAAAAGTTTGGTGTCGTCTACAAACTTAGCCACTTCACTGCTCAACCCTGTCTCCAGGTCATTTATGAAGAGGTTGAAAAGCACCGGTCCCAGGACAGATCCTTGGGGCACACCGCTTTTCACCTCTCTCCATTGTGAAAATTGCCCATTGACACCCACTCTCTGCTTCCTGGTCTCCAACCAGTTCTCAATCCACGAGAGGACCTGTCCTCTAATTCCCTGACTGTGGAGTTTTTTCAGTAGCCTTTGGTGAGGGACCGTGTCAAACGCCTTCTGAAAGTCCAGATATATAATGTCCACGGGTTCTCCCGCATCCACATGCCTGTTGACCTTTTCAAAGAATTCTATAAGGTTTGTGAGGCAAGACTTACCCTTACAGAAGCCATGCTGACTCTCCCTCAGCAAGGCCTGTTCGTCTATGTGTTTTGAGATCCTATCTTTGATGAGGCATTCCACCATCTTACCTGGTATGGATGTTAGGCTGACCGGCCTATAGTTTCCCGGGTCCCCCCTCTTTCCCTTTTTAAAAATAGGCGTGACATTTGCTATCCAAGCTTGGCTGCCTTGATGGGATGGGCTGCCTTGGGTTTGCAAGACAGAGCAGCTCCCTGCCCCCTGCAGCTGGACTGGGCTGGAGAGTGTAGGCGGAGACCTGAACATAGGCTTGGGTGAGTAGAGGCAGACCCGTGTGATCTCCCCTCTTGTGAGCCTGCCTTGAAAGCAGCATCGCCGCTGCTGCCACCCCACTGGCCACCACCCCACTGCCGTTCTCTGCATCACACCCTCTCTGAAATTGCCTGGAAGCCACAATCCTTTCCTGCCCTGGCTAGCACGTCCTCTCTTTATATCTTTGCTGGGGTGAGGAGGGATCCCTGGTTGCCTGGCTGCCAAGAGAGCTGCCAGGAGGGGCGGAGGAGGGAGGCTAAGCCTGGCATGTGGGGGGAAGCACCCAGGGAGAGTGCTGCTCCCCCAGCCGCTTCTCTGATGTGCACCCTTCCCCTCCTCTTACTTCTCTCTTAGGCTGCAGTTCTGTCTACTCTTACCTGGGAGTAAGCCCCATTGCCAATAATGAGAGTCAATTCTGAGTAGACGTGTTTAGGCTTGGGGGAGATGTGGGGAAGCGTCCCTGCTTATCTTTCTTCTGAGGGGGATACTACTGTTTTTATTTCCTTCATTTACAAAAGCTCAAGCTACTTCTTGTATTGAGGTGCATGAGTAGGGTGCACTTGTTTCTGGATAGTGCTGAGCGCAGTATCAATAGCCACATCAGTGTTTGTTAGTTTCAGGCGCAATACAAGAAGTAGCTTGAGATTTTGTAAATAAAGACAGAAATAAAACAGTAGTAATTAAATACACAGATATTTTGTTCCAGATGTTTTATTTTTTGCTTGATAGCAATGGTTGCAAGGGCAGGGAGAATTGGAAGAAACTTCTGAGCTGGAATACTGTCTCTTGTCATTTACAATTTGAGTTTCTAGACAAGAACTTCCTGCTTGATGACATCACTTCCGGCTCTGACATCACAGTGATGTCACTTCCTGTTTGATGTCATTTCTGACTATGACATCACTTCCAGGTTGCTGACATGACTCCCAGTGGGTCCCAGACAGATTGTCATTCTCAGATGTGGGTCCCAGGCTAAAAAGGGTGAGAACTACTGGTCTAGTCTGTTAGCTAGGAAGACACACCATGCTAAGTGGAGGAGTCTGTGTAAGGCTGTAAGAAGTGAATGTGAAGTCCTCTTTCTTAGATTTTTTACATTCTGTTTCTTGAAGCATATTTTACATTGTATGTATAGCTGTATCAGTTGGCATGGTACAAGCAAGTATATGTATTTACCTGCTAATACTTTTAACGTAGGTATCCCCAACCTTGTGGAGCCTGTGGGTACCACAGGGATTCTAAGAAGGTGGGTGCCACTGTAGAATGACCAGGCAGAAAATGGATCTCAAGGAGAAAGGGCAGGCACAAAATGAGATCTCATACACATGCTTCTTCCACCAGATCAGCTATCCATACAGCTGCACTTAAGCATCTTCCCAAACCTATGCACCTTCCATCCATCCCTCCCTCCCCCCATACACACACACACCAACTTTGCATCCTCCCATCCAAGCACTCATATTACCTTCCATCCTTTGAAGCACTGCTTAGATGAACACATTCCTGTGTTTTAAGAGGGTGTAAGTGGAAATGTGGGTGAGAGGAGATGATGGTGTTACTTTTATAGTCCTCTGCTGTCCAGATTATTTCTTTCACCACACAAGTCTGCGGAACAGTAGCTAGGCATCAGCAGTCAGGGAGGTGTCTTTAGACATCTTAATGGGTGTATGTGTGCTTAAGGTACTATTTTTTGGGTCCCTTTCTTTAACATATAAAGCAGCCATTCGGCTGCTTATAGAGATAGACTTGAGTTTCTTTTGGCAATGAGAAAGAGAAGAATTTTCCACTACCTAGCCTCCCCATCACTTGATGTTCCAGTTGCTACTCCCCACTCTTGCTTAGCATTCAAATGCCAACCATTCTTCAGTATATCTGCCCCCAAAAAGTATTAAGTCCAACTTTACACCACTAGAATTAAGCATGTAATTTAAGTTAGGTGATTAACAGAAATGGTCTTGTACAAGATGGTTCAAATGTCTTTGTAGCACTGACTAGCATGAAATTCATTGCATACATGTTGAAAAATGTTCTGCTTTTCATCCTATTTTGTATTGTTCACTTATTATATCCATTTCAGCAAATGCTGTATAATGCTAAAGCATTTCTTTGCCTCACCCCATGTGCATGCTTGCACATGTGCACATGCATGTGTTAGAGTCTCTGGGTAGAAGCTGTGTTCCAGAGTCCTGGCCTTAAAGAAAAACAGTAAGTTCCTTCAGGGTTGTCTCTAAACATGCAAATCCTTTTTGAGGGAAAAAAGCTCTGCACTTTCAATGAATTTATCCCAAGAATAGCTTAGTCCTTAAGAAAACAATTCAAAAGTGGATCAAGTTAGTATCACTTCATTTATGTTCACCCTCAGTATCTTGTGTGTCTAAGCAGGCACATGCTTTAAAATATAAGTTGTGATGAACATGTGTCCACTTGGATTTTTTTTAATTTTTGTGGGGTGTTGTGGGGTGAGCTCGTGAGAAACTAAAACAAAAATGCTGTGTTTTGTTGACATGACACTTTGATTTTTGTTAAATGCCAATTCATCACAGTGTCTGCCAGGTTGATGCTGTTTATCTAGCAGCGCAATATCGCTATAGTGTTGATAAATTCCATGCTGTAGTTTCTTGAGTTCATTTAAAAGTCTGATGTCTTCAATCAGAACTGGCTGAATAATTTATTATTTCCAGTTCTTTCTCTCTGTTATCTCACCTAACTTGTTAACTAATGCAAATTACTTTTTGAATGAATTGCTTAGGTGAACTAAACTGCAATTCATACATCACTTAGATAGGTTTTATTGCATGTTGACTAATGTTTATGGCTTGTAATCATAATTTTATGCCTAAATTGCGCACTTACGTTCCTTCTCCAGATAATGTCGAGCACTGGAGGAGATGTACCATCCTATTAAACTTTAGGGAGAGGAGTGAAAGGAAATGACGTTGTTTTAAATGTCCATACGCGAGTAAAAGGTGATATCCAAGTTTGCCCATATTTATCTGATGGATCACAGGTGAAAGTTAGTAGAGAGTAGATGGAAATTAGTGAAAACTTCCCTATGCCATTTTACAAGTGCTCTCCTTTTATTTTTGAAAGTGTTGTATATCAGGATACAAATTTACTGCACAGCTAGGATTGTACTACAAGAAGTTTGCTCAGATTGTATCCATTATCAGGTGTTCATGTCTGGTCCACATAAAGCAAGTGTTAGGAAGAGACTAATCTGTACTGCAGGCTCTAAGCCGAGACCATGAGCCCAAGGTATAGTTTTTGAGAATTTTCTCCACTCTTTACAACCCTTCTCCCATCCATGATGGACCTCTGTTCCAACTTCTTGAGTCTCTACCTATTGCCTGCCCTGTATCTTCTGAGATCAATCTCTGCTTTTCTCTTAATTAGTTACTGCCATATTTTTCAGTTTGGATATACATGTACTGCACTAGGCTGATTCCCGACTGGATAATCCATGTAACACATAGAATTATTGCATGAACAAATTTCAAAACAAATGAGGGAATCTCTGCAAAAGTTATATGGGCAATCTGTTTTAATGTAATTCTATGCATATCTGCTTGGGAAGACAGCTCTTTGGCTAGGTACCATTATGTCAAAAATAGTCCCATTGTTTCAAATCTGTTAGCACTTTCATTGATGCTGTGTGCAGTTTTGTATGTAATCAGATTTAATTTTTAGTAGTTGAAATTACATAATTCTGCTTGTGATGAATTTTCAATTTCTTACTTGGGAAACAGAATTTGGATTTGATTCAATGAGGAAAATCTGAAAAATTGTAAATTTCTAAATAATGACTTTGCATGGAGCTTCTTAAGACCTTTTTTCAATATTTTCCTAGTGTCCACACTAGATTCATCCTTATTTGGTTGTGCAGGTATAGTTAACAAAGCACAATTCCCCATGTACTCCTTCCTCATAGTGATAGTAACTATTCAATAGTTAGAAAGCATCAAGGCAACAAGATGAAAAGGGTAATCTTAAATCCAACCCAGACAGGCACATCAATTCATTTCCATTCAAAGCATGTTTAAAGCATTTACCTACTATGGAAGGAAAGGCAGCCTCAGTGGATTTCCTCTTCCTTCTGTCCATGAAAACTTGGAGTTAAAAAACTAAATGGCAAACTGCGTTGAAAGATACTTCAGTTGAATGTTAACAACTTGGCAGATGGGTTTTAATCTTTCTGTGAATATTTACTAGGCTGTAGAGCATAAATACCAATGTAGACAGAGTTTTTCTCTTTTAGTGTACATGAAAGTTGTTTATGACCCCTAAATAAAACTTACTTTAAAAATTCTCCACAGAACTTCTGAATTAAATATCTAAAAACATATTCCCATTTGCAAAGGCAGTAAGGCTGTGGGGCTGTTAAAATAAAAAAAAAAAGTTTAAAATGAATAGTTAAGACAGTGAAAATAGAAAAACTCATTTCTTTACCTCACTCCATTGCACAGACTGTAGAAAGATACTTGGACTGCATTTAGATCTGTTTATTTACTCAGGGCCCAATCCTATCCAACTTTCCAGCTCTGGTGTAGCCACAATGCAGCCCCATGGTAAGGGAGAATATGTTCCTATACCTTAATAAGCCCCCAGTGATTGCCTCTCCACCACAGGATGCAGCTCGTACCCCGCTGGCACAACTGCACCAACACTGGAAAATTGGTTAGGATTGGACCTTCACAGCCCAATCCTGAGCTGCCCGGAGCTGCGGGATCCGGCAGCTCCACAAAGGGCTCATGCTGGATCCAGAGCCTTCTGCGCTAGTGCGGGAGGCTCCTTGGGAGAAGGGAACATTCGTCCCCTTCCCCCAAGTAAGGGAAGCAGTCCTGCAATGGGACTACTCACTTTAGTGGTGACTGTTTGGTCGCTGCTAAAGTGAAGGCGCTCATGTAGGGTGAACAGCTTTGCCTGAGCGCCCTGGATCCTGCAGAGCTCGGCACCGTGGACCCGCCTCTCCTCGGCCTCCGGGAATGCCCCCCCACACCCTCGACCACACCCCCTCCCCGGAACGCCTCCCCTACACCCCGACCATGCCCCCATTTCCTGTTCTGCAGCCCAGCAGTCACAGAGACTGCCGAGCCACGGAACACAGGCGTCCGCCGTGCACTGGCTGAGCGCCGGCCGAAGCTGAGCCAGCTCTGGCAGGAGCCCGGTGGTAAGCCCCGCAAAAGTGCCTTATGGCATGTTTGCAACTGTGGTCCGTGCCGCGGAGGCGCGCCGCGGACTACAAGATTGGGTTCTCAGTCCTTCAGGTAACAACTATTACCTGGCTTTACTGTTTTTACTCACTAAAACCCAGAGATGTGCTCAAGTCACTAAGCCTGAGTCACAAGTCAAGTCCCAAATCACTGACCTAGTGTCTTGATGGGCAGCCCAATCCTGAGCTGCCCAGCACCCAATGATTCAGAGGTGCCAAAATGCCTGCCACTGTGTTCTATGGATGTTGGGCAGCCGCAGGCAGCTCCTGATGTCTCCTCTGGGGAAGGGGACATTTGTCCCCCCCTGAATAATAGAAGCGGCCCTGGAATGGGGCTACTTGGCACCGACTATTTAGCCAGTGCAGAGTAAAGTAGTCCCATGCTGGGCTGAGAGGCCCAATGCAGGGCTTTGGATCTAGCGAAACTGAGCTCCCTTTCCCTCCCCCTGCCCCACCTTCCCCCACTCTGCCCTGGTATGCCTCCCCCATGCCCCCACTTACCCCTCCACTGCCCAGCGCATGCCTGGAGCTCCAGGCGGCAGTCGCTTGTCCTTCTCCCGGTGCTGGCTCAGCCCAGGTTTGTGCTCAGCCAGTGCCCGCGCTGGCCCGGTGGTAAGTGTCGCAAGCATACCTTACAGCACATTTGCAACACTGCACACTGGCGCGAACCATTCAGGATTGGGCCCTTAAGTCCCAAGTCACTGCCCACAGCCCTTGTGACTTGACAAGCCATATTTCAAGTCTTTTCAAGCCCTAAGTCAAGTCATTTTCATTTTAAATCCCAAGTCTCTAGAGCCAAATGTTGTACATAAAAAAGGGAGGTGATAGTGGGGTGGGTGGGTAAGATATTTAACATCCCCTGATGTTCCCATCTCATCTGCGTTCCTGTCAACTGTGTGCAAAGAACAGCCTCCCCTCATTTGCCCACCTCCTTTAGCAACTTCTTTGTGCTGAAAAAAAAACTGAAGCAGTTTGTTCCTATCAAAAAGAGAAGAACCCTCTCCATATGCTTGCTGCCTCCTCCACTGTCCATCCCTCATCCAAGGGAAAAAAATTAAGCGGTTCATTTGTTCTGATAGCAAAGGGCCCCTTACCCCCTGGCTACCCCTGCCCTGAATCAATTTACAAGTCAATGGCTGTGAGTCACAAGTCAAGTGTGAGACTTCAAAGGCTTTGACTCAAGTTTGAATCTTGGAGGGTAGTGACTTAAATTGAATTTAGGCTTAAGTCATTCAAGTCAAGTAAGTGCCCTTCCCTGCTAATACCCATCCACATTTAACTGAAGTACCTTTAAAGATTTCCTAACTCATTGAGTCTCCTCTTTCCTCTTTCTAATGCCATTGACAGATTTGCTCAGGCAACCACCATGTTGACTCTCGCTCATATGGCATATTTTCATGTTTGAGTATTCTGGCCTTTATTCTGTTTTCTCCCCCTCTTTTTAAAGCAGGGGTTAAGAACATAAGAAGGGTTATAATTTCCTTGACCCCCCCCCTTTTTTTAAAGGATGGTTCCAAAGTAACACTGCAAGTAACAGGTATGAGTAAGAAACCTCACAGCTGATTTGCACCAACAAGGCATTGCTTAAAAGTCCATATTACTTATATGCAATTGACACATCATATTTGAAAGTCTCCCTTGACCTAATTAGTATTCATTTGCAATGAGCATGGGTGGAAACTTTAGTTTGTACAAGATTTTGTACATATGCAGCTATCAGCAGGTTCCATGGACAGGACAACTCGTCTTCATTTACTTTTATTTTTGAAGTTTTGATGTTGGTATCAAACAGCCTAGGTTCTTTTTGCACTTCTCCTTTTACAGGCTAATCTGTAGCCAAAGAAGTGCCATGGCTGCAGTTATATAGGGCAGACCTGACTTGGAGAACCAGCCAACTGCAAATTATATCTTGCTATGTTGGATGGTAAAAGATAACACAATCCACAAACAGATCCCAAAGGATCTCTTTTAAATTGGCTCACTGGGCAAACAGAATAGCAGATAAGACTTAAATAAGTGTAAATTAATACACATTAGAGAAAATATTCCCAATTCCACATGGACACTGATGTGTTCTGAATTGCTTATAACTGCCAAGGGAAGGAAACTTGGCCATTGCATAACTTTCACTGAAAATATTAACCCACTGTATGTCAACAGTGAAATAGGAGAACCTATGTTAGATTGTAGGACACTGGGATTTCTACTAGGTTTGAAGGGGGGAAAATATTCTAATACCATTGCATAGATTATGTGTTGCAAATCAGATTTGTACAATTTGCATTACGCAATGATCATTTCTGCACCTTCTTTAAATCAAGAGAGTGGCAGTATTTTTGTTACCAGTTTAACATTATGTTTTCAGTCCTTTTTCTCTGTCTCAGTAGTGCATTCTCCGCTCTCCACTATCTTGCAGCATCTGGAAAGTGGGTCCTAAAATAACATGGGATGAATCCTGCGTGTGCTCATTTGATGTACCCAAGATGTCCAGATGACTCTTGTACACAGCTTATTACACAGCAAGCATGTGGAAGTGAATACTCTGCAGCGTGGTTTATAGTTGCATTTTATACACTTTTCTCATTTGGGAAACAGGATGGAGTACCTTCTTGCTGGAGAATATGTGCAGCAGCATCTGATCGGGCAGAATGTTGTGATGAGACAATTTGAAACACTAAAGACTGGGTGGAGGAAAAGGTTAATACAAATCTTAACACCATCTCCTGTAGCATTTTGTGTGCCTATCTATGCTGACAGCAAAGAAGCTGCCACTCCCCCCCCCAAAAAAAAAAAAGAAGAAAAAGAGAAATTAACATTCCCTTCCCACTTTGAAGTGATTTTATTTCCCCCTGCTGTCTTTTACTGGAGACAAGGGGCTCGTATTAGTATGTTGGTGACTAGAATAGAATTGTAAGGAAAATTTGACTGGAAAGGATCCAAAAACAGCTCTTAAGCCGTGTATAATAGAGGAGGAAAAGCACATCTCTAATCATTTCTCATCATTCGTTTGCCTATTTATCTTTCTACTCTTCTTGTTAATGTAAGAGACTTGTCAAAGGGTAGCATATTAAAATCCTTGTTAAAGTATATACTATGCTGCTTTTCACTAGTTTCAAGCACTTTAGTAGGGTGCATTGCTTTGTGTTGCTGCTTCTTTTGAACCATTGCTCTTGTCAAAGAGGTAATAGAATATCCTAATGTACCCCATCTGCAGTTCCTTTAACTGATGCCAGACAGTGGGATACTAGTAAGCAAACTACATGTTGGAGAGGACTCTAGTCAGCTGATGATCTCCTACTGAAGGACTGTGTTTTCCTCAGCATTCTGCTTGCTCCTACAGTTCTCCTTCTCCTGGAACCCCAGCAGATGCTGGTTTTTTGCATCTGCAGGGGTTCCAGGAACAGAACACCTTGCAGATGCCAAGGTGTATGCAGTTAACAGGGGTGGTGTTAAAATCTGTTCAACAGATGGATTAAACCACTGTCCAAGCAAGTTGGGGAAGAACTGGAAAACACTGATCTGTACTTACTGTAGATACTAGCCTCTAAGGTGAGAAATTTCTGCCACTTAACCAAGTGTAAATCATCTGTGAGGTCACACAGGGGTCAGGGCTGTTGGGGTAGCAGAGATAATGACAGGGCAATCAATCTCCATGGCGACCAGGCTTCAAGGCAAGCTGTAGCCAAATTTAACCTTTTCACTGCTACTGAGACAAAAGGAAGCCAGGGCTCAAGGCTTCCATTTTAAAACAAGCAAAACTCCTTCTCTTTAGCAGACTCTTCTGCACCCTTGTTCCATTTTGCAAATGTTTGGCAGAGGTCTGGTTTTTTAAACAACAGGATGTCATCCTCTTTCCGTTTTAAACAAAGTCCAAGGCCACAATTCAGCATACCATTATTTAAGAATAACACCCATGAAAAGCAATTGGGTCTACTTCTGAGTCAATAGAGTTGCAACTATGTGCAGCTGCCCTTGCTCACAGTCATTCCTTGTTGCTTGTCTCTCCACTGTGAATTGAATTGCACACTCCCAGTTATGTGCTACAAATTGTATGTTTAATGTTGAGCCTCTGGCTTAACACACCAGGCACCTGAAAGAAGGATTTGATTAATGATTCTACTGGTATGAAGTATCAAAGAGGTTTGTATGGATTTAATGATGCAGTATTAATAAATAATTCTGAAGCTTCACACCATAGTGCAGCCATTTTCAACCACTGTGCCATAGCACACTGGTGTGCCACAAATGGTCCCCAGGTGTGCCACGGGGATTTGGGAGAGGGTAATTTATTAGCAGGGCCATGGGGGCATGTGATCCCCCCCATTGGCAGCACAGTGTGCCTTGTCAGTGGTCAAAAAACTGATGGTGTGCCTTGATCATTGTAGTGCCTTACCAGTGTGCCATGAAATTTTAAAGGTTGAAAATCACTTCGTAGAGTTTAGTTAGAGTTTTGTAGGTAAAAAGTCTGACTTATTAGCATCACAGCTCCCAAAACAAGAGCAGATATCAAGTCTAGTAAGTGATGAGCCAACCATTGAAAGCTTTGCAGGAGTAGCTTTCAATTTCTGGGCAGGAGGTCTGGTCTAGAGGGTAGAGCCTCCATTTGCCTGAAGATTAACATCCACAAGGTCGCCAGTTCGAGGCCACCGGCACCGTGCGACCTTGAAGCAGCTGGCAAGCTGCAGCTGAGCTGTTCCATCTGCTCGGAGCGTGGGAGGATGGAGGCCAGAATGTTAAACCAGATCGGAGTGTAACATCTTGAATGTGGTGGTTCTTGAAAGAGAGAACCTTCTTTCAATTTGTAAAAATCCCTGCGTGGATTTAATAAGCCTGCCTGTGTAAACCGCCTTGAATAAAGTCTTGAATAAAGACCAAGAAAGGCGGTATATAAATACTGTATATTATTATATTATTATTATATTTTCACTAGGATTGTTACTGGTGAATTTGATACTGAAAGTAGTGGCCTGTAATATCCTGATTCAGTAGCATATACCAATGTCATCTGTAAAATAATAAGCTAAAACTGAATTTATTTTCTTTACGAATTTATACCCTGCTTTATCTCCCTCTCGAGCATTCAAAGTCCCTCTCGAGCATTCAAAGTCACATCTGCGCAAAACCATGAGAAGTTTTAACTATGGGTACACTGCTGTGCAAGGTGTTAGGAATTCTTTGATACAGCCTGATTTGATAGCTGTTGTGGCTGCTAGTCTGAATAAATCATAGGGATGTGTTCTGGGTCATATCATGCCACAACATATTTCATTTGAAAGGTACCTTGTAACACTTCCCCTTGCATCAGAGTGCAAATCAGGACATGCAGGTACCGTACCATCTAGTGGCTTATTCAAGATGGCTTCCCAAGGTCAGTCAAAGGGCTGGATCTAGGCCATAATTAAAGACCAAGACAAGGTAACATCACTGCAAAATCTATTTTCAAGAAACCTTCAGGGAATTGTGAAATCAAATTACATGGGCGATAACAACTTTTTGACTTTGCTATAAATCACAACACCAAGCATCAATACTCATTGCACTTATTTTAAATAATAAGGTTTAGACTGATTAAGTAATGGCCTGGGGAAGTCTTGTCAAGATTGTTAAACTAGAGTTTGGGACAATAAAACATTGCTGATCTCATGCTGAGAGTCTCTGCCAGATTTAAATACTATGACCAGCTTTGGAAAAAGATTCTAGCAGCTTAAAAAATATAAGATTCCCATCTCTTTTTGGAGATGGGGAACACCCTACTTTTGAGCCATAAGATGTTCCTGGGCAGCACAGGACACAGTAACATTTCAATCCTATGCATATCTGCCTAGAAGTAAGTTCAGTGGGACTTATACCCAGGTAGATGTGTACAGGATTGCAACATTAGGGCCCAATCCTATCCAGTTTTCCAGTGCTGGTGCAGCTGTGCCAATGGGGCGTGCACTGCATCCTGTGGTGGGGAGGCAGTCACAGAGGCCTCCTCAACATATGGGAACATTTGTTCCCTTACCTCAGGGCTGCATTGTAGCAGCACCAGTGCTGGAAAGTTGGATAGGATTGGGCCCTGAGTCTCCTTTTGGGTGAGAAAAGAAACAACTGTTGACTTATGGCCCAACCCTATTCCTTATCAGTCCATAGCATTCAGTGCCACAGATGGAATGTGTGCTGCATGCTAGGGTGGTGGTGGGGGAAACCAAAGAGCCCAGGAGAGGTAAATAAAAAAGATTTTTACCTACCTCCCTGCTAATGCAAGTCCAGGGAGCCTCAGGGTGTGTTGGGCTGGCGAAAAGGGGATAGTAACTTGGTTTGTGCCACTGCTGCCGAGATCTGTTTGCGATTTGGCCTGGTCCCTACCCTGGTCCACCCCCTGCCGTCCCCTTACCTACTCCAGTGGGGCACCCAGGAGCCACTGGCATGTGCAGGGGCCTCCAGCTATATATACCGGCAGCGACATGGTTGAGGTGCAGCTTTTGCATCACTGAAACAGGGCTTATGTTGACATCGAGAGATCTGTCAAAGTATGCCAAACATTGGATTCGACTACCTGTGCCTTTAACATTCCCTTTCTTTTTTGAAGTAATATTATTTCCCTCTGCTGTCTTTTACTGGTGACAAAGGACTAGTATTAGTATGTAGGTGACTAGAATAGAATTGTAAGATGGTTTGACTGGAAAGGATCCCGAAACAGCTGGAAATGTTTCTTTGTTTAGTTACCAGTACACAAGCAGATAATATTGGAAGCAAAAAGGCAGTCCTTGAATAGCCACTAAATCTACTGACTTGATGCCAAATCCCTAGACACCAACTCAGGCACTGCTTGCTACCTTGTTACTGTTCATGGTGCAGCTAACCAGTTAGAAATTTCAGTTCTCTATTATCTAATGCAGACAAATACAGAGACCTTTTAGGCTATGGAAATCTGCAAACCAGCAGCAGAGTTTCAGATCCCATTCTTGAAGGTAAATTGCCATTCTGGGAAAACATTCACAACCTTTTAATTTATTTGAATTTAATTTGATATTTGCATTGGTCAATTCCATGGCTTTTCATCAGGCAACACTATAGGTAAAACAATTTAAACACCCAAGAAATTGCTCAACAGTGTTAGTGAAATGGGTGTACACAGCTGACCAATTTATTAATTGGAAATCCAGTAGCGGCAATATATATGATATATTATTCAAGGCATATGATATTTATAGATACATAAAGTATTCTCAAGCCCATAACTGTTGAAATCTAGTAGCAGCAGCAGAATCTAAATTTACTTCCAATTGATGGCTGCAGTTGTTCAGCAGCAACTGGTTTTGTCTTGTCTTGTCCTCAATTTCAAAATATATTACTAGTAATTGGATCTTACTTAATCCAGGTATCAAGTAATTCAATGAAATATTGAGGCCTTTGATGTATCCAGGCTACGGAAATCTCAGCAAATCACTGCAGTTATCATTCCGCACATCTGTTTGCTCTATTGAAATATAGTCTATTTTCTTGGAGTCACCGTTCATCTTGTTTTACAAATGTTAGAGCATTTTATTGATAAAATTTAGTTTCTTGTAAGGGCAGGAAGGTAACATTCAAAGTAATTTTAAAACATTTCTTTGGAGTAAAGACACACCTGGGTTTGAAAGTGATTTGAGGTGGGACATTTAGTTCATTTCCTCAGCACTACAGCTGGAATGAGTAAATTCTGGCTTATCCTGCTTAGTTAGATAGCCATGAGTGTTTCGGGTTACATCACCAGTGATGGTGATTTTCTAGAGGCCAACTTCCCTTTAGTCCAGACTGCTCATATTCTTAAGTGCTTTTAAAAAAACACCCTTTGATGTACTGAAGCCCTCCTTTCTCCCTGTGGTATATATTACTTTGTTTCTATAGCAATTTACTTCTCTACTAGCTGACTTGTAGATTCCACTGCGGAACGCTGAAATTTATCACTATCATGCTTTCAAATTGTTTTCTGAAATTTCCTGCCACTCTAGAGCTAACCACACTGATTACCCCTCCCCCCAACTCATTCTCCTACACTAAGGGTGTCCAACCTTTTTGGCAGGAGGGCCACCATCATCTTTCTGACACTGTGTCAGGGGCCAGGGGAAAAAAGAACTAATTTACATTTCAAATTTGAATAAATTTACATAAATGAATTTATTAGAGATGGAACTTATAGGAGTGAATGAAGGTCTTGCAATAGCTCAAGGCCTATAAAAGTCCTTGCACAAAGCAAGGCCAGCCTTTCCTTCACTGCCGCTGCTGCATCACAGATATGAAAACAAGCAGTGGAAGGAGCCCTCATCCCACAGCTCATGTGAGAGGTCAAACAGTAATCCTCATACTGAGAGCAGTTCCACTGGGCCAGCATGGGCTCCCGCAAGTCTCTGGAGGGCCAGAGTCTCTTTGGAGACTTAGGGCTCCCTGAGGGCCTGATTGGGAGCCACTGAGGGTCGCAAGTGGCCCCTGGGCTGGGGTTTGGGCACCCCTGTCCTACACTATACATTTGAAACAACAACAAAACTGGATTTGGCACTTCACCGGGCTGATTCACACAAGAAGCTGTGAACCATCCCTGCATGTGCAGAAGCCTTGGGCTGGCTAAAGCAGTTACTCAGAGGCAGTCTCTGTAATTGCATTCAAGTTCCCCCCTTGAGTTGCAGAACTGCTTTGCTCTTGCCTTACCAACCAGAATTGCAAACCAGAATTTGGTCCTGACTGACATGGCAAGTGCAAAATATAGTTTCGACAGTTTAGATGTGCTGACACAAGGTTGCTGGGGACCTGGGGCAAAGCTCTGTATTGTGTTTTCATGCTGCTTTCCACCTACTACTTGGTAGTGCATTAGGTATTACTGCTGGTACCGGAACTGAGGACTTAGGCGCTGACCCCTAAAAGTGTGCTTTCTGATGGGCATAGGGCCTCAGGCAGTGTCCAACCTAGCCAACTTTGATGCCACCCCTGTTAGCCACAAATAATGGAAGCTGCTATCATAATAATACATTATTGTTGTTCAGTTTTCACACAGTCATGTTGTTTTGACTAGATTTTGTTTATATCCCCCTATTGAGTCCTTTCTAAGGACCTAGGATAGGTAGCTATTTTTTGTCTTCGTGATGTTGTGTTACAAATATCCTGGAGTATATGTGCTGTTCCTAGTGAGACAGTCTTTTGTAATTGGCTAATGTTACTTGTGCTTATCCCGATGGTGTTCAAGTGCTTTTCCAGCTGTTTTGGGATAACACCCAAGGCCCCTATGACCATTGGGATTACTCTTGCTTTCTTGTGCCACAGTCTTTCAATTTCTATTTGCAGGTCTTTATACGTATTTGGTGATTTTCATTATTTTATACTCTACTGTCACCAGGTACTGCAGTGTCTACTATCCAGACTTTCTTATCATCCTTATCAATGATGGTTATGTCTGGTGTGTTGTGTGGCAGATGTTTGTTGGTTTGTATTCTAAAATCCCAGAGCACTTTGACTTCTTCATTCTCTACCACTTTTTCAATTTTGTGGCTGCACCAGTTGTTACTTGAAGGCAGTTTGTTTTTTTATATATGTTCCAGTGAATTATTGTTGCAATTCGGTTGTGCCTTTCTTTGTAGTTAGTCTGCATAATCTTCTTGCAGCAGCTAACCAGGTAGCCTACTGTTTCATCAGCATGACATTTGCTGTTCATAGATGTTCTCTCAATTTGGGCTCTACAGGTCCAGCCTATTTATACATGGATTTTTTTTTCTTTTTTTAAATTAAACATTTTATTTATTTATTACAGATACAGGTGAGGAAAATGGGTTAGACTTTGGGTAGGTACTACACAGGTTACACATAAGGATATGGCCCTAGATTACAACTTGCATTATTCAAAAAAAGAAAAGAAAAGCAATCAAACGACTGAAAAAAACACGATAATCTTTAATACAAAAGCTATCATATTTGCCATTATAAAAATTTAAATTTATCTAAACACTCGATATTGTTTAACTAAAATTATCCAATCATAAAAAGGCTTCCAATATTTTCTACCTAAATCTCTCTCTTTCATTCATTCCGTTAAAACTTCCATTTCTGCTATTTCATAAATTTTGTCTATTAAATTTTTCTAGTTGGCACGTCTGTAGATTTCCAATTTTGCACAAACAGTATTCTTGCCGCTGTAACAATATGTACAATAAGATATTTTTTATATTGGTCTTTAATTTCTGATGTCACATTTAGGAGGAAAAATATTTCTGGTTTGAATGGTAATACACAATTCAATATTTCTTGCAAAAATTTATGTATCATTTTCCAGTATTTCTTTGCTTTTTCACATGTCCACCACATATGATAAAAGGTTCCTTCAACCTCTTTACATTTCCAACACTTATTTGATGACCCAGAATACATTTTTGCTAATTTCTCTGGAGTTAAATACCATCTATAAAATATTTTATATAAATTTTCTTTAAAAGACACTATTTAGTTATCTTAATATTTATATTCCAAATTTGTTTCCAGTTGTCCATCAGTATTGTCAGGGCTATGTCAGATGCAAGGGAGGGCACCAGGTTGAAGGTCTCTTGTTATCAGGTATGCTCCCTGGGGCATTTGGTGGGGCTGCTGTGAGATACAGGAAGCTGGACTAGATGGGCCTATGACCTGATCCAGTGGGGCTTATGTTCTAATATATCCAAATTTTTTTGCCCAGCACACCATTGCATCTTTAACTATTTTATCCTCCATTCTTATCTCCAGGAGAAAATTGTACATTTTTTAATGTATTTCCCTTCATCAATCAAAAATATTTTATCAAAACTTATATCTTCTTCATAAAAACCTATTTTTTGGTCTTCTCGTAATCTTGTTCTTATTTGCATTTCATTCCACCAGTCCAATTTTATTCCTTTCTCTTTTATTCTTTTCCCTTCTAACTCAAACTTACTCAAGATCTCTCCTTTAATATTCAACAGATCGTTATATGATTTTATTTTGGTCTTTTTTAATCCAGTTCGGATTAGTTGCTATTTCAAGCGGTTTTATCCATCTGGGTAATTTAGAGTATATCTTGTATTTTATCTGTTCCCATATCCAAATTAAAGATCTTCTTAAAATGTGTTATCTAAAATATCCATGCTGTTTGACTTTATCATAAAACAGGCATGCGTGCCAGCCTATTTGTAAATCACGTGCTTCTAAAATTAAAATTTTGGAATTTGGTATGAGTCCCCAATCTTTTATCCAGTTTAGGGCTGCCACTTGATAATATAATTCCCAGTCTGGTAATCCAAATCCTGCTCTTTTTTTATCCTCTTGAAGTAATTTCCGTCTTCTTCTTGGTTTTTTACCTTGCAGACGAATTTTGTAGTAATTTTATTCATTTCTTCAAAAAAAAGTTCTCTTCAAAATAATTGGAATAGTCTGGAATAAAAACATTAATTTTGGTAACATTTTCATTTTCAATAGAGCTAGTCTTCCCATTAGGGATACTTGCAGTTCATTATATTTCTCCAAATCTTTTTTTTTATTTTTCATTAATTTAATATAGTTGTCTTCCATTAATGCACTTGTCTTTTTGCTAATTATAATTCCTAGATATTTTACTTTTTTTGTTATTTGTAGTCCAAATTCTTTTAATCGTTCTATATCATTGTCTTTTATATTTTTAAGTATCATTTTGGTCTTCTGGTAATTTATTTTTATACCTGCGACTTCCCCATATTCTTTTAAGTCTTCTATCAAAAATTCTATGGAGTTAAGTAGATCTTCCAAAATAAATACCAAATCATATGCAAATGCTTGTAATTTGTATTCTTCACTTTTAATTTTAAGCTGTTTCATTCTGTTATCTTCTCTGATTACATTATTCAACATTTCTAGTGTCAAAATAAACAACAGTGGTGAAAGTGGACAACCTTGTCTTACTCCTTGTTGAATGCTGATCTCTCTTGTCAATTCTCCATTTACTCTTATCTTTGTTTTTGATCCGAATATATTTCTCGTGTCATCTTAATAAATTTTGGACCAAAATGTAATTCTTGAAGACAGTTAATCATAAAGTCCCAATGTAAATTGTCAAAGGCTTTCTGGGCATCTAAAAACACTAGATCTAATTTCTTATCTGGATGTGCTTCAAAAAATTCCAATATGTTAATTATAGTTCTCACATTGTTTTTCAATTGTCTTTTTGGTAAAAAAAAACAAAAACCAGTTCAATCTTCTTGATTTGATTTTATATTTTTTTAAATCTTGTAGCTAAAATTGAAGCATAAATTTTATAATCTGTATTTAAAAGCAAAATAGGTCTATAATTTTTAATTTATTTTTCATCCGTGTCTGATTTATGTATCAAAGTAATTGTTCCTTCCTTCCATGAGATTGGTATTTCTCCAGTCTCCCATATATCATCAATCACTTTTTTGAATGGCAACAACAATACTTCTTCAAATTTCTTATAATATTCGGCTGGTAATCCATCAGGGCCTGGCATTTTTGGAGGTTTTGCCTTTTGATCACCTCTGTTATTTCATTTATAGTAATTGTATTTTCCAATAGATTCTTTTGATCAGCTGAAATTTTAATGCTTTTATTTTTCTTCAGATATTCTGTTTGTTTCTGGTGTTCTATATTTTTTCTCCCATATAATACCTGATAAAATTGTTCAATAATTGTTTTCTGTTTTCTCTTTTCCAGTCAAATATACATGAATTTTTTATACACGGATTTGACTCAACACGAATGGCCACTGCAAATGAGAAGGAATCTGCTGATCCCTGGAGAGGGGGGAAAAATGCATCCCTTTAAAATCAGTTTTAAAAACTGAACAGTCCTTTAACAATAGCCTCCTTAATGAGAGAGAGAGAGAGAGAGAGAGAGAGAGAGAGAGGGCAGCTGGCTGACAATCCATCAGTCCTTCTCTCTCCAAGCGACCCCTCCCTTCCCCCTGAGCACGAGAAAGAAAGGTGATCATTTTGCATTGGTGAAGGAAGGGACTGAGTGAAGCCGCTTGGGAGAGGACTGTTTGATGGATTATCTTCTTAATGACTCTTATCTTACAGCACAAAGGTCAGCAAGGCTGTTTTTAAATCACCGGAGCAAAGAAACTTTGTTTTTTTTTAAATTGATTTGCAATAGTGTTTTTGTTTTTGTTTTTTTTTGCCATCCACCTGAGTGCTTGGAACAGAACCCACGTGAATAATGAGGCTCAACCTGTATATGCATTTGTTCTTAGTGCCTTACCTTGGGCAGCCAAAATTAATCCCTCTGTCTCCTGCTTCACTTTACCTGTTGTTAGCCATTGCCAGGTTTTGTTGTTGTCAGCATTTCCTGCAATGTCTTTTACGTACTGACCATGGAGTGTTTTGCTTTGCCATTTTTCTTTCCTGACCTTCATATGATCTTTTGTATAAGCCAACTTGTTACTGTATCACTGTCTCCAGTATTCAACGTGTTTTCTTGGTAAACCAACTTTAATGCATCTTCTTTACTATCCTTTATATGTTCTTGCAATGCCCTTTTCTCTTCTTGTACAATTTGGTGCACTTGTAGCATTCCATGGCCACCTATGCTCCTGGGTAAACAGAGTCTATCAACATCACTGCATGGGGGCATTGTTATTGTCATCACCTTCTTGGTCTTCCTGTCTAGCACTTCTAACACAGCCTGGGTCCAGTCTACTATACCAGCTGTGTATCTTATGACTGGAATTGTCCGTGTGTTTATTGCTCTGATGGTGTTTCCTGCACTGAGTTTGGATTTCAAGATCTTCTTCACCCTCCTAATATATTCATTATTAATCTTAACCTCTGCATATTTAAGGGTTTCTGCCTGAAGAAAGCCTAAATACTTGTAGTGATCTTCTTCCAAACACTTGATGTTGTTTCTGTATGGCATTTCAATTCCTTCAGTTCTCACTTTTCCCCTGTTGATAGTTGGGTCTGTGCATTTGTCTAATCCAAACTCCATTGCTAAATCTTGGCTATATATTTGGGCAAGTGTTTAACAGCGATTCTATTTCAGATGGTGGTTTTCCATATAACTTTAGATCATCCACGTAAAGAAGGTTGGGAGATGTTTTGGATGTTTGATAACCCAAATCTGTTATGTTTAAAATTGACGAGATGACAAACAGTGGTGATAGTGAGTCGCCTTAAAAAACCCCTCTCCTGATGTTAACTTCACCCAACTTATCACTGACCAGCATCAAATGTGTGTTCTATTTTGCCATTGATCTTTGCACAAATTGTCTGTTTTTACTGATGCCTGTTATTTCTAGGCGCTTCAGTAGCCAATCATGTGGCAATGAGTCAAACGCTTTTTTTAGTCTATCCAAGCTACATTTAAATTTGTTCTTCTCTTTTTGCAGTTTTCCATAATCTACATCTACTACTACTACTGCTGCTACTATTATAATTATTAATTATTAAGCAGTATTAATTAGCAATATTTATATACCACTTTTCAACAAAAAGTTCACAAAGCAGTTTACAAAGAAAATCAAATGACTAATGGCTCCTGATTGTAAGGGCTCACAGTCTAAAAAGATGCAAAGAACACCAGCAGAAGCCACTAGAAAAGACGCTGCTGGGGTGAGGAGGGCCAGTTATTCTCCCCCTGCTAAATAAGAGGAGCATTCACTTGAAAAATTACCCAATTAGCAGGGGTCACTCTTCCCTCCTCTTCCCAGAGGAGAAAAGAAACTATCCAGTATTTCTGCTAAATCAAACCACAGTATATGAAAGAGCCCCACAGCAGCCATCATCAGTTTCACTGTGCTGTTCCATCTTCTTTAGTAATGCCAGCAGAGAGGAGGGACAGGGTCGCTGCAGCAAATGGAAGCAATAGTGACCTCTTCCTTTGTGTCTTGAAGGAGACAGATGCTGCTGAAGGCAGTGACTGGATGACTGGTGGCAGGACTGAAAGTGGCAGTATGCTGAGAGGGGTAGAACATTGTTCTCCAGTAGACTGTAGAAGCTGCAACAGTTAGCTTC
Organism: Tiliqua scincoides; assembly: GCF_035046505.1. Classification (NCBI taxonomy): domain Eukaryota; kingdom Metazoa; phylum Chordata; class Lepidosauria; order Squamata; family Scincidae; genus Tiliqua; species Tiliqua scincoides. Next base: position 241,943,256 of record NC_089821.1, read on the forward strand.
TGTGTATACAGGAGCTGGACTGCAGACTGACACCTGGTTCATTTGATTATGTAATCAAATACATCTTGGCCTCAGATGAGAGTCGGATAACATGTTTCAGATTTGTATAATTTGTAGCAAGCCTAAGTAAGAAGTTAAATTCAGGAAGACCCTATCTACCTTGAGGTAACTCTCCATATTCAATTTAGCAGAGAAAGCAAAGTAATAAGTGAGAGGATCTCTCCTTATAGTTTGTTCAGGCTTCAGCCTATCTAATGAAACTATCCAAAAGCATTCTGTGGATCTGCTACATAATACATGTAGGATTAAATCCAAGTGTTCCAGCTGATTTTGGAACATGAGAAGTTGTTCAGATGGGGGGGGGGCCTTCATTTTTAAAGTCATAGAATAGTTATGCTAGAACACTGGTTCCCAACCTGTGGTCAGTAGTCCCTGAGAAGTGGTCTGCGAGTTGTCAGGGGGAAAAATTGGTTTTGATAACTTCCAGTGTGTCTCTGAGCAAGCAGTCTCCCATGGACCACCAGAGAGGGTGGAGATCACCCACAACTGGAGCCACTGAAGTGTCTCCATTATATCTGATAGCCCCTGGGGGAGCACTCAGGAGATGGACCACCAGAGAGGGCAGAGACCAGACCGCCCACAGCTGCATATAGTCCACAATGATTCAAATTTTTGCCTCAGTGGTCTTTGGGCTTCTAAAGGTTGGGCACCTTTGCTCGAGAAGCATGAGTGATGCACGTCAAGCCATAAAAGTTCTACATTTTGTAAAACTTAGTATCGCTTTTTTGTTTTCTTATGTCTCATTGTTTGTGCATATCTTGTTTCCTCTTTTCCCAGGTGTGCCAGTGCCGTTTGTTATCATCTGGTCAATTGTCAAGTACCTTTATGAAGATGAGGGGTTGGTTCAGTTATGATTCTTAGTTGATCTTTTGTGAGGGTTGTATCTGTTTTTCTTTGGCATGATTGCTTTGGCAGTGGCTGTTGCATTGACATCCTATGCATTTGTTCATGTTGCAGCCTTAATCTTAGAGTATCTTAGAATGATCATGTTTTGTATTAGCCTCTCATTACATTTCAGCAAAATAAATAAGCACAAGCTTTTGTGGGGCAGTATTTCTGCATGCTTAAATGTATGTCACTTTGGAAAGGTGTATTAGCCGATTCCCCACCCTTGATGGCTCTCTGTTGCCAGATTCAGCACAAGTCAGACCATCTCCAAATTTTTACCTTTAGCAGCAGTTTCTGTGGAGAACATAATCAGTTGCATTTCCTGACACCGAAAGTAATGTGATGGAAAAGAGTATACTCTATATCATGTGGCTGTTGAGAGGCGAGGTTGTGTTTTGCTCTAGCTTTCTGAGCTGGGGAACTGATACTTGTACCGATTTCCGGTGGATGCAAAGTTAAAAAGCACTCTTGCCATCCTCACCTCCAAGTGTGACTAATGGCACAAATTGTCAACAGCATTCTGCGTACACTATGCCCCTGCAGAGAAGATGCTGCTCTCAGCAAGGTTGTGAACACCTCTTGCTTTTGACCTGACTTATTCAGACTTGTTTATGAAATATAACACCCTATTTTCTGTGTGGGTGGCCTTCTGCTATGATGAACTACTCAACATGAAGGAAATAAAATGCATTACAAAACATTTGTTATCCTTTATCAGTTTGAAGGATAACAGCAGAGGGAAGTTGAAGCAGGAGAAAGTGCAATTACACTTGGTTACATCCAAGTAATTCAAGGCTATGTGCCTGTTCAGTGTGTATAGTGATGTTGTCAGTGGATAAGGAGAGTGATCAAGGAGATGAAGTCTTGGAAAAATGAAGAGTTTTATCTTGAGCATATTGGTCTTGAGATGACATGAGGTATTTGAAGATGAGGGATGGAATTGAGGGAGAAAGAATTCTGAGTAGGAGAGGTAGGCCTGGGTGTCATCAGCGTAAAAATAGTTGTCACCATCCCTGCTTCCTCCTCTTCTTTAGAAGGGAGAAGATCCATATTTAAGGACATGAGGTATGACATAGCTCAAGGTGTTCAGGAGAGAGGAAGCACAACAGAATGTGTTTGTAAGGGGGTATTTATTTGAGAGAGGTCTTTATTTAACAGTGTTTCCATGACCACACTTCAAAAATCACAGGTTTTTCTGCCTCTGACTTAGCTGGTATCCTCTAGGCACAGTGGTTTTTTGTTAGCTTGAAAATGTATGAAATGTTTGTGCTAAACAGCCTGCTGTTAGTATTGCTCAGTGCTGAGTTATGATTTCTATTAAATAAAACCCATAGTCTGCTGTTTTCAGCAGACCCTAAAAAGCAATTCAGGTTATCTAAAACCTTGTGTAAATATTTGTAAAATGGTATAATAAATAACCTTGTGCCTTTTCCTTCTTCATAAAGAACAAGATTTCTGTGCTTTAGGTCTCAATAGTGGTAGTTGTTACTGTTTGCCTTAGCAGTGTTCATACCCTTTGTCTCTGTTCTACTACAATAAACGTGCAGCAGGCTGTAAATTGCACTTGTGGTTCTAATATTGCCTTGCTTATGATTGAGAAGTAAATAAGGTCTGGCCCACATTGGACAGTTCTGAGCATGTACAGTACTAAAAAAATCCATAATTTTAACAGCAAGAGGATTCTATTGTAAATGGACTTCTCATTTGCCTCATTGATGCCAGGTGTGATGCCAGGTGAGCGCGAGAGAATAAAAACAAACTTTTGGGCAGGGTTAGATCAATATTTTTGAGGTTCAATGGAAAGACCTTGCTTGTTCATGCAAAGTCTTAACTAGCAGGCCAATATAATTAAAGTTTGAGAAAGAATCCTCTCTAATGGCAGGTTATTTTGGCAGGTCAGCATACGATTTTTAGTTCTTTGTTGCAGTGTATTAGGTGCTTGGTTTCTTTGGCTGTTGATCATTCTTTCCAAATGTTCCTATCCTATAAGTCAGTGGTTCCCAAACTGTGAGCATTGGCTCCCTGGGAAGCTGTGGAGACCAGCTGGGGAGCCACAGAATCCTCACGAAAATTGTACCACTCTATACAATGTGTACTATACATTGCAGTGTTTCTCAAACTGTGTGTTGGGACCCACTAGGTGGGTTGCATGCCAATTTCAGTTGGGTCCCCATTCATTTCAATATTTTATTTTTAATATATTAGACTTGATGTTACCATGGTATGTGACTGAATTTGGGGAAATGCTACAGATCTGTACTTTTAACAGGCTATTCTGTAAATACTTTTAACAATGATAGTAAATGGGACTCACTCCTGGTTAAGTGTGGGTAGGATTGGAGCCTAGAGTTGTGAAAAATTTTCCTGCTTGATGATATCCCTTCTTTGTCATGACATCCCTTCTGGTGAGTCCTGACAAATTATTTTTCTTAAAAGTGGGTCCCAGTGCCAAAAGTTTGAGAACCATTGATGTATGGCAGTGGTTCTCAAACTCTCTGGGAGTGTTTGAGAGCCAGTAAGTCTTTGCAGGGGCAAGGGGAGGAGGCAGCGGGGGCGGGGGGAAAGCAGCAGCACGATCCCCAGGATTGCACCACTCAGGGGGCTGCAGGGGCTTGGGTGTACTTACCCAAGCCTCCTGCAGCCTCCCTGGGGTGCGGGGAGCCAGGCACAACTTCTGGCAGGGCTCCCTGCAGCAGGAAAAGTGGGTGTGGAGCGATTGCACCCCACTTAAGCGGTGCAATCGCTCTGCACCCACTTTCTCTGCCAGAAGTTGTGCCGGGCTCCCCGCACCCCAGGGAGGCTGCAGGAGGCTTGGGTAAGTGCACCCAGGCCCCTGAGCGGCATGATCCTGGGGATTGCGTCGCTGCCTTCCCCCCGCCTCTAGGCTTAAGGGGGCAGAGACCAGGGCCCTTAGGCTGGGGAGTTGCAACGCCCCAGTTTGAATAGCACTGATGTATGGGATTGTAGCCCTGAAGGGGAGCTGCAGGCAGTGGCCTAGTTGTTCAAGGGAGCCACCAGTTGAAAAAGTTTGGGAATCATTGCTGTAGGCATATCTAATAAATTGATTAGGCACTTCACTGGCTTCTGCTGTTTGAATATATATGATGGTGCATTAAGACCCTAATCACATGAATCTATTCTAAAGTTGTCTGGAGAGATGGAGTGTCTACTATGGAGGGAAAAAAACTGGAGACTATAGAGAAGCAATTACCTATGGGCCTTATGTATGAAGCACCCAGTTCTAACTGTAGTGTTTATTTCTGCAGTGCTGGTGTAACATCATGTTTAAGAGTAGCAGTTTTGTATAATCTGCTAGATACATCTGTTGTGAAAAGGTGTTAAAGACTGCATTGTTAGGAAGTGTTGTGCACACCACTTTTGGCAATTAGTACTCAAAACAAAACTACAATACTTGATGGGGTTTCCCATTAAGATGCTGCTGCTTGGTAGGTGTAGAATTTGCTGCTCATTTTCCGCCTGTGATGTTCACCCTAATTGCTTCAGAACTTGTGTCATGTAGTACATGAAGATTAGATGTGCTGAATGAATACATCTGATTCAGGCCTGTTTCTCCCTGAGATGGTGTACCTGTCTTCTGGAATGTGAGGAAGGGGCTTGCATGGATGAACGCTCCTCCATTAAAAAACAAAATCCTACACATAGAGAATTATATTTCAGGGAGAAGGCTAGACTAGAACCCTTCACCTTCATGTTTAGTTTTCCTGTATGGAGTCAGGTTGTAAGCGGAAAAGTTTTAAATCACGTAAAACCCACCATTTACAATCTGAAGTAGGGCAACCCAAAGGCTGGTCCATTCAGTGAGGACCTGGCATGAATGTACATGGAAAAAATTGACACAGCTTGTATCGTTGTATGTATGGATGTGGTGAAATAGTTCCCTGAGTAGTCAAATCTCTTTGACTATTTTGTGCATATTTTAATATTATTGATTTGTATATAATGGCTGCATTAAGCCTGGAGATTTAATAACATAGGTCTATACATGGATCAAGGCACTGTGTGCAGCTCAGTTACTTGTATTTTCCTAACACATTTCATTCCTCTGACATTCTAATTTTACTGTAATGATGTTTTAATTGCACATTTGTATACATTTAAAAGTCGTTAAAGCAGCAATGTGTGTTAAGAAGCCAATTATTGCTTCTAAGAAGTGTAGCAGAGTTAATGTAAAGCTCTGTTCTTTAACATCTATCATTATACCAAAAAACCTCCAAAATTGTTCTGGCACTATGAATTAAGCAAAATCTCTGTTCAGAAAAACAAACCATTTTATCTCAGTGCTCATCCAGGAGGAATGCTCTAGTCTGTCCAAATGACTTGTAGAGTTGTTTCTCTATCATATGTATCCCTTAAGTGTCTTTCTTCTTGAGCATTATAATTATATTATGAACATACCCTTTTCATGAAATAGAAATATGATTTTCAGATTGATTTCATTGGAAATGATTGGGGAAAAATTACCCAGTTTAAAATAATTTGCAAGGTGCACCACACTGAAAAGCAGCAAAATTACCTGAAATAGAGAGAGGCCCATTATAAAGTCACCATTCTGGAACTAAAAGTGTTGCTCTGTTTTGCTCTGTCATGAGGATGCTTACAATTGTTTTTAAAAAAGTTGGGTTCTAAGATGCGTATCAATGATATCTATTCCAATATTTAGTAAATACACAATAGAGCAGAGCATCCCATGCCTTCCTCGTGCCTGAGCATTTTTTTGAAATGTGTAAATGGTGCATATGTGTTTGTAGTTTACATGGTTTGTAAGATGATGCACAATACTTACCTATTATTACATATTATAATTTTCTTTTAGCTAGCATTTTAATGTCATGAATATCTATCCATCCAGAGTTCTGCCACACTTTAGAGAAATTACAAAACAGCCCAGGTTGGGTGTAGGCTTTGTTGTCAATGGCTGGGGTTACTAAAGACACAGAAAAGGCTTAGTCCCCACACCATTGGTGTCCCCAAGTCTATATCTTTACTCACTCATGCAAAAAAGTTAATGACAATCATTCATTCTCAATACAAAAATGTAGCACTTGGTAACATTGTTGCAGTAAGGGCAAAACCTACTCCACATCCCTAACTTGGGCAGCCCAATTCTTGCTGCCAGAAATTCCATGGGGCTGAGGAAGAATATGCATTAACATATTCTGTAGGACATTGCAGTTTATAAAGAACACACATCCCACTCTTCATAATTTCTAGTCTTTAAACGTTGAGTGCCACAATAACTGGTCAATTTATTAAATGTTGTTCTCAAAACATAAGGATCACAGCATGCAGCTGAGCAAAAATACTTGTTTTGAAGCACACTTTAGAAGGGTGTCAAACATAAGGCCCGAGGGCCAGATTCAACCCACGGAAGCTTTATATCTGGCCCTCAAGCTCTCAGCTGCTGAGCCGAGCTGAGGTGTTACTGCTGAAAGGGCAGCCCACATGAAAATTGGGCCCTCTCATAACTTGAAATATGATCAAGATTTGCATATTTTCTCTTCTGCCATTTGCAACTTTTTATCCTAATTGAGGAAAAAATGCTTATTTTTGGTTATAAACTGTTTAATGAGATCACTTTCTGCCTGATGACATCACTGCCTGATAACTGGCCCTCAGCAGGCTTCATGAAACTATTCGGCCTGTTGTATGAAACAAGTTTGACACCGCTGATTTAGGGTGTGACTTTTTTCTTCCAAACAATTTCTTTCAGGGAAGAAAACTACACAACAGAAGCAGCTGGATATTAAAACCTTGTTGCCTCTCTGTTCTCTTCCTAAAATAATCCATACTGCAATGAGTAGGTGTTTCCTACAAGTCCAAGCAAACCAGACATTTGATCTGACCACTGAGAGCAGCAAAACTATTGCAAGTCTCAACAAAATGATGTGTTTCTTTTATAAATCAAAGTCCTGAAATGAAAGAAGAGTTGGAAAGCTTAGAGCTTCTGCTATTCAGAAGGGGGGTTTTGCTTATCAATTCCCATTCTCTCATGAGTCATGAGCTGTCTTCTGGCTTCTGATGTAGTTCTCCATAATTATATATGTTGATAATTCATAGGAAATTGTGTTGGGAAAATTGGTCATGGAGAACCGAAGAGAGAGGCTTAAGAGCAGCCATTTTAGCCATGAATGCTGCAGATGAGTCTGATGTTTTTGCGTATCTAAGGACCAAGCGGTTCCATCCGTTTCCATGTCAGCGCAATGTACTGTATTGGTTAGCTAACACTTGCTGTTGTTTTTCATCAGCACTGCTGAGATATGTGATTGATTGCATGCATGTACTAAAGCTTTTCCCCTTCATGTATTCTACTTTCCAGCTGTTGGAGCAGAAATCATAACATGAACTACTGGCTGATCATCAGGCTACCCATCCTTATTGCAATAGGGGTGAGTGATCTGAAACACTTGCAGAAAATTTAACATGTTAAGTTAAGAAAGAAAAGAGACAGAAATACTGACACTGTGGGTGTGCATCCTCTCACAAATGTACTCTGCAGGATTTATATTGATATTTTCTATTGACATATGATGTCTCAGGTTTTTTTTTACAATCGTGTGTAAATGTGGACCTTCTGGTATATTGTTTTCTTTGCCTTGATTCTTATCAAACTGATAAGGCCTGATAGGCCTTGCTGAGGGAGATTCAGCATGGCTTCTGTAAGGGTAAATCTTGCCTCACGAACCTTACAGAATTCTTTGAAAAGGTCAACAGGCATGTGGATGCGGGAGAACCCATGGACATTATATATCTGGACTTTCAGAAGGCGTTTGACACGGTCCCTCACCAAAGACTACTGAAAAAACTCCACAGTCAGGGAATTAGAGGACAGGTCCTCTCGTGGATTGAGAACTGGTTGGAGGCCAGGAAGCAGAGAGTGGGTGTCAATGGGCAATTTTCACAATGGAGAGAGGTGAAAAGCGGTGTGCCCCAAGGATCTGTCCTGGGACCGGTGCTTTTCAACCTCTTCATAAATGACCTGGAGACAGGGTTGAGCAGTGAAGTGGCTAAGTTTGCAGACGACACCAAACTTTTCCGAGTGGTGAAGACCAGAAGTGATTGTGAAGGATCTCTCCAGACTGGCAGAATGGGCAGCAAAATGGCAGATGCGCTTCAATGTCAGTAAGTGTAAAGTCATGCACATTGGGGCAAAAATCAAAACTTTAGATATAGGCTGATGGGTTCTGAGCTGTCTGTGACAGATCAGGAGAGAGATCTTGGGGTGGTGGTGGACAGCTCAATGAAAGTGTCGACCCAATGTGCAGCGGCAGTGAAGAAGGCCAATTCTATGCTTGTGATCATTAGGAAGGGTATTGAGAACAAAACGGCTAGTATTATAATGCCGTTGTACAAATCTATGGTAAGGCCACACCTGGAGTATTGTGTCCAGTTTTGGTCGCCGCATCTCAAAAAAGACATAGTGGAAATGGAAAAGGTGCAAAAGAGAGCGACTAAGATGATTAAGGTGCTGGGGCACCTTCCTTATGAGGAAAGGCTACGGCGTTTGGGCCTCTTCAGCCTAGAAAAGAGACTCCTGAGGGGGGACATGATTGAGACATACAAAATTATGCAGGGTATGGACAGAGTGGATAGGGAGATGCTCTTTACACTCTCACATAATACCAGAACCAGGGGACATCCACTAAAATTGAGTGTTGGGCGGGTTAGGACAGACAAAAGAAAATATTTCTTTACTCAGCGTATGGTCGGTCTGTGGAACTCCTTGCCACAGGATGTGGTGCTGGCGTCTAGCCTAGACGCCTTTAAAAGGGGATTGGACAAGTTTCTGGAGGAAAAATCCATTACGGGGTACAAGCCATGATGTGTATGCGCAACCTCCTGATTTTAGAAATGGGTTATGTCAGAATGCCAGATGCAAGGGAGGGCACCAGGTTGAGGTCTCTTGTTATCTGGTGTGCTCCCTGGGGCATTTGGTGGGCCGCTGTGAGATACAGGAAGCTGGACTAGATGGGCCTATGGCCTGATCCAGTGGGGCTGTTTTTATGTTCTTATGATGTTATAGCTATAAGAAAGAAGACAACTGTAGCTTAGTTCCAGTTCCTTAAAGTGGCACCCTGATTGCTGGTCAACAGGTAGTCCAGACATCTAATTCAGTGGTTTCCAAACATCTACAGGGAAGTTGGGGACCATGTAAGCTGTTGTGGAAGAAGGGCAAAGGCAGTGACGTGATCACACCAGGATCACAGTACTTCCAGGGAATGAAAGAGGTGTTTTGAACTTACCTGGTAGTGTTGGCATCCTGGGGGGCGCGGAGAGCCGCGGTTGCCTCCACAGGCTCCCCAAGCCTCAGAATGCTTAAAAATCGTGATTGCAACTTACTTCCAGTTTGTCATTCCTCCATCATCTTTTGGCCAAAATTTAAAAGGCTTCCCAGTATTTTGAAAAGCTTGACTGGATGGCACTGCACAGAAACAGTTGTGAGAGAGAAGTAAGATTTATTCCCTGCCGCCATTGTCGTGGAATACATCCTAATATGGGCTGTGACCTGTGTTTGGTGATCTTCCGAATTTCAATATACCCAATCCTCAGAAAACCAAAGAGATGAGAGAAGACATCTAAGTGTAATCATGTTAATGGTCTCTGAGGCAATAGCCTTTGAGCCTAATCTCAAAGGAGAGGTTAGTTGGTAAGTAAATTAAATAAATCTTAAAGGTGGAAGAGCCTAATTCTGTAATTCATTTTTGATGCTATTCTAGAGTATGTAACTGAACTTCCTGTTGGATTATACCTCTGCAAAATCATAGTATGGATACAGATCTACTTACAGAGAGTTGTTTTTGCTATTGACTTTCCTATTTGTTTTTTTCAGGTGAATTTCCTGATCTTTATCAGAGTTATATGCATCATCATATCTAAGCTACAAGCCAATCTCATGTGCAAAACTGACATAAAATTCAGGTGAGTCAGCTTGTTGACAAATAAACTAAGTGGTTTTCTTAGAGGAAAATGCTTGTGGAAGCTAGTTAACAGTTACAGATTGTAGGCAGTGAGAGCTACATTTTGATCTACAACAGTTTATTCACAGGTGGAAGTGTGATAGTGGGTGTTGAGCATGTGGGAAGCTTCCATTTATTTGTGAATAAGGTGAGGTCATAACTTCTTTCAATCCAACCTCAAAAATCAAACATTAGAGAAGTTCTTGAGAGAGCGGAAGGTTCATTTCTAAGCAATGTCAGAAGCTTCCCCTAATTGAATGCATTGTTTACTTCATCAAGACTTATACATATCACCTGTTTTCTACTCCATGTTCTGCTTATTTCATGTTAAGCTCAAGTGCATTATTGAATGTTTAGCATCCTATTCTTTTGGGAGTCTTCACATGCTTCATCTGATGTTTTCTAATTATACGAGTACAAAGTTATTGATACCATGATTTTGCAGCAATTCACACAGGTAGATTTATGCTGCTCTGTTTTGTGACAAGTCTAGCTATAGGCTTTAATTGTTAGTACTCAACTACAGATTTCAAAGGAATGATACATTGTGAGTTCTCTGTATATATTATAGTACTGATTGAATACAATAGTGATTGAGTACCAATTTCTTGTTCTTTCTGCATAAAAAATGTGTCATTTTAAAAATGGCAGTGATTCTTCTGATGGTTTAATAACTATATTTTTTACTTCTAGGATGACTTTTGGTAATAATTATTATGTTTAGCATTTGCATAGCTGAAAATGAGTGAGAGTGGCTTGCCTAAGGCCACTCAGTGAGAATTCATGGCAGAAGTGAGATCTGAACCAGGGAAGTCCGGGCTTGCAGTTCAGTCTCATAGTCCCTAAGATACATCATGCTCAAACACTGGTTCTCTAGGCTTTCACAGGGGTTTGGTTTGAATGCGGGAAACTGGCTATGGAGGGTACCTGTTGGCTATTACCTGCAAAAGTAGCAGAACTTTTCCCCTCTCCCCAACCTCAGAACAGTTTTGCAACTTTTTTGTGTTTTAAATGTTTGTGAATTTTTTTTGTAAGAAAAAGGATAAATATATGAGTGAATAAATATGCTTTGGACCACTTTAAAAAATAAAAAGGCACAGCCCACCTCAAGCTCAAGGATACAGGCAAGAGAAGGTTCCCTCTATTAGTGTTGTATCTTCTATTACACTCTAACAAGAATTCAGTATATCAGTTTATCTTCTCTCCTTTATATCGCCATTCAACCTTTCCATGGCCTACTAGATGTCTAGGACTGCAATCCTGTACACCAGAGGTTCCCAAACTGGTGGGTCACAAATTTCAGTGGGTCCCCCTTCCTTTTCATTCATATATTTTTGATCTTTGTTCTTGCACTGGAAGGATGCCTGTACATGCATGGGTATGATATGAAAGTCCTGTTCTCCCCATCCCCTTTACCAGTGTTTCTGTATTTGTGAATACTTTTTAATTTCTTGGAATTTCATGTGCAGGTTCATCGGCCTTTGTCCTTTGTTTGAAACTCCATTATCTTACTGCGCACACACATTTCTAGATTGGAGAAATTCTTCCATGTCTGGAGTTCTGAGATTGACCCAGAACACCTCCCTCCCACCTCCTCCCTGCCGCCCAATTGCCAAGCTCAGCTGACACAACTAACCTGGGGAAAGCTGCCATAGAGGCTGGATTCATCCTCCTTGTGCCACCGCACCTCCGTGCACTGGTGCAGCTTCCTCCTGAGGAAGCAAAAAAGTGTTTTATGGCACCTTTGCAACTCTCCTAGGGTGGTGCAAGGGACTTGCGCCAGCCTAATGTGCAGTTTGGATTGCGCTGCACAGCCCTGATACATGGGGGGCGGGGTCTGTGGACTGTGAGTTTTGAATAGCATCTCAACTCCACCTACTGGGTGTTACTGGTTTCTACATTCATTTAAACAAACTTTTTCTTTGGCTTTCTACCCAAGCTCAGGAATTTTCCATCAGTCTGCATATTTTTTTACTACCTCCCTCCCTCCCCCCCCCATATTGTTCAATTCCTTTTTTGTTAAGCCTTTTAATAAACTTGCTAGATGTTCACCCTTTGTCTGCCTAGTCCACGTTCATGGGTAATTCACTGGATTATTGCATCTCTTCACCCTGCAGATGCTTTCTTTTTTTATAAGAACCCATGGAGTCCTGTGCTTTCCAGAGAGGGCTTTTTCCCCCTAGCTGTTCTTCTTCTGCTTGGTCTCTGCAACTTGGGGTGGTGACAGTGGTATTTTCCCTGTTCAGCTCCTGATCCAGCAAAGGGAAAGAGTGGAGCAGGAAGGAGTGCATCTGTGCTAACCACTAGGCACTACTTGGTCAGCTTGCCTTCTCAAGAGATGCCCTTCCCTTCCCTGACAGGTTAAGATTTTACCAGCATTAAGATTTTGTTCCTGCTAACTTTCCCCTTTGTTTTTGGAGCATGTGTCTTGTAAAAGTTTATTGTTCTTACTGCATTACATTGGTTGTCTTTTTTTTTCCTTCAAAATGTTAATTTGTTAATGATGCTTCGAAGATATAATGTATTATGGAATGTTAATAAAAATTATTCAAGAGAACCTCTTCCTAATCATCACTCAGAATTTGAGTGCATCAGTGCTGGTTATTTTTCAAGGACTGGATTTAATATCTAATTGGACTGCATTTGATCCCACAGGACACTCTGTGTTCATACCCCACAAGAGTAATAATTGTGGAGTCAATGGAAGTGGTAGGGCACCTGGTCTCCAAGATGTGACACAGGTGTGCATTTGCCCCACATCACATCAATTGGGGGTGCATCTTTTCATGCTTCTGGTCTTTGCACTAATGTACTAAACTTGAAGCACAAGAAGCAGATACATACACATGATGCATACACATCAACATTGATTGGGAAACTCTGCTCTAGATAAGTGTTTGTTGTTTTACAAATTGAGAAATTAGAATCCAAGAAACCAATAGTTTTTAACCAAGAACAATGTTCAGAGGTTAACTTAGGAGGTTTCAAAGGAGAATAGATGAGATGAGGGTTGGAAAATGACATCTAGAAAATAAGTGTACAAACCATATTCATTAGTAAAACTAACAGTATTTATTTTATTTAGGCATGAGAAAATAAAGACATGTCCTACTTAAGATATAAAGCAAACAATTTCTGTGAATTCGTTTGCCATATCATATGATATTTCTGATCTGAATTGGTGACTTGATACTAACTGTAGTTTTTCCTGGTTTTATTCTCTAGATTGGCCAAATCTACACTGACTCTAATTCCGCTGCTGGGGACACATGAGGTTATCTCTGCTTTTGTTACTGATGAGCATGCCAAAGGGAAGCTGCGTCAAGTGAAACTCTTTTTTGAACTCACCTCTGCTTCCTTTCAGGTAGCACCCAGAAATCATGTTCAGAGTAGTATTTATAGTTGATACTTCAAGGCCTTTGTCTCCCATATTTTTATTCATCACCAAAAAGAGCCCTTGCCACTTGCAAGTCACAAGGAAAAATTAAAAGTTTTACAAGAATTGGGAAAGACTGATGAGTTGGAATCCTCACCATAACCTTACACCATTGCTGAGGAATATACAATGAAAGCAGAACTTCCTGCAAAAATGGGCAGGAGTTTGCTTTTTGACAGCACTGGAGATATTGTGAGGTGGCAATGAAACTCTCTATTAAAGTAGTACAGATTTTTCCACACTTCTTCCTCCAACAGTGATCATGCTAATCAGGGAGTGAGGGGAACAGTATGTGTCACAGGAAAAGTATCAGCTAATTCAGATGGTGGCCTTAATGCAGTGTTTTGCACCATAGCAGCTATGTTACTTACATTGAACTTGCTGTTCTCTTTGAACTAGTAGTGATCAGGACAAGTTTGCCATGTTTATCTTAGATGCTAGTGGTCCATTTCCTTACAACTGGGAAAGCCCTGGTTATTGATGGTGTTGATCTGTTTCAGGTTGTGGCAGCAGCTGTTATGATGGCACTGTGAAAAGTTTTATCGTCACTTTTACTGGGTTTATTGGTTTTATGCAAAAGGTAGAGAGCTGAATTGCTAATAATGTGAATTTAATTGGTATTGCATATACGCTGTTTATAGTCCTGAGTCAGTAAGGTATTTCTCAGAGGACAGGAATGAAGGCTTTCACTTTATCAAGCTGCAGGAAATTGGAATTAGATGTACATCCATTCCATAGCTAATTTGGCTAGTAAAATTTGGTGCGAAGTGATTCGTTTGCAAACCATTATTTTGTTATCTTTCTTATTTTTTTAAGGGTCTTCTGGTTGCAGTTCTCTACTGTTTTATCAACAGTGAGGTAAGAGTCACAAAGAATGATGTGCAATATCAGCTTCCACACCAGAAAAGAGAAGTTCAGAATGCTTTGTTCGGAGCTAAGTGTTTTTTATTTTGTCAGTAGCAGCCATTAGAGTCTCCTGCAGGCTGGGGCTGCAGTAAGATAAAGCCCTCTCCTTAGAAAATAACTTAGGCCTTAAAATTAGCCCCCATTCCCACCAGTCCCAATCATCAGGGGCCTAATTAAACTCCTAATGACTGTAAAAAATACCCAAAGTTCATGAGGGCTAATAACACTTAAAATGTTTCATGTAGTTTGGCTATTACAGCCCAGTACTACCTATTTCCCCAGACGGTGATGCAGCAGTGCCAGTGGCATCTGCTGCATCCTTCTGTGGGAGTTTTAACCTCTGTTGGCCTCCTCGGGGCAAGGGAACATTTGTTCTGCATTGGGAAACATTTGTTCCCAGGGTACCATGACAGGGCTTCCTGTGTAGTGCCTTTCTAGCCTTCTCTCACAAGAGCCCTCTAGGGATGGAGATATGGCACTTTCTGCCATACTAGGGCTTTGTAAATGAAGGTCATGGAATGACTCTATTCCTAGAGGGCTCCATGAAGGAAGGAAGGGAACAAGGAGACACCACAGAGGAAGCCTTATCAGCTACAGAGGGAACCCTGGGGATTGTGAAAGTGTTATTCATCTTTGCATCCCTGGCCAGCCTCGGTATGAGGACCTTTAGTACTTGTGACACTCCTCCTCCAAGTTTCCCATGACACAAATCATTATGGATAGAAGTGTTTGAAAATGGTGTTATTTATTTTACTCAGAAGTAAGCCCATTGAGTTCAGTAATGCTGTAATCTATCTTACTCACTGGAAATAATCGCCTCTAATTACACAGGCCAACACACATTTTGCTTCCTTAAACGTTACACCGATTCCTGGGTATATTTGGGGTGCTGATTCCCAAAATGGCATCCATTTTGCCCTATCATGCCTAGTTTTGGAGAATGGTTCAGGCAGCTTCCTCATGAGGAAGCCTACACCATGGCTTCCTCATGAGGAAGCTGCTTGAACCATTCACTAAGGAGGCTATGCCGTGTTTCCAAAACTAGGCATGATAGGGCAAAACGGATGCCATTTTTGGAATTGGCACCCCAAATTCATATCAAACCACCATAAATTTTGGGAGAAACTTTTCTGACCCTCAATTTTGTAGGCCTGTGTTATGGAACAATGCATCCAATATGTGAGATATTCTTGCTTCATTGGTATATGTTGGCCAGGAACTGATCATGAGGCAGCTTTGCCATGAATCTAGAAATTCCCCATAACAATTCATCTGGGTTCAGAACTCCAGCTGCCAGCTGAGTTAGAGACTCTGTTAGGCTGCAGTTTACTAACAGAATACACAGGCCACCCCAGCTTTGCTGAATACTCAAAATGGCAACACTGGATGGCTTTGAAGGAGAGAAGAGAAAATATTTGTTTATGGTGGAGAGAGAGAAAAAGGGAACAACATTGCCAGCTGACAATGAGGCCAACTAATTGTATTTACTGTCCTTGTACATACATTCCTGTTACCTAATCAGATGTGACCTACTCTGTTGGGGCAAGTATGTGTGCATCTTCTTTTCACTGTGACTTCCCTTTTTGATGCTGTTGACCTTTTTGATAAGTGACTTAAGAGAAAGTCACGAACTAGTTGCGTATGTAGAGGTCTCATGTCAGGGATTCTGATGATGAATCAGAATGGTCTTGTGGCACTTTGAGCATTTCATATGTGTATTGTTAAGCGCCCATTTTATCATTGTTCCTTAGCTTTAGACAACTGAAGCTGAACTTAAAAGTGAATTGAAGTGAATCAATAGCAGAATGGTGCATAAGGTTGCATACTGAATATAGGTATCTGGGAAAGTACATGGTTGAGAGGAGACAATTTATTGTCCTCTCCTGCTTACCACAAATGCTGCTGATTGATACATAAACTGCTGTATTATGAAACTGGGAAAGTACTTCCTGTTTCAAGAAAGGGTTAATGTCACAGATCCTACTACACGATAAGAATGTTTTCATAACAACAGCAGCTATTGTACTATCACGAATTTGCTGCTGTGTATATTTGTACCATTGTCCATTTGCAGGATGGAGTTAACATTGCCTTATTCAGTATCCTCAGTTTTTATGCAGGAAGCTAATTTTAGCTTATGTGATAAGTGGCTTTTGCTTCTGCCTCTGATTTTGCTACCACTGTGATGGATCAAATCACACTGTGCATGCCATACAACTTAAGAGTGAATTCTTAACCATTTAAATCCAAAGTGGATAACTGGAAATGTACATTGTAGACTTGGCCTACGATAGGTACCACCATCCCTTTTAACAAGCAGTCCCTCAGTTAAGGGAAGGCTGAAGACCTGTGGGCAAACTCCCAAGCCCGTGTAAATTCTGAGAGCCTCACTTTCCAAGGACTCAAGGCTCTGGTTTGCTTCGGAAGAGTGACTTAAGTGGCCTGGCAGGATTTAGCTGGATTGGTTCACACGCACAGACCTGTGTGTGTGTGTGTGTGTGTGGTGATTTATTAGGGAACAGAAATATGGTTACAAGTACAGGAAGGTATTTGGTTACTTAGGAAAAGTTACAGTAACATACAATGCTAAAACAATAAAGCTAAGCACCTATTTAATCCTAACCTGGACGATTCAACTTCTGAGCTTTAAGGTGAAAGGTGGCTCTTTCACCTGTTGTCCCAGTAGTGATATGGACAGAGATCCATGATGGAATGTCAGGAACGAACAATGGCTGACCAACAAACAAAGGAACCCCCTCCTGTCAAAACAAGCTTATATGCCTTAAAGGTGCATTCTGACTAACCAGAGGATTGAACCAGCCAAAGCTTCTGGAAGGTGACTTCATTGGCTGATGCAACCTGATGCAGTCATGCTCACTTCCTCTCAACTAGAGAATCACAGTGGCAACTTGTAATTCATAATTGGGTATCTTGGTGCCTTGCATGAAGGTTGTCTTACCTGACTTCTGAATTCAGCCACTACTGAGAAGACCGATGAGTTTTTTCACACTGTCTCCAAACAGCACAGCTTTTCCAAGGCAAGCTAAGATGGCTTCTGGTCTAACAAAATGGAATCCATCCTGAAGATGCTTTTTACCCTGTTCATCCCAGGGGCATGGAGTTCTAATCCCTTCCCCTTACCTCTTACTGCCCCATTTTACCCCTTCATCCTAGTAATTGTATACAGAATTATGAAATATTCTTACATTTTCAAGAGCAGTGGTTTCCAACCTGGGAGCCATGACCCCCCAGGTTGGAAACCGCAACCAGTATAATTCCCCCTTAAATGGAGTGGCTAAGCAGTGACAGTGGTGATGACACCTCAGCAATTGTGCCGCCACTGCAGTAAAGGGGATTTAAACAGTGCCTGGGGGCAGCGCAGGTCATCCAGAGGGTATGGGCCTCCCCGCTGCTCAGAAAGGCTCCCTGCTGCGATTGTGACCCACTTCTGGTTTCATGACATAACCTGGAAGTAGGTCATGATTGCAGCAGGGAGGCTTTCTGAGTAGCAGGGAGGCCCACAGAGGGGGCCTCAGGCTCTCCGCACCCTCTTGATGGCTGGTACTATCTCCAGGTATTGTTAAAACTTTTGTGGCAGCAGCACAATCACTGAGGTGTCTTTGCTCCCACAAATACTTAGTGTTCCCAACTTTTGTGTAAAGGGTGGGAACCACTGTTCTAGAAGGAGTACTGGTAAGTCCTTCAACCAAGCTTACAGTGAAAGCCTATGCATATCTACCCAGAAGTAAGCTCTATTTATTTCAGTGGAACTCACAGCCCAATCCTAACTTAATCCCCCTCCCACTGATGCAGCCACACTATCTGAGCATGTGCTGCACCCGGGGGGGGGGGGAAGTCCCAGGGGTCTTCTCTAGGTAACATTTGTTCCCTTGTCTGGGGGTAAGCATGCACTGTCCTGTTAGGTCTACTCAGACCTGCACCAGCAACTTTTGCTGGTTTAAGTGGACCATGAAAGACAGATAGGGTCCAGGAAGGGGGGGGATATCAGAAGAACCAGTGCTACCAATACTGCCCCCTTCTGGCCTCAGTCTCACTCCCCATCCCAGTCTTTGCCTCGTTCTTTCCCTTCTCTACCCCATCCAACCTATCCCACCCACCCTGTTTCCTCTTGCCCACTCTCCTTTGATTGACTTGCCGGCCCTGGGGGCTCATTGGCAAGCTGATGGCATGCAGCAATGGCCTGGCCACATTGAATGAGGGCACAATCCTAACCCCTTATGTCAGTGCTTTCCAGCACACTTTTCCAGCTGCAAGTAGTTTAACAATTTTTTATATTCTTAATTTCTTATATTCATCATTTTAAAAAATCACATTCAACTGGTATAATGTTTCTCTCACCTCATAGTTTTCCCTTTAAAAGAGAATTTCTGTCCACAATTCTAGCCTTATTCTAGCCTCTAGCTTTTAAGAACCACATCTGTCCATCTTTTTGTCAAATCCTTTGTATAGTGAAATCTTGTAGGCTGTTCAGCTCCTATGAACACTGCTATTTTGTCTGGATAAGAAGTTTATTTTCACAGGCATTGAGCAGTAGCTGTCATAACTGTCAAATAAAAATTTGTATCTGTTAGCTTTCCCAAATATATTGGAGATCGGTTTTCTGTTCTCAAGTCGGTATCAAAACAGTTGATTCACCAAAGGTGATCTGAAATGTAATAGTAGGATGGTGTGAATTGAGGAATAGGCAACTTTTTTCAAGGATATCCCAGTGGTGGGTGCATCCCATAGAGACATGGAAGGGCAACTCGGATCTTAAAAAATTACATTTTTTTAACCCCTGCTAATTGGGTAAGAGGCACTTTTTCAAGTGGGTGCTCCTTTATTTAGCAGGGGGAGAGTAACTGGCCCACCTCACCCCAGCACTGTCTGTTCTAGTGGCTGTCTGCTGGTATTCATTTGCATCTTTTTAGATTGTGAGCCCTTTTGGGACAGGGAGCCATTTAGTTATTTGATTTTTCTCTGTAAACCGCTTTGTGAACTTTGAGTTGAAAAGCGGTATATAAATACTGTTAATAATAATTTTCTACAGTTTATTTCACCTATTAGTTCAGGCTATCAGTTCAGACTTTCTTTTGCTGTGTTTGGGCTAAATTTTTGAGTTTTGTGCAGTGCCAGTGTAGTCAGTAGAACACCAATTGCTAAATTATTTTTATTCAGAGATTTCAAATCATTGAGATATTCTAAAATTTACACATCTTAGCTGTATCTGTACAAGGAAATGGTCTTGTTGCAATCACTCCAAGGAAAAGCACAGAAGGGTGCTAAAAATGGTGTTAAATGGGTATTTTAGACCAGACTGAAACACACTGAGCTCAGTTTTTTTAATAGAACAGATCATTGATCATATCTTGGGAGTTTGGTTATCGTGTGTTGGCTGCAGTTGGGCACACACAGGTCTATTTATAGAGGCAGGAGACAGCACTCCCATTATTGCAGTTATGAAACAACCTGATGGACTAATTAAGTAATTACAGAGATTATTTGAAGCTATATTAAGAGTGGGCTGTAAAAGAAGCATTTCAGTACTCGTTTATGCCTTTCTCTTCTCCTTTCCTTCTGTAAGGTTCAAATGGCATTTCAGAAAAGCTGGGAACGCTGGAGGCTGGAACACCTTAATGCCCAGAGAGACTGCAGTATGAAGCCACTGAAGTATCCAGCCAACAGCATAAGCAGTGGGGGCACCGTGGGGAGCACCGTCTATGCTGCTACTGGTCAAGCTACATTCAGCTAAGATTCCTGTTGAAGCAAGTGCAGTTGCTGGATCATCTAACCTGAGTAGTAGGAAGTGGAACTGTGAATGGCCCTGTAAATCCAGACAGACTTATTGGAAGAGGCCTTCTGAAGACTTGTGCCTCCATCGTTCATGGCTGCAGGCAGCTGGATATGCTTTAAAATATAGCAAACTGCTAATATAATCAGTGCATCTGGGGGCAGGGTGGGGGGAAATCTTGTCTAAAGTAAGTTTAAAGAGTTTCTTTTCTGTTACTCTCAGGAGCCTCCAGGTGTCCAGAGCCTAAACTTTGCACTGATGCAGTCACAAAGCATGAGGTTAATAGCTTATTAGTGCAAGTGGACAAGTTGAAAGCTTCATTGATTAAATTACAAGGAAGCAGCTTCTACAGACAAGAAAAACACTTTCTTTGGGGTACTGTAAAGCTAATCTTCATAAGTAGAAAGAAACAGCTTGGAGGTTATAAACATTTCAGGGCCATTCCAAGTTATAGCTTTATTAAGAAATGTTCAGTAATATGATTGGTTATTCCAGGTGACCTAGTGTCTCTCCTCACCCTTGGCTAGTCTCTGTGTTGCAGGGGAATATTTTCCCTCCACTCAACTGCAAAGTATTCATTAATAAGAACATAAGAACATAAGAACATAAGAACAGCCCCACTGGATCAGGCCATAGGCCCATCTAGTCCAGCTTCCTGTATCTCACAGCGGCCCACCAAATGCCCCAGGGAGCACACCAGATAACAAGAGACCTCATCCTGGTGCCCTCCCCTACATCTGGCATTCTGACTTAACCCATTCCTAAAATCAGGAGGTTGCGCATACACATCATGGCTTGTACCCCATAATGGATTTTTCCTCCAGAAACTCGTCCAATCCCCTTTTAAAGGCGTCTAGGCTAGACGCCAGCACCACATCCTGTGGCAAGGAGTTCCACAGACCAACCACCCGCTGAGTAAAGAAATATTTTCTTTTGTCTGTCCTAACCCGCCCAACACTCAATTTTAGTGGATGTCCCCTGGTTCTGGTATTATGTGAGAGTGTAAAGAGCATCTCCCTATCCACTCTGTCCATCCCCTGCATAATTTTGTATGTCTCAATCATGTCCCCCCTCAAGCGTCTCTTTTCTAGGCTGAAGAGGCCCAAACGCCGTAGCCTTTCCTCATAAGGAAGGTGCCCCAGCCCCGTAATCATCTTAGTCGCTCTCTTTTGCACCTTTTCCATTTCCACTATGTCTTTTTTGAGATGCGGCGACCAGAACTGGACACAATACTCCAGGTGTGGCCTTACCATAGATTTGTACAACGGCATTATAATACTAACCGTTTTGTTCTCAATACCCTTCCTAATGATCCCAAGCATAGAATTGGCCTTCTTCACTGCTGCCGCACATTGGGTCGACACTTTCATCGACCTGTCCACCACCACCCCAAGATCTCTCTCCTGATCTGTCACAGACAGCTCAGAACCCATCAGCCTATATCTAAAGTTTTGATTTTTTGCCCCAATGTGCATGACTTTACACTTACTGACATTGAAGCGCATCTGCCATTTTGCTGCCCATTCTGCCAGTCTGGAGAGATCCTTCTGGAGCTCCTCACAATCACTTCTGGTCTTTACCACTCGGAAAAGTTTGGTGTCATCTGCAAACTTAGCCACTTCACTGCTCAACCCTGTCTCCAGGTCATTTATGAAGAGGTTGAAAAGCACCGGTCCCAGGACAGATCCTTGGGGCACACCGCTTTTCACCTCTCTCCATTGTGAAAATTGCCCATTGACACCCACTCTCTGCTTCCTGGCCTCCAACCAGTTCTCAATCCACGAGAGGACCTGTCCTCTAATTCCCTGACTGTGGAGTTTTTTCAGTAGCCTTTGGTGAGGGACCGTGTCAAACGCCTTCTGAAAGTCCAGATATATAATGTCCACGGGTTCTCCCGCATCCACATGCCTGTTGACCTTTTCAAAGAATTCTATAAGGTTTGTGAGGCAAGACTTACCCTTACAGAAGCCATGCTGACTCTCCCTCATTTTAAAACATTTTCTCACAGTTAACAGGTCTGTAGCACTTTGCCGTGCCACATGTTCAGACATGGGCACCTCATGGCCAATGCCTTTGCCATTATTACTAATGAGCAACTCCTCGTTCTTCACACCATGGCATGTAAATGTTTTTGCTGAGCAAGGTACTCCCACCTGTAACCTTGTTGGGAGAACTTGCATACACTTGTAATATTTGGAAAGCATTCTGACAAACAGCAGTTCAATCCTCTTAGCCTTTTATGTATCTTCCTCCCTTTCAAAAAAGAAAAAAATTAGTGCTTGTATGCCCCTCCCTTCCTGTGCTGCTCTTCAGGGAAAAAAACTGTAGTAAACCTGATAAACAGTTTTCTGGCAACACAGCAACCTTCTCTCTGCCTTACCCCCTCTCCTCCCAGCAAGGACATTCTCCATTGTATAGACACAGAATATTGCACTAGCACCAGATCCCATTTGTCATTATAGTGCATTGTAGTGCAAGGACTAAAATAATTTTTGTGAAGCCTGTCAAATAATCTTGTAATAGCTGTCATGTTTGAATGCTAGAAACATGGAGATAATGTGCTACCCTTTGGTGTATGATTGTGAAGTTGTCTGAGAAATTTCTCATCTGGAAAACTTTAATTTTGTGTGTGGCTGACTCTTCTCCAGGTGATTAATGCATGTCCCTTCTGTTTCCATTAGTGTGCTTTTAAAAGTATCCTCTGCTCTTACCTCTTACATAGCCCTTTACTTTCAGAAGGTTGCAAAAATACTAGTTTGAACCTAAGTAATTAGTTCCTTGGTGGTGTTAGTATTTGAGTATGAATAATGGTCTCTGCTCCTTGTAGATAGAGAGGCAGCAAATGGAGTACAGATTGAGCCTCATTATTCGCGTGGGATCTGTTCCAAGCACTCACTTGGATGACAAAAAAAGCACTGTAGCGAATCAATTTAAAAAACAAAGTTTCTTTGCTCTGGTAATTTAAAAACAGCCTTGCTGGCCTTTGTGATGTAAGATAAGAGTCATTAACAAGACAATCCATCAATCAGTCCTCCTCCAAAGGCTTCACTCAGCCCCTCCCTTCACCAATGCAAAGGGATCACCTTTCTTTCACTGCTCAGGGGGAAGGGAGGGGTCACTTGGAGAGAGAAGGATTGATGGATTGTCAGCCAGCTCTCTCTCTCTCTCTCTCTCTCTCTCTCTCTCTCATTAAGGAGGCTATTAAAAGACTGTTTGGTTTTTTAAACTGATTTTAAAGGGATGCATTTTTCCCCTTCAGGGATCAGCACATTCCTTCTCATTTGCAAGGGCCATTTGTGTTGAGTCAAATCCATGTATAAAAAATCCGTGTATAAATAGGCTGGCTCTGTAATGAATAATACCTTTAATTGGGCTGTGAAGAAACTCATGTAGAACTTGTATTGTGGCACTATGATCTTTTGTGCATAGTGGTCTATGTATTTAGTTATGTATTATGTAAGAAAAAGTAGATTTTTTCTTATCTAGCCTTTTCCCTTTAAATGTCTTGTAGCTCTAGGTTGTTGTTGTTGTTACACTGGAAGTTAAGATCAAAAATGGGTCTGCTGAGCTTAGTAGCTATATTTTCAGCACTTTGGCCAGCTCACTATTCCTTGCTAGAGCCAGTCACATTGCTTCCTGTTGATAAGCATGTAATCTTTGTAATTAAGTACATTACTCAGCTGGAATCAATTAAAACTATATAAAGTCCCTGTTCTTTTTTTCAGTAAATCTGTTTCAGGGTGCCAGTCATTCCTAGAACATTCAGTGGCACATAAAGAAACTGGTTTCCCAGCATCTTATATATTAAGAACTTATTGATATAAATGGTTTGCCCTGCAGTGTTGATTTGAGGGATATTTGACTTGTCATCTGCACTGAAATTGTATTGAATTAATGATACTTTTTTTAAAAAATTAACTATTTGAAAAGAGAAAAATTAGAGATGATACTGATTTACATTCAAAGCAGAATTTGGTAGCAGATTTGAGGTGTAGCTTATAGTGGTTCTGGACCAGACTCCCTACCTCGCAGAATCTGCCAGGCTTCTGTGCATTCCTGATGTGCCCTGCAACAGAGGAGAATTCCTGAAACATAAGAACATAAGATGAGCCTTGGTGGATCAGGCCAAAGGCCCATCTAGTCCAGCTTCCCGTATCTCACAGTGGTCCTCAGAGCACAGATGCCTCGGAGAGCACACCACAAGATGTCTAAGAACATAAGAACAGCCCCACTGGATCGGGCCATAGGCCCATCTAGTCCAGCTTCCTATATCTCACAGTGGCCCACCAAATGCCCCAGGGAGCACAACAGATAACAAGAGACCTCATCCTGGTGCCCTCCCTTGCATCTGGCCTTCTGACATAGCCCATGTCTAAAATCAGGAGGTTGCGCATACACATCATGGCTTGTACCCTGTAATGGATTTTTTCCTCCAGAAACTTGTATTCCCTTGCATCTGGCATTCAGAGAGAGCCTCCTTCTAGAACCAGGGGATTGCATATATTCATCATGGCTTGTGACCTGTGATGAACTTTTCCTCCTGAAATCTGTCCAATCCCTTTCTAAAGGCATCTAAGTCAGGTGCCATCACCACATCCTGTGGCAAAGAGTTCCACATGCCAGGTAAAGAAATATTTTCTTTTGTCTGTTCTAAGTCTCCCAACACTCAATTTTAGTGGATGTCCCCTAGTTCTGATATCGTGTGAGAGGGAAAAGAACATCCCTCTATCTATCCTGCATAATTGTATGTGGAGATGCTGGGGTCACTGAAACCCACTGGAATCTAGTACATTTGCCAGAGATCTGGGCAATCCAGTACTGAGGTGAAAATTTAGGTGGATTTAAGAATATAAAATCTGGGCTACCAGTTTTTTTCAGTAACTAATCTTACAGATTAGCCACTAAACTTGTGGTAGTCAGAGCTGTAAACTATTAGATTGTCAGAGGTGCACCTCAGGTAGTTACTCCATTGCCTTTCCTTGGCAACTTTTTCTTTCGGTTTGTGGGAAAGGATAGTACAAAGTGTATGCTTATATGCAGGAATAATGAGTCTCTGTAAATGCTTATGGGTACAGTTTTTGCTAGAGACTTTTAAAACGAGGTGAAAAGTTTCTGGGACAGCAGTAGTTTCAAAGTCATACCCATTTATCCCTAAAAGAGGAAGGGATATACTTCTAAATCAGAAGCTGTGTAGACATTCCCCATGTTCAGCAAACTAACAAACTGAAATGGACAGATAACTAATGAAATAACAGATCTTGTATGACAAAATTCTGACAAAATCAGAATACTGGAATTTCTGTAGCATATCTTTATTTAGCTGGAAACAATGCCAGATGTTTTGTAGAAGTGTGAGAAATATTTCACTAAGCAGTTATTTGTTCCAAAATAAGCTTGATGTCTTTATAAAATTAGGTTTCATGCATAAACTAAACTTCCTTTTCCTTTCATTCTCACTAAAAATTGTGGCTAGGTATTGCTTAAAATATATATTACTGTTTAAACTTCCATTGAGTGTTCCCGTCCTTAAAGTTAATGCTCAGATACTTCTCTATTTCTTTCATTTGTTTGCCTCTATTTTTAATTTCTCTTTTGAAGACCCAGTTTGTAAACTAAAAGGAGAGATCTGAGCTTTCAGAAAGATACAGCCAATGGATGAGGAATGTTCCCATAGCTCAATCAGGTGTACTTATCTTGGTTTTCTAATCATGGGAATCGCCTTATGGCCTGTATTCAGCTTTCCTCTCTCCATTTTGGTCTTGCCTGGACCTACCTGTTTGGTTATGGAAGCCCTGCTGGCAAGGTTGGTTCAAAGGGGAGCATACAGGAGTAGGGTGAGTGATTAGAGTCACCACCAGACCTCAGTGTCTGTTCGTCCATCCCCTTAGAGCAACCAGAGATTTTTTTCCCAAGTATTTCACCCTATCAAGAAAGCTGCTGCTAGGAATATCCTCACTATTGTCCATATGCATCCACATTTTTTCCTGCCTGTTTGAAGATTTTCCATTCTATTGTTGTTCTTTCTCAGCCAGCTATTTTTCAGCTGCTGAATGTGTTCCCAGTAGACATGATACTGCTGCAGAGCATGCTACTCCTCCAGAAACTTAGATTAATCTGAGTAGACTGCTGCAGAGAAGAGCTATCAAATCTCTCTTCAGCATCTTCTCTTGGCTGCTGATAGCAGCCCAGAGAAACAAGGAGCAGTCTCTCATTACCAGCAGCCTGTTTATAATGTTTCCTGATCAGATTAGCACTGATAAGGTAAAGGAAAACTGTACATGCACCTATTTCTTCAAGCTGTTTTTGCTTCAGAATTTGTAGTATCTTTTTAGACTGCTCAGAAATGGATTGAGCAGCCCAAGGCACCAGCAACCTACTCGCTCACTGTGATTACACTTCAGAATGTACAGATGCATTCCATTCTTCTGCATACAAGTCCTGTTGACTTAATAGAACCTGTGAGGCACATAACTATGTGCAGGACTGCATTTATATCTATTTAAAATTAATGTGAGTGAAGAATGTTTCTGTCCTTATTTTAATATTGCATGTATTTAAGATTTTCAGAGGCAATTATATGTAAAAGAAATTTGAACTGTGTATGTGAATGTATTCTTGCTCATTTTCTTGCAAAATGTAATTTGTTAGATAGGTTTGGCATTTCTGGTGTTATCTATGTAGGCATCTTTCTTTGACCAATTTTATTTTTCTAACATAGCTGGCAACACGTCATTCACTGTACTAAATCTACTAAATCTGGTTTTGTTTTAATTTTGTCAAGCTTCGTTCCTATTCTACAGTGATTACCTCCCTTGTTTTTAACCTAGTACGTTACCCTATAGTGTAAAATACTTGGGCATGAATCAACTTGTGGCGCTAAATGCACAGCTTGAATAAATGTTCAAATAAAGTTTTAAAAAATCTGAATTTTATCTTACATTGGGTAAACTTCACATTGCAGTATTTTATATTACTGTGCTAGATCAAGAGTGATCTTTGGTCACCAAAGAAAATGTGGCTCAAACACATTGAGGAAGATATAAGGAACCAGTGATTGACCATCAACAAGGCTAGAAATATTGCCACAAATCACCACGAGTGGAAGCATGTCATAAATGACACCCAGATCCCAGCAGCCTATTTAATGAGGGGACGACCTGCTCCCGAAGCATCAGCTAGGGATTAAGAAAGAATAATAATCAGGAGTGATAGTTGCTAGTTGTTTATTCCCTCCCACCGCATTCCTCCATTCTGCTCATCCTCTCCCACGCACTAGCAAACAGGATTGTAATAAATGTCGTGAGCTGAACATTAAGTATCCCCTTCAAAATATTTGCAAAAGCTAGAGGAAGTGTAGCCTAAAGCAGTGTTCCCCAATCACCAGTGGGTTGCAACCTGATTGTTGATGGGTCCTGAAACTGACAGCTGCTATCTGACAAGGAAAATGAAACTCAGCTGCACTGTGCGTTTACATGTGAGTGAGTAGGTGACCGTGCCTCAGTCCATTTTAAAGAGCAGCAGCGATGCAACACCACCGAAATGGTCCTGATCCACTGAATGCAGGCCCCAAAAAACACTCAAGAATGAAGTCCCCCCAGCTGACAAATGTATTGAACCCTATGGAAAGTGAAACTGAGCCATGTGAAACTGAACTCATGAGTATGCAAACCTGCTTTGGCTTCTTTCTAAGACCAGGTGAAGGGGAATACAAGGCCACCAGAACAGTCCTGATACGATGAACATGGAGCTCAATAAATGCTCCAGCACATGGTCTCCTCCTCCATAGTAAAATGGTAAAACCAAAGGCTTGAGTGGTAAGGTGAAATTTTTTTTTAGTTTCGTAAAGCTAGGTGGGTCCTGACAGTGTCATTTCAAGAAAAGTCTGTCCCAATGCTAAAAATTTGCAAACTGGCCTTAGAGTAAATTGCAATATGCGTATATGTCACTGGCTCCAAAAATGTCTTGAGACAAAAATGCTGCAAAGCTGGCCTGTTTAAGAAGAGCTGCAAGGCAAACAGGCAGGCACTTCCCTGATGTTTCTGCATTGAAGTTGTCTTGCTAGTGATGGAAAAACATGCTTCTCCTGCCATATCAGAGGGTTCAAGGGACAGACAGGGCCCTAGTTCACTTGCAGCTTTGGAGGACAGCAGACACTTGCTGGTTTCAGGCCTGCTGTTCCTCTAGCAAACACAGATGGTTCAAATACAGGGTCTTATCTCACTTGTACAGAGTCCCAATAAGGGCAGAAAACATGGAGGAAATGACTGCTGTGTCTTTTTAATCAACCTATGCCCAAGTCTTGGTCAAAAGCTGCTGTGAGTTGCTTCCCTCCCCCCCCAAGACACCAAGGGGCATTTGCCTCTACCAAGTAGAAATCATGCCTGAAGCCAGACTAAGTTTTATTTCACAGCTATAACTGTATGATTTATACAGCTGCAATCTTCCATGTTTCAGTTTTGATTTAATATTTTTAATTGCTGCTCTGGGAGCAGCAATGCTGAAAGGTGGTCTATAAATCGCTAACAAAATAAGTGTCATGTCTTGCTTTTCTCAAGGTATGTTTTTGGAAACTGGAGGAGCATTTCCAACTTAAAGGTGTAATATGAAGTCAGACTAGTAGGCACTGCTTCAAGTTGAGATCTTGCTTGTCCAAAAATGGTGCCATCAATACAAACTGTTCTGTCCACCTTGGCTTAGTCTGGTGCCATATTTGGTAAATATGAGTACCGTTACATAATTTGGAAACCACATGCCATTGTTGCTTGGTCTTTAAAATACATCCTTAGTCATTACTGTTGCTTTAACATTAGAAACATCCCCATTTTACAACTCAGAAGCCCCTACAGATGTCCCTTGCTGGAAAGAGAGTTGGGAGGTAAAATAGGAAAGCCCAATTTTAATTTTCAGTTTGTGAACAAGTCCAAAGATATTGTGCATGAATGGTTACAAGCTTTTTGATTTTTAGGGGGGAAAAAAGTTCATAACTGTCTAGAACAGTGTATCCCAAACTAGGTCCTGACCCACCAGTAGGTCACAACCTGAGCGTTGGTGGGTCATGAACATGAAAATATATTGAACCCTATGGAAATGGAAACAAACTGAGTCACATGTGTGCATTTACTCAAAGCAGGCAACTGTGACTCAGTCCACTTTAAAGGGCAGGCCAAGAGGAACACACCACCACCAGAATGGTCCTGATCCAATGAACATAGGTCTCAAAAAACACTCAAGAAGGAAGTCTCCCCTCCCCGACAAGAAAAATGTATTGAGCCCTATGGAAACTGAGCCACATGTCCATGTTTACTCATGAGTAGGCAAACATGCCTCAGCTCCTATCAAAGACCGGGGAAAGGGAATGCAAGGCCACCAGATGAACATGGAGCTCAACAAACACTCCCAAAGGCAGTAATCGACCCAGTAGTTTAAAAGGATAAAAACCAGAGGCTTGAGCTGCTGGTAAGGTGAAACTTTTTTTAAAGTCTTATAAAGCTAGGTGTGAGACACCCTCCCCCCAGAGTGATGTTTTAAAAAGTGGAGCCCAGTGCTAAAAGGAACCAATCTAGAAAATGTAGTGCAGTGGTTGCAAACTTTACATGAAGCTTGGGAACCCTGTAAGTTAGTACAGAAATAATTTTACAGGAATCCGTGTACTAGATCTGCAGGGGTTTTTTCCCTTTGGAGAAAAATATCTAGCAAGATGGATTGCTTGCTCTGGAGCAGGAATCCTGTCTCTAGAGGAGGAAACTTTAGGACAGAACTCAACAAATTCCAGGTCACAACAGCAACTCAACATATCTTCACTGTCATAAGGCAGCAACTGAGAGGCATGTAGTTGTTGTTGCAGCTGTTGGGTGCTGTAGCAGAAGGGCAGCAGCAAAAGCCAGCAGGCTGCGATACATGCAAGAGTTGTCTTTGCTGGGAAGAGGAGAGGGGGGCTTGTTTAGGAAGGAGTCTCTTACACTCAGGTGTGTGCATCACAGAAAACCCACATCCTCTCCTCTCACCCACAGGCCCTCTATTTGGGTTGTATGTGCATCTCTCTCTCTCTCCCTTCACCCTAACAGCCAGGGTGGGGGGGGGAAGAGTATTTTATAGCAGATGTCTTTTGTAGTAAGCCGGTTAAGTTCAATGGGACTTTAAACACACATGTGTGTATGCATTGCAGTCTTAATATCATGAAGGTTAACAAAAACAGTTTCTTGAAGCAATCTCGTTTATTTTTGGCCCAAAGCCTTTAAGACCTTATTACTATCTATCACAGTACCATTTGCCAAGTTTTCCTACCATCACAGGAGCTGTAAATTTACTTTTTAATGTTTATATTTAAAATCTAATTTACATCATTCAGTGGTGGCACATGTGTCTTGGGGGGGGGGCCTTAAAATATAAAACCCTGAGAGCTGCAAAACCTGTCTAGCTCCTAAATTTGGGAGCTGGCTTCTAGTTCCAAAGCACATTTGTCATGTGCTGCTTTAAGATCCATTTCATTGTTTCCAATTAAGCATTTTACTAATATAAATAATTGCATCAAGAATAAGCTTGGACTTGCAGAGTTATGTGGAAGGCTTTTCCTCATGACCTGGTATCTACTCAGGTTAATATACCCATTGCAAAAATGGACATTAATAACTGCCCTCAACCATTCATCCTGTGCAGAAATTGCTGGTCTAGGCACAATAATTTTTAGTTCACCACAGGGGAAAAAAGGGTCGTTTGACTCAGATTTTACATACTGACAGCTTCCTTTTATCTTGTAATACATAGATTCTGAATAAGAGGATCAGCAGCTAGACATTTGTTTAAAAAAACATAGCTTTTAAGGTGAAAAAATGTCACCATTCCATTTAATTCTGGTAAGAAGAAAGGACTGTTCATATTAGTTATGGACTAGATGTGTGCCAACACCTGGGACCACCGGCTATCTGTCGGCTAAGGGCCGATATTGTAGTTCTCTCTCAAACTGTTCTGCTGTAAGCGTTCCTTGGATAGCTTCACAGCCTGGGTTAAACACTGAATAAGCACTTCTTTCTCCATTCTTTCTTTCACTAGGGCTCCGAGTTCCCACATAGATCCAATAAAACATAGACAGGACAAAATAAGGCAAACCAAACTCCAGTTCCACGAACAGTCCTAGTAAAACCAGCCAGAGTAGAAACTTGAGAAAGGTCACATTTATCAGAAAATAATGGGCCCACCATGGTGGAGGGGATGCAATAGTTGGGGCCTCAGCACTTTCTCTTCTAAGCTTGGTTTCCTAGGAAATAAAACCAATAAAAGATGCGAAGTTATTCATGCAATAAACATAATGTGTACGGTAAAAGAAAATCCACTTATTTTTAGCCCGGAGAAAAGCAAGTAATTAAGTAGTAGGGAAATATATAACAGGATATCAGAAAGAGAAAGGAATTACCATATTTCATCCTTGGTTGTACGGATAGGACAGGCAATAGTTTTAATTTACAGAGAAGGTGACTATATGTTAGAAAGTTCTAACTATAAGTAGCAATGAAATGGGCATCAGAAGAGGCTACGGAATCTCCTTCCTCAAGGATTTCAAAAGCAGATTGGAAAGGCAACTGCCACAGATGGCTTTAGGTATAAAGTAACTTTCTTCAGGACCAATGTCAAACATAAGTTGATGATCCAACACATTTTTATAACACCAGGAATATTCAAACCCTTGCAACAAAATACCACCATGATGAAGTTTATGACAAGTAATAAATAGTAGAAATAAAAGGACATTCAGAGCAAGAGAATCTTTAAAGATGAGTACTTGGACCAGGGCATTTTAGTTAAAATTCATACAGAATCTAAAGACTTTGACAAATTAATGGGTAGTAAAAGCCAATGCCTACTGAAGTTTCAGAAGGCTGTCACCACAGATTTTTTCCCCAAACCTTTCCCAAGAATTGTAGGTTGCCATATTGGTCCATAAGAAAGACAGCCAAAGTCACAGCCTGCTAACATTTTGACTAAGATCATCCAAAATGTCACAAAGTCATGGACAGCAACTTTCAAGTTCTCCAAAAGCCTTCATCAGGCTGGATGTAAAGCAAACCAAAAGGGGGGGAGGAGAAAAAAAGAAGAAAGTTGAGCATGCCCTAGATCCCCCAAAGTCTGATTTTACCAAGTAAGTGAACTGTCCCCTCTTAGCAGTTGGTCTTTTGCCCAGCTGCTCTGGAATGCCAATCACCCCTAGAGCTCTGTGCCAGCAACAATTCACTGCTGCACTAAAGTCAAAACTTGCCCTCCATTCCTGGATACTAAAAACCTCAGCCTTTGATGGAAGACATCATGAAAAGCAGTATAATGCACATTTGGGCACAGCCCATATGGTGACATACTGAACTCCCTCCTGCCCATATAAAACTGGACCAAGGAGACTTGAATTCAAATTCCTGCTTGTCCATGCAACTCACTGTGGGCAAGCTAAGATCAATCTAGCCGTGACAGGGCTGGTGCAGAGACAACTCACATAAACTACCATGAGCATCTTAGAGGCAGAACGGCAAAAGAAAATTCTCATCAATTAAAAACATATGATGTCTCAGCAGAGACCAAGTACACCAGAAGAACAGCATCAAACCTTTCCTAGAGGGGAAGAGTGGTACTGGCAGAATCCCTCCAAAGGGAAATAAGGTAGGGTTTATAAATACACAAAGGGATTGTCTAATATTGTGCCACTCATTCCTAAAAGTGGGGCAGCTTCATGCTTGAATGCTCCTTCATGAAACACCCTGTTCATGTAGAAGTGTGTGTAATGCAAAAGAGCAAAGAGACTGACTTGCAGATCAGGACTTCCTTGGTCTGAATCTCACCTCTGCCTTTAACTCATTAGGTGACCTGAAGCAAACCCTTTCCTCCTAACCTTGGCTCCCCAGCTGCAATACAAGTACCTTACAGAGTTTACACAATAAGAGAATGCTATATGCCCAGTACAATTGCTTTGGGGAATGACAGGTTGGGGGCCCTAGTCTCTAGAGCAGTGGTTCTGAAACATTTAGCACCAGGACCCACTTTTTAGAATGAGAAACAGTTCAGACCCACTGGAGTGAAGTCATGACCGGAAATGACATTATCAAGTAGGAAAATTTGTAACAATTCTACCAATCCTACCCACCTATACCCAGGAGTAAATCCCATTTACTATCATTGTTAAAAGCATATACACAGTAGCCTGTTAAAAGTACAGATGTGTAACATTTCCTCAAATGCATTAAATGCCTACTGAAGTTGTAGGCATTTACCAGTCACATACCCTGGTAGCAGCAGATCTAATGCATTAAAAATAGAATATTGAAATGAATGGGTACCCATCTAGTGGGTCCCGATTCACAGTTTGAGAAACTGTTCTAGAGCAAGATCCAAGGGCACAAGACACAGCCACCTTGTGCAGCTGAACAGGGGCCCAATCCTATCCAATTTTCCATTGCTGTGCAGCTGCGCCAACGGGGCCTGCACTGCATCCCGTGATGGTGAGGCCTCCTCAACGTGAGGGGAGATTTGTTCTCTTTTCTCAGGGCTGCATTGCAGCTGCACTGGAGCTGGAAAGCTGGATAGGATCTGGCCCTTCCTCTCTAGGTCTGGTAAGTACCGACCACCTGAGAGCCACCATATATGCTGCCCAGAGCTCCAGGACGCAATGAACTCCTTTCCCAACACAAGAAGCCTAAACAGAGCAGCTCTCTCTCTGCCTGCAGGGGCGGTTGTGGGAGGCTGGAGCTCTGCAGGCACCACCAGCTGCTTTTCTGGCTGGGTCATAACTAGCGCTGCTTTGCTGCAGAAGCTGCCAGGTCCCGAGCCTGGCACATGCATGGTCGGGATGGGGAAGGAGCGCCCCTGCCTGTCAGCGCAACTCAGTGGCCCTCCTGTGCAGGTCTACTCAGCAGTCAGTTCCACTGTAGTCAGTGGCCTTACTCCCAGGGAAGTACGGACAGGACTGCAGCCTGAGAGCCCCACCCTCTGCATGTCTACTCAGAAGGCAGTCCCATTCTGGTCAATGGGGCTTCCTCCCAGGAAAGCGTGACCAGACCGCGGCCCAAGAGGCAGCCTTGCGGCGGCCACGCCCTACGCTCGCCGCGAGTCTAGCGCTGCACGTGTGAACGGACCCAGCAAGCGGGGCGAGGCTGCCGCTCAGCAGGCAGCAGCGAGGGAGAAGCGGCCGAGCAGGACGGAGGCGGAGTCTCGCGTGCCGTCGTGTCACCAACCTCGGCCTGGGCCTGTTCCGTCGCTGGCGCCGCCGCGGCCTCTCCCAGGGGCTTCGCCGGGCCAGCGCGGCGGGCAGCGCGGAAGGCGGCCAGTCTCTGCTCCATGGAGGCGGAAGCGCGGCCTCCGCAAGGCGCCGACCGTGCAGTCGCGGCCCCGCTCCGGGAGAGCCGCCCCGAGGGTGGGCCCGGGGGAGGAGCCGCTCGCGCCGGCCAGGTGGCCGCCCTGCCTGCCTGCCTGACGAAGGCGGCGGACCCGGCAGAGCCCTTTCAGACGGCACTGCTGGCCCCTTCCTGGGTGGAAGCCCCATTGACTCTAAGGGACTGACTTCTGAGTAGGCACGCAGAGGAAGGGGCTCGGGCACAGTCCACTCCACGCTTTCCTGGGAGGAAGCCCCATTGACTCTAATGGGACTGACTTCTGAGTAGGCACGCTTTTCAAAGCCTGAAGTGGACAACTAATTGCTGGGGGTCTGCGTTCTACTCGCACTGAATGGCCTGACTGCCCCCTTGATCCTTGGCCCAGCCTCACCGCAGACCCACAAAACCCCTTCTGTCCTTCCTGGCGTGCAACCAAATCGACAGAACGCTTGGTTGTGTTGAATATTTCCCCCCTCTGCGTGTGTTTGCGCTGAATGACTTTAATTTTGATTCCCCTCCCCTGTATCCCCACAGTAAAGGTGTTTGTTGCGCCTTCCCCCACCCCGCGCCTCCCTTGTTTTTTCCAGCTGAACCATTGAGCTATGCCGTAGGCCACTGCACAGGGTTCCAGCACATGAGATGTGTATCTCCCAAGTGCACGTGATAAACATGTTTGAACGTTTAGTCCTTTTTTCATGTGCTTTTTCCCTGCTCAAAACTCATTCACGTGGCTTTTTCAGTTCCTCCCCTCCAGCCCTGCAAATTTCAAATGCTTAGTAGGGTGAACTTGAACAGAAATGACATGCAGGGCTAGGGTTATGTGCCCTATCTCACTGTTTCTTCACTCAATTAATGCTTTCTGAAGGAGCTTCACTTAAGCCATTTCTGCTCAACGTTGCATATACACAACAGGAACCAAATGTGTACACCTGTGGGCTGGACAAAAATGGTTAAAAAAAATAGGGGTTTATCATAGGTTTTTGCATAAGATGTAATAAGAGGGAGGCTATTAATGGATTTGGATTTTAGTACAAAAATTACTAGAAAAGGCACTTTTGTAAGGCCAAAGGACTATGGGAGACTAATGGCTAAAATCTTGCCATTTTAGCATGATTAATCTTTCCGAATGTTCCTAATTATCTGGTTTGTTAAATTACATTTCCAAGTAATTTTACATGGAGCAGTTCTTCCCAAAGGTCATTACCTCTATCACCATTATAATCTTTATCTGGCCAGCCAGAACCTGCCCCCCACGCTCTTTTATGATCAGAAATTATTTGAATAAGTATAACCTATTAAAGACCATAGTGTGTAATAAGCTGACCTATTTGAGTATGTTTGCCAAAGGCTCTCCACTGAAACTAAAATTTCCACGTAGGTTATCTAAAAGTGTCTACTCACTTGAATCAAATGTATTTGCAATAACTTTTCCAGTTTCTAATTCATTTCCTAAGTATTTAATGGCTATGCAGCAAGAGGTCCTAAAGGGTTCCAGTAGAGTACTTGACCTGTTGGCTCACCCTTCATCATTTTTGCCCTATGTTTGTGGCTCATGATGGGAAATTCATGTTTTTTTCATTTGCTTTGCAATGCATTTGTTATTTTATTTAATAAGTAATGAAAATAATTGGAGAGGAAGTGATTTTTATTAACGTTTTATGTACTGAAATGTTTGCAGTTGTGCTGCAGACAAGGAAGCTCTGGATCTTTGAGGGATACTGTCAAACGCTAAATAGTAACATGGTTTTTAGATCTTTAGATCTGTTGACCAAATAGAGAACATTTAAAATGTTCATATTAGATGCTTCAGCTCCCACCATAATCCAGAACACAGTAATGATTTTAATACAGACCACTGTTGTGATGTTTGGAGAATGGTGGTGGAATTCTCAGTGAAGTGGCTCATACCAGAAAATTAAAGAGATACAGTATGTACAGACGCAGGGCCCAACCCTATCCAGCTTTCCAGCATTGATGCAGCTACAATGCAGCCCCAAGGCAAAGGAACGAACATTTCCTTACCTGGAGGAGGCCTCTGTGACTATTCCCCCACTGCAGGATGCAGCACAACACCCCCTTGGCACCGCTGCATTCCTGCTGGAAAATTGGATAGGATTGGGCCTTTAGGTGGCAATCCTATACACTTTTAGCTGTAAGTCCCATGGGCCCAATAGAACTGAATCAGTATGCATAGGATTGCACTATGTTGTCAAGGTAAATAGATCACACTTGCACACATAAATACGTGAACATAAGAGAGGCCATATATGCTTATTGCTAACATTTGGTACATGTATAGTTAACTCAAGGTAACACTTAAAGTAATGAAATGCTGTGCTATAACTTAGGTTTAGCAGTTTTTTCACTGGGGAGTCTGGGAAATTAAAACGAGACCATATATCATAGAAATCAAATACTGTGTTTGAATGTTATTAAGTGGAGTTGGAAATTCATCCACATCTCTTAGAGCAGTAGTTCTCAAACTATAGGGTAGTTCCTCTTGAGATGTGCAAAATACCTGGAAAGGCAGGCCACAGAGTTCGAGCAGCAGGTGGATCTGTGCTTCCATTAGTGATCTGAAGTTTGATTGTTCATTGCTCCCTAGAACATCCTGGTTTATCAACACTGGGTGTGTGAAAATTACTGCCCCCCCCCACTCTCCCATCACCCCAACCTGCAGTTGTCAGGGGTTGGAGGAGATTAGTGTTGGATAAGTCTCCCAAATCTCAAATCCTTGCCCTCAGTTACAGACTGTATAAATGCTAAGCAAGATCATCGTTTGGTAGACAAGCATCTGCTTTGCATAATCCCCCAACATTTTCAGGTAGGGCAGAGAAAAAATTCTGCTCTGAAAATTTGGAGAGCTGCTGCCAGCCAGGGTGGACAGTACTAAGCTAGTTGAACCAATGACTCAGTATAAGGCAGTTTCTTTTGTAGTACTGTATGCAAGGTAGTCTGCAAATTGGACTATGGAATAGATGATTGATGCTCATGTTGTTTTGTTTTGTGAAGAAGAAGGATGGCCTGACGGTACAGTAAATTTAGAAGGGGGCCTTGTGCTCAAAATTTTTGAAAATCACGGCTTCAGAGAGAACTCAATATGTACTTCATCCTTGTGATTGCTTTGTGCCTTCTGTTCACACCTTGAGTAGCAACTAAGCATTTGATTAGTAGCCATTTCCAGCTACTGCGGTGTGTTCAGATGCTGCATCCTCCCAAAAGTATTTGGCAAGGAATTAGGAGTATTCCCAAACAATCGGGGTCGGTTCAACACTTTGACTTTATAAATTCTTTGCTTATGGCCTCATCCTGAAAGTGGTAATTAGGTTTTACATCACCTCTGACTATAATTCCTGAATTGGGGAGGCAGCTACTTGGTTTCAGAGAAATTTTTATCACTCAGAATTACCAGGTGGAATGTAAGCACTGGAAGGTTCATAAAGTTCCTTCCTCACTTTAAGCTGACCGAACAGTAAGAGACTTGCTCAAATCCCCAGGTTTACATTTCAACCAAGTCATCAGCTGCTGTTCGATCATTGTGACTGTACTGGTGAATAAAGGCCTGAAGAAGCCATTTATTAAGTTCTGTACAGCTTCTCCCAGAGGTTTAGCCCAATCAAAGACAAATCATTTAGGGCTTGCTGTTCTGTAGCTCTGCTGGCCACACATTTTGTCTATTCCAGCCAATTTTGTGCATGTCAAACTGTTCCGAAATAATATTAATGATGAGCAAATCTCATTTGTTTTCTTGGGTACAGATGGATTCATCTAATTTATTGAGAAACTGCCTCCTGTGTGACATGTATATCTATGCACCCTGACTTGCTAAATGCTTCCAATAAAAAGAGACAGCTGATTATTAAATTAATGATCTAGCTTCATTAGTTCAGTGCAGCTGAGGGAGCTATGTCTGCATTAGAAGAAGTTGGCATGGCTGTTTGTGCAAAGGACTGCACCTTTGTATGTGGACTTACCTCTTAAGAACATAAGAACAGCCCCACTGGATCAGGCCATAGGCCCATCTAGTCCAGCTTCCTGTATCTCACAGCGGCCCACCAAATGCCCCAGGGAGCACACCAGATAACAAGAGACCTCATCCTGGTGCCCTCCCCTACATCTGGCATTCTGACTTAACCCATTTCTAAAATCAGGAGGTTGCGCATACGCATCATGGCTTGTACCCCATAATGGATTTTTCCTCCAGAAACTCGTCCAATTCCCTTTTAAAGGCGTCTAGGCTAGACGCCAGCACCACATCCTGTGGCAAGGAGTTCCACAGATCGACCACACGCTGAGTAAAGAAATATTTTCTTTTGTCTGTCCTAACCCGTCCAACACTCAATTTTAGTGGATGTCCCCTGGTTCTGGTATTATGTGAGAGTGTAAAGAGCATCTCCCTATCCACTCTGTCCATTCCCTGCATAATTTTGTATGTCTCAATCATGTCCCCCCTCAAGCGCCTCTTTTCTAGGCTGAAGAGGCCCAAACGCCGTAGCCTTTCCTCATAAGGAAGGTGCCGCAGCCCTGTAATCATCTTAGTCGCTCTCTTTTGCACCTTTTCCATTTCCACTATGTCTTTTTTGAGATGCGGCGACCAGAACTGGACACAATACTCCAGGTGTGGCCTTACCATCGATTTGTACAACGGCATTATAATACTAGCCGTTTTGTTCTCAATACCCTTCCTAATGATCCCAAGCATAGAATTGGCCTTCTTCATTGCCGCCGCACATTGGGTCGACACTTTCATCGACCTGTCCACCACCACCCCAAGATCTCTCTCCTGATCTGTCACAGACAGCTCAGAACCCATCAGCCTATATCTAAAGTTTTGATTTTTTGCCCCAATGTGCATGACTTTACACTTACTGACATTGAAGCGCATCTGCCATTTTGCTGCCCATTCTGCCAGTCTGGAGAGATCCTTCTGGAGCTCCTCACAATCACTTCTGGTCTTTACCACT
This sequence comes from Tiliqua scincoides, assembly GCF_035046505.1. Classification (NCBI taxonomy): domain Eukaryota; kingdom Metazoa; phylum Chordata; class Lepidosauria; order Squamata; family Scincidae; genus Tiliqua; species Tiliqua scincoides. The sequence continues at coordinate 241,982,624 of NC_089821.1, forward strand.
CGGAAAAGTTTGGTGTCGTCTGCAAACTTTGCCACTTCACTGCTCAACCCTGTCTCCGGGTCATTTATGAGGAGGTTGAAAAGCACCGGTCCCAGGACAGATCCTTGGGGCACACCGCTTTTCACCTCTCTCCATTGTGAAAATTGCCCATTGACACCCACTCTCTGCTTCCTGGCCTCCAACCAGTTCTCAATCCACAAGAGGACCTGTCCTCTAATTCCCTGATTGTGGAGTTTTTTCAGTAGCCTTTGGTGAGGGACCATGTCAAACGCCTTCTGAAAGTCCAGATATATAATGTCCACGGGTTCTCCTGCATCCACATGCCTGTTGACCTTTTCAAAGAATTCTATAAGGTTCGTGAGGCAAGACTTACCCTTACAGAAGCCATGCTGACTCTCCCTCAGCAAGGCCTGTTCGTCTATGTGTTTTGAGATCCTATCTTTGATGAGGCATTCCACCATCTTACCTGGTATGGATGTTAGGCTGACCGGCCTATAGTTTCCCAGGTCCCCCCTCTTTCCCTTTTTAAAAATAGGCGTGACATTTGCTATCCTCCAATCTTCTGGCACCGTGGCCGTTTTGAGGGACAAGTTGCATACCTTAGTCAAGAGATCTGCAACTTCATTCTTCAATTCCTTAATAACCCTTGGGTGGATGCCATCAGGGCCCGGTGACTTATTGATCTTTAATTTATCAATGAGGTCTGAAACATCTTCTCTTTTAACCTCTATCTGACTTAACTCCTCGGTTAGGAGGGGCCATTCGGGCAGCGGTATCTGCCCGAGGTCTTCTGCCGTGAAGACAGATGCAAAGAACTCATTTAATTTCTCTGCCATCTCTAAGTCTCCTTTTATCTCCCCTTTCCCTCCCTTACCATCCAGAGGGCCAACCGCTTCTCTGGCGGGTTTCCTGCTTCTAACATATTTGAAGAAGCTTTTATTATTCCCCTTAATGTTGCTAGCCATGCGTTCCTCATAGTCTCTCTTGGCCTCCCATATCACCTTCTTACATTTCTTTTGCTACAGTTTATGTTCCTTTTTATTCTCCTCACTAGGGCAAGACTTCCATTTACGGAAGGAAGCTTCCTTGCATTTCACAGCCTCTCTAACTTGGCTGGTTAGCCATGCGGGCACCCTCCTGGATTTAGTGGAACCCTTCTTTCTTTGTGGTGTACACCTCTGCTGGGCCTCTATTACTGTTGTTTTAAGCAGCTTCCATGCACTCTGGAGAGATTGGACTCTTTTTACCCTCCCTTTCAACCTCCTTCTAACCAGCCTCCTCATTTGAGGGAAGTCCGCCTGTCGGAAGTCAAGGGTTTTTGTTAGAGATTTGCCTGGTATTCTTCCCCCAACGTGCACGTCAAAACGGATCGCAGCATGATCACTGTTCCCCAATGGCTCAGTAACGTTTACATCTCTAACCAGGTCCTGCGTACCGCACAATATTAAATCCAGAGTCACCTGTCCTCTGGTGGGCTCCGTGACTAGCTGATCTAAGCCACAGTCATTTAGCACGTCAAGAAGTCCGGTTTCCTTATCGTGACCAGAACACAAATTGACCCAGTCAATATGAGGATAATTGAAGTCCCCCATGATTACAACCCTGTCCCTCCTTGTCACCTCCCTGATCTGTTTCCTCATTTCAAGGTCCCCATCAGATTTCTGGTCTGGAGGACGATAGCACGCCCCCAGTATTACATCGCTGCACAAGCCTGGTAATTTAACCCACAGAGATTCTACGGTGGAGTCGGACCCACCTTCAATCTCTACTTTGCTGGATTCTATCCCTTCCTTAACATAAAGGGCCACCCCACCTCCAACACGCCCCTGCCTGTCCCTCCTGTAGAGTTTATAGCCCGGGATTGCGGTATCCCACTGATTCTCCGCATTCCACCAGGTTTCCGTTATGCCCACTATGTCAATATTTTCCCTTGTCACCAGACATTCCAGTTCTCCCACCTTTGCTCGTAGACTTCGGGCATTCGCATAAAAGCATTTATACACGGAATGCCCCAGGATGGGCTGCTTATTCGCTCCTTTGTCCCCGCATCCTCTCATTGTGCCAAATCGTCTATCACATCCCATCACCCTACCTTACCCAATTTCTTCTCCTACCCTGCCTTTGTCTTGTTGTTCTCTAACCTCCCCATCCTCATCCCATAGGGATGAGGAGTCCCGAACCGGATGCCCCTCGGCTCCTGTCGGCCTTCCCCCAGGGATCAGTTTAAAAGCTGCTCTGCCACCTTTTTAATGTTATGCGCCAGCAGTCTGGTTCCATTCTGGTTCAAATGGAGCCCGTCCCTCTTGTACAGGCCCCGCTTGTCCCAAAACGTTCCCCAGTGCCTAACGAATCTAAACCCCTCCTCCCTACACCACCGTCTCATCCACGCATTGAGACCCCTGATCTCCGCCTGCCTAGCTGGCCCTGCGCGTGGAACAGGTAGCACTTCAGAGAATGCTACCTTGGAGGTCCTGGCTTTCAGCTTCCTGCCTAAAAGCCTAAATTTGGCCTCCAGGACCTCCCAGCTACACTTGCCCACGTCGTTGGTGCCGACATGCACCACAGCCGCTACCTCTCCCCCAGCACTGTCTACTAGCCTGTCTAGACGAGAAGTGATGTCCGCAACCTTCGCACCAGGCAGGCAAGCCACCATGCGGTCCTCACATCTGTCGCAAACCCCCCTCTCTATGTTTCTAATAATCGAATCCCCCACTACAAGAAGCCCCCAACCCCCCTCCCGCCGAGGAGTATTCCGAGTGCGCTCGGATACGGGCCCATCCCCTGGAGAAGGGGTCCCCCCTAGGGGATTGTTTCCCTCCTCTCCAGGATGACGTCCTCCAGTCCCGAGACTTCCCACCCGGGCAGCCGAGGAGCTGCACGCCTGAGGTTGGGACGAAGCCTGATCGTCCCCGGAAGTCTCCCCACGGTCCTCCTCTGGCTGCCTGCGCTTCTCCAGGTCGGCCACCAAGGCTTCAAGGGAGCGGACGCGTTCCCTGAGAGCCTGGAGCTCCTTGCACCGAGGACAAACCCATGACTTATGCCCCAGAGGCATATAATCATACATGTGGCACTCGATGCAGAACACTGGATAGCCCCCACCCTGCTGCTGGCTGTCTGACTGCATAGCTTTTTTGTTGTTGTTGTTGTTGTTGTTGTTGTTTTATTTAGGGGTCCTTTTAAAAACCGTACACTGGATAGCAGCCCTTTTCTCAAGGGAAGAGGAAGGGCAGTGTATGGGGCCCTGGCCTCCTCGCCCTGCTGCTGAACTCGCCCAGATGCTAAACTCTCGTGCCTTACCTGGCACTTAGTTCCCGAGGCACTTGGTTCCCAGAGGCCACACGCGTCTGCAGAGAGCCTCACGCGATGGCATTTGGGTTTGTTTAATTATTTATTGCTCTCTAGATCCTGTGTCCCAATTTACTGACCTGTTTAGGTTATGTTCTAACTTAGATTAAGTTTAACCTAGGTTAAGTATAGGTTTAATTTAAACAAGTAGAAAAACCTGCTTTCCACTTTATCCTCCTCCCTTCCTTCGATTAGGTGCTACCTTAGGTGCAGCTAACTTTCAACTTTGATTTAAATGCCTGACCCTTGGGCTCTACTCACGAGTAGGACTCTGCTCTTACTCACGAGTAGCCCTATGTACCTCCCTTAGGTGCTAACTTTCAATTTTGATTTAAGGTTGCTTTAAAGGTAAGGTTAAGGTTAGAAGACAGGGAGTTAGAAAGACAAAGCGTTAGAATGAGTACACTTACCTCCTCCTCCTGCTCCTCCTCCTCTCCTTCTCCAAAACTCAGAGGTCTCCTTGCCTTCTCCTCGCCCAGATGCTAAACTCTCGTGCCTTACCTGGCACTTAGTTCCCGAGGCACTTGGTTCCCAGAGGCCACACGCGTCTGCAGAGTCTTGTGACTTTACATCTTTGGAACTGTGGAGATGTGTTTGAAATCAGGCCTCCTAGAACTCCATCAGTGGTGACTTCATTTTTAAAGACTAAGGGTGTAATCCAAAAGTGCTCTTGGGCCGATGCAAGTCCCTTGCGCCGGCCCAGGAGGGTCGGCACATTTGTGCCTCCTTGAGAGGAAGCTGGGCCGACGCTCCAAGAAGCACCAGCCTGCGGAGGCTGAGGCTAGCCTCCGCATCGGCTTCCTCTCTCAGGCTTGTGTCGGCCCAGCTGTGCCAACGCAAGGAGAAAAGGTAGGTGGGAGGGAGGCGGGAGGGAGGCGTTCTTGAGCAGGGGGAGGATGGGTGGTGGGTGGCCGGGGAGTGGGAGGCTGGGCTGGGATCCAGCAATTATACATAGGGCTGCCGTGGCATCCAACACACACTGGGTAGCGTGCAACGGCTCTTCCCTGGGTAAGGGAAGTAGCCCCACAATGGGGCTACTTGATTCTGCAGAGGCTCTTGAGCTGGCACAGAATCAAGGAGTCCCATGTCAGATCACGTGGCCTGACACAGGTCTCAGGATCCAGTAATTTCCATTGAGCACAGCAGGACTTACCAGTACTTCTGAGTGGACATGCATAGAATTGTGCTAATGGTCTTTTCCATCTCTTGGAATTTGCTGTAAATACATTCCTGCTGTGTGTATGAAACATTCTCTGGCATTGAGGGTAATGAGGCAGCTCCTGTTCTCACCAAGCATACTGTTTAGATTGAGGTCATTGATTGGGAAAAATATGTGGAGTGGGATATTTCCCCAATTACTGTGTATTGAAATGTTCCACTTTTCACATACAAAGGGCAGAAATAGCAGAGTTTTAATGAAACTGATTTAGTGTGAAAAGATTTGTTAACTTTTATGAAAACCTTTTATAAGAAACATGTTGATAAATATGCTCTTTCTGGTAGTGTTGTCAGCTGTAAATGTCAGATATTATTCTACCCAAGCTGGCAAAACAGAGGAAAGTGATCAAGCCCTTGGGATATCTTTAAGTGATGTCATTCTACAAACACATTGGAATGTTTTGTTCCATTTTGATGCAATTCAAACAGCGAAAGGCCACAGCACTTCAGCACTCAGAATATTGCTTTTCTTGCTTTTGGATGAAATTATATCTATGAAATAATGTCGATATATCACTTTTGACTTAAAGTCATCTGTTTCTTATTCCCCTCAAATGAAGCATTTTGGCAAAAAACTGCAGAAGGGGATTTGTTAATTGTCTGTGGCTCGTATCTGCATTCTGCTCACCCCTACACACACACACACACACACAGCGTTTACATGAGGGTTTCACAGAGGATGTGTACCTGTTTCTGTGTAGAATTTTGCAAATTGGAAAGGCATTCTGGAATTTCTGACTGTGAAAACAAAGCACTGCATCTAGTTTTCTCACCACAACTCTTCCAGGTATTCAATTAAAAGGAATCATGTCAAACTTGAAGATCATGTCAATTTTTATTTAATTCTATATTTGTATTTAATTTTGATGTTTGTTCAATAAATACATAGTTAAAGAAGTATATTCGAATTACTTTTAAAATGGGATTTTGCTCCATTCAGAAGGACCAAGCATTATTTTAAAAAAGAAAAAGGGAAAAGAGCATAGAGTTCTTTTTTGCTTTTTTCTGCTTCTTTCAAGCAGCTCAATTTCGTATCAGTGGAGATATGTAAATAATACTATATATTTAAAGGTTTGCTCTAATGAGACAGTGCAAGTGAAACACCTTTGACATCCAAAAACTGTTATGTAAATGTTTTAATATTTGTCATGCTGAATAGCTTCCAGTTCAATTGACCTTACAGAAGCCCAGAAGGCAGGCATGGTTTTTCTATAAAAGGGATAACTGTGTGGTTATTTGTTTTTTAAAAAATGCCCACTTTAGATTTCTTTGAAGAGTTTGCTTCAGACATCATTTTATATGGAATTCCACTGGGTAAGAAATATTAAAATTATGTTAGTGATTTATTTTACTACAGAAATCCTCCTAAGCTTCCTCTTTATGACACTTTTACAGCACAGGTTTCACTATTTAGCTAGTGCATGTCCTATTAGACCTCTCTGCATACTTATCTCTGGGTAAAGGAACAATTGTAGGAGTAGGAGTTTTTCAAAATAAAGTTACATGAACACATAAAGTTACCATTATCACATACCCTAAAATCACATAGCTATTTGCATGATTAAGTTAGGAAAGAGAACAATGATGATGGTATATAAAAATTCTTTATGAGCAGCAAGGATTACGTCTGCTCACTATTGAAATAGTAGCTGTTACCTTCAATTGATGTTTGGCTCAGATTAATGTGAAACACTATTTTAATGAATAAGTTTATGATGTATTCACAATTTAGGGATGCTAGATCACAGCCTGAAACTGGATTTTGTAAAATTTGGACATTTATTATTGGAATTGATTCATGCCTGCTGATTTACAGCACAATCCAATATTGTACTGGAACAGGCAGGCCAGGAGGGGGGCCTGAAGTGGCTCAGCTGGAGGCAAGAGGAAACTCTTCCTTTTACCCATGGGTACGCTACCACAGCCCCAATGGGTTTCCTCAGACTTGCGCCACCTCCAGAAGTGGCATAAGTCAGAGAAGAGTGAGCGGCTTGCAGCCACTCCGCACTGCTCAGGGAACGGGGTTGAGATCTGGCTTAACAGCTGGGTCCCAGCCCTGCCGCCCGCCCCCGGGACCGCCCTCTGTCCTCCCTCCCCTCATCTGGAATGCCTCCCTCCTGCCTTCTCCCCGCCCACCCCAGGCCCCTGCGTCGGCGAAGTTCAGCCAACCCAATCCTCCTTCCCCAAGTCGGTGCCGACACTGGATGTAGCCTCTGCAGGCTGGTGTGCGTTCCTGCGCAGGCCCAGCCGACTTTTAAGGAGGTGCAAATGTGCTTTGGGACTTGTGCTGGCCCAAGGCACAGTCAGGATTGAGCTGTAAAACACATCCCAGGAGGCTTGTGCTGTATCCAGCGCAGGATTGTGGCCAGCAGCAGCTTAGCCAGAGGCAAGTGGAAAATTTTCCCCTTACCCCTGGGTAAGGGCTGCTGGCCCCAATGGGTCTCCTTGAACTTGCACCACCTCCTGAGGTGGCACAAGTCTGAGGAGAGCAGAACAGCTTGAAGCCACTCCGTTCTCCCCAGGGACGGGGGTTGGGATCCGGCATAACTGCTGGATCCCAGCCCCGCCTCCGGCTCCTCGCACACGCGCCCCTGGGGATGCCCACCGCCCTCCCTCCCCCTGCTCAGGAACGCCTCCCCGCCTCCCCCACGCCTACCTGTCACCCTTGCATCGGCTCATCCGAGCCAATGCAAGGAGCCGGGAGGAAGCCAGCACGGGGGAGTACTTCTGGGAGCACCAGCCTGGCTTCCTCCCAAGGAGGCACAGATTTGCTTTACGGCACATTTGCAGCCCTCCTAGGCCGGCCCAAGGGACTAGGGCCAGCTGAAGACAAGGATTGGTTTGCATCCTTAATTTAACAAGGTATCTTAGCATGACTGGAGCATGTACAGTAATTAGAGAGTAATTTTCAGTGAGTTTTCTGAGGCAAACTGATATTTTGTGGAAAGTTTATACATATATGAGTATTTTTGGAATATAATAATATTTGGAATATTGTCTAAAAGTTTTGGGTACACTTTTTATTTTAGTAATGTTTATGTTTCATTTTATTTCTTCTCATTTGGATCAATGTGTCATATTAAGTGTATCCACTCAATTTTAAAAATCATAAAATACAAACAGATGTGCTGAGAAAAAATTTCAACGTAAAACATGTTCAGGATGGCTTACGATGATAAAAGACTAAAAGCAACTACCCAGCTGGCCTTGATGGATCTTCTCAGATCTGCACCTGCTATTGAGTGGGCACAGATTTGAGGAGACCCATGTTGGGTCTCCTGAGCTGGGAGGGGGGTTAGGATATGGCAACAGGGCATGCCACCATCTCTGCCTCCACCTGCCCTGCTCCCTCCCCGTCCCACCTTTCCCCTACTACAGAATGCCTCCCCCGTCCTCACTCACCATCCAGCACTCGACCAGAGTTCTGGGTGGCATTTGTCCATCCTCCGCCCAGCAGTTACTCAGCACGGGTTCGCACTGAGCCAGCACCGGTGCCAGCCCAGCAGTAAGTGTTGCAGGCATACCATACAGCATGTTTATAACACTGCACGCTGGCACTGGGTCGGTGCAGGCCTATTAGAATCAGGCCCTAAGCCTGCAATCATAGACATAAGGACCTAAGAGTAAGTTCATCTGCACACAGTACAACTTACTTCCAAAAAAGCATGTACAGAATTATGCTGTAAAACACATCCCATTAGTAATTTAAAAGACTGGGTGAATAAAAAGATATTTGCCTGGCACTCGTAGATGCCAAGTGAACCTTTCTAGAGCAGTGCCTTTCAACAGTGCACAATGGTGTGCTGTGAGCGATCTATAGATGTATCACAGGAGTTTGGGGGAGGGCTAATTTATTAGTAGGGCTATTGGGGGATGTGAGCCCCCGCTGGCAGTATAGTGTGCCTTGACAGTTTTAGCACTTTATCAATGTCCTGTGAGATGAAAAAGGTTGAAAATAGCTGCTCTAGAGGGAATCCCAAATTGGAGTACCAGAGTCAAGAAGGTCCTGTTTAGTGATTTGAGGAATATGTTGCCCAACCAGCATACAGCAGGCTGAGGTGAAACCAACTGTACAGACAGTCGGCACTTGGCATTTTTAGAGGCATCAGTGAAGTCATTTGCAGTCTAAGAGATGCACTCTGGCTCATACAACAATGCAATATGTTGTGTGGCACATCTCTTGGATTGTGGAGTTTCAGCTACTTGGCACAGCAAAATGTCTTGGCCAGTCCTAGCTAGACATGGAAGTGTCCAATCCATATATAATTGGACCAAGGTTTTCATATTAAATATTATCTGCATATCAACATATTTGTATGATTTGGTAGCTACATGTGCTGATCTCATCCCATTGTAGTACATGGGGATACAATATTTTTAATAATAATCACTTACAGAGCATGCTGAATAGCTTTCGTTCATTGCCCTCACAACAGCTCAAGAGGTAGGATGTTTTATCGTAATAAATGCCTATTGGTGTCTCCCCTAAAAATGGCCACATAATGGTTCATTATGGTTCTCCTCTCCAGTAACATGTAATGAAACAAGACATTACAAGATGTTACAGCATCGGACTGTTTTCCTGCCTCCCTCTCCAACTTTTCACTGGCTACTTGCAGGAGGAGGAAGACCACAGAACATGATGATATCACATGGTAGCTCTTCTTGAACTAGCCATTACCAGGAAGGTGTGAGTTGGTGGCAAACACAAGGTTCTTGTAAGGCCTTATTTGGCACTAAGAGTGGAATGCATGAGAACATAAGAACAGCCCCACTGGATCAGGCCATAGGCCCATCTAGTCCAGCTTTCTGTATCTCACAGCGGCCCACCAAATGCCCCAGGGAGCACACCAGATAACTTCATCCTGGTGCCCTCCCTTGCATCCGGCATTCTGACATAGCCCATTTCTAAAATCAGGAGGTTGCAAATACACATCATGGCTTGTACCCCATAATGGATTTTTCCTCCAGAAACTTGTCCAATCCCCTTTTAAAGGCATCCAGGCCAGATGCCATCACCACATCGTGTGGCAAGGAGTTCCACAGACCAACCACACGCTGAGTAAAGAAATATTTTCTTTTGTCTGTTCTAACCCGCCCAACACTCAATTTTAGTGGATGTCCCCTGGTTCTGGTGTTATGAGAGAGTGTAAAGAGCATCTCCCTATCCACTCTGTCCATCCCCTGCATAATTTTGTATGTCTCAATCATGTCCCCCCTCAGGCGTCTCTTTTCTAGGCTGAAGAGGCCCAAACGCTGTAGCCTTTCCTCATAAGGAAGGTGCCCCAGCCCAGTAATCATCTTAGTCGCTCTCTTCTGCACCTTTTCAATTTCCACTATGCCTTTTTTGAGATGCAGCGACCAGAACTGGACACAAAACTCCAGGTGTGGCCTTACCATAGATTTGTACAATGGCATTATAATATTAGCCGTTTTGTTCTCAATACCTTTTCTAATGATCCCAAGCATAGAATTGGCCTTCTTTACTGCCACCGCACACTGGGTCGACACTTTCATCGAGCTGTCCACCACCACCCCAAGATCTCTCTCCTGATCTGTCACAGACAGCTCAGAACCCATTAGCCTATATGTGAAGTTTTGATTTTTTGCCCCAGTGTGCATGATCTTACTCTTACTTACATTGAAACGCATCTGCCATTTTGCTGCCCATTCTGCCAGTCTGGAGAGATCCTTCTGGAGCTCCTCACAATCACTTCGGGTCTTCACCACTTGGAAAAGTTTGGTGTTGTCTGCAAACTTTGCCACCTCACTGTTCGTGTTGATGGAGGATGGGACTTGGGAAACTGCTTTGTGAGAGGTGCTATTTGCAAAACACGTCTATCTAGCTGAGTTTTTAAAAAAGGGAGGTTTGATCTTTGCTAAAAGCTATTGTTGGGAGCCTGTGTCCTTGAAGATATAGTCCAATCAGACACATTTCCCTGTTTAGCCCATTCTGCACAGATTGCTGGGGTGGACAGTTTTATTCGAGCAAGCACATTTCTGCTTCTACATAAAGGGATAATGTTCTGATGGGGAAATACTTCACTTGCATTATTATGGCCTTCTGAGCAGATTATCTGCCAAATCCAACAAATGTTTGTGGCAGCTTTGCACAGCTGCTATAAGGAGCAGATAACAGTTGTCTGAGTTAATACCTGCTATTATGAATGATCCTCTTTCTCTGGACCCAAAGGAGAATGTAGGGAGGATCAATGAGTAAGTATGGCATGCTTTACCCTTGCCACCCTTGCTATCATTATGCTTTTGATGCAAATCCAATTTATCATACCAGAAAACATGCACCTGCCTAACCTTAAATGTAGAATTGGCCCTGTTGCCTTCCTGGATGCTAGACCAGGGGCTTTGATGTTCACTCCTAAGTACTTGGCGGAACAGAATGCCAAACAACGATTTGATCATTCTCATTTTAAAATCCCAAAGTAAACATCCTTTTTGGCTGGCTGGTCACCATTTTTACTTCTCCATTTGCTTTTTGTTACACTTTATAGGATAATTTTTCTCCACTGTCAGGATGCTACAAATGTTTGACACTTCTCTGTTTCTGTCTTTGAGATTTCCAAACAAGTGGTTCTGCAAGAGTAATGAAAGCAAGTGAGAAGGATGCAGCTGATAAAGGAGGAACATTTTATGTATATTCAAAGGGCAGAACAAAAACAGAAAACCCATTCCTAAAAAACCATCTGCTACCCCAGGGTAGCCAACCCACAGCATGCCATGTGACACTTTTTACATGGAGAATCTTGAACAGGCCACTCCACCTTAACATAACATCCCCTCCAATGATTGCCAGAAATGGTATAAAAATTGTGCAGTTCTGAATTATTTCTGTATACAAAAATATGCCACATATACAATCACTTATCATGAGACTCCCTGGGGGCTTGCATGCAGCTTACCTTGAGGCCACCACTACATCGGGCACCGCCAATTTGAGGCTTGAGTTACCCACCTGTCACCTTGCACTGTTTACAGCCCTGCTGCCTTCACAGTCTGTTGGGGATGGGCTCTGTGGCAGGAAACACTGCCATTAACTCCATGAGGCTGCCACCACTTCCAGCATGAAGCTGCCACCGTCTCCCAGCATTGGCCCACCATTTGAAGGGCTGTATGCCTGCCATTTTCTAGTAGCAGGCTGCCATGGCTAGCACCATCTCAGTATCCCACATTGGGAGGCCTAGCTATTTCATGGACTTGCACCTTACAGCATATGGGGCAAGCTCCACAGTACAGAGAGCAATCACCAGCTTCACCAGCTGAAAAGGAAGGCAGCGATCTGCTCAGGGCAATGGGGAGTAAGAAGCTGGATACTGTCGGAGCAATCTAAATTGAAATTGAGTTCCTGGAGAGTAACTCAGTTGCCATTTGTCTGCGCACCTCCAGGGACCAGGGGGGCAATGTGCACATGTCCTTTATTAGAGCTGGAACCATAAATGAGTGACTAAAACTAGCCAGCTTCTTATAAGGACTGTTCCTGGTTCCAGGTGCTCCTGCTCCAATTGGTTGTTTGGAAGAGGGAAAGCCTAGATTAGCCCTGGACCTCTCTTCTGCCGAGGTCAAACGGATGACCTTGACCAATGAAAAAGAGGGTGCCAAATTCAGTGAGATGTTGTTTACCTCCTGGCCTTTTGTTCAGCTAGGCAGCGGTGTCAGTCATGCTGGCACTTTCAATCCATATCTCAGCCGCTCCTGTGCACAGGTGAGAGGGGTCAGAATGACAGCAGTGTGCTGTGCTGACCCTTCCTAGCCAGTGCCATATTACACCCAATGTGGGAGGGGGGTTCTATTAAGGGGAAGAGTCCCCATTCGTCACAATGTCATATAAAAAGAACTGTTCCTGGAGTCTTTTTTTGGAGCCAAATGACACGTTGCATTACATGCAACATTAACTGACAAACTTAACACTAGAAGTATGCCAAAATTGCACATTAAGTATAAAAACACAGTTGCATGGGTGGGTATGGATCTTGATCCAGCTCAGGAGCACAGAACACATATGGGTGGTAGTGGTGATGAACAATTTCCCCCTATGCCACTGTCCTGCAAAAACTCTCTCCTAAAGCAGCTGACTGCTGCAAATTGTTGCTTTGGGAGCACATAGCCACTTCATGAAGATTTTCAGTAGGAAAGTGGCATTAACCCTTCTTCCCATGTGTTACTGTCTCAGATTGGATGATGGACACAGGGTGGCTTTTTTTTTTTTTTTACATTAAGAGATTTTCAACTCTGTCAGAGAAGCCTTCCCATGATCAAAAGCAGACAGAAATTGTGGCCAAATCCCTCAATCTGTTCTTGTTCAGGGCATCTATGCCAAGAGCATGAAAGTGGCTCAGACACTGAGGTACTCCTGATAAAGGTCTATTGGTCCCCACTCTGACCTGCTTCTGGTAATCTGCAGACACCAGGCTTATTATTCCATCCCCTGTTCCGGGCTTACCTCTGGCAGCCTCCTAATGTCCGCTGGTGTGCGCAGGAAGGCTCTCGCTTTCCCCCCAGTGCACCAGCAGCATGTGCAGCCACAAAGTGCTTTATGGCTGCTTTGCTGCAGCCTGCATTAGCAGAACACAAGTTCCGCTGGCACTAGTCTTTGACAGGATTGGGCTGTAAAATACAGTATATTTATTTCTCTTTGAAGAAATGACCTATTAAGCCATGTAATGTGTGAAAAAGTCCTTGGATTGGTTTGGGAAAGTAAACTTGAACTACTTTGTTGTTTCTGGATAATTATAGCAAGTGAATATGGAAGAAACTGACGTTTCTTGAACAGTGAAACCTCTTCTTCAAGGCTAGCATTACATCTGACATGTTTTAATCAAACAGTATTGCTCTTTAAAGGAACTTTAAGGATCTTCTTTCTTTTCTTTTGTTCTCTTAATAAATTCAGTCATTTTAAAAAAGACTTTTTAGAAAAAAAAACACTTTTTAATATAAAAATCTTAAAAGCTAGTTCCAAGATAAGTTACTTTGAAAGTTGAAGAGGCTTTGTTTCAAAGAGGGTGATTTTGAAATGCACTAAACCGGTATTTCATCAAAACAAATTGTTACTGTTAAATGCAACATTGGTCCTGGTGTTGTGGTTTAATATTAAACTATTATGAGGAAGAATACAACAACATTGAATTATTCCCATCATTATTTCTATTGCTAGCAAATTTCTAGTTTACTGAAATGTTAATAGTAGCAGAACTCATAAGAAATAAATCACTTAATTGGAAGTGACAAAATACAGTGGATGCTGGGGGGAGGAAAAGTGCTGGCTTAGATCATATTGTTATTTGGCCATGATTTACTTGTTTGAATTTGGAGTACACTTTAGTAATGCTCCAAAACCAAAGTTTTTCTGTTCTGAAATCTTAAAGGAATTCTGCAGAATAAAAAGGATGCCTTACTTTAGTCGTGTCACCCCAGTTCGGCTAGGGCTGTTAGTTGGCTTACTCTTGTCACTCCCCTCTTTTCCTCAGCTTCTTTGCTAACCTGAATTCACTCCCAATGGTTTCTGCTTACCTTTCCCCTTCCATTTGACCCAATTGCTCTAGTTCTGGCATTATCCAAGCATACCTTCCGGACCCTGGTCACATCCTAGCCACATCTCAGCAAGCTGCAGAGTAGCTCTCAAGGAGAACAGGGCTTCCTTTCTTATCCCTGCATGAGAAAAGTCTTGCCACCCTATGGTGCTGTGACATTTAGTTTTGTGTGTGTGTGTGTGTGCACATGTGCACACTATACAGTAAAAACCCCAAATGATTAGTTCTGACTAGTGAAAACTACAAGCTTCAGGTGGCACTGAAGGCCTCTAGTGTGATCTAGAAAGAACTAGAAAGTACCAGGTCTGTCAAGAGAAACTACTGACTAGTCAAAACTAGATGGTTCAAGTGACATTTGAGGTTTCATGTATTGCCTAGTCCTCTGGTTTTTAAACTCTCTGGGAGTTTGAAAGCCACAGTAAGTGCTTGCAGGGGAGGGGAGGGAGCGACACAATCCCCAGGATTGCGTCGCTCAGGGGGGCTGCAGAGACTGGGATGTACTCACCAGTCCCTGCAGCAGCCTTCCCGGGGTGCAGGGAGCCCTGTGCAAGTGTCTGCAGGGCTCCCCAGCATGAAGAAAGTGAAAGTGGAGCGATTGCGCTCCATATTCGCAAAACTGGATTGCTCCGCTTTCACTTTTAGAAGGCTGGGGAGCCCTGCAGACACTTGCGCAGGGCTCCCCACACCCCGGGAAGGCTGCTGCAGGGACTGGTGAGTACATCCCAGTCCCTGCAGCCCTGTTAGCGACGTGATCCCCAGGATAGCGTCGCTGCCTTCCCCCCTGACCCTGTCCCTTAAGGGGACAGAGGCCAGGGCCTTCAGGATGGTATTCAGACGCCCCAGTCTGAATACCACTGGCCTAGTCAGAACTAGAATTGACTGCATCTCTTGGGAACAACCAGTTCCAACTAAGAAGGACAAGAAGTTCTGGATATTTTCAAGGTAGTGGAAATGGATTCCTCCTAGTTGGAACTAGTTGTTCCTGCAAGGCACAGTACTTTCTAGTTTTTACTGGGCAATACTAGGAACCCCCAACACTGTCTGATGCTTCTAGTTTTCACTAGTTAGAAGTAGTAATAATGGATTTCAAGCATTTACTGCCAACACACACACAGGGCATCTTGGAAAAATATCACACACTTTAGAGCAGTGGTACTCAAACTGGTGGGTCGTGACCCCCCCAGCTCATGCAATGATGATCTGTTCCCTTTAAGGGGTGGAGGCAGGGGAAAGCAGTGAATCCCCAGGATCACACCCCTGTGGGGAAAGAGGGGCTATTTTTAAACTATATGTGCTCTTCAGGGTTTGGGGTGTGTGGAGAGCCCTGCAGAGCACTTGAAGGTCTCCCTGCGGCTTCTAAATAGAGAAAGTGGCAAGCATGACGAAATCGGAAATTCCATTGAACCCAGCACCAGCTGCATGCTGCCTGGAGCAAGAGAAGAGCTCCAGGAGGCAGTAAGTTTTGTTGGGATGGGGGAGAAGCATTCTGGGGCAAGGGAGGACGGGGTGGGGAGAGGAAGGAAGGGCAGGGGGGCAGAATCGGCCGAGCTCTGCCTCTAGTCTCTCAAATTTGCGCTAATAAATAGCCGGTGCAGACATGAGAAGCCCCACTGTGGGGCTTGAGGCTTTCCCTGAGGGAAGGGGATGAAAGCGGGGGGGGGGGGAGAGTGGATGGTGGGTGGCCCCGGGGGCAGGCGGGTGGGGAGCGGGAGGCAGGGCTGGGATCTGGCAGTTATGCCAGATCCCAAACCCCTTTCCCAGGGAGAATGGAGTGGCTTCAAGTGGGTCCAAGGAGACCCATAGGGGCCAGCAGCACTTACCCTGAGGTAAAGGGAAATGTTTCCCCTTACATCTGTTTGAGCTGCTTATGGCCACTATCCTGCGCTGGATACAGCACAATTTTATTTATTTATTTATTTATTAGATTTGTCTTCTGCCTTTCTTCCCGAAGGGCACCCAAGGCACCCAAGGATTGCACCCTAAGTGCTTAAAATGCTCCCCATTGTTATCCATAACTTGATGATGTCCTTGATTCAGGCATCTGTAGACATTCATCAATGTGTGTGCTGGGATGGTTCCACACATCTCTTCAATTGCTTCCCTTAGATCAGGGGTCTCCAAACCCTGGCCCAGGGGCCAGATGTGGCCCACGGCAAGCCTCTATCTGGCCTGTGGCCAGCCTCTGATCTCCTGAGAGCCTCTGACCCAGTTGATCAAACACAACCAGAGTTGTGCTTGTGGGGTGGGGGAATGGGGGTCCATTTAAGTGTGTGTTTTATTTCTTTGGCAGTCTTCATTCTTGGAGAAGTCCTGGACATTTGAGCCCATTCATTTATTCATTCATCTAAGTTCCATCTCTAATGTGTTTATTTAAATTTTATATTTAATTTTTTTTTCTGGCCCTCGACACTGTTCCAGATATTTGATGCTGCCCTTTGGCCAAAAAGTTTAGAGACCCCTGACTTAGATGTTTGAGTGTTGCACATTTTCTATAATGAAATATGTATGAATTAGAGCTCATTAAAATGTATACATTTTTGAGACACCTTGTTTGTGTGTGTGGGTGGTTGTGAATAAAAGAAAAATCTATAAATGTACTCTTATTTGTTTTATATGTGAGTATAGGCCCATTGTATCTACAAACAGTATCAGACAGATGAAGCAGACCATTTATGTATGGGATTTAACTGGTATGAATGACAGGTTACAGAGCTAGAACTGAGCTATGCTTAAGTTTAGATCTTTATGGCCAGCTGTCAGCATATACTATTGGATAGGTTGAACCAATCATGTGACTCAGCATAAGACAACATCATATGTTCATTTACTTCTGAGTACACCTGCATAGGATTAGGCTGCATTACTCCTTGGTTGCACATATAGGCCTTTGTGGTGATGTTCATGAGTGGATACCAGGGCTGCAAACTTTAATCCATAGACAAGTCAAGTAAACTTTTAATCAATGGAGCACGATTGAATTTGATATTGAATTTCTTCAGTATCTCAGAAGGGAACATACACAATGAAGTTGTGATACAAAGTCCAACACTGAGTTTTCTTTTACGAAGCTCTTGTTTTTACTTCTAGAAAGGAGTTGAAGCTCCAAAATCTTCACTAAAACAACAAAGGAACAAATTTGGTTCTTCCAGGATGTTTAAAACTAAATGCGTCTTTAATATCAAAGCTGTCCACAAGATGTCAGCAGTGGGATGTTTATTGCTCAACTCACGAAAGTTGAGTGTTAGGACAGACATCATCAGATCTTTCCACAAGGACATGAAGGGCACTGTTGTCTTCGATGGCTCCACATCAGACCCTTTTGACATCCGAAGCGGAGTGAAGCAGGGCTGTGTTCTTGCGCCAACCTTGTTTGGGATTTTCTTTGCTGTCCTGCTGAAGCAGGCCTTTGGAACTGCAACAGAAGGCATCTATCTCCGGACCAGATCAGACGGAAAGCTCTTCAACCTCTCCAGACTGAGAGCAAAATCCAAAGTCCAGCTGAAATGTCTGCGTGACTTCCTCTTTGCCGACGATGCAGCTGTCACTACCCACTCTGCCAAAGATCTCCAGCAGCTCATGGATCGTTTTAGCAAGGCCTGCCAAGATTTTGGACTGACAATCAGCCTGAAGAAAACACAGGTCATGGTTCAGGATGTGGACTCACCTCCCTGCATTACAATCTCTGCGCATGAACTGGAGGTTCTCCATGACTTTGTGTACCTTGGCTCAATGATCTCCGACACTCTTTCTCTCGATACTGAGCTAAACAAGCGCATCGGTAAAGCAGCTACCACGTTTTCCAGACTCACAAAGAGAGTCTGGTCCAACAAGAAGCTGACGGAACATACCAAGATCCAGGTCTACAGAGCTTGCGTCCTGAGTACACTTCTGTACTGCAGCGAGTCATGGACTCTTCGCTCACAACAGGAGAGGAAACTGAGCGCTTTCCACATGCGCTGCCTCCGACGCATCCTCGGCATCACCTGGCAGGACAAAGTTCCAAACAACACAGTCCTGGAACGTGCTGGAATCCCTAGCATGTATTCACTGCTGAAACAGAGACGCCTGCATTGGCTCGGTCATGTCGTGAGAATGGATGATGGCCGGATCCCAAAGGATCTCCTCTATGGAGAACTCGTGCAAGGAAAGCGCCCTACAGGTAGACCACAGCTGCGATACAAGGACATCTGCAAGAGGGATCTGAAGGCCTTAGGGATGGACCTCAACAGGTGGGAAACCCTGGCCTCTGAGCGGCCCGCTTGGAGGCAGGCTGTGCAGCATGGCCTTTCCCAGTTTGAAGAGACACTTTGCCAACAGTCTGAGGCTAAGAGGCAAAGAAGGAAGGCCCATAGCCAGGGAGACAGACCAGGGACAGACTGCACTTGCTCCCGGTGTGGAAGGGATTGTCACTCCCGGATTGGCCTTTTCAGCCACACTAGACGCTGTGCCAGAACCACCTTTCAGAGCGCGATACCATAGTCTTTCGAGACTGAAGGTTGCCAATACAAAAGGACAGACAGATGAAAATATTTCTTTACCCAGAGTTTGTGGAACTCTTTGCCACAGGAAGTAGTGATGGCATCTTTCCTGGATGCCTTTAAGAGAGGATTGGACAAATTTCTGGAGGAAAAGTTCATTATGGGTTACAAGTCAGAGTAGGTATGTGCAAGCTCTTGGTTTTAGAGGCGGGTTGCCTCTGATTGCCAGGTGCAGGGGAGTGCACCGGGATGCAGGTTATGTGCTCCCTGGGGCATTTGGTAGGCCACTGTGAGATACAGGAAGCAGGACTAGATGGGCCTTTGGCCTGATTCAGCAAGGCTCTTCTTATGTTCTTGAGTTGTAGCTATGTACTTTCTTGAGCTACTACAAACTTGCTATTAATGTAGCAAACATTGCAGGTTCTTATTTTAGCAGCAACCACTTCTAAGTAGCACTTCTAAGTGCTAGAAATATGTTCTTTATTGTGTTCAAGATATTTTGAGAAATTCTTCAGGATAACTGCATCTATATACTACAGCTAATGTATGTATCGATTTAAATAACAGCCCAATCCTATCCTACCCCCAACCAATGCAGGCCTGCCAAAACAGCTCATGTAGCATTTGGGGGAGGGGGAGGGAAAGTCCCAGAGGTTTCCTCTAAGTAAGGGAACATTTGTTTCCTTACGTAGGAGTAAGCCTCCACAGTGCAGAGAGGTTTACTCAGACATGTGCTTGTTCCAGCAGTGTAAACGGCCCTTTGGATTGAGCCATTAGTCACATCCTTTTCTGCTACCAGGTAGTGCTGTGATTTGACCTTCATTTAAATGTTGCTATATATTAATACAAATACTGAAACTTTGTCACAAGGGGGTTCCATAAATCAAGAAAAAATAAAGAGTTTGGACCTCCTCTGCAATAATTAAGATGAAACCAAGACTGTTCGCTTATCTGAAAACATGCTTGTCTGAAGTCTGGCTTGAGGCAAATCAGCCTTGGCTATAGGGCAGACCTGTGCCAGATTTTCAGGGAAGCAAACTCCCTGCAAATAGTGGAGTCTCTCATCAGCCGATTTTAGGTGCTAAAGTTCATTTAGCAGGGGGAGAGTAACTGGCCCACCTCACCCCAGCACTGCCTGTTCTAGTGGCTGTCTGCTGGTGTTCTTTTGCATCTTTTTAGATTGTGAGCCCTTTGGGGACAGGGAGCCATTTAATTTGATTTTTCTCTGTAAACCATTTTGTGAACTTTTAGTTGAAAAGCAGTATATAAATACTGTTAATGTTAATGTGCAGGGCTGGCAACTGAGTGACTAGAGCTGCAATTTTCAACCAGTGTTCTGCGGAACATTGATGTGCCATGAATGGTCTGCAGGTGTGCCTCAGGAGTTTGGGGAGGGTCATTTCTTAGTAGGGCCATTGGGGTATATGAGCCCCCTACCAGTAGCATGGTGTGCCTTGTCAATTGTCAAAAAACTGATGGTATGCCTTGACAGTTTTAGTGCCTTGTCAGTGCGCCATGAGAGGAAAAAGGTTGAAAATCACTGGTCTAGAGGGCTTGATAGAAAAGGACATTGAATTGTTCCTAGGTTCAGGGAAGCCAACCCCATATGCACAGGGCATCAGCCTCCAAAAAGAAAGACGACAATGATAGCTGCAACAATAGACTGAATAGCTGAGCTGGTTCAGGCTGCTGTTCATGAATGTTTTTCTGACACATGCTGACAGCTTCATAATAATTTTTCTTTCCTAATCACTTCTCCAGCTACACCCACTTGGATATCCATGTGTTGGTCTGCTGTATATTCGACTAGCCATTGAGCTGTTCTGATTAAAAGCAAGCTAATTAATCTATTTGCCATGACTTGTTAGTACAGGTTGCAAGCGAATATATTATTTATTTTCACATTTTTATATCGCCCTCCCTCCAAGGAGCTCATGGTAGTGTACATGGTTCCTTCCTTTTGGTCTCACAACAACCCTGTGAGGTAGGTTAGATTGAGAGAGATAGTAACTGGCCCAAGGTTACCGGGAAGCTTCATGGCTAAGCATGAGTCTTTCAGGTTTAAATCCAACACTAGAGCTACTAGTCTAGTCAGAGTTTTAAGCATTCCATTTTAATATGATGGTCTTGGAAAATTCCCTTACATCAAATCCTCTCTCTTCCAGGAAAACATTGATTTAACATGTTGCTAAGCAATCAGCGACAATGTCACATGATGTGAACGAATTGTGGCTGATCTTGTAACCATACAGAAAATGGTTGACTGTAACTCAAGTTCGGTGGCTTAGGGTGCAATCCTAACCCCTTATGACTGTGCTTTCCAGCACTGGCATAGCGGTGCCAATGGGCCATGTGCTGCATCTTGCAGTTGGGTGTGTCACTCAATGAGGCCTCCTCAAAGTAAGGGAATGTTAGTTCCCTTACCTCAGAGCTGCATTGCCCTTTTGTCAGTGCTGGAAAGCACTGACATAAGGGGTTAGAATTGCGCCCTTACTTTCTCAGCCCGCTTTATTCTCCCATGACTAAGATAATTCCTCGTTTTTCTTGTGTTCCAACAGGGTCCCACAGGACTTTGGTTCCTAATTGTAAAATCCTTTCTCCCCATTTCATTAACATTCCCACTGTAGACCTTTTTGATTATTTTCAGATTGTTTTCTTTTTAACCTTAGCCTTGTGGTGGTATTCTACAGATTCTTCTGCCTTGTACTCTTTCCCATCTCCTAAATCCATCCTTTACTCATCAAATAGTTCTTCCTTGATAAACAATTTATTTTTCATAATTCATAATTTACTTTCCAGTACATCACAGTTCTTGCCACCATACACTGCAATTTGTTAAAAGGACTGGAACCTGCCTCCAGGAATCAATGATAATTATGCCTCATATCAGAAGGAAGGCAGATTTTGGCAGTGATATATTCATTTTCCATACTGTATTTTGTGCAGTCTTACTATATTTCTATTTTGGAGGATTTATTATGATCCCAGCTCTAGACCTAATTAGATTATGCACACTCATTATGCTAGGGATGGGGGAATTCCAATTTTATTTTGTATTCTTCCAAAACACTTTTTTGAGAGAGCCAGATGTGCTCTCCTTAAGAGCACTGCCACAGGCTTTACAGGGAACAGAAGGAGTGGAAAGTTTAAAATCCCTATGTGGCTTGTAAACCCAGTTTGGTGTTTAACCTCTAAGGAGCCTCTGACTCCACTTTGATTCATTTAGAACATGCAGTTTAAATGTGTACATGCATGCATGTGTGCGTGCGTGTACATAAATCAAGTGTCCCAAGCTTTCAGATAACACTGCAGCATACACAGCACGACAGCTCAAGTCACATATTGCTGGGGGGGGGGGGGTGCTCTGAGTTGTGTGTAACATATGAACATGAAGGAAATCAAAACATATATTCAAGGACCATTATGCAACTGACTTGAGGCACACCCAGGTGGGGCTTTGTGTTTTTCAAAGAGGGACAAGTATACTGAGGTAACACTGTCTGTTTATTGTGTGGGATAAATTTACAGTAAGAGGGAAGGGGAACCAAGCATGAAATGGGAGGGGAACATAATTAAACCTTAAATGGAATTGGTTGATGGTTGCTAGCAGGAACGGGGGGGGGGGAGAGAGAGAGAGAGACAGAGAGAGAGAACTGGGCATGATGGGACAGAGAACTTCCTGATGACTTATCTGTTCCTAAGTAACTTTCTAACTACTTTCTGTTTTGTTGAGGCTTGTGTTGATGCAGAAGCTACAGGTCAAGTTAGCCAAGTTCCTGTTTCATGGGAAAAAGGTTTTGAAGCAACAA
Organism: Tiliqua scincoides; assembly: GCF_035046505.1. Classification (NCBI taxonomy): domain Eukaryota; kingdom Metazoa; phylum Chordata; class Lepidosauria; order Squamata; family Scincidae; genus Tiliqua; species Tiliqua scincoides. The sequence continues at coordinate 242,005,016 of NC_089821.1, forward strand.
AAGGATTAGGGGGGTTAAATAGATGAACCCAGAGGGTGCTAAGCAGTAGTTTGGCTCTTTTAGAAACATGAAGGAAGGCAGGAATCCAAGAGTATTTTAGCCAGAGAAAGGTTAAAAGGATCTTAGCAGATGCTGCATTGTGTCTTGGTGTTTAGGGGAAAGGCATGGGGAGGAAAGAACGAGAAGGGGAACAGAAAGAGAAGTGAGAAATGGTTCTTTTCATGGGTGTCTGGTGGCAAAGAACTTCTTGGGTTGTTTGGGAAAAGGGTTGCTTGATGAGAGTCCACCAGCAAAGATTCTTTAACACCACATCTGGAAAAGAATGCACAGAACATAAAGAAAACACTTTGGGGATCTGACATCAGACCTTTTATAAGTACATTTGCCATAGACTAACAGAGCCTATTGTTGGGATGATTTTTCATGCCAGACCATCATTTTGTCAGGAGATGGTTCTGGATGGGTTTCCTATTGCCCATTCCCAGCAGAAATAGTATCCAGTTCAGCCCTATGGCGTGCTCTCTTATGGAATAGCGGCAACTGTGAATGGCTCCTGAACAAATTAAGGGAATATAGGATTGGTTTTTGCCACTATTCATTAGACACCACTGGCTACAAAACTATAGTCAAAGAGTAGTTTGATTATAGACAAGCAATGGCCTGCCATAATAAATTGGGTTCCCAAAGGTTATGTCTTGGGTGCAAAGTATTAGAATGTACATTTCTAACATTTGCAAATTAGAAATGAACTGCAAATACTTGAAGGTCAGAATCATAATTCAAAATTGTCTCAACAACTTGGACAGAAAGTGATTCAGAAATAAATGAAATGAAATCTCAAGTGTATGCCCTGCAGTTGGGAAATAATGTCCAATTAAGAACTGTACAAACAACTAAAGGAACCATTATGACCAAGGAGATGTCTGTTTAGGAACTACATATGGGGATGGACCTCCAGCCCTGTGGCCCGCAGGCCAGATATGGCACCCTTTGATAGCCCTCCCCTGCATGACTGACTACCTTTGTCAGGGTAGACAAAGCTGGAGTAGATGGAGCAATGGTCCAGTCTTCCACTTTCCTGGATTTCAGATCAGGTGCAGAAGCCAGCTCAAAGTCTAGCTGCTTGGGAGGATAACACACTTGGGAGGTTAAAATGGCTGAGCTTACAAATTACCCTTTGGTAAACCATTTTCTGTATTCACCCATAGAGTAACTACAGCTGGAAAGAATTAAAAAATGAGCGCAAAGTATATTTAGAGCGCTTGAGAATATATGACAAAATAATGAATTGTTTGTTCAGCCTGGAGAAGAAATCACTGAGAAAAGTTTTGATAACAGTCTTGAAATAATTAAGAATTTATTTGAAGCAGGGAAGGTTTCCCTATGAATGACTGACAAATAAGAAGCATTGGGCTTACATTGTGACTAGAAAGATTTTGGATGACAGAAGAATGTTCTAAACGTAAAAGTAGTAGAACAAGTATGGTGGGTCTATCACTGAACATCTTTCAGGGCATTTGGTTGGATTCATTTCCTCCCATGAGGCAGGAAAACAGATTGGCAGATACTCCAATATGATATCCATGGATGCCCATCAATGAAGTTGGTGATGGAAAGGACTAACTTTGGATAGCATTTGTGCTTCTGGCAAGGGGGTGGAATTGCCTTATCAGACACAACATCTCTATGCAGTATTTTGTTTCAGAGTTTAAATTTTTTAAATACTCATCTGCAGGATTATTAGAGAGATCCTTTAAAATCTTGCTGTAATAAACGCAACCCACCAGAGATTGATTCTCCATGAGCCTCAGTGTAATGAATGCAGGGCAGGCTGAAGGCCTTTTACTCCCCTAGGGTGGGTCATCTTGATGTCACAGAGAATTGTGAGGTACACTCCGGGTTTCTGCAGGGAGTCAGCCATGCAGAACATAAGAACAGCCCCACTGGATCAGGCCATAGGCCCATCTAGTCCAGCCTCCTATATCTCACAGCGGCCCACCAAATGCCCCAGGAAGCACACAAGACAACAAGAGACCTGCATCTTGGCATCCTCCCTTGCATCTGGCATTCTGACATAGCCCATTTCTAAAATCAGGAGGTTGTACATGCACATCATGGCTTGTAACCCGTAATGGATTTTTCCTCCAGAAACTTGTCCAATCCCCTTTTAAAGGCGTCTAGGCTAGACGCCAGCACCACATCCTGTGGCAAGGAGTTCCACAGACCGACCACACGCTGAGTAAAGAAATATTTTCTTTTGTCTGTCCTAACCCGCCCAACACTCAATTTGAGTGGATGTCCCCTGGTTCTGGTATTATGTGAGAGTGTAAAGAGCATCTCCCTATCCACTCTGTCCATTCCCTGCATAATTTTGTATGTCTCAATCATGTCCCCCCTCAAGCGTCTCTTTTCTAGGCTGAAGAGGCCCAAACGCCGTAGCCTTTCCTCATAAGGAAGGTGCCCCAGCCCCGTAATCATCTTAGTCGCTCTCTTTTGCACCTTTTCCATTTCCACTATGTCTTATTTGAGATGCGGTGACCAGAACTGGACACAACACTCCAGGTGTGGCCTTACCATCGATTTGTACAACGGCATTATAATATTAGCCGTTTTGTTCTCAATACCTTTTCTAATGATCCCAAGCATAGAATTGGCCTTCTTTATTGCCGCCTCATATTGAGTCGACACTTTCATCGAGCTGTCCACCACCACCCCAAGATCTCTCTCCTGATCTGTCACAGACACCTCAGAACCCTGTATCTAAAGTTTTGATTTTTTGCCCCAATGTGCATGACCTTACACTTACTGACATTGAAGCGTATCTGCCATTTTGCTGCCCATTCTGCCAGTCTGGAGAGATCCTTCTGGAGCTCCTCACAATCACTTCTGGTCTTCACCACTCGGAAAAGTTTGGTGTCGTCTGCAAACTTTGCCACCTCACTGCTCAACCCTGTCTCCAGGTCATTTATGAAGAGGTTGAAAAGCACCAGTCCCAGGACAGATCCTTGGGGCACACTGCTTTTCACTTCTCTCCATTGTGAAAATTGCCCATTGACACCCACTCTCTGTTTCCTGGCCGTCAACCAGTTCTCAATCCTTGAGAGGACCTGTCCTCTAATTCCCTGACTGTGGAGTTTTTTAATAGCCTTTGGTGAGGGACTGTGTTGAACGTCTTCTGAAAGTCCAGATATATAATGTCCATGGGTTCTCCCGCATCCACATGCCTGTTGACCTTTTCAAAGAATTCTGTAAGGTTCGTGAGGCAAGACTTACCCTTACAGAAGCCATGCTGATTCTCCCTCAGCAAGGCCTGTTCGTCTATGTGTTTTGAGATCCTATCTTTGATGAGGCATTCCACCATCTTACCCGGTATGGATGTTAGGCTGACCGGCCTATAGTTTCCCGGGTCCCCTCTCTTTCCCTTTTTAAAGATAGGCGTGACATTTGCTATCCTCCAATCTTCTGGCACCATGGCCGTTTTGAGGGACAAGTTGCATATCTTAGTTAAGAGATCAGCAACTTCATTCTTCAATTCCTTAATAACTCTTGGGTGGATGTCATCAGGGCCCAGTGACTTATTGATCTTTAATTTATCAATGAGGTCTGAAACATCTTCTCTTTTAACCTCTATCTGACTTAACTCCTCAGTCAGGAGGGGCCGTTTGGGCAGCGGTATCTGCCCGAGGTCTTCTGCTGTGAAGACAGATGCAAAGAACTCATTTAATTTCTCTGCCATCTCTAAGTCTCCTTTTATCTCCCCTTTCCCTCTCTCACCATCCAGAGGGCCAACCGCTTCTCTGGCAGGTTTCCTGCTTCTAACATATTTGAAGAAGCTTTTATTATTCCCCTTAATGTTGCTGGCCACGCGTTCCTCATAGTCTCTCTTGGCCTCCCATATCACCTTCTTACATTTCTTTTGCTACAGTTTATGTTCCTTTTTATTCTCCTCATTAGGGCAAGACTTCCATTTACGGAAGGAAGCTTCCTTGCGTTTCACAGCCTCTCTAACTTGGCTGGTTAGCCATGCGGGCACCCTCCTGGATTTAGTGGAACCCTTCTTTCTTTGTGGTATACACCTCTGCTGGGCCTCTATTACTGTTGTTTTAAGCAGCCTCCATGCACTCTGGAGAGATTGGACTCTTTTTACCTTCCCTTTCAACCTCCTTCTAACCAGCCTCCTCATTTGAGGGAAGTCCGCCCGTCGGAAGTCAAGGGTTTTTGTGAGAGATTTGCCCAGTATTCTTCCCCTGGCATGCATGTCGAAACAGATCGCAGCATGATCACTGTTCCCCAACGGCTCCGTAACACTGACATCTCTAACCAGGTCCTGTGTACCGCACAATATTAAATCCAGAGTCACCTGTCCTCTGGTGGGCTCCATGACTAGCTGCTCTAAGGCACAGTCATTTAGCACGTCAAGGAATCCAGTCTCCTTTTCGTGACCAGAACACAAATTGGCCCAGTCAATATGAGGATAATTGAAGTTCCCCATGATTACAACCCTGTCCCTCCTTGTCACCTCCCTGATCTGTATCTGCATTTCAAGGTCCCCTTTCGATTTCTGGTCTGGAGGACAATAGCATGCTCCCAGTATTACATCGCCCCATATGCCTGGTAATTTAACCCACAGAGATTCTACAGTGGAGTCGGACCCGCCATCAATCTGTACTTTGCTGGATTCTATCCCTTCCTTAAACGGCCACCCCACCTCCAACACGCCCCTCCCTGTCCCTCCTGTAGAGTTTATAGCCCGGGATTGGGGTATCCCACTGATTCTCCGCATTCCACCAGGTTTCCGTTATGCCCACTATGTCAATGTTTTCCCTTGTCACCAGACATTCCAGTTCTCCCATCTTTGCTTGGAGATTTCAGGCATTTGCATAAAAGTATTTGTACATGGAATGCCCCAGGATGGGCTGTTTATTCGCTGCTTTGTCCCCACATCCTCTCACTGTGCCAAACCGTCTATCACATCCCATCACGCTACCATTCCCAATTTCTTCTCCAACTCTGCCTTTGTCTTGTTGTTCTCTAACCTCCCCATCCTCGTCCCATAGGGATAAGGAGTCCTGAATTGGATGCCCCTCGGCTCCTGTCGGCCTTCCCCCAGGGATCAGTTTAAAAGCTGCTCTGCCACCTTTTTAATGTTATGCTCCAGCAGCCTGGTTCCATTATTAACAGTATTTATATACCGCTTTTCAGCTAAAAGTTCACAAAGCGGTTTACAGAGAAAAATCAAATAACTAAATGGCTCCCTGTCCCCAAAGGGACACAATCTAAAAAGATACAAATGAATACCAGCAGACAGCCACTAGAACAGACACTGCTGGGGTGAGGTGGGCCAGTTACTCTCCCCTTGCTAAAAAAGGAGCACCCACTTGAAAAAGTGCCTCTTACCCAATTAGCAGGCCCCGCTTGTACAGGCCCCGCTTGTCCCAAAACGTTTCCCAGTGCCTAACGAATCTAAACCCCTCCTCCCTACACCACCGTCTCATCCACGCATTGAGACCCCTGATCTCCACCTGCCTAGCTGGCCCTGCGTGTGGAACAGGTAGCACTTCAGAGAACGCTACCTTTGAGGTCCTGGCTTTCAACTTCCTTCCTAATAGCCTAAATCTGGCCTCTAAATTTGGCAACCAAAACTTGCACACTGCTTTCAGCTTGGTAGGCTCCCTTTGAACTAGACCACTATAGGCAACTGGCCAGTTGGTCCAAATGGCTGAGCTGACCCTGAATGTTCACTCAGACACTGCTACTCTTGCAGTGGCAGATCTCCCTTGTTTCAAGCATGGCAATAGCTTCCACTTTGAAGTAACTCTGTCCTGCCTTCATTAAGTGGGACACAGTGCTTCTGTTGATGAATATGGCCCTAGTGGCCTATTCCACAAAAATTAAAACATGCTTAGGCTGTAGCTGAATGGATGGGCTGTACCTGCCCTAAGCTAAGGAAGAATGTAGGATCTTTTCCACTTATAAGTATTCAGATTGCCTTTCCTTATGCTTCTTATATACTGGTACTTTAATGAACATATTAGTGCCTGCTGCTTTAAAGACATCTGTTGTGAAGCAGGTCCATAGTCAGGATTCTAGAGATGGGCGGGTGATTATTTTTTTCAGGGTGGGCAATTATGTCGGATATTTATACTGGTGTGCAAAAGTAAAGGATAAGTAAGGAGAAACATCAGAGACCCATAAATGCAAGGGTAGGCAAACTGCTGACTCAGGGTGCGCAATGCCCACCTTGGCCCCCCTCTAGCGATGGCCCTGTTGTGAAGGGTGTTCCAATGGTTTAAGGTAGCTCCCAGATGAACGTGCTTTTACCTTGAAAAGAATTGTTGGCAATGTGAGCTTCTCAGATTAACGTATGACCACTAGTTGTCGCTACTCCTTCACAAACCTACCCAGGTTACAGCTTTTAGCATTTGGGTTGAAGAAGCAGTGTTACAAAAATCCTTATTCTGAATCTCTCTCTGTGACATCTGTAATGGGAAGAAGTGTGTGGCAGTCAGGTCAAATGTGATGTGGAATGGGAAAGAGGGCAACTATCTTTTTTTCTTTTCTTAAGTGCATTTGGTGGGGATTGCTTAGAAATGTGCAAGGAAGAGATAAAGCTCAGAATTAGCATGCAGGATACCCCATTATGTTTGAAATGGCTCCAGGGTTTGTGGCTTACATGCTCCTGCTTGTACCTGCCTATAAAAGCTTAGTTTCCTGTAATAATATATTAGATTATGCCATGGTAAATCATAGTGCAATCTTATGCTTGTCTACTCAGAAGAACATTTCGTTTATTTCAATAGGAACTACCCCAGGTAACTGTGTGTATAGGATTGCAGCCTCCGTGTCTCCTCCATGGACTGTACTGTTGGCTAAAAAGGAAAGGGTCGTGCCCATTTCTCACTAAAGTCTCACTAAAATGAATGGTAGCTGTGCAAAAGCTCACTACAGCTATTCAATTTATTTCAGTAAGGCTTGTACAGGTGAACTTTCCAGTAGGTTGTTCCAAAAATGGTTCCATTCTAAACTAAAATCATAGAATTGTGAACACTTTGAAAAGGGAAATAAAACCAGCCAAGCAGAAGAGAACAAAAGCATCAGTACCCAATACAAGTATCAAGGCTGGATCTATATATGCAGTAGAATGCAATCGTAGAGTGGACCATGCCACTGGGCAGCCCAATAATGAAGCGCTGAGCCTCATCGATGACTCCAGGTGTTCTGAACGTGTTGTAAAGCACTTTTGTGGTGCCCAGCAAGTAGTGTGTACCAGCACTGGTCCAGCACCAGTTGGCACTGAGCCTCAGCACCATAAAGAGGAGGTAAGTGCCTGAGGTAAGTGAAACCCCTAGGTGGTGTCACAGCTTTTCGGGGTGGTGGGGAGGGCGGAAGGCATGGGGAGGGCAGAACTGGGTGGGGAAAAGGGAGGATTGGGCCCTTGAGGAGGGTGGAGACAACAAAAGCATCTGCTGCTGCATGCCCCCCCCCGCCCGCCGGCAAACTGGGCAGCCCAATACAGGCCTCCTTGACTCTGTGCCTGTTAAAAAGCGAGCACAGTCAAGGAAACCCATTGCCACCAGTTGCTGTCTGCCCAGAGGAGGGGAGCGAACAATCCCTTCCCCCTCACAGACCCTGGTGGTAGCTGCGGTGTTAGCAGGATCCTGTGGTTGTCATTTTGGCGCAGCTGGAGTCCTGAGTGCTACTGGCTTCCGGATTAGGCCCTAAGGCTGCAGGTGGATGAATACTATGTCTGAATGCTCCCCTGTAGAGAAAGCTCCTTGCAAGCAGAAGCAATAACAAATCAAGGAGAAAGGTTTTTACCCCAGCCCCCTCTCTGTGTGGGTTAATTTTCTACTGGCAGGGGTATTTTAATTTTTCTTTTGCAAAAGTCTGCAATTAAAATTCCCCACCTACTGGCTGAAGTGATAGGATATGCTGCACCACCTAATTCTAACTCTGGTATTTATTGATTTGTCTATATTTTGTTTTTTAGAATAACTAGGTTTCTTTTCCTGATAATTTTATTTGTTTAGTGTATTTGCACCATCACGGTATTTGTTCTGGTAATCCATTACTCATGCTTCATCAGTGGGCAGTTCAACACAGACCATCTGTCAAGATCGAGGGCTTCCATTGCACTGGGCAGTGCCTCACCAGCCTCACAGATAGTAGGAAGCACAGAAAATGGCAGGAACAATGACTGGGAAGGGAATGAATGTCACTGGCTTGTATTCAGTCCTATCCTTACCTACAAGGGGCACTATGGAAGACAACAACCACCCAAATGAGAATGTTCCACTCAGTGGCGTAGCTGGAGGCAGGGTGGAGCACTCAGGCTGTCAGGGAGCCTCAGGGAGGCAGGCAAGTGGCCCCTCCCTTCAGAGCCATTCCCAGCGGGGGGGGGCAAAATGGAGCCATATGGAGCCAAATGGAGCCACTTGCCTGCCTCGCTGAGGCTCCCTGACAGCCTGAGCTCTCCGCCCCCCCTCCAGCTATGCCACCGGTTCCACGATTTCAGCCATTTTCAACCACTGTAACATGGCACACTGGTGTGCCGTGGAGGGTCTGCTGGTGCGCCGCAGGAGTTTGGGGGAGGATCATTTGTTAGTAGGGCCTCTGGGGGGGGGTGCGAGCCCCTGCTGTCAATGTGGTGTGACGTGTCAATTGTCCAAAAACTGATGGTGTGCCTTGTCAATTGTAGTGCCTTGTCAGTGTGCCATGAGATGAAAATCCCTGCACTAGTTGGCAGTGATGACAGACTTGTGAGTACAAAATTCAAGCAGGGATTACTTCAGTCAAGGTCCACTTCAGTGGAAAAAAGTAGGACAACTGTGCAGACTCTCGGTGGAATATCAACAGTAAGGCATGTTTAGATTTGAGTGCAGAAAATATATAGCTCATGAACATGAAAATGCAGCATTAGTCGTATAGAGTTCCTCTACAGTGTGATGAAATTTATTATTTGTCTTGTAGCACACTTCTATTCTTCTGGCTTCCCTTCAAGTAACTCAAGGCAGTGTGTACATGGGTTGTTTCATGTTATCTTCACAACAGCCCTCTGAAGCAGCCCTCTGAAGTTAGGATGATAGATGACTTGCTCCGGACCAGCCAGTGAGCTTCATGGCTGAGCAAGGATTAAATAGATGCTTGGTTTATATTTAACTGTGGGCTGACGAACAATATTTTAAACTCCAAACTGACCCCACACCGAAAAGGACATGAGTGCTTATGGAGTGTGCACATCCTGAGCCCCTTCCTCCTATCCAGGGAGATTTGGGACGTTTTCCTTATTTGCACAGAGGAAGGGATTCATCTGAACTGCTCCTCTATGCATGCTGAAAAACCTACATTTTACCTCTATGTATGATTAAAGAAAATGTCCCAGATTTCCTCAGGTGCAAGGGCATGCGTGTCTTTTATTACAAGAGGCTAGTCAGACAGTAAGATTAGTGTCTGAATTGACCCAATATTTTAAGAAAATGAGCATTGAAAACAAAGCAGAAATTTACTATTCAGATAAAATTTTGATCAGTGTTGGTAATTCCTATGGTTATTTGAACTTATGTTAAGTGCTACCTAATAGCCCAATCTGGGGCACCTTCTTTATGAGGAAAGGCTACGGCGTTTGGGCCTCTTCAGCCCAGAAAAGAAGCGCCTGAGGGGGGAAATGATTGAGACGTACAAATTATGCATGGAAAGGATAGAGTAGATAGAAAGATGCTCTTTACACTCTCATACAACAACAGAACCAGGGGACATCCACTAAAATTGAGTGTTGGGAGAGTTAGGACAAAAGAAAATATTTCTTTACTCAGTGTGTGGTTGGTCTGTGGAACTCCTTGCCAAAGGATGTGGTGATGGTATCTGGCCTAGATGCCTTTAAAAGGGGATTGGACAAATTTCTGGAGGAAAAATCCATTATGGGTTACAAGCCATGATGTGTATGTGCAACCTCTTGATTTTAGAAATGGGTTATATCAGAATACCAGATGCAAGGGAGGGTGCCAGGATGCAGGTCTCTTGTTGTCTTGTGTGCTTCCTGGGGCAATTGGTGGGCCACTGTGAGATACAGGAAGCTGGACTAGATGGGCCTATGGCCTGATCCAGTGGGGCTGTTCTTATGTGCCGTGATGCAGCAGTGCTGAAATAGCTGCCACTGTATCCAGCACAGGGAACAAGGCTTCTGGAGGTCTCCCCGAGGTAAGGGAAATTTCAGCCCAATCCTGTGCGCAACCAGGCAGCCACCAGCAGCTCCTCAGGGGAAGGGACTTTCATTTCCTTTCCCCAGGTAAGAGAAGTAGCCCTGCAATGGGGCTACTCGATTCTTCAACAGCTCTGGAGCTGCAGCAGAATCGAAGGGTTCCATGTCATACCATGCAGTCTGACACAGGGCTCAGGATCTAGTGGGGTTGAGTTCCACCAGTCCCGCTCTCCTCCCACTCCACTCCCTCCCCCACCACACCTCCTCCCCACCCTCTGCCCACCTTCCCCCATCTCCCCCTGCCCTGGAATGCCTCCTCCCTGCCTCCCCCACGTCCCCTCTCACCTCTCTGCTGTCAGGCGGTGCAGGTGACTGCCTGGCAGCAGAACACATGCCCAGCACTGGAGATGGTCCATGTGGTCTTACAGTGGGCTAGATCTGGCACTGGGCCCACGGTGAGCCAGCATGCACAGGTCTGGATTGGATCCTAAGTCTCCTTGCCCAGCAGCTGCTATGGGGCTACTTTGTCCTGCACCAGCAAAATTGCTAGCACAGGCTTGTGAAGCCCCTTATCAGTGGATCAGGCTCAGGAGGAAGGATGGTATCTGGTGGCAGCTTCTGCTATCTCTGTCCTCTCCCAAGCCCAATCTACCCATGTTGCCACCTTCCCCTACCCCAGAATGTCTCCACGCAACTCAGCAATAAACTTACCGCTGTTGGCACCCAGTGCCTCTCTGACTGGCACAAAGGCCCGACACCCACCCATGCTGTCCTCAGTGCCATTGCCTGCCTCTGTTCAGTTGCCACAAAGTGCTTTCCAGCACTTTTTTGTTGGCCATTGCCAGGGCAGTGTGCTGGAGACTGGTGCTGCAACCCTGATGGATTGGGCTATTAGTTGCCCAAATTGTGCAAACTATGAGGAAGTTCAGCCTACGTCACAGACTGTGACATACAGGCCTTCAGCTCCATTGCAAATTGTTCCACTGCAAGTAAAATAGGGTAGACATTGAAGTAGTAACATACTAGCATCACTTTACTGGACGTTTTCTGTACAAGGTTTAATCAAATGCACCATACAATTGAAACACAATTGAAATTGAGACACTCCCATTTCAATTGTGGGACTGAAAATAGATCTGGGGTGGCATAGCGGTATGTATGGCAGAGATATATATCCTGGCAGAGATATATATCTGCACCCGTTTTCACATGCTAAGGGCAGGTGAAAAGGGATTCTACGTGTGTACAATGTGCTGTCCAGCCTTGCCAGAGATCCTCCTCATCCTTCCCCCACAAGCATGCCCTCCACCAGCCAGCATTTGCAGCTCCTCTCCAGCAATGCACAGCAGCTGCTCAGGGCAGCAGAGAACATACAATTGCATGCCAAGCGCCTTCCCAAAGACACAGAGTATTCTGATACCTGAATTAAACCATATTTAATCGCTTGTTTGCAAATGTAGCTGTTTCTGTGTGCACCTAAGGACCCCTCTCGTGTAAGAATTCCTTTTTTGTTCTTACTCCCACAGTTACTTAGAGTAATTTTACTACATGGGACTCATGTAAGCCATTTTCCGGAATCCATTCACTGCTTCCTCTCCTCGAAGTAGTGCCACACTACATACTACAAGTACACCTGTACAGTATTTTTCCCCATGTGTAGAAAAAGTAGCTAGGGGGGAAGGGGATATTTAGATTGACTGCCCAATCCTATGCATGTCTACTCAGAAGTAAGTTCATCTTTAGGGGGGGAAGCACATAAAAAATGGTTTAAAAATAAATAAATAAATAAATAAAAGATTAACAAGTTGTGAGTTCCTGCACCTTTTTTTTTTTTTTTTTTTTTTTTTACAAAAAAAGCACTGTGTAAAACAATAAATAAAGTTATGATAAGAACAGTAAAACCACTGGGGAAGGGCTGGGAACAAATTCATTATGATATTATTAACTGTTTTTCCAAGCCTGTTTGTGGCCATTGTATCCCCTTTGCTGTTGCTGCAGCACTATGTTTATTCTTCATAGACAATCTCAGTCAACTGGAGATCAATGAATGGAATGATGCCATGGTGCTATACAGCCATTTAAAATTAGCCTTGTGATTATGTTGCTGAGGGTGAGCAAAGCAAGTTCAGGTTGCCCTCACTCTGTATAACTTAGGCCCAAATCCTAACCCACTTACCAGCACTGACATAGCTGTGCCAATGGGGCATGTACTGCAGCCTTCAGTTGGATGGCAGTCATGGAGGCCTCCTCAAGGTAAGGAAATGTTACTCCCTGACCTTGAAGCTGCATTGCCCTTTTCTTGGTGCTGGAAAGCTGGTTAGGATTGCATGCTTAATGCTTTTGGCATCTGTTGAAGCAATGCCCCAAAAGCCAACAAAAGCTCTTTTGAACATTCCAGAAGTGTTGGCAAAAAGTGAGCCCCTTTGACTGGACCCTGGTACACTTGACAGAGGCACTTAATACAGATATCTCAGTTCAGTATCAGCCATGTAAAACAACAAACATGCAAAAAATCTTACTTGGCAGTTGAAATTTGTTTTTGAATGAACTATTCAATACAGGGTATGTATGCTTTTTATACCCTGGCCTCACCCAACCCCCATATCCTCAGCCTCTCTGCACCCTTGCCCAAGAGCCCTGCATAGAATTAGTGCACATCATTCTTAATCAGGGAACGTTGACTAATACAGGTGAACATTATATTTGCTACCCCATAAAAAACTAATAAACACAAGCTTTTATGTACTTCATTTCAGAGTGAATGATGTTTATTTTTCCAGCTTGTGCCACGTAGGAGTGATTCAATAATTTTATTATTATAAATGTTAACTATTGTATAATAAAATTGAAATCATTCTATTTTCATTATTTTCAAAAAGAAAGTGTTAAGAAAGCTAAAAAATCAAGTATAAAATGTGAGGGCAATGAGATATTTTAAATCTTATCCTTTTATTCCAGATCTCATGATCTATAATTTAACATACAAGGGGGAAAATGTTTTTATTTTTTTTTTCCTGATCCAATACAGTGTTTGAAAAAGCAATACAAGAACCCCTGGGAATTAAATAATATTGTTTACAGTTGCACTGAATTATCACTGTTTGAAAAGCTCCATTAGGACATCTCATTCCAAGCTATCACTTGTTGTAAGTGAATTTGGCTTCCCAAATTGCAAGCTATTATGTCAAGAAGTACTCACAGTTCACTATAGCTGTTTGCAAAGGAAATATTTGGGTAAATCACATAATCTGGAGATGATAAACACTAATGAATGAGCAGGAGGGAGTAGTTAACACAGCCCAAAGATGAAAAGTTTCTATAGAAACACTTTTTCCAACTCTGCAAAGCAAAGTAAGCCTGAATGACATTTCCCAGTTTACAGTCTAAATTGACTTCTGGTATTTTGCTTTAGTATATCAGCACCCCCCCCCCTCTTCTGCTGAAACTGTTTCACATGGAAAAAGTTTCCATCCTTTGAAGATAAACAGGTTAGCCAGCCTTTTTTTTTTAAAGAGTTAATGAAGTAAGGCTTGAGGAATATCCCTCTGTCCAGCATAAACAATGAACATGCTAATATCTCAGACTGCCGTAGAATAAAGATTGTTAACAGACTTCGGCCAAGATGCTGTGGGAAAAAATGGAAGACAACAACAGATGGAAACATTTGGCTCTTACAAAGGGTTTAAAATCCCTTTGGATGCTGGGTTTCAAAGCTGACGTTTCCTGCAAGTCCAATTGCGTGGGAATCTGAAAAGGGATGTCTGAAGGTAAGCAATAAATGTTGCAGTTGTGCGGGTGTGCACATATAAAAACCACTACACCCTGTCAGAGCACAGTCCTAAGTGTGTCTATTCAGAAGGAAGTCTCATTGTGTTCAGTGGGACTTACTCCCAGGAAAGCTTGTATAGGATTGCAGCTTAGGAGTTCAACAATTGACTATGTCCATGTATTGTTACTTTGCGGAATACATGTAATATATATTCATTTAGAGTTATGCTCAGGGAAGAAAGTTATGATAAGGAATTAAATCATCCCCAAAATGCCATTAAATATCCTCAACTTTTTTGAGGAGCCACGAAGGCCTGTCCAAACAGATTCACTGTACAACACTATCGAAAGGTGCTCTGAACTTTGACAAGTTTGCAGAGGAAAAGCCCATGGTGTGGCAATAGACCATTTGTTTTACTTGTAAGCAGTTGCAGGTTAAATCTTCAGTGTCTTCATTTAGACAAATCTCATGTAGTAAGATTGAGAGTTGTTATAGACAATGCTGGGCAATATGGACTAATTTCTTCCTCAGTATAAGGTAGGTTCACATTTTCCAATGGGGCAGCTACTCAGAACACATGGGCCATAACTTGGGGGGGGGGGGAGTAGAGGACTTCCTTTGCATGAAGAAAGGGTTCCATTCTTGGCATAGCAAGTTAGAGCTGAGGATGACCCCCTGTCTGAAAAACTGGAGAGGGGCTGTTAGTGAGGATGTTACTGAGCAAGATGGACCAATGATCTGCCTCAAAATTAAACACTTTCAAGATTTCATGTGTATGTTCACTATCACTATCGTGCTCCCAGAGGTGTGAATCAGAAGGGTTATAACTCCACCTGGTACACAAAAGTTAGATTTACCACCACTTCAGTGGTAAGATATGGACAAGGTCCCATACAGGAGTATGGAAGGAGGACCACCTTCTCCCATGTGAATCTGCTCATCCTGTCAGATCTTTTAGGAAGGGTCTCTTGTGAGCTCCCCCACGGTCAGCAGTTTGGCAAGCATCAACACACAAGAGGGCCTTTCCAGTAGTAGCGAAACATCAGAAGGCAAGAAAAACCAAAACAAAATTTGCCTTTCAAATCTCATGATTTCTACATCATATTTCTAAAAGAGGCTTTCCGATTTGGGGTTAATAACTTTGCTTCGACATCCACCATTTTCAAGCAAACGACACAAGAAGTTGTATACATTTCAGATAATGAAGAATGCAAGGGTCCCTCTAGCGCATATCTATTTCCACTGCAGATCTCTGTTAATCTTGAGTTTAGACTAATGTACTCTCTGGAGACCATTTTAATTGCTCTTCTTTCCATACAGCAATGCTCACCTCAAGCCGCTAGTTCAAGATTATCAGACATTAAAACTGCGGATTAAGTTGGGTCTTTTCTTCTTTATAGTGCATCCAACTCTTTGATGTCTATGAGGCCACAGCTCATTTACAGCCATCATAAAATTTCTTTCTTACTTGTACTAGCCTGCTCTGTGCACTTGTTGCCCAAAATACAGCCTTAGTCTGTTGTTGAACTAGGGAAATTAGAGCTTGCTTCAAAGAACTGACAATATAAAATGGGCTTGTTGGGACACTACTCTGAAAAACAGTGGCAGCAAAAAGAGGTGATTTCTATTGTAGTGTTTTAATGGGATTATATGGAAGAGCTGTATATAAATATATAAAATGTGTAGAGCTGTTTACAGTATATGTTATTAATAATAATATATGATAGCAAGGGGCTTTTACTCCAGGCCATTGCATGTGTGCTGCATGCAGAAAGTTCTAGGTTCCATTCCTCATATTTCTAAATAGGGCTGGAACAGACCCCTGACTGCAACTTGGACCGGGGGTAGCATCCTATGTTCATGAGCAAAACAAAAACAAGAGAGAAAACCCTTTGCAGTAGTTGCCCTTCATTGCATTTTCACTATCATAGCCACTACAGTTGCTTCTCTACTCGCTGCCTTTATTGTTGTGTAGCGCTAGGGGAACAACGGATATGTAAGGAATTCGGAGGACGTCTCTCTCCCATGATATCATCTGATGATGAGGCTCTTCCAGAGATCATGACAGGAAAAAAACGAAAAAAACAGCTCTTTAGAATGCACTCAGTACAATATGTAAATGGGTAACTTGTGCCCTAGACCTCTGCTTGAATAAACTGTGATGTGTCTTATGAAATGTTCTGAGCAATAAAATAAATAGTCTTTTAAGAAACAAATTGTCTATGTAAACAGGGAATGGGGAGTGCTGTTGGTTTGCCAATAGGCTTCTAGAGATAAGAAAAAAGGAAATGCATAACAAGATGCTGGCTGGCTGGCTGGCTGACTTGTTCCAATGTGAAGAGACAAATTACAAGCATCCAGACTAGTGACGGTGGAACTGAATTGTTCTCCTCAGCTCTCATCTTCTGGTATTTTAAGACATTACACACTTGGAAAAAGAAAACAGGAGTACACCCTGTGGTATTTCTGGGATGGGATGTCCTGGGCTTGAATGTTGAATGTGAAGATGCAACGATGGTGAGCAAGCAGGCATCAGTGACTCTACACTGACAAGAATGCTGTTCACAGGAGATCTTGTGCTGCCTTTTTCCAGACCAAAGCTAGCTAGAGCTAAATGTCCAAAACCAGCAAAAGAGGACTTCCAGGAAGGACTGGAGAATGGTACAAAGTGTGCTCTCACTTGCTACTTTGGATCCCATTGGGTCTCCATTCTACTTAAGGTGGAAGTACTTGCAGCTTTTGTCTTCAGTTAATCCTGAAAAGACAAACGAGAAAATCCCAGAAAATTAGAGTTGTCCAAGACCTTTTGATTGGCAACGCTTTTTTTGTGGAACTCCTTGCCACAGGATGTGGTGATAGCATCTGGCCTGGACGCCTTTAAAAAGGGATTGGACAAGTTTCTGGAGGAAAAATCCATTACAGGTTACAAGCCATGATGTGTATGTGCAACCTCCTGATTTTAGAAATGGGCTATGTCAGAATGCCAGATGCAAGGGAGGGCACCAGAATGAGGTCTCTTGTTATCTGGTGTGCTCCCTGGGGCATTTGGTGGGCCACTGTGAGATACAGGAAGCTGGACTAGATGGGCCTATGGCCTGATGCACTGGGGCTCTTCTTATGTTCTTATGTATTGCTAAGATCAATTCTGATGAAGCAGCTGCAACTTGCTAATGCAGCAAAGTTGACTCTGTGACTACCACTACCCTGGGAGCCTCGTGACTTAGGAAAAGCAAGAGATTCCCGGAGCGTCTTTAGTCACAGGTTCAACTTTGCTGCACCAGCAAGTTGCAGTTGCTTCATCTGACTTTTGGAGCAGTCCAACTCCATCTGAGTCAGCCTGATTTGGGATGGGCAGTGATTGCACTGAGAAAAGTGTGGCTCTCCTCTTAGTCCTGGAACTAGAATCATGTTACTGGCCTGAGCCACGCTCTCCTTGCAGGCACTCAGCACCACCTACATGCATGCATATATATGCACCTAAGAATAAGGATGATAAAAATATTCACCTAAGAATAAAGAAAACACAGAGGAGATGGTGGGTGAATTGGGCCTGTGAAGGAGTGGAATCAGCAGCAGCAACTCACTCCAAATTCGGGGTCCCTTCCTGGCCTGATCCACCTGCAGGGATCAACACGAATTTGTGCCTGCTATATCGCTGGCCCAGGTCCAAATTGACCTGTTGCAACTGCTGGGACTTACTCTGAGGTAGGAGGACAATTGTCCCCTTAACCCAGGGAGACCAGCAGCAGCCAAAAATCCCCCATGGAATGCAGCATAGCCTCTGCGGCTGCTGCAGCATCACCACACAAGGATTTAGATGGGCTGTTCGTGTGTTTTGTGTCTTACCATTTTGAAACAATCTTGTGTACATACTCTGACACATTTTGGTAGACTGTTTCAGATTTAATGACAAGCTGACTGACCTGCCCAAATGCTCAAGACACATAGGCACACACTTTCACATACTCATATGGGGGGGGGGGGAGAAAGTCTGAGCTATCCCTCACTGTACATTTTAACACTTATAGCATTTAAATCACATGGTGAGGGGATGTTTTAACATTCGGCCGCATCACATGCAGTGGGACAGCACTTCAGAAATACACACACATGCAATTGCCCGTGAGATTTGGAAGATCAGTTGGTTACTATCATCTGAACCAGCCCAATAACCAGCTAATAGATAGATTTCTGATAATCAGACAAAAAGGGATTCGTAGAGCTGGTCTATCTACTATGCAATCTTCTATAGCCACCGTTGGAAGCTGCAATATGGGGATAATTTTATTCTCTTACAGCTTTGTTGTGTGGATTACATCAAGATAATACAAGTGAAGCATTTTGCACTATACAAATGTTTGAAAAATGTTACCATTTGGGCCTGTAGCTACCCAGGGTATCCAAAAATGCATAGGGGGATTGTAACCTCAAATCTTATTGACATGAATGAGGGCTCCACAAATGCCATGCTCTGGCCCAGCTCTTACCAGTGGGACTTGTGCTCTAGAACAGGGGTGTCAAACATCAGGCCCAGGAGGTGGATGCAGCCCGTTGAAGCTTTTTATCTAGCCCTCAGGCTCTCAGCTGCTGAGCAGTGCTGAGGTGTCACTGCCGAAAGGGTAGCCCACATGAAAATTGGGCTTTCCTGTATCTTGAAATATGATAGTGTATTAGTGTATTTAGTAGATTAGTGTAGATTAGTGTATTTTCTGTTCTGTCATTTGCAGCTAATGAGTTCCTGAATGAGAAAAAGTGTTTATTTTTGGTTATGACCTGTTTAATGACAACACTTCCTGCCTAATGATATCACTTCTGGCCCTCAGTCGGCATCATAAATGCTGTTCGGCCCTCTGTATGAAATGAGTTTGACACCCCTGCTGTAGAACTTCCCAAAGGAATATACCTCATGGTTACAACCCAGCCAATGTCATTACCAACTTAATTCCATTGATATTCACTGTTCAAATTCACCCATGGCTAAGCTGCCATTCTGTGTTATTCAATGGGACTAACAGCCCAACCCTATCTTCCACCATCTTCATGCAGCATGCAGCCATGCTGATGGAGCCTGCATTGCAACAGTATGGTGGGGGAAAGGTGATCAGATGGCCAGTGTGAGGTAAGTAAAAATCTTTTTTATTTACCTCCCAATAGGCTGCCTGATCACCTATGGTTTTCTCAGGGTCATGCCAGTTGCGTGCCTGCCATAGGCTGACCTGGGGCAAATGCCCCAAGCGCCAGCCTCTAGGGCCCCGCAGAAGCCTCTCTGAAGCTCCTGAGGGGGGCGGAAACTGTGCTTCTGGTTTGCCGGAAGCACAGTTTATAGTGCTGGGGAACCTCACAAGGTTTCCCCAGTGTGGGAGGAGGTTGCGCGAGGCTCTGTGAGACTCTGGTAAGTAGGAAGGGGAATTTCTGCCCGAGGGGTGTGGTGACAGCCTGCCGGGGGGTGCTGTCGTGGACCTTTGCCCTGGGCATGGGGCTGCAGAGGTCCGCAGCTGGGTCATGCCAGCTATTTTGATGGCATGTCAGAGAAGAGGAAGGGACCAGGGTGGGGTGAGAAATTAGGGTGACCTTTACTGCCAAATCCACCCTCTCCAGCCCACTCCCTGCCCTGAACTTCCCACATACTGCCCCCTCAACTGGGCCAGCAGTGTCTGATGCACATGAGGAGCTGCTGGTGATTTCTGCCAGAGGCTCCATCGCATGCAACTGTGGTGCAACATCTGTGCCATCGCAGAGCCGTTTATAAAAGCAGATCAATAGATCAGCTGTTGTAAAAGGTCCATAGAATGGGGCTGTTAGTTGTAATGGAGTTTGCTGGATTGCATCCTTAATGTATAAAGCCTGCAATGTAAGACAAATGATGCTCTGTCTAAGCCATCAGGCTACACACTGTTCAGAGGAAGTAATAAAGAACATTTAGTACATTTAGGCATTCTTGAAAAGCATTCTAAAACACCATCAAACTGTCCTAGGCCTATAGGAAGGCTGGAAAATATAATCTCTTATTCAGACTTGAGGCCCCTTGAAGTGCTGCATCATAGTTGTTTTCATTCCCTCCCCCCTTTAACATTGGAAGTTGTGCAAAACAACTGAAGATGTATGGAATGATGGTCAGCCTCTGTCTGCACCCTTCTCCCTCCTTTTTCATCAGGATCCAAACTAGATTTCAAAAAGCTGTTTGGAACGTGCCTAGCTATTTCTGTGTTCTGACAGTTCAGGCATGGAAAGTTTTCCACGTACCAAGCAAGGCCAGAGAGCAGCAAGTTTATCGCTGCATACGCACCAAGTAGACTAACATGAAAGAAACAAACAGAAAGCACTGTGTAGCAAAACCTTGAAGGCACTTTGTTGTCAGACTCAAAGAGGTATCAGCTTCCAAACCAGCTGAGCGACAAAGAGTGTTGAGTTCTGGGAGTTTTGCTGGTGCATTTTATTTTTCTAAATTCTAAGCAACATAGGCAGGCTGTGAATCAGAGCACAGGTAGAGCACCTAGGAGAGGCTCCTTAGCCCTGTTTCCCCCCAGTCCTGTATGAGCTTGAAATCACATCTCTCCATGATGTTTTTCTGCCTGGGAGTTACATGTCCCTGTAGCTTCCTCTATGTTTCACCCAGAGAAAGCTGAACACCATGTATTTGTGATCAAGAAGAAGAGTAGGATCTATTCCCCATGTTCTGCATTGTCCTTATATACTCCACCTAATGAGAGTATTTATATTATGTACCCAACTATATCTGAGACTAAAACGTCTGTCAGCGTTTTGCTGTCACTCCCACTACTGTGATATTTGTATGAGCTGGTCAGAAACCAATTGCACATGAATTGCAGTGAATTGTTGGACCCAGTTAGAATAATAATATGATCCAGGAATAAAAAAATTAAATGGTACTATTTCTGTACTGTACTGTAACATGGAATTTGATTTTTCCTTCAAATCTCCCTTTTTTCTTGTTTATAGAAAACAAGCTATATATACACATACATAGTGTATATATGCTACCTATTCAGTTCTATTACAACATGCATTGATATACGTTCAAAATGTATTATTTTGTTACTGCTTTGGTTTCTGCTCAGCATTGCATATACACAACAGGGTCCAAATGTGTACACCTGTGGGCTGGGCAAAAATGGGTTAAACAAATGAATGATGAGCAAATGAATCAGTGGCTCAGAAATTATTCCAGTATATTAAAGAATATGCCTTGGATTCAGAGAACCAAAAGTAGTCCAGCAGTGACCTTTGAAAAGCCAACCCTGAGCATCAGGGGATCCCAGGAGACTCAATATGAGGTATGACCAGATGAGCTGCCAAACAAGTGAGGAGGACTCACCCCTCAAACAAGCAGAAATGCTGTTCACAAATGCTAGTCGGGATTCAATCCAATGTTATTTATTTAAAGATACTTTCCCCCAACTTTTCATTTATATGAAATCCTCAAAGCAGTTTCAAATGCACACTGAAAAAAATGTAAATCAAATGTTAAAAAAAAAAATCATAATCTGAGCAATACTATGCTAAAATTCTACGTTAACAGTACCAGTTGAGGTGCCTCCAATATCTGTTCCTGTCCTGTTTTGCTGGATTCTTTTCAGCTTGTGGTGCTGCCGATGAGGATAGGATCCTCAGGAATAAGAGGCTGACCACTTGCACTGTTGACTCTTGCCCTTTCCGGCTTATTAAGGACTGGGTAGTTGGCAAATAAGCCAAAATTAAATTCAGACAAGACAGAGGCCTTTCTGGTCTGGGAATCTGTTTTGTTGGTTATGGAATCTTTGCCAATTCTTGATGTGCTCCCTTTGAAATATCCCATTTGGTCTGTAGGTTCTTCTAGACCTGGCCTTGACCACAGGTGTCAGCAGTGGTTTGTCAGGCTGTATGCCAGCTTCAAGAATGTATCAACTTCACTTGTTTCTGCTCCATGAGCTAGTCACCTCAAATTTGGATTACTGCAATGTTTTCTATGTGGGGCGGTCTTTGATGACCATCTAGAAGCATCAGTTGATACAAAATGAGGCCCTCAGATTGTTGACAGGGGCAAAACATTGTGACCATGTTACACCACTGTGGTTCTGGCACATTGGTTGCTAGTCTGTTTCAAGGTGCAATTCAAGGTGCTGGTCAGAGCCAGCCCAGACATAAAGTGAACGATGTGATTCACATCACAGGTGACAGGGGCGTGGCAGATTCAAGGTGCTCCTCACTCCATCTGCCACTGTCTTTTTTTTAACTCACCAAGGATGGAGCCACATCAATCCATTTCCCACTCAGATAAATTGAGCAAGAAGTGAATCATTTACTTCCCTACCCCCTCACCTTGCTTCTTTAAATTTTAAGGGACAGTACTCCCCCTCCACCTGGTGTCTGTACTGGGATGGTAATAAATATCAAAGTTTTTTACTGGACTGATGGTCCAGTAAAGAGAAAGCAAGGAGTAGGAAGCTGTGTATGAGTGCCAACCACTAGGTGCTACTCCCCTTGGTCAGCCAGCCTTCTTCCAGGAGTCACTTTCCCGAGCAATAACTATATTTCTGTATTACCCTACAGGATTGGTGATATGCAAGAAAAGTTCTACAGTTGTTGAAGCTTGACAGGCTGTGGGGAAGAAATGCAATGGTGCAATTTTAGAGCTTGTCTTCCAGCAGCATCTGGTTGCCAGACTTGTGCAGGACTCCAGAATGAAGGCAATGCAAAGATCCCATTTTCCCAGCTCTCCATTGATCCTGGCTCCAACATGCAGAGGAAGGGAGTAACATAGCCTCTAAGCCTAAGCAGCTGAAATGTACATGTGGCATTCAAAAGACTTTCCATGCATTCTTTTGGAGTTTTGTCATCACTCTGTCTTGAAAATATCCATATTTTAGCCTCACCATAAACACTATCGGACACTGAAGAGTTCTTCAAAGAAGCAGGCGCACTTGAAGGGAACTGGAGGCATCCCACCCAATTGGGGCGCCTCTGTGGAAAACAGGCTAGTGGAATGTTTACCGTTGCTGGGATTCTGCTGATATTTTGCTTTCCTCATGTCATGAAGTGCTGCTTTTTAAGCTCTGGATGTGCCTTTGAAATCCCCTCCCTGGGAGCAGGCTAGATAGTCAAAAAGATGAAGGCTGAAACTCACAAATCACTTAACTCCAGATTAGACCCATGGAAAACAATGGTCTTGCTCCAGAACAGGCAGCCTGGAGAAAACAGCCAAGGATTTCATTAACCCATGTGGTTTAAAAACTCTCGGTGGCACATTCAATTATGCCAACTAACAGGGCTGTCTCTGCATGCCTGACAGGAGACAGACGTGTTTAGGGATTTGCAAATCATGAGAGAGAGAGAGAGACATGGCTTGGTTACAGAGCTTAAACAAAACCACAGCTCTCCCAGGTGATGCACTGGGATCTGTTTTCAGTGCCAGAGTTCAGAGGCAAAACATGTAATGGCATAATAAAGGTTAGAGCCCTAAAGGCAAGGTGCCTTACCCCCCACAACTAGTCATTAGTCAGAAGGGCTTTTATGCCAAAGCATAGTTCTCAGGCAGACTGAGCAGAAGGATCAATGGTCTGACTCAGTAGCTTCCTGTGTTGGTTACCTCTGAGTGGGACGATTCCTCAGTGGTAACATAACAATAGAGATTCTTCTGAGCAAGAATAATAATAATTCATAAGCAGAAAGAACATAGTCTGATTAACACAGTCAGAAAGAACATAGTCTATGTCTTTCATAACAATTGATATTGTTATGGATTTAATTTCTAGGCACTGTCCCATACAATCACCTTTCCCCAGGAGTGATGGTTGAGTACTACCCCTTTCACCTTGTCCTGTACTAGTGTGGGCCATCTTACACAGTAGCCCTATCATAATTTAGTGTTTCCCTTGAGGGTAATGAGGGCGTGCTTGAGACTGAGAAGACCACCACATGTTTATTAGATCTATGCCTGTCGTGGTTGGTTATGGTTAGTAGAAGTAAGCTTTGTGAGCTGGTGGCTAGGGTTATCAATGCTTCTTTGTAGGAGAACAGAATATCATCAGTGTTCGTACCCACCATTTAAAAACCAATGTTAGACCTTAATCAAACCTCCTATTTCTAGGACAAATGATTGAGCATGTGGATGTCAAGCAACTCCAGTTATTTTATGGTGAGACATTTTTCCTTATCCCTTTCTCATCTCAGTTTCAATCTGGTTATGAGACAGTGTTAATGGCCCTGGTGATTGACCTGCATCTAGATGCTGACTTGGTGGAAGAAGGAAAGAAAGAGAAGGAATGCATGCTTTTTAAATCTATTGAACTTCTCTGCATATTTTGACTGTAGATTGTACCCTGCATTCAGGGGTGCCACAACCTGAAACTGCCTGATACCAGCTTGAGTCCACCACCCCTGCACTTAAAAAAACCTCAGAAACTCTTACTGCACTCCTTGCGTGCTGCCTTGAAACCCAGAAGTGCACAACTTCTGGTGAATCTGGACGTCCTGCACTTCTGGGTTTCAAGGTAACTTGTGAGGAAAGCAGGAAGTATGGGAATGATCTGCTTTGTACTCACTCCAGTGCAAAGCAAATCTATTTTGGGTGGAGGGAGGGAGGTGGTTGGATGGATGCGATGGCTACAGTAGGTTCAAGGCCCAATCCTACAGGCATGTTATGCCAAAGGAACATATGTTGCAGCAGCATAACGTGCTTTGCAATTGTTGCAATCACGGCACTGCCGGAGTGCGCAGTCTGGTTGCCACCGCAGATGGACATGTCCATGTAAAGATGGAGAGAAAATGCTAGTTCAGGTAAGGACACTTAGGGGGTGGGAGGGAGGTGTGGAGGGGGTAAAGCAGGCCAGGGTATGGGAAGAATGGGGAGGAGATGAGGGCAAGGATGAGGGCAGATCAAGATGTCAAAACTCCCCCATGGAATTCAGCAGACGCTGCCTTGGCACCTCTCCATCGCTGTGCTGGGACTTTCAGTGGACTGGGCTGCCAGGGTGATAGGCAACCCAAATCAATTCCCCCTCAAACCCCTCACAATCTGCCTCCAATGCAGCTGCTTTGAATCACTGCATAGACTGGCTGGCCCTGCTTGCATCATGCAGTTATGTAGCCAAGCAGAGTTGGCTATGTGATGACATCAGTGAGGACAATTGAGAATTAGGGCAAGTGAAGCAATTTCATTCAACAAGAGTAGCACCCTAGTTCAGGAGTTCTCACAATGTGAGTTATGGCTAGCTGTAATATGAGCAGTGAGTTGTGTCTAGCTGTAATAGCTGCCACATCAATTTATGTATTATTTTTCAGGAGTCGTAGCAATATAAAGTTTGAGAACCCTTGCCCTCGCCCTTTTGGAACATTGGTAAGGAGCTGCTGGTGATTAACAGGAGCATTGCAGAGCAATTAGGTCAGAATCAATTTCAAATCTGCGAGTGAAGGACAAAAAGTCAGTATATGTAGGGAGACTGAAAAGAAAAATATAGGGATAGAAAGAGTTGTTCATAGTTTCAGAATTTATAATTATAAATGTGTTACGGAAATACCTACTAAGAATATCCATTGTTCAGTTCTTTAGTAATTCTGTCTCAGTTTTTACATCAACTGTCTCTGCTTCTTCCTTGAGTGTAAATGGAAATATCTACCAAGCAGCCCAATCCTGAACTGCCCAGAGCATGGGGCTGCTGCAGCAGCGAAAGCAGCTGCTGTGGCATCCAGTGCATCCCAGGCAGCTGCCACCACCGTCTCCTCAGGAGAAGGGGACATTCGTCCCCTTCCCCCAAGTAAAGGAAGTAGTCCCGCAATGGGTTCTCAGTTCTACGGCAACTCTGGAGCTGCTGCAGAATCGGTTAGGCCATGCAGCCCAACACGGAGCTCAGGATCCGGTGGAGCAGAACTCCACCTGTACTGCCCCCTCCCTCCCTGCTTCCTCCCCCACCACGCCTCTTTCTTGCCCTCCACCTGCCCTGCAATGCCTCCTCCCTGCCTCCCCCTACACCCCCACTCACCTCTCCGCCACCCAGTGGTCCGGGCAACCACCCAGTAGCGGACCTCCGGCCTCTCACCAGAGCTGGCCCAACACGCACATGGCACATTTGTGACAGTGCACACCAGTGCTAAGTTGGCACACAGAGCTCAGGATTGGGCTCTGAATCTCCCTCTTGTTGGGCATGACAGAAGTCAACATGTTTTCAGTTTTTTGCAATCATTGTGGAAGAATCACCAAAAAAGCAGGTTATTGCTGAACTTGTCCACAAAAAAACAGTGAGTAATTCTGGCTCAGCACCGGTAAAAATAAAACAAAATATGGCACATGACAGATAAATAGGGAGAGAAGTAATTTTAGCAGTCAGTGTTTGGAAATAGCTGGAGTCAGTGTTTGGGTTTTCAAATGCTTCAGAATATGACTCTGGAATTTTGTTCATTTTTATATAACATTTTTTCTGACCCAGACATCTTTATGCCAGTTCCAGTCTTCTGTGTGCGTGTTTTCTCTTCCCTCTTTGGGTACAGTGGAACATTACAGACATATTTTATCAGAGAAATCACAGAGCCAGAGATAGACAAAAATCTGCCTGGTTATCAAATCTACCTCCCAAGAACTGGGACCAGGCCCAAATAGTGCTTTGCTCCAGATTTGCTAATGTTTTGTCTAATGGTGTTATAAATGTGCCCGAAACTGCAAACAAGTGTGAATGGGTAGACAGTGAAGCCAAAGAGACTCGCTCATATCAATGAGATATAATTTGCTTTTGCTAAAGAGAACAGATAGAACCAAAACACAGAGTGTGCCATTACTTTTAAGTCAAGTCAGGGGCACCTACAGGAGCGAGTAAAGAAAATGACGGAGCTCACTAACCATTTTTCCGACATCACCATTAAAGTTTCATCACATCTGGAGTCATTTATAACAGTCCTCCCCTTTCTCTGTTTAGGCACTATTATCTAGTTTGTAGGACAGGCAAATGGAAGTCTATTTCCTATTTGCATTTCCAAATTGCTTCATATCTATCGCTATAAAAATGCAGAAGAACTACTTAATTTGTCAACATCTTTCTAAGCTTTTCCTGCAATAACCAGAATGGGAATTCACAAGTGTAAGGGTTTTTTTTTTAAACTTTGTAAAAGAGATGATTATAATATAAATTCCACATATAAATAAGAAAAAGAGATTCTGGAGCATAGAGAAAAAGATCTGGGTTCTGGACCTCACACAACAGCACAAAGAGAACAATTTTAGCACAAACCTACGCATATTTACTCAGATTTAAGTCCTACACTGTTCAGTGGAGCTTATGCTGAGGTAAGTGTTCTTAGAATTAGAATCATCAGTAAGCAGAAAGACTTTGAAAGACACCTGGCTCTCTGTCTGAAACTAGGGATAGGTTAGAAGTGCACTAAGGCAGAGTGAATTACTGCTTCTAGATGATGATTTTTCAGCCAGAGCAATGCATGGGGAGAGGATGAACCTCCCTCTCAGCATGCACTGGTTCTGATCAGATGTGCCCCTTCACTGAGGTTGTTTTTGAGAAAATGGTTGGCAGCAAACATCTTTTGCATGCATGTGCAAGCCTGCATGTTCAGGCATCTAGTTTTGCCCTTCCTTGTGCTTTTAAAAGATGTGCTTAAACCCAGATGTGCCTCTGACTTTACAAAAAAAACAAAAAAAAAATCCTGATAAATGGAATGGCCACAAAAATCCCCCCCCCCCATCTACTATTTACTCCTAAAGTGACTGCTGGCAGAATTCCCCCTCTTCCCGTGACTTGTAGTCCTAGTTAGGAACTGGTTCTGTTTATGAAATGAAAAGCACACCAGAGGTTTAAGAACACCTCTGAAAAATGCAAATGTACCTCAGGCATGACTCTCAGAATAGCAGTTTGTAATACTATGAGAAATCTGAATAAAATTCAAAGCCCTCTTTTAAAAAATGCACTGCAAATCTGGGCCATTAAATTCAATCTGCAGTAGACTGGAAACACAATCTCTAGGTACTTTGCAAAGCCTCCAAATGATACAGGGAAACAACTGTGCAAGAGAAATACCACAAAAGAAGTGGAACTCATTGTGGAGCAAAATGCCACATCACTCAGTGTCACCTGTGTCCTGGGAAGAGGAGAAATTGAGGGG
The DNA here is from genome assembly GCF_035046505.1 of Tiliqua scincoides. Classification (NCBI taxonomy): domain Eukaryota; kingdom Metazoa; phylum Chordata; class Lepidosauria; order Squamata; family Scincidae; genus Tiliqua; species Tiliqua scincoides. Next base: position 242,033,083 of record NC_089821.1, read on the forward strand.
GAAATCTAAACCTAAAAATTCTGGTAATGCCAGTGTCTCGCACCTTCATTTATCAGGGATAAACTTTTAATTAGAAGCAACCCCAAGGTCTCAGGTAGAGTGGATAATACAGTACTAGGCTATACAGCATCACCTGACTCTGTGTAAGAAAATTCCTTATATCTGAAGTTCTCTTTCATGTGACTTTTCTACTCTTTCCAGTTCAGGAAAAGCAGTGGAAATGGGAGTAGAGAATTTCCCATTATGACCTCATATGACCAGGGATTGTTTTTGTCCTTTCACAAGTCCCAGAGGTGACCTTTACCAGCCCTCTTTCCCTTGTGCTGATAGGGGTCACCCTGAGGACAGGGAGGGGCAGTGGGATAGAGGGCAAACCAAGCCACCTCCTATTATGGGCAAACTATATTTGTGTTGGGGCTGTGCATTTTAGAGTCCGAAAAAGTCAAAGACATATCAATATGTTTTGACATTAAACTATGACACAACTTGGGAGAAAAAAACTGGCACATTTCATCTTTTCTACTTCCTTTCTATCATTATCTAACTCCAATGTACCAACCACAGTCTCTAAGCAGTGCTTTCCAAACACATTGCTAATGCCCAAGAGGAAGGAGGGGCATTGATAAAGGCAACTGCTGCTCCCGCTCACAACTGCTGGGATGAAATGAAATAGAGAGGAAAAAAACACCCATATTGGCAGAGCCTTCTCATTTTCCTTTATATTTAATGTTTATTGAACTCTTGGAGGTGTCTTACTGTAGTCCCAGTGCAAAGCTACACCGTCTGTTCCTGACATCAATACTCCCTATGTCTTTCCTACAGCTAGAACAAGAAGATTTCAGTGACTGATCTTAATTTAGGAGGATTAGGTGCATGATGCCCAAACTAGAAAAAGATTGCTTGAGATCTATGACTGGCATTTTTAAAACTCCAAAACAGAACATGCTGAATCTGGGGTGTGGTGATGCGGCGCCATCCTGCTGTGGGAAAGTTCACAGTTTTCAGAAATGTTACTTGAGGCTTTCTTTTGGGTGATTCCCTGTGACATGGGCTTGTAAGCTTTCACTCTCTTCCTTTTCTTTGATCTGCTTCTTCAAGGTCCAGGATGACTGAGAACTATCACAGGCTGCTGGGCAGTCTGTTGAATCTACCTTATTTACACTTTGGGAGGTTCAAGTAATCTGTTGTTTGTCTAAGAAGGTTTTTTATGCACAACTTGAAATTTCCCACGCTGAAATTAGCCATGAAGTATTCTCAAGGTGATCATGATGGCAAAGTACTTTTATTCTGATCAGGAAAGGACTTTGCTGTTTCATTCCTGATCTTTCCCAACAGTGGGCCCAATCCTATCCAACTTTCCAGCACCAGTGCAGTAGCAATGCAGTCCTGAGGTAAGGGAACAAATGTTCCCATACCTTGAGAAGGCCTCTGTGACTGCCTCCCCACCACAGGATGCAGTGCACACCCTATTGGTACAACTGCACTGGCACTGGAAAATTGGATAGGATTTGGCCCAGTATTGGCAACAGGTTCTGGGGGCCCTTGGATAGCCCTGTCCTGAAGCTGCCACAATGTCCTGGGGTGGCATGCACTCATGCACGCGCGCGCACACACAGGGTCCCCAGAGGTTTGGCCTGTCCTTTCTCTGGGTTCCAGTGAACAGAATGGCCTGAAGTACACTTTCTACCTTTCCCAGAATCCCAGGAAGGTACAAAGGAGGTTATTGGCTGCTGCTATCTCAGGGCTGCTGGGATACAAGGGCAGTCACAGCCAGAGGCTGCTCTTCTTTACCTTTTAGAAAGTCTGGGTAAAGGGATGAGCTCTGCATGTTCACCCTGTAGTGCTCCAGGGGCTTGGAGGGAGGAACATCTGTAGTGGTACATTGCAGAAGATCTATGTGTGTTGAGGAGATGGTGGTCTGCACAGTTACTCCCTGATGCTAGTCTGTCCCTCCATTATTGGGTTAATCTTTGGGAGAAGTGCTGAGGCGCACTTTATTAGTTTGCACCTGTTAGCAAGGATACCTCCCTTGCCTTATTTTGTCAAGAGACATTCTGGGCACTAAGCAAAGGCCATGTACCTGAATGAAGTCATCTCTCCTGGGATTGCAGCAGCTATCCCCCCACCCCCCATGATATAATGGTACAAGGGGGCTTGAGATGCAATTTAACTTGCATAAAGTGTTGAATGGGACCAGCTGCAAATGGGCCACATGAAAACTTGCTCATGAGAGGGATGTGTCTAATAGGAAGAGGCACCACTTCTATTTAGAGGGACATAAGAATGCTGCATTTCGTTTTATCTCTTTGAGGGAAATTGTTGCTTTGTTGGGATAATAAATCCCAGCTTCTGCTTGTCTCCCACTGGTTTGCTCTTGGTCCCAGTATTTGAAAAGAACCTTTGCTCTTCTGGTAATACAACACCCAGGGGCAGCAGGTGCCTCTCCAACTTCTGGCAAGTGGGCTTCCTCATAAGCTCCTACATCTTCACAGATGGGGAGGGCTGGAAGAAGCAGTACCAGCATGACTTATTTGCTTGATTCATGCCACCAGTGCTTGTCAATTGCCAGAGCCTTCAGGAGTCGGCTTATGGTCCCCTGTGTGCCTGTGGGCCCTCAGCCAGTGATCAAAATGATCAACCCCAGCCAGCCCACATGATCCCCAGCATCTTCATGGTTCCCAACATTCATGTTGGGAAACCTGCACCACCAAAGTCATTTTTGTTTATCTTCTTCCATTCCCCACCCCTTTTAACAGCTTGTGTATCCTTGGGCTATAAATTCATTTATATTCTTTGTAGCCTTAAGAATGCAATTAAAAACGAGGCAAAGGAAATATCAATCTATGTCACTGGTGTCGCTAGGGGGGTGCGGGCTGCGAGGGTGGGGTGACGCGCCCTGGGGGAGGACGCGCTAACTTCATGGCATTAGGAGCTACCGCATCATGCCATACACCATTGGATGTGGAATTCCCAGCGGAGTGCAATGCAAAAAACGGAATTGAAATCGCTCCTTTCATTCAAAAGTTATGGCCAAAAAACCGGAAGGAAAAAATGAATGGATCCCTATGGAAAGTGAGCGAGACGTATGGCACGTTTACTCGCGAGTAGGCAGACTTGCCTTAGTCCAGGGGTGTCCAAAGTTTTTGGCAGGAGGGCCACATCATCTCTCTGACACTGTGTTGGGGGCCGGGGAGGAAAAAGAATTAATTTAAATTTAAAATTTGAATAAATTTACATAAGTTTACATAAATGAATATATTAAAGATTATCTGAATGAATGAAGCTCTTGAAATAGCTCAAGGCCTATAAAGGCCTTGCACAATGCAAGGCTGGCCTTTCCTTTGCTGCCGCTACTGCATCACATACCTGAAACAGCAAGTAGTGCAGGAAGCCCTCATCCCACAGCTCACGCGAGAGGTCAAACAGTCACCCTCACGCTGAGAGCAGTTGCATCGGACCAGTGAGTGCTCCAACAAATCTCCAGAGGGCCAGAGGCTCATTGGAGACTGGGGGCTCCCTGAGGGCCGCATTGAGAGGCCTCGAGGGCCGCATGTGGCCCCAGGGCCAGGGTTTGGGCACCCCTGCCTTAGTCCATCGGAAAGGGCAGCCTGAGAGGACTCCAAGGACGTCAGAATGGTCCTGATCCAATGAATGCAGCCCCCCAAAAACACCCGAGAAGGAGGTCCCGTCCCAGTTTATTGAGCTGGAAACGAAGCCACGTGGCCACATTTACTCGTGAGTAGGCGAGCTTGCCTTAGTCCGTCGGAAAAGGCAGGCAGAGAGGACTCCAAGGATGTCAGAATGGTCCTGATCCAATGAATGCAGCCCCCAAAACACCTGAGAAGGAAGTCCCTCCCTCTTTCCCTCCTGCAGTCTATTGAGCTCTATGGAAAGCATACTCAGCCACATACCAGTTGTGTTTACTCGTGAGTAGGCGGACGTGCCTTGGCTGGTGGTCAGGCCAGGCAAAGGAAAATGTGAGGACACCAGAATGGTCCCGATCTGTTGGAGCTGGAGCGCAACAGAAGGCAGCACCCCCCCCCCCTACTAAAAAGGACAAAAAAAGAGGCTTGAGCTGGTAAGAGGAAGTTTTCTATTTTGCGCTTGCAAAGCCAGGAGGGTCTTTGTATTGACATGCCTGAAATAGAAAAACTTTAAACTGGGCACTGGTGAGGGCTGAAGATCTCACTGATCCTTTTTTGGGGGGGTTGTTATTGCAGGCAGACTACAGAGTAAGCTCCATTGACCACTATGGGACTTACTTCAGAGTAGACATGCATAGGATTGGGCTCACAGGCTGCAATCCTACCCACACTTTCCTGAGAGTAAGCCCCATTGACCACTATGGGACTTACTTCAGAGTAGACATGCATAGGATTGGGTTCACAGGCTGCAATCCTACCCACACTTTTCTAAGAGTAAGCCCCATTGACCACAATAGGACTTACTTCAGAGTAGATTCACTTGGTGGAACAGGACTGGCTCCCCCTTATTTAATTATTTCTTTTATTTTAATTTAATTATTTCTAATTATTTATTTTAATTTGCTTGGTGATGTAACTGCTGGCCATGACATCACTTCCAATGGGTCCTGGACAGATGGTCATTCTAAAAAGTGGGTCCCAGTGCTAAAAGTTTGAGAAGTGCTGCAATAAGGTGTTAGTAAGTTGACATGGGGTAGGGGTGTGTGTGTGTGTGTGACTCTACAAGTTTTCAAAATCACTAAAATCAGAGTTTGGAGGAATAATCCATCATGTTATATATCAATCAATGCGTAATTTCATGCAGAATGCAATGAAACAAGACACATTGAAATATCTGTGTTCTAACAAAAGGTACAGCCAAAAAACCAGTGGGGGCGGGGCGATGATACATAACTACGCCCACCACCTGGGGCGTTGCCCCGCCCACTGCATGGGTTGATGTGCAGGCCTCCCACACTGGGTGACGCAAATCCTAGTGACGCCACTGATCTATGTTCAGATATTTTCAGCCAGTAGCAAGACAAAAAACATTTAAAAAATGAAAAACCTCTGTTTGTAAATATATCCAACCATTCACAGATGATTCACTACAAAATATCACATATCATAGCCAAGACACTGAAATCGGTGAAAAATAAAACATTTTCTGCCCTCCCACAGTTACCTCATTTGTGTTTAGTTTTCTTTGCCTATTGAGTTTGTAAGTGGTTTGTTTTGAATTCAGCAAACTGATCCAAGATCTGTGCAGATATCTGTTTCATCTAAATGCGTATTTATTTTCTATTGTGTATCTAAGGTCCCACGCTTGTGGCCATGCTACCAGATTCTGTTCACGCAGTTGTCCTCAGATATGTGCATTTCTGCAACCCCTTGGAGATAATCCAGAAGTGGAAGCCTGTGTGTACTAGTTACACAGGACTAAAATAAGTCCAAAAGTCTCAGCAGCACCTTTTGGGCATGAATGTATCGGATATGAGGGAATCTGACAGCCCAACCACATGTATGAGCAAGCCCAAACATTTAGGAAAAAAAGGTGTTTGTACATGCTTTTTAATGAATCAAATTGTGCAAGTTCTAGGGATGCTGGTACAGCCCTTCCTATGGAAAGCTCATACCCGAATGTAGGTCCCTTGAATCAGTTGTCTGCTCCATAGGATATGCCACTGAAAATAGTACAAGGAGTTGGTGGAATCTGCTTGTTTTCTCATTTTCTGGCTATGATTAATGCTTTGCTTCCAGATTGCCTCATGTGGAAGAGCCCATTAACATGTGTGTGGTATGACTGCCACCACTGAACTCTTCCCCTGTGGTCAGTCCACAAGTTGCACTGCTGATGAACAATAGTGTCAATCACATAGACCACATGGACACTTCCCAATCCAGTGTTGTACCTCGTTTTGGTACTGTGACAGGAGATCTAAGTGGCCTCCTTGGTTCAGCCCTGTTACATATTCCTGATGTGACACAGGAATGATCACAGGGTGGAAGGTTTGCAGCAGTAACCATAGCACAAAGGGTAACATGCAATTTGTGCCAAAGATAGCATTTGCCTTCCTATGACTAAAATTTGGAATAATATCTCAGAAAGTGCCTCATCCTGAACATTGTCCCAATCTTGCTCTGTTAGGGGGAAGGGGAAGCAAGAAGGGGATTGCTTGTGCCTCTTTCTTCTGGCTGCTTCAGTTTTTCAGAAATATTTTAGGATGCTTCCACTTCATTGTCATCTACTACAACATATTCATGTGTGTGCATGCATATATGCACATATATACACATTTGTATTTATTTCTTTCTGCCATCGACATGGAAGACAACTGCCAAGCAACTAAACACCACCACATATTACAACGAAATAAAAATTACACAGTAAACACAACAAATGCTGGATCCAGAATAGCTACATTAGGCAGGGCCTCTGGAAGGAATTTTATCAGGGGCTACAAAGTTTTTTTGGGGGCCCCTTTGCAAAGGGGGAGGGGTGAAACAGAGTGGGGGAGGGTGGTGACAGCGGAGCAGAATGGAAGTAGGGAGGGGCAAAACAAGGTTGGGGAACACTCCTTCATGGCAAGCTGATCCACAAGCCAAAGAGCTACCGTAGCAGGCCTGTTTCCTTTGGAGTTATACAACCCCCTTTGGAAACTCCTCTCAGTTTCAAAATTTGTTTGTCTGGTGGCATCAGAGAATGCGGTTTCAACAGCCTGTCCCTCTGGTCCACAGAACTAGTGGCTTGGTATTTTAAATTTTTGCTGCAGTAGTCACTTACACAAGTAATTCAAATTAAAAATCAAATAAAAATATTTTATGCTATTTGTAGAACTCTATTAATACAGATATAATTGGAGTTGCCACCTTTTTATCAGACAACATTCTTACACCCTCAGCAGCAGCTTGATATGCAGACATAAGCACAGTTCCAGACCTACTATAAGGTCCGATGAGGCAAAAGCCCCAGGCATGAGCCACCAGGACCCTGCGGAAGCCTCTCTGAGGCTTCCAACAGGGGCGGAAACTGTGCTTCCAGTTTCCTGGAAGCACAGTTTATAGCATTGGGGAACCTCACAGAGGTTTCCTCGACGCGTTCCTGGGTCACACGAGGCTCCGTAAGCCTCAGGTGAGTGGGGGGACAGCAATAGCCTGCAAGGGGGGGTGTCATCATGGGGTGACGGTTTGCCCCAGGCATGGGGCTGGGGAGGTCCGCTGCTGCATAAGCAAGCAATGCTGCTTATTTCCATGCCATTAAAAGCTTCAGCTCCTCATTCCTGTACATCTGTTCTCACACATTTAGCATCAAGACCCACTTTTTAGAATGAGAATCTGTCAGGACCCACCAGAAGTGATGTCATGATTGGAAGTGACATCATCAAGCTGGGAAATTTTTAACAATCCTAGGCTGCAATCCTATCCACACTTATCCAAGAGTAAGACTGATTTACTAACTTTGTTAAAAGAATATACATCGTAGCTTGTTAAAAGTACAGGTCTGTAACATTTCCCCAAATGCAGTCACGTACCATGGGAGCATCAAATCTAATATATTAAAAATAAAATACTGAAATGAATCGGGATCCACCTGAAATTGGCTCGCGACCTACCTACTGGGTCCCAACCCACAGTTTGAGAAATACTGCTGTACACCAAACTGCTTTTAAAGGCCCAGGATCAGACCAGACAAGTATTTCTGGTCAGCAGCAACTAAGTATAATTATTCACTTTCAGTACGAGACTCCAATCCTAAAAGGAAGTGTATATAATAATTGTGTATCAGATGAATGAGGACAACATGAAACAAACATAGGCAACTGTCTTATACTAAATCAGATCATTGCCTCATCTAGCTCAGACACTGACTGGCAATAGCTTTCCACGGTTTCAGACAGGGATTTTCCTCTGCCCTACCAGGAGATGTTGGGATCAAGCCTGGCACCTTCTGCATGCAAAGCATACGGTCTACCACCAAGGTAGGTGTAACCCTCTCTATGAAGTGATCTGTAATTATGAGAACTGCAACAAGGGTCTCTGGTATAGTGGATATCCAATGCATGAAAACTCTTACTGGGAGGGATTATTCAGTTCATCAGAGCTTTGCTTTAAAGCCACATGAAAGCTAAGCGCACATTAAAGTGGCTTCAAAAATACAGCAAGAAAAGTCCCTTCTCATCTTCTCCTCCTATGGACCAGAGAAAACCAACAATCTGCTTCCGAAATGAGCCTGTCCTTATTTCAACAAAGGAAGAAAAAAAAAAACTCTTCAGAAACGCAGAGGCATGCACAATATCAGGAAATAATATTCAGGCAATTGAATTCTCAGGGGTGGACCTGTTGATAGAGTGTAAGCCATTTTGTTTTGAAACATTCTGCCTACACACAAAAAGTGTAGTGCATGTTAAGGGGTTGCTTGCTTGTGTGTGAGAATGTGCTGGAATATGTAATGGAATCACACACATTCTCTCTAAGCCAGGAGCTTGTCTAATTTCCTACAGAGTAAACAGGAACAGCTGCTTTCTGCAAACGCGTGCTGGTTGAGATGGAAAGTGAGTGAAGAACACTAGCAAGTTGCTGAACTGAGAAGGATTTGCTTTAACGAGGCTTGCCAGCTTTTTCATGTATTGTTCACAGCTTCTTATCACACGAACATTCACCAATTGAAGCATGCAGTACTTGTACAGACTTGTGCAGGACTCAGTGGCTATTAGCTGGCCCCACTTTCAGATCATCTTGTCCAGCAACTGGGCTTAAATTGATATAGTTCTTTAGAAAAGCAAAGAATGTCTTTAGGTGGATGTGCTGGGCACAAATGTCTGCATGAAAGTTGAAAAGCAAGCTGAAAATAAAGAAAAACACTAACATGGATTACTGGACACTTCCCCTATTCTCACACTAGTCCAGGATTCTAGTCCTTACACCCACACATAGCTGGGCAGGCAATGCCCATTGCTGACTCTAAGCCATCAAAGGAAAGAGCAGGACAAATGTGCAAAGGGGGGGAGGTGTGTGACCCTACTTTTTAGAAGCAGTGAGCATTAACAAGTCTTTACCCATGGCATTGGATACTAGGGAGGTGGATGTTACCTGAGATCTTTCCTGCTCTTGGAAATCAGGTGGGCATTAGGACCCAATAAACTGGCTCAAAGCAAAGTCCTTTACTTAGCTGTCCAAAGAAGAGGATACACAACAACAAGGGAATAATGGTGACAGCATCTGAATGACGCAGCAGGTTGTTCAGAATGCTGAGGCATCACAGGAGCCTCTGAGATAACAGGAAAGTCCAAAGCAGGTTAAAAAAAAAAAGTGCCCCCAAATAGGGGGAAATCTGGAATTTTCATCCCAAAGCCTTTCTGGCTATACAGATACAGTTATTCAATACCTGTTAAAAGTACAGATTCCTGCCAGAAAGAAAAGGTGGCAAACTTAGGGCACAATCCTACCCTACGCTGGGACAGGCAAGCCAAAAGCTGCTCAGCCAGAGGTAAGGAGAAACTTTTCTCCTTACCTCTGGGAAAGGCGCCCTTTCCCGTATGGGTCACCTCTCCTCAAGAGGTGGCGCAAGTCTGAGGAGAGCAGAGCAGCTTAAAGCCGCACCGTTCTCCCAGGGAATGGAAGTTGGGATCCGGCATAACTTGCGCCAGCCCAAATCAAGGGCTGGATTGCGCCCTTAGTTGATCACATGCTGTTGTCAAAATTTTGCTGTTTGCACTGTATTGTTGGTGAGTATGGAGATTAAAGGCTTATTTGTTTGGAAGATCAGATGGTAGTTGTGGCCAATGTCAACATATTCACACACCAGTATTTAGCTAGAATGGTTCCATAATGGAAGACGTTTTTCTCTCTCCATTACTGTGTTGTTACTGTAACAAAAAACGATGTTGCCAGCATTCAGTCCCTTGCCATTGGCAAATGAGTTGTAGAGGAGTTTTGAAAAAGTAGCGTGAAAATTAGACTACATACACCTACCTCCAAAATAAGGTTTGAGAGTCTTGAACTTGCCATATGTAGTACTTTCCCTATGTCAGGAAAGAGTTCAAGAGTTCATACAGTAACTAGTAACTAGCAATCAATCCTGTCCTGACTGAAGGTTTCTTGGATACATAAAGAAGACCTTGAGAGTTCCTCAGGTCCAGCATGAGGTGTAGTTGAGTGGCCAATCTTGACAAGAGAGCTGAATTAAGGTCTTGAAGAGCCTGAGATCCAGCTTTGAATCCAGCCTTTTAAAAAAACTCCTGCTTTTGAGGTCCAGCTTTGACCCTGCCTTTTAGCAAGGCTCCTTGCTAAAAGCCAACTCTACTCCTTAGCACTGCCCACTCTACTCCTAGGCCTGCTTGCCTGTTCTACAGATTCGTCCTGGACACCTGCTGAAGGGAATACAGATGGTAGCTTGTAGCTAGCGTAGCTGAGACTTCTCTTGAGATTCTATCCAGAAGGGTGCTGTACTGTACTGTTTATGTGCTCTTTTCTATGCTAAGGGCACAATCCTAACCCCTTATGTCAGTGCTTTCCAGCACTGGCATAGCGGTGCCAATGGGACATGTGCTGCATCCTGCAGTTGGGTGTCACTCACGGAGGCCTCCTCAAAGTCAGGGAATGTTTATTCCCTTACCTCAGAGCTGCATTGCCCTTATGTCAGTGCTGGAAAGCACTAAGGGGTTAGGATTGTGCCCAAAGTTGTTAAAATATTTTTTCTAGCCTGATAAATTTTTCCCATCTACTGTTGTTAACCTTGCCTCAGGGCAGTTCTTGTTGTTTCACCTTTCTCACGAGTCCATCTATTCTGGGATAATCTAGAATTTGCCCAATACTTATCACTAGAAGCATAGACTGTAATTAATGTTTCATGCACAGTTGCAGCTAGGCTTGAGGGGTAACAGTCTGCAAGCCTCTGTAAGCTGGAAGGGAGCTACCACATTCTCTTCAAGGTCTAGGCCCAGTTTGAAGGGAGGGAAAGGATTGTTATAGCAGTGGCATAGTGGAAAGGTAGGAAATTTTCCTTCTCTTATCAGTGTTTTTATGAGCCTGAGGGAAGCTATCCTATGTTAATTGGGCAGAGGCACATTTTAAAATGGTATCCTCTTATATTCAGCACTTGTCCCTATTCACGCCAGTCTAGTGCCTTTGCTAGTAGCTGCTTGCTTTTGTATCTTTTGTTAGACTCTCATTATAATGGTTTCTCCCAGCATCACCATCACCTGCTTAATGACATCAATTCCTGCTTAATGACATCACTTTGGCTCTCAGCAAGTGCCATGGCTGCTATTTGGTCCACTGTATGAAACAAGATTGACAACCCTGCGTTAGATTGTGAGTTTTGGGACAGGGAACCATTCTTCATTTATGCTGCTACATTAACTGCTTTGTGAACATTTTTTGTTGAAAAAATGGTTTATTAATGTTCATCATCATCATCATCATCATCATCATCATAAATCAGGTCCCTTCCCCACCCCATTCCTCCTCAAACCACTTGGTTTAAGTGGACAGGCAGCCCAATCCTACCAAAATCCCCAGACAGTGATGTAGCTGCACTGGAGTGGCTACTGCTGTATCACGCAGATAGGTTTTGGCCTCTTTGGGGTAAGGGGACATTTGTCAACATTGTGTTCAATTGGGCTTACTCCCAGGAAAGTGTGTAAAGGTGTTATAGCCCAATTCTAAAGTCAGTGGCTCAACTGAGTGCAACAGTGCCAAAATGGCTACCACTGCATCTTGTCGGGAAAGCCCCAAGCCCCACAATAGGGCTCCTCAAGTCTGTGCTGCCTGTTTTGTTTGCTTTGGAGGATTTGAAGACATCAGAAAAACTTATGAGAGAAATCAGTGAGAAGGCTGAAAGCAATAAAAATTGTGACCTGTAAGAAAATATATTATTGGCTATCATTGGCCTGCTTGTAGTCAGGACCAAATTCAAACCAAATTGCTATAGTTTAAAAAAAAATGTGTCTCAAGGTAATTTTTTTCTTTATTTTAGGAGCACCTCATGTATCCCCTTCATGCACCCCCTGGCACTGACCCAACACCAGTGACCCTTCCTCTTCGGGTGCAGCAAATGTGCCTTAAAGCACATTTGCAACACCCAGCGCCGGTGCTGGAGCTCAGTGCCAGCACTCCTACTGTTTATTTTTAGGTCCTCAGTCTCTCTCTTTCTCACTTTCAGGGCTTCTAACCATGAAGCTTCCATTTAGCAACAACTATCATGGCTAATAGGTATGGGCAAGATGTCCTCCATGAGTTTTGTTTTCTCCAGTCCTTTTTAAAACACCATTTTTTTAAGGAATATGCATCATCTCAAGGACTTTATGGTAAGTACACTCACCTAGGAATTTATGAATAGAGGAAGTCTGATGTTCTGACCATGTCTAAGAATGTTGTGTGCTGGTTTTACAGCTGCATAAACATGCATAAGATTGGGCTCTGTGGCTAAAGATAAGCTTTGCAAGAGGTCAGTTTTCTCCAAAATAAAGTAAGGTTTAGAATGACAAGCAGAGCAGAACAAGTCTGAAAGTCTGTTGTTCTGAAAAAAAGTGATCTGAAGAGAAACCAGAGCATAATAACTTGGGAGTTGAGCCTGATTTACTTGGTCATCTGTCACAAGCCAAGGCTTTCAGGCTCATTAAATGGAGACTCCTGGATATTCACTCTTCCAATATTTTATCTGCCGCTTATAAAACTTGTTCACCTTTATATTATCACTTGCCGGTTAAAGTAGGCGAAATTCCCAACTATCTTTATATTTTGGAATGCCCCAAAATTAGAAGGGCCTTTTCTATGGCCCGTTGTAATTCTATCCCATCTTCTGTTCTTTGGGGTAGATTTAATGGCATCCCTTTTCAGGAAAGAATTTGTTCCTGTCCTCAGCGGGTTATAGAAACGTTAGACCACCTTCTTCTTCATTGTCCGCTTCACAATGAGGCCAGAAGGAAATGTCTGGCCCTCCAATTTCACCTTAACTCCCTTACGGAGGATTTTGCTATACTGCAATTTTTATTAACCTCCTCTGATTTTGACATTGTTTCTCAGATAGCAAAATTTATCTTACAAATTGTGGCGACTAATCTGAAGCGTGCCCCTACTCGTTGAAGTGCTTGGTTTATAGGTGTCATTTGTAGTCTGCCACGTTATACTTGTGCACACCTGTATGTTCTTTGTTTGTATTTTCAATAATGCCTAATAAAGGTGTCTGAATCTGAATCTGAAAAAAGTGTGATTATTTACAGATTTTTGCTAGCATGGGCAAATCACTCCAGTATTCGGCTCATAAGGTACAACAGGTAATTGTACTCTTTTAAAAAAAAGGAGGGGCGAAAGCTCAGACTACCCAGAACCTCTAGTTAAAACAACAGAAAACTCATCTAACTCCATGTTTATGCATGTGGAGATGCAGTTTTGACTCACATGAGCACATCCAGTTCTTCCTAGTTTTTCTCCTGGGTAGTGTATTGGATGGACTGCTGGATTTGGACTACAGAGGGTCATGTTCCAATCCCCATTCATCCATGAAGCTTTCTAGATAGTCGTGGGCCAGTCAGGAGTCAATAGCCTACCTACCTCACAGAAATACTGTTATGATAAAATAGGATAATCCCACCTTGAAATATTTGGAGGAAGTTGGTTATACAAATGTGACTAATAATAAATCTGTGTGTCCCATCTATAACTTTATGTGTTGGTCATTCTTGAGATAGTGAGAGATTGTTTTCTGTTTCTGATGGTCCTGCTACCTCCCTCTGTTTTGATAATGTCACTATTGTCTCTAATCCTTTGAATAATCAGATTTGTAGTTCCTTGTATTACATATTAAAATGCAATTTGACAGATAGTATCATTTATTGATCTCGGAGCAATCTACAAATGATCCTGACCAATGGCAACATAGCCCCCATGCTCTGGGGCTGCATCATGTGTATTCATTTGCCAACACATGGGCGTACATAAGCCAACACATGGGTGTATTCAACCTAAGTTGTCTTGAAGGTAGGTGTTTTCTTGGTCTCTTGGGATCAGTTGACATGTCTGGATCTAAGGCTGACTCTTGTTGAGTAGTCCTTGTGTGATACTGAATTCCATTTAGCAATTGCCATGGCTAATTGCTGTTGACAGACCTATCACCCATGAACATGGACAGTTGCCAGTTATTTAGTTTACAACTTTCAGCAGAGGTGTGGAAGTATTTAATATTGCATGACTTAAAACAGGGGTCTCTAAATCCCAGCCCAGGGGCCAGATACAGCCTGCAACAAGCCTCTATTTGGCCTGCGGCAAGCCTCTGGTTCCCGGCAAGCCTCTGGCCCACTCAACTGAATGTGACCAGAGCTGTGCTGGAGGGTGCTCTGAGGACTGGGGAGGCCATCCGTCTCCCCTCAGAATACCTTCTAAAGGCCTGAAAATCACTTCTTGATTTTTCTGAAAAACCAGAAGTGCCGTTTTTGAGTTTTGATGGCTTTGAGTCTGAAGGCCTTAGGCTTTCTGAGGCTTTCTAAAGTATTTATTGAAATTTTATATTTAAAATTTATTTATTTTTCCAGCCCTCGACACCATGCCATATATTTGATGTGGTCCTCTGGCCTAAGAGTTTAGAGACTCCTGGCTTAAAACATTGGGATCATTAGCAGATGAAGAACTGGGATATGACAGGCGTGCGTCGCTTAACAACCTTCTGCTTAACTGTGGACTGCATATACAACTGTGGTCAAACCACAACAAAGAGGCTCTTAATGAGGCAGTCAGGTCTCCCATAGTCTGCAGCAGAGAGTCGCAATAGAGTTTACACAAAAAAGAGGCTCTTAATGCAAAGAAGAGTAATCTGTCTCCAGTAGCCTGTGCAACCAGCTAGTGTCTGGCAGGGAGTGTCCGTTTACACAACAAGGACACTAGATTGGGCTGAATGTTCACTTAACGACTGAATTGCATAACAGGGATCAGAGAATGTAACCCTGTTGTTAAGTGCTGCACACCTCTACTTGAACTGAATTTTTATTTTCAGCATATAGCTCATATAATTTTAAGATTCTTCTTCAAATTCTTAATGGTTGGGAAGGATATTTTCACAGGGAGATGATTCACAGTTGAGTTGGCACGCTCCGCCTTCGGTTTCCTTACCCTTTTCATGCAGTTATACAATTAACTTGTCTACACAAAGAAAAAACAATATAAGAAGCTGCTTCTTTTTGCTTTAAAGGAGTCGACCGTAGGCAGAACACACATTCATTTTGAGCTTTTTATAAATATAAAAATTCCCTTGCCTTCTGTGAAGAGCTTCTGTGGTTTCACAAAAGTTGCCTGTTTTAGAAGCTTGTTCAATATAAGGATTAAAATGGAACATGGCATACAGAGTTTGTCCAGCTTTATTGTTACTCAGATTATTTCATTGTGTTCAACTCACTTATAAAAGACTTTCCTTTGGTAATATCTTTGCTCCCATTCCATCAACCTGCTGCAGTTAATCCTGATTGCAGTTATAGCTCAATCACATGAGTTTTCCCCCCCTGCACCTCATACCCAAGCTCAGTTCTCATATTTTAAAATTTCTGATTCCCATAACTGCTTTCTGTAGGCATTTAGCAGCCCAGTCCTGAGCTACCCGGGGCACCCAGCCTTGGCGGCACCGAAAACAGCTGCCGCTGTATCCTGCACGCCCTGGGCTACCACTTTCGTCCCCTTCCCCCAGGTAAGGTAAGCAGCCCCGTAATGGGGCTACTCACTTTTGTCTGAGGCACTCGTGTAGGGCGCAGAGGCCTCCATGAGTGCCTTGGATCCTGCAGAGCAGAGCTCCACAGACCTGCCTTCCTCCCTTCTCCCGGCATGCCTCCAGCCCGCCCGCCCCCTCCCCACATCACGCCTCTGCATCATGCCTCCCCTCCACCCTCTCTCCGCCCCCGCTGGCCCCCTCCCTCCCCGGAACACCTCCTCCCCTCCCCCGTCCCTGCCCCCACTTACCGTGCTGCGGCTCGGCGGTCCATGAGACCACTGAGCTGCGGAAGCTGCGCGACTGCCCCGCGCTAGCCCAGTGGAGTCCCTGGGCTAGCACAGGTGGGAGCCTGGCGGTGAGGCTCACAAACGTGCCTTATGGCATGTTTGCGACAGTGCTCGGTGGCACGAAGCTGTGCCGCTGAGCACAGGACTGGGCTCTAGGGCAGGTTCAATTGGAGAGTCGCATTGTATTCCATTATTTTTTCTTAGTATCTAATTCTGTCAGTGTTTTGGGCTATCTCACATTCCCAAATAACATCAAAAAGTAACAAGGAGACAACAGCCAGCAATCTCTGTTATCCAGTTCTCCATCCTATCTCTTGTAACTTTAATTCAGTGATTTTCAGCCTTTTTCATTTCATGGCACACTGACAAGGTGCTAAAATTTTCAGGAGAGGCCATCAATTTTTTGACAGTTGATGAGGCACACTGTGCTACTGGTAGTGGCTTACATTCCTAATGGCCTTACTAATAAATTACTCTCACTAAACTCTCACAGCACACCTGTAGACCATTTGTGACACACCAGTGTATCATGGCACACTGGTTGAAAATCAGTGCCCTAATTAATTGCTTCTGACTTATTCAGCAACAGGTACTATAGCAACACTTTAGTAGTGAATAAAATTGTTGAATTAACATTTATTGGGAAGAAACCCAGTGCTGCCATCAGGTTACTTGGGGCCCTGAGGAAAGCCCCATCTTTGGTCCCCCATTGTTTTCCTCCCTGACCACTGCTGGTGCATTGGGCACTACCACTGCTGGTTATACTGAGGGTTCAGGGGGTTGTTCTGGCCTGATTGGGTCTTGGTCAGTGCCTAATCAGGCCAACCCCTGATTCTACACCTGAACACATCCACAAGTATGAAACAAACCACTCAGAATGCATGCCAGTCCCATCTATAACTTAAACTGAGAAATAGTGACTGACCCAAAGTCACCCAGTGAGTTTCATAGATGAATGGGGAGTTTAATGCAAGTATCCTGATTCAAATTCAATAATACTTCTGGTTGGCTCTGTCAGATGAAAGTTTTTATTGTGTAGAGATGGCCAAATGTGTTTAGTGGTTAGGGTGTTGGCCTTGGACTAGGAAAACCTGGGATCAAATTTCCAATCAGCCATGAAATTCTCTGGATGATGTTGGACCCTTAACTATCTCTCAACCTAATCTATCATACAGAGAAAAAAAGGGGGGGGGAGAAGGAGCAGGCACCCTTGGAGAAAGGATGGTATATAAATATGGGAAATAAGTAATAATAAACAGCAGAGCAGATCACTGGAGTTTTGCTGGTTGTATATTTTAGACATGTGTTTAAAGATTTCTGCGTTTCTGTCTCTCACTTTCTGGTTATGCCCCAGTCCCTATAATTGTTTTAAAAACATAACCATAGAAATGAAATGTTGGCAGTGAATCTTTTTCTTTCTTTCTGAATCATGTTAGAGGAAATAATTTCAATAGGTTTTTCCTGATGGCACAACTCCATTGTCCATTTAAAATTTTTTGCATAAAACGTGAGTCATTATATTTACTGAGTATGAGAACATGACCATACAATGTTTGATAAATAATCATTAAAGGAAACATCTGATATAAAACATCTTATATAAAAACAAGGTGCAGCACTCACCTTGGTTTGTGGAACATGCTATCTAGTAAATTACCTAGTACGAAGGATGATTCCCACGTCACTTCGTGGAAGTCCTGCGTAAAGAAAACAAGTTGTCTTACTTAGATCTTGTTTTGTACTACCATGGGCAAACATCAATTTAATCCAAAAATAATACTTAAAATGTAGTATACCTGTATTGCCCAATATAGTTTATAAAATTGCATTCTTTAAAGCACCCTGAAGAGCATTCTGTGATTATGGGCGCAATCCTAACCAACTTTCCAACACTGAGATAAGGGCCATGCAGCTCCAAGGTAAGGGAACAAACATTGCCTTTACCTGGAGGAGGCCTCCATGATTGCCCCCCGACTGCAGGATGCAGCACATGCCCATTGGCACAGCTATACCAGTGCTGGAAAGTTGGTTAGGATTGTGCCCTAGAGGTTTATGTTTTAGGTTTGTACATCAAGCTAACAAGATTGGAGAAAATACTGCAGAGAGGAAAGCAAAGCTGTAACTAAAGAAAATAAGGCAATGTAAGGATATGTGAACCATTTCCCTTCTGGAGGTGTCCTTTTTTAAGATATGGGTTAGCATCAAGAGTTTTCTTGCTTCTTGTCACGCAGCACCAGTGGGACTTCCCTTTCTCCTCCTCTCAGGTGCAGAACCTGGAAGAAGAGTAAACATATACAGGCCAGGAATTAAAGGAAACTGAGTATCAATCAATCCTTAATTCTGGAGTTGCTTCTTTGCTTCTCAAGTGGATCCAAGCCCTGACCTGTTCAGCTCTTCATACTGGAGCCCATATGTTTTCCTCAGTGGGATAAACATCATCTTCTGAAAAGGGGCAATTTTGATCAAATTTGGGCAGGAGGTCTGGTCTAGGGGGGCAGGAGGTCTGGTCTAGAGGGTAGAGCCTCAGACCAGACCAATTCGAGGACACCGGCAGCTCCCTGAACGGCTGAGAATGGCGAGACCTTGAAGCAGCCGACAAGCCGAGCTGAGTGATTCCACCTGCTCTTGGTGTGAGCAAGAAACATCTTGGCTGCCTCCATGTGAGAGACGGACCTGCTGTCAGCCTGTGTGGGAGAATTGGAGGCCAGAAGTGAGACCAAACCAGGAAGATTCATTCTGAAATGTTGTTGGTTCTTGAAAGAAAGAACCTCTATAATTGTAAAAATTCCCTTGAGGGATTTAGATATGCCTGCCTATGTAAACTGCCTTGAATAAAGTCAGAGGAGTAATCCAAGTAATCCAGTGACCATAAAGGTGGTATATAAATACCGAGTTGTTATTATTACTATCAGAAAAATGGCACAGGTGAATGGGTTAGCATCTCCACCTCAACCAGCATTGCTCCTTATGCAATCTGTCTCTCCATATCTACAACTGATTGTGGTTTTTAAGGAAAAATGTGACCTAGTAATGAATCTTCTGTTTCTTGATCAGCTTGGCCTTCAAGGGAGGTAATTTATGTCTGGGAGTGGGGAAAGAGTGATCTTTCCATTGAGCCATTTTTTGAGCAAAGGTCTTCCTATTAATTCATTATACAAATCCTGACAGCCTAGAACACATATTTATGCTATTTAATCAGTGTTCAGTTCTTGTGTTTGTGCCAGCAACTGATGAATCAGATCAAAAACTCTGGTGTGTGTGTCCCCCCCCCCCAGTATTCCACAAGATCCTCTTAAAAATCTAGGCAATGAAGTGTTCCTGTGTCAAGCCAAGGCTAAAAATACTTTTCCAAGCCTAGCCCACACTTCAAGGTGCCCTGTTTTTGTTTTTATCGCTGTACAGCTTCCGTCATGAGTGGGAGCCAAACTGAACATTCCTTCCTGGACAGAAGCAAAAAATGTGCTACAAATATCAGCAAATGCCTGCAGATGTTTCAATTATTTCCTCCTCGTCTACCTCAAGTGAATCAACTCTTCTGAAAGTAGAACACAAATCCTGGAATTGCCAGTCCAGGATGGAGGACGTGCTTTGGAAAGGTTTGCATCACCCCTCAGTTGAGTCATGTGTTATCTCCCCCTAAAACATTTGCAGTTTGGTTTTTAGAAAAGTAGCCTGTAGGCATGAAGCAATTTCATCATCCAACAAATCAGTCACTGCAATGGGATAATAGATCTGTAATTGTATTCCTTAGCTGGAGGGCTGTTATTTATTTTTAAACAAAGGCATTCATTATGAAAGTCACAGAAAAATCTTATTGTTAGCACCTTGAGTTGTTACGAACAAGCATCAAATTGAAAATAGCATGGATTTTGCTTTTTCAGGCAGGTTGCCATAGAAACCAAGGAAATCAAACTTTCTGTACAGTGAGTATTGGTGGAAATTGTCTTCCTGCTTCTTAAAGCTAGAAATAGTCTTTCTTTGAGGCTCCATATGCATGATTAAACACTGCCTTTAGTAGGCATGCCACGCTATTTCAGGCTGGTCTAAACAGGAGAGAGATGGGGGGATGGGCAGCCCAATCTTATCCTTGGCAGAGCCACTGGGTAGCCAAAATGGGTAGCCAAAATGGCTACCACTGTATCCAGCAGCACCCCTGAGGCCACCAGAGGTCTCCTTGGGGGAAGGGGAATATTGTCCCCCCAGGGAGAGCCCCAGATCCCACAATGGGGCTTCTTAGGTCTGCACTGGCTATTTTGTCAGTGCAGACTTGAGAATAACTGTTTCGGGCTCTTCAGCCCAACTTGGAAGATAGGATACAGCGAACCTGGGCTCTGTTGGTCCCATCTCCCTCCCACCCCAGCTCCTTCCCTCACCACCTTTCTCCACCATGGAACACTTCCCCCAAGGCCATCACCACTACCCAGAGCTCTTACTGTGCTCCAGGCAGTGTCTGTCCGGCACTGGGCTCAGTGTGCCTTCATGCCTTACAGCATGTTTGTGACACTCAACAGTGGTGCTGGAGCTCAGCATCAATGCTCAAAGCTCATAGGATTGGACTCTGAGATAATCCAATGCACTGTATCCCTTTCAGATGGCATGAAGGGAATCATATTTTGAAACGACACGTCTCCCATCTAGTAGAAAATGGGTAGATCAGGGAGGGCTGGGATAAAATCTTTCTCTTTGATAAGCTAGTGTTCTGTTTGCCAGGAGTTTTTAAATTAAGTTTTTAATATCAATATATTAAAAGAAAAAGGCATTCTCCCACCCTGCAGTTTGTAATGGTACAGTCCATTCAATCACCACATTTTGCTGTATGTGTATCCCTAAAGGGACAACAGCAGCCTACCTTCTAGAATTCTTAAAAGATGACTAAGATGATCTATGTAAAGTACAGGTATTTGCAGATCCAATATCCACAGTTTCAACTACCAGTGGTTCAAAAAATCCCCCCATTGTGCCCCCCTCATTGTGCAAATGACTTATCTGCTTGTGATTTAGCTTTCTGTCACTGTTCCTGGGTCTCACTGGCAGGGTCTCTGAGAGGAATTTTATCAGGGGGTACAAAGTTTCTTTTGGGCTCCTTTGCAAAGGGGGAGGGGTGAAAGAGAGTGGGGGGAGGGCAGAGACAGCTGGAAAAGTCTCTGGAGCCCAGGTCTACTAACCCATGTGGCATCAGTAGGGTCCCCAGCATACCCAGTTGTGGTAGTGTCCCCAACATCCCATGTGGGCAACTAGTCTGAGTAGACAGGAAAAAGTAAGATCTCGAAATTTCTGAGTCCCCTCCTTCGGCTCCTGGGCCCCCCTTTTGACCCTGGACCCAGGGTCAAATTACCCCCTTTACCCCTCTCTCCTAGGCCCTGCTCACTGGCTCTTTGCTGACAGGAAAATGGAAGCAGGAAACATTTGTAGAAAGTGAGGCAGAGGGCTGAAAAGAACTTATCATTCTAAGCAGAGCTTGTCATAGAGTTCAAAGTGCTTGGCATCAGGTTCTTTTCGTGGGTACCGGGAAATGCCTGTACTGTACTTTGAGCATTATTGCTATTCATTATTTTATGCTTTGGAGAGGCGGCAAAGACAGCTGTTCACTTTCTGCCAGAAATAGTTTTACATTTTTGAAAAGTATTTTCATAAAGGGAAAGTTATACCTCTCCCCTCTCCCCACTAAAGTCTGTTAGTGGGAATATTCACCATTTCAAATCTGCAAGACTTTACTTACAGTAGATTCAATACAAGACCTTAATTTAACTTTTATCTTTAAGGGGGGCAATGGGAAGGGTCACATAGTCAACATTCCAAAGGAACTTGCATGAGGAAGATGCACGTTCACACCCATGGAAGAAGAATACTTCCAAAATGAGTGAAACCACAAAACTTAACAGGGGTATTATCTGGGATTAGTTTTGTACTCTAGTCAAATATTTAGCACAAATACACTATCCTGCTCAGTTGATTAAAAAAGAAAAGAAAAAGTTATTCTGCTTTTTCCACATTGGAAAGCAAGTCCTATATTCTAAGCTTTGATCCACAACATTCTTGAATTTAACACCCAAGAAGAAGGGCAAGTGGTGGGAGTGCCAACAACAAAGTAGGTGTTTTGCAGGAGATAGCAAGAAACCATAGCCCTTATCAGACATTCCTCAAAGAATTTGAAGACATCAGAAAAACTCATGAAAGAAATCAGTGAGAAGGCTGAAAGCCATAAAAATTGCGGCCTGTAAGAAAATATATTATTGGTTATCATTGGCTATTTGTAGTCAGGATCAAATTCAAACCAAATTGCTATAGTTTAAAAAAAATGTGTTTCAAGGTAATTTTTTTCTTTATTGTAGAAGAACCTTATGTATCCCATTCATACACCCCCTCGGGGTACGGGCCCTACGTGTTAATAAACCCTGTTGTAAACAAATGTGACCATATCATAATATAATGATGTTGGGAGCATATACAAGCGGGTCCTGGTATCTGCAAATCTGGTATCCGCAATTTCAGTTACCTGCAGATGCCAGGAATACTGGGGACCCAGAACCTTTGATGACACAGGTGAGGAAGGGTGCAAGGCAGGGCCCATGAGAGGGGGGTGCAAGGTATAAATTGTAGTCAGACCCAGGGTCAAAAAGGGGGCCCAGGAGCCAAAGAAGGGGGCCCCAAAATTTCCAAAATGTAGTAAGCCCTAATCTGAGTAATGTTGATGGACAGCCCAATCCTGAGCCGCCTGGTGCACAGGGCTGCCACAGTGTCACAATGGCTGCCAAGGCATCCAGTATGCCCCAGGCAGCCGCCGCCACCTCCTTGGGGGAAGGAGACTTTTGTCCCCTTTCCCCGGGTAAGGGAAGCAACCCTGCAATGGGACTACTTGATTCTATGGCAGCTCTGGAGCTGTGGTTAAAAAGTGGTTAACCTGTGGTTAAAAAGTCAATCTGAGCCAGGAAAGTCTATTGCAGGGATTTTTCAACCGCTGTGCCATTGGTGTGTTGTGAATGGTCTACTGGTGTGCCACTGGAGTTTGGGGCACAGCAGTTGAAAATCGCTGCTGTAATGTAAAGTTCAATCTTCAGAGCCCCTTCCTGTGATAGGGATGAAGAAGGAATAGCTAACATGTTTGTAATGTAGTCTGAACACATACAATTCTGCCACCATCTCCATGGCTCCCTCAGCACCTCTCTCTAAAAGCAGACACATGATTGCACCAGAACCGCATGAACACAAAGAGTTCCAGCTCTTATTCACTGAAATGGAGCGTGAAGGAAGTCCTAAACATTCCTGGCACAATTAGGGGCTCATCTGTAGTGTTTAGTGTCTATGCAGAAGCACTCTTTGGCGTTGATAACATGGCAGCAGGAAAGCCTGCCTCCCCACGGAACACTGAAGGGAAGCTTGTTCCCAAGGCTGAAGTATGAGAACTGCTAAGATAGCATTCTAATGAAGCACCCATTGTTCAAGCCTTGGAATGCGTTGTCAGGGTACCGCTATCAAGTAACCGAGAGTAACTTGTAAAATGTTGCAAAAGAGAATAAAAGACAGCCAGGAAGCCTGTACAAACGGCTATTCCTCTCTGCATTGAATTCTATCAAACTGCTTGTTGTCTCTTCATTGCTTCTCTGACGCCTTATTTTGCTACATCAGCCACTGCTACCAAGGCTCAGTAAAAGCTGCCTTGCTTCTTGCACTCAACCTAGAAACCTGGCTTGTGAGTCTCTTGATTTCTTTTCTGTTTCCTCACTGCTTCTGCTTCTTGCACCTACATCAAGCAATCTGGCCTAAAATCCAGTTTGCTTCCCAAAGTCACTGCAACACTCATCCTATTCTCTTCACTTGGTTCCAATCTCCTCTTTGCCATTGCATGTTGCACATAATTGCATAACAAATGCGTGGCTATAAAAACTTACCCACAGGGGAGGCACTTCCTTTTGAATTAATTACTGCCTTACCAAGATGGTGGTGGTGAGTTTCAGAGAGGAGAAGCTGCTGGCAGAGTGCCCGTGCACTGTACTGAGCTGCCTTAAATTGGCAGCATCCCTGAATCAGGATGCCAGAGTCTTGTGTTCATGACCCTTGCCTGACTGCCACCAATCTGATGTGTCTATTTGCTGAATAGGTTTTGCTATAGGAAACTAATTTGCCATGGTTTCCAGGTATATATGTACATGATGAAGCTGAAAAGTGTACCTTTTTCAGACATTACTGCGTAGGTGACCCTTATCATCTGTACTCTATTAGTCCTTATGTGGCCCTCTGCCAATTTTGACTGCATACCTAATTATTAAACCTCCTAAATTTTACTTATAGAACTTTAAACATAACTTCTTTTTAAATGATAAAATATATCATGATAAAATACATATCCTAAAAATTGATGGTGTGCCTTGACAAGTTTTGCACCTTTCAATATGTCATAAGATGAAAAAGGTTGAAAATTTCTGGTCTGTTGCCTCCTTCTTTAGCCTCTTTCCCCCACATTGCATTCTGAGTATCTAACCTCTACCTGTAGTTACAATCTGAAACAATTCTTGCAGTTACTCCAAAGCCCAGTAGAGGTCACCAAGTTCCATGTGTATATTTTATACTGAACATGAGACTAAGGGCCAAACTACACATTACATATAAAAGTGTGTAGCTCAACAGCCTGTTTTATTTCATTTTAGAAGGTGCTTTGGGAGGGTGTGATTGAGAGGGGACAAACAATATGGGGAGTATTCCCTTAATTTTTTGCTGCCTGTGATTCATGTGTTTGTCCACTCCCTTACCCTTTGAGATCTTTCCCCTAGTTGGATTTAAAATGCATATTTGTAAACATGCATTTGAAATCATGCAATTGACCGGGGAAGCCACTTGGGGGGACAGTTTGATGGGCAAGACAATCTTAAGCACCTTCTTGCCACTTCCTACTATTCATTTGTTCATTTGTTCGCTCAATCAATCAATCAATCAATCATCAAATTTTTATCCCACTGTTCTACCAGGTGAGCATCCAAAGCTACTTACAGAAGCATATAAAATATATATAGAAATGATTCATAAAAATTAAAACAAAACTAAAAACAAAACATAATTAAAACTAAAAACAAAATATAATTAAAAACTTCAAAAAAACAACCAGCATAATAAAAGGCTATCAAAGCATATAAAATACAAAAACAGCAATAAAATATATACATAGAACCCACTAAATGTTCCAGCAGTAAACTGGCCATAATAAAAGAAGGCTAATTGAAAAATGATTGTTTTTAGGCCCTCTGGAAGGCTTCCAAAGAGAAAGCAGTTCGTAAATCAAAAGAGAGAGAATTTCATAAAGTAGGCACCATTACCAAGAAGGCCTTGTTTCTTGCCACTGGTCTTTCCACCTCCACAACCATATTTAAAATGACGCTGTGATGACTGGGGAGGGTAAACCAGATTATACAGAAGATGGCAGTCCATTAAATACACTGGCCCCTAGCTGTAGGGCTTTGAAGGTCAAGGCCAACACACTGAGGGCCCAATCCTATGCAGTTTTCCAGTGCCGGTGGAGCTGTGCCAAAGGGGCATGCACTGCATCTTGTGGTGAGGCAGCACTCACAGAGGCCTCCTTAAGGTATGGGAACATTTGTTCCTTTATCTTGGGGCTGCATTGCGACTGCATCAGTGCTGGAAAATTGGATAGGATTGGGCCTAGAAATAAACCAGCAGCCAGTAGAACAGTAGTCCAACATGGTGGACAGTTGGACTGCCAATCTCCTGGGACTACTCTCCACTACTGAGCCAATAACTTTTGTTATAAGAAGAGTCCAGCTGGTTCAAGCCAAAGGTCCCTCTAGTTCAGCATTCTGTTTCCTATAGTAGCCAACTAGATACCACTGGGAAGCTCAAAAATGGGATACACAGGAAATAAATTTTCTACTGCTGTTGCTTCCCAGCAAGTGGTATTCAGAGGCATACTGCCTCTGAACCTGGAGGTGGTATATAGCCACTGGTTGAACTGCTTTCCATGAATTTGTCTTAATCCTTTTTCAAAGCCATCTAGACTAGTGGTCATTGCAACATCTTGTGGCAGTGAATTAATTATACACTGTGGGAAGAAGGCCTTTCTTTTGTCTGGCATGAATCTGTGGCCAATCAATTTCACTGGATGTTATGAATTTCATTTTAGTGTTATGGGAGAGAGAAAAACCCCCACTTTCTCCTCACCATATGTAATCTTATGAATCGCTATCATGTCCTGCATTAGTTGCCTTCTTTCTAAAAAGTTTCCAAATCTGTGAGCCTTTCTTCATAGGTGATTCATATTAGTCATAGTCAAGGACTCATTGACCTGAATATCCTGTATTATCACATACACCATAGTCTCATAGTAATAATCTGTATCTGTTTGTATTGCATCAGCTAAACAATGCAATCCTTGCGAAAGAGAATGAATGGACACAAGCTGAATGCTGTACACTAGAACACAACACAGAAATCAACACAGGAGCATTTCACTCTTCCTAGACATTTCACCTTTAACCCTAAGTTCATGACAAAGCACAGTTGCACTGAGAAACTGCGGAACTGAAGTCAGCTCGCTGGGCACTGTCTTTCAGGGTTCAAAGAAGGGTTATGAACGTTTTTTTCCACTGTCTCCCATTTGGTGCTTTCAGGCAATAGGAAAAGAAACTGCATTTTATTAGTAGCACTGTAGTGACAGTAGTGCAATAACTGAAAATAACTGAAATAATCCACACATGATGCATGGTGTGGATAGCTTTGTTGTATGAAGCTTTCAGATGTTTTGAGATAAAATAAATGAAAAACACAGCATGATATCTGAGACTTAGAGGAAAGCATTGCTTGTCTTCACTTGGGTTGTCTAACAGCCCAATTCTAACCAGCTTTCCAGTGCAAATGCATTCATGCCAACAGGGCACATGGTGCATTCTCTGGTAGAAGTGCAGTCACAGGATTCCTCAAGGAAGGGAGTATTTGTTTCTTAACCTCAGGGCTGTGTTGCGAATGCATTGGCACTGGAAAGTTAGTTAGGATTGGGCTGTCAAAGAGCGCTCTTGCACTCAGCCAAAAGAGATGCAAAAAGAAAAATTGGTTTTCTCTCTATACTTATTGATCAATGTTGAGTGTCCATTCTTTTATAATTGTAGTTACAACTCAGTACTATAGTGCACAGAGCTGTAGCTCATTCTAAGGAGAGGGACTGTGGTTTAAAGGCAGACTGCATGCTTTGCATTTAGGAGGCCCAAGAACCAGTCTCTGGCATCTCTTGGTAGCGCTAAGTAAGACCCCCTCCCCAGAGAGCCACTACCAGTCAGTGCAGGCAAAGCTGAGTTACATGGACCAATTCAGTATAAGGTAGCTTTAAACATCCAGATGTTTGTAATATACGTGTGTAGTGCCTGCTGCCCCACATGAAGAGGAGGATGGGGTCCAGGAGGAAGGGGTCCAATGATGGTGTCCAGGAGGAGTGAGTGTATCTGGATCTGAATCTTTGGCTGATGGCAAAGATGAGTACTTCTCAAGCAGCGCAGGGCAGAAGGAGAGTGGGACAGAGGTGGGGGTGTTTCTCGGTGGCAGGAGACAAGAATGGGGGTGGGACAGGCCCAGGAGGGGGCAGGATTGGCAGATGAAGCAATGTATCCTAAACCTCTGCTGTATCCTAACCCCCTCCTGGGCCTGGCAGCATTATATGGAGCTACCCGGATTTGCATTAGCAGTTTAGCTGGCACAGATCCAAGGAGCCCCATGGGAAAAATATCCCCTTACCCCAAGGAGACCTCCAGTCTTCTCCAAACCTGTGCTGGATATGGTGGAGGTCATGTGGCCCTGCTGTGCCAGTGCAGGTTAGGATTGGGGTGTGAGATGTTTTAGCTAGCAGTTATAGATAAGCACACAAGTGGCCTATCATCTTTCCCTAAGAAAATCTCCCCCAGGGTTCCAGTATGGTTTATCAGCCTTGGAGGGAAGGCTGGTCCTATTTACAAACAATGCTCTTAAAATTATTCAGTTTCAGCAGTGCATAGTTGTAGTGCCATATATAGCATGGGGCTTTCCACGGTTTTGTATCCAGATTACTGATCAAACCCACACCTGCTTAGCTTCTGTAATGCTGTAGCATCTGGTGGTCTCACATCATTCACTGAGCTTTAGTCTAACAGTATGATTCAAAACACCAGGATGTGGATTGTCTACTATGTGCACATTTTTCTTTCTTTTTCTCTATTATGCAAAATATCTGCAGTAACACAATTTAAAAGTGCTGTTTCTGGCTCTCAAAGCTGTGTGCCATGACTGGCAGCCAAAACATTGTACAGTATTTCTTTATAATAGTTCAATCATTGTTTGTGCTTATGGAAGCTGGTACTGTAAGATTTCTCTTTATTAATTAAGATCAGTCTAAAAACCAGCTTAAATGAATTGTGTTTCTGCTTCTTTCATATGGTGCCCTGAAGTCTCTAGGCTCCAGGGGTCCAGAAACTGAAATTATATTGCATAAACTCATAGGAGTAAAGATTGATGATGTGCATTGGGGAGTCTTATTGCCCCTCATGCTTTATTTTGCATTTAGTTTCATATGCTAATCTCATCAATAAACAACACTGTGCATTTTTTAAAATTAAATTACAGCTAGGAGCCATTTATTCCCACTTTCTAATGAGGACAGGCAATGATTTTGAAATTAAACTTCAATCAGAAAAAAAGAACAGGCTGCCAATTAAGAAAAGGTTTAGCACAGCTCTCTTGAAACAGTTTAGCAAGGGAGGAAATTGGAGACTCCGCCACCAGAATTAACATGTTTAGACCAACCGAACACTTTTCAGAGTGTTCCCAAAGGTTTTTGAAACTTGCAGGCAGCCTCTTGCCAGTAGTGTTAAATCTACACATATTAGCTCTTTCATTATTAGCTTGAGTACCTGGCTGCCAAAAATACTACAAAGAAGTAGTTGTAGTTCCCTCTCATGGCTTCTGTGGTAATGTGTCAGGAAACGGGGGCTGTCTTTTTAAAATTTGCATTGGTTAAAATAAATCAAGCAGACAACGTTCTGCAGCTATCTTGATGCTGTGGTTTGTTCTAGCATTCCAAGAGCAAAAATAACAAAGAGTCTTGTGGTACCTTAAAAACAAACACATTTAATTCAGCACAAGCATTTTGTGGACTACAATAAGAACATAAGAACAGCCCCACTGGATCAGGCCATGGGCCCATCTAGTCCAGCTTCGTGCATCTCACAGCGGCCCACCAAATGCCCCAGGGAGCACCCCAGATAACAAGAGACCTCATCCTGGTGCTCTCCCTTGCATCTGGCATTCTGACATAACCCATTTCTAAAATCAGGAGGTTGCACATACACATCATGGCTTGTAACTCGCAATGGATTTTTCCTCCAGAAACTTGTCCAATCCCCTTTTAAAGGTGTCCAGGCCAGACGCCATCACCATATCCTGTGACAAGGAGTTCCACAGACCGACCACACACTGAATAAAGAAATATTTTCTTTTGTCTGTTCTAACTCTCCCAGCACTCAATTTTAGTGGATGTCCCTTAGTTATGGTGTTATGTGAGAGTGTAAAGAGCATCTCTCTATCCACTCTGTCCATCCCCTGCATAGTTTTGTATGTCTCAATCATGTCCCCCCTCAGGCACCTCTTTTCTAGGCTGAAGAGGCCCAAACGCCGTAGCCTTTCCTCATAAGGAAGGTGCCCCAGCCCCGTAATCGTCTTAGTCGCCTCAATCAATCCACCTCAATCATCAAAGTCGCATCATCAATCCACCTTATCAGATGCATGAAGTGAAACCTTCTGCAGGCAGATTTGGGTATGGAATTTGTTTGGGAAGAAAACGAAAGGAGAGCAGAGACTGTTGCAAGAAGAAAGCCTGATCTTCAACAGTGACAATTCACAATTGGTGATAACAACCTCAGAGCAAGATTACAGTGCAATGCTACGCATGTCTCCTCAGAAGTAAGTCCCATTGTGTTTAGAAGGGCTTACTCCCAAGGAGGTGTGTATAAGATTACATCTTAAGGCCCAAATCCTAACCAACTTTCCAACTCGCCTGGCATAGCTGTCCCAATGAGACGTGCTGCATCCTACAGTTGGGTGTCACTCACGGAGGCCTCCTCAAAGTAAGGCAATGTTTGTTCCCCTACCTCAGAGCTGCATTGCCCTTATGTCAGCGCTGGAAAGTGAGTTAGGATTGTGCCCTAAATGAATTAGATCTATTAGATATGATATTTTAAAATCCCTTCTCAGTTAAGATCTCCTCCGGTCTTACTACGAAGTCTAATGAACTCTTTCTTGGTTCATCACGCATTACAAGTCATGATAGGTATGTGCAAGCTCCTGGTTTCAGAGGTAAGCTTCCTCAGATTGCCAGATGCAGGGGAGGGCACCAGGACGCAGGTTGTGCCTGTTGTCTTGTGTGTCCCTGAAGCATTTGGTGGGCCACTGTGAGATACAGGAAACTGGACTAGATGGGCCTTTGGCCTGATCTAGTGGGGCTCTCCTTATGTTCTTATAGTCTAATCTCTCTTTGAAGTTTTTCTGTTGTAAAATTATCACCGTAAGGTTTGAAGCAGAACGTCCTGCCAGATAGCACCAGATATTTTCACCCACAGGGTGCTCTTAAAGCAGTAAAAATGCTTCTAATTGTCCTTTTCAAAAGTGAACTAAACAAATTTAATTCTCTAGTGAGAATTTTTCTTTCTGACATGATCCTTGGACTTCACAGAGAGTTTGATGTTTTGGGAGGGTTCTGTTTGCTAGACCGAGCACTAAGATCATGCAGTGTGAAGGAGTTTACTTTTCTTCTAAGAGACAGTCAAATGAAGGGGGAAAAATGGAAAATAAGAACAATTCCAGATCATAATTGGTTTTTTAAAAATAAAATGAAAAGTGCTTGTGTCTCATTACTTCCTCCCTTAAAATACAGCCCATACCTTGATATTAGTTTTCCTTATTTCTGCCCAATGTTGCATATACCCAACAGGAACCAAATGTGTACACCTGTGGCTGGGCAAAAACATGTTAGCTACAGAGCTAGTATAAGATAGCTACAGAGATAGTATGCAGTCATGAATGCCTAGAATGATGCAGGTGTTATGGAAAGCTACTACAGGAGGACCTGTAGCACAGAGGTAGTGTCCCAGTTTTGCATACGTATAGTCACACAGCTTCAAGCCCTGACATCTTCAGGTAGGGCTGGGAAAAATCATGGAAAGCTTCTGTCAGTCAGCATTAATAACACTGTACTAGATGGATCAGCGATCTGACAGCTTTGAGATAAGGCAACTTTATCTCAACCCACATTTGCTGTTGTTTTACAAACAGCCTCAGAGGGTTCCAGTCTTGGTTGGAGCAGTGAAACTGGAGTGTGGGTGTTTAACCCATTTTTGCCTGGCCCACAGGTGTACACATTTGGTTCCAGTTGCATATATGTAACATTGGGCAGAAATGGCTTAACCCTTCTCCCCTTGTTTTACTGATTTTTGTAATCAAAACCACTGTCCCCAAAGCTATTTGATCCACAGTGGAAAAAGACCCTGTATCAATGCAGGGACCCTAGCTCTAGTAGCAACTTCAGGGTGGATTTAGATTGGGGGTATGACAACTTCCCCAATGCTACTGGTTTGATAAAATTGGAAGCCCCCTGCAGCCTCTGTAGAGTGAAAAATTTGTTTGGAGATGCAGTCTTGGGTCTCTGTGTCACACTGGTGTTGGCCTTGAAAAGGAACTGAGATGTGTGCATGACCTCTTGGATAACCTTTCTGTTATGTTTCGCAAGGCAAATTTGAGGAACCCTGACATATTGTCTGTCTTGCAAAATGGTATATATTCTGTGTTCCTGACAGTGAACTAGCAAATACTAAGAGGGTATCTCTGTACATAGATTATATGAAATTGAGCTTGAAGTAGCTTAGTTCTGCCTTCTGTTCATGGAGGATTGCACCATAACCATTTTATGTTTTCTGTAAGTATTGCAATTTTAACGCAGACCACAAATACTTCCTCGCAAGAATGGAATTTTTAAAGCACTTGTCACCTTGCCGTTTATCAGGAATAAATATGTTGAAGGAAGAAAACTTATATGGGCTTCTTTTGCGCCTACCAAAATGGAATAAATACTCTTCACTTGGGCTGTGTTGTAAGACTTCTCTCTCTCTCAATTCCCTTGTCCTCTCCTCTTGTATTTAGACACAGACAGGACGGCCTATCTATGAGTCAAAAAACAAGGATTACTTAGAAATTACAAGATTTCTAAGCTCATGTGAGGGTTGAATGTACCCTCATGTCAATCTGCAAATAATAAACTTGGGGAGTTGCCTTCAGCATGACACTGGATGCAAAGAAAAAAATCAATCTTACATTATTTCCCTTTGGCTAAACAGGAATAGAAAAGCACCAACAATAAGGGACTCAATAATAATGCTATTTTGAACATATAAAAAAATATTGAACAACAGGTACAGCTCAGTTTCCCATGCAACTGAGATGCCAAGTGACTCTACTGCCATCAGAGTATACCCTGCAATTTACAAAACATTACAAGTGGGGCATGAAGCATCCCAGGACAATCGGCCACATGATGATAAGAAATATGAGTAGTGTGGGATTTTGGACTGAAATCATATTATCCATTTTTGTCCACTTCTCTGGGGACAGTTTGGTCCCATGTTGTTTAATTGAGGGGAATGTAGTGCAGTGATAAGCGTTGAGCGAGGAACTAGAAGTTCCTGAGTTCAAATCAGCCACGAACTCACTGGGCACCTTAGGCAAGTTTTATGTTGTTTCTCAATCTCTGCAACTGCATCTGTGATACAGGGTAAGAAAGCCAGCCTGTACATGGCTTTGGTAACGATTACAGTCCTGAGTTGTGAAATGGTTTCAGCAAATTAGAAGAGAAAGTCTTATGTATATGCTATATCGTGCATTATTATATTTCTAACAGCCCAATTCTAATGAACGGCAGTCCAGTGGGGAAAGTACATCTTCTACTGCAGGAATAGAGGCTGCTAGAAGTCTCCTCAGGGTGAAGAGGACATTTGTACCCTTACCCTGGGTAAAATCACCCAGTGGAAAGCCTGCCTTCTCTGGTAGCCACAGGCCTCCGAGTGGCAGTGGCAGGCTAGTACAGTCCTTGCTGATGGCACTGCGGACCTCCACACTGCCGCCATGTGCCTTACTGCATGTTTGTGACACAACACATACCTGTTCTGCTGACTAGTCAACATAGGATTGGGCTGTCATAGTATTTGTGACTTGCCTTTCTGCCATGCTTGGTAACAATGGTCATGTACATTACAAAGGAAGTACAGCCACAAGCAACATTCTCCCACTTAGGAAGCTTTGTTTTTCTTTTTTAAATCTATAATTGTCAAGGCTTTAAAATAGGATGTTCTAGCCCTAGCTCTTGTTTTTACAATACTGAACATGGAAAGTAAACAAATGGACAATCTCAGAGGCTTTCCCTTCTGTCTTTTGGCCATGGTCAAAGATTGAGTCAGGAGGCAGAGATTGGGACAAAAAAAAAGTGAGATGGAGGTTAATCTGTTTCCCCTGCTCCATTCCAACTAGTGACCAAGTTCCAGGAACAAAAATAGTCCTTTTAAAAAAACTTGTATTGGTAATGAAATAGTCGTCTTTTTCTTGGTTCATTATTTTTACTGCTATTTGGGGTTTTGGCTGCTCTGATTTTGTTTGTTTTAATTTGTATGCTAATTTGTTTGATATTTTATTCTGTTATCTTATACTGAATGCTGCTTTCTGCCGAAAGGCCTCCAAAAGCATCCTAAAAATATAAATTTTAATAGCTGCCTTCCCTTTAAATATGACAGATTGTATGGGATACTACCAGTATACCTGTCAAAGTGTTCATGAGAATAATTATTTTAAATATTCAGGGTGTAATGTGATATCACACAGAGAGAGAGAGATTGTGGCATAGAGCAAACCAGTTTTGAAATTTTTATTATCTTAGGACATAATACTATACAACTTACCTGGGACTAAGGCTAAAATCCTATCCACACTCACTTGGGAAAGACTTATAACACTCATAACAGGACTTCTGAGTAGATCTGCATAGTTATTGGGTTTCAAGTCCCTTTAAACTCAGTGTGACTTACTTCTGAATAGACATTAATAGGCTTGCTCTTTCAGTCTTGTTTTGGGTATTTTGTTCAGCCAGTGTTGTCATCTTCATCCATATATTTCTCAGCATCTCCCACAAACTTCTTTGTACTTTCCTCCATATTCCCGCTTCTTATTTTATGTGAGATGGCCATTTTTAGACAGGAGTTACGTAACATCGGAAAGCAACTTACCTAAGGCCACCTACTTCTAGCAGTTATCAGAACTGATGTGATTGGAAGAAGGTTTATAGTACTGTATAAGCTTTATACCAGCAGAGTTAATGGGATAGTATCATGTGTCATATATAACCAAATTCCACTGGTCTTACAGCATCTCTGGAATTCGCTCCTAGGGTCATCAGTCCCTAATTGTCATTAGTTGCATATTACCAGTAGTAATCTTACTGCTTAGTGGCTGGCAACACTCTACTCTATTAGAAGCATATACACGATCACTTGCGCTATTGCCTTGATTAATAAATAATTGTAGATTATTGAATGAAAATATATTGGCCACAATCCAGCACAGTTTTTGGCACCATTCAGCTCATGCCTAGAAAACTGCAAAACCACCAGCTGTGTAGAATGAATAGTGTCTTTAATTCCCAACATGTTTCAGCACAACCCTTTTTCACAGGGGAATTACTTCCCACATAGACTGTCTTAAGCTAATGTCTCTCTTAAGCTAGCAAATGGCTCTGAGGTCTGTTTGATCAGTTGTACAGCCCAATGAAGTTGATAAGAGTCTGGAAATGTAAAAAAGAAGATGGCTTTCAAATGGGTAAGCAGGTTAGACTGTTCTAGTGACATCCCCTTGGGGTGAAAAATTGTGGTTGAAACATATCTGGAGTAAAATGTACTTTTTAAGCGGGTGCTTTTGCAGGTTTCTTTAGTGTGATTTTTTTTGTTCGTTAAGTTGATGATTTCCTTTGGTTGCTTTCAATTTTAGATTTTGGGAATCTGCTATGTACTGGCACTTGCCCTTAATTTCTTAAACACACCTAATTCTGCTGCACTATGGCTAACATATTTTTTCCCCAAAATATTGAATTTTTTAAAAACTTATAAGAGTGTTTCTCAGACTATGGGTCAGGACCCACTAGGTGGGACACGAACCCATTTCAGTTGGGTCCCCATTCATGTCAATATTTTATTTTTAATATATTAGACTTGATGCTACCATGGTATGTGACTGCATTTGGGAAAATGTTACTCATCTGTACTTTTAACAAGCTACTATGTATATGCTTTTAACAATGCTAGTAAATGGGACTTAATCCTAGGTAAGTGTGGAAAAGATTGCAGCCTAGGATTGTTAAAAATTTTCCTGCTTGATGATGTCACTTCTGGTCATGACATCACTTCCAGTGGGGTCTTGACAGATTCTCATTCTAAAAAGTGGGACTTGGTGCTAAAACTCCGAGAACCTTATAAATCATTTATAAAATGTGATTTCCCCAACTTCAAATCTAAAAATAATTTTATTCCTTTCATTCCATTTCTTTATCAGCTCATTTAAATGTTAGTTTAATCAAGGTATGTATTTACTAGCACTTTTGTTGATGCCCTTTTTTTTACTCAAGTATTTTAAGGGTGTTGGCTCTTTCAGGGCAGAGTACCTATTGC
The DNA here is from genome assembly GCF_035046505.1 of Tiliqua scincoides. Lineage (NCBI taxonomy): Eukaryota > Metazoa > Chordata > Lepidosauria > Squamata > Scincidae > Tiliqua > Tiliqua scincoides. The sequence goes on from NC_089821.1 coordinate 242,068,748, forward strand.
ATCCTCAATTTGGGAAACACCTTCTCTTTAAGAAGTCAGTAATAGCCACTCCTCCCAAACACCCAATCAGAATTCTTCAATTTATGCCACACCATATCTGTGGAAACTATTGTAGTTTGGGAATCCACAAATTTTTTATGTACTATGGAAAGTTTGGTTCTGAGTTCAAATGATATATTTTGCAGGTTCATGATACAACCTAAGAACAGATTCTCATAACCAGTACTGGATTAACCTCGAGGCAAAAGTAGCATATGCTACGGGCCCCACATTTCCGAGGGTCCGACACTTAATGCTTGCAAAGCTGTCTCTGGTAAAATCAGCATCTCATGATCTGGCAACCCTGCTGTTTACATGTCAGGGAGCTGCATGCTGTGTGGTACATAACCATTATGGTTGTCATTAATAACATGATAGAATGAATCATTCAAATTTAACTTTACTAAGAACAAAATCCTATTATGCCTCAGTGTAAGGGAATGTGTGCTGCACTGATGCTGGCTCTTGCAAACTTGCCAGAAAACACACTGCAAAAGCAGAAGAGTTTGAGGGCCCGTTTATAACATTTGCAGCAGGCCCCGCAGTAGCTTAATCTGGCCCTGCTCATAACACATCTCGGGTTTTACAATATATCTGTGCAAGAGCTTCCTCAGTTCTATATTTGAACACTACCATTCTGAAGCTTGTAGCCAGAAATATTAAAGCAAGGGGACCCAAAGGTGCAACGGGAGGGACAGGGGGATGTCAATCACTGTGATGCAGCAGAAATCTAAATATAAGCTCTGGGATGTTTTAAATTACATAAAATCAAATGTAATATAAATCAGTATGTTAAGTGCAAAATATCCATCTAAATTCTAGGGTGAGCACTGACTGACATTCCATTCAAAATGAATCCAGCTGGGAACTATGAACAGTCAGAAGTTGAGGGCCTCTGAGGAGACATGGTAGCTGGAGTCAACATCATCCATGAAGTGTTGACTTATGATTGTGACTTTGGTTTCCTCATAGCTTCCTCATATCAGGACAAAGCTGTGCAATATGCCTATCAGTAAATCTACCAATTCAAATGGAAAGGATTGCAAGAACTGAAGAGTCTTACACCTGTTATGTAACAGCCAAAATACATGTTATATTTATGGAAGGGTTATATATATGTTATATACATGGAAGGGTGTTGCTGAAAATGGCACCCTCACAGGGAGAGTGCTTTTCTAGAGCTGTGCATGCAGATTGGAGAAGACGTGCATAGCACCACTGGATGTTCCTGTTGGCAGGGCCTGGAAATTCTTGAATTGTTGTAGAAAGAGGTGGGGGGCATTCATGAAATCCACAAACTCAAACCCCTGACGCCCCTCAGTTTTAACCAGATAATGGCCCCTCAATGCAACTGTTTAAAAACCACTAACGAAGCAGGCCCTCACAAACACTAAAAGCTAGGTTCTCTTTACTTCCTCCCATAATTTGTGCTCTTCTGAGAGCTACTCCACTTGAAGCAATTTACCCTGCAATCCGTTCTATACACTACTAATGTCCACTGATGAGGGAAGGTAGAAAAGGTGAACACCATAGGGCTGCTATCTGGGGCAGCACTCCCCATGACATGCATGTGTACTTCTGCTCTAGCCAATGAAGAGCCCCTTCATCTGTGAGGTAATATTTCAGTGTGAGCCCAATATTGCTATAATTATAGGGAGCAGCAACACATGTGGACAGAAACTGTGATTGGATGATACCTAGATAGGAGACACAGAAATAGACTGTGTGCCTACACACAGAATAGACTGTGTGCCAATCACAGATACCTTTTACCCTTTGTAGCTATTCATTATTCAGAAATTCCAAATCCAAATTCACGCAACACACTTGCACAGGAGCTGGTTATTGGAAGGCAACAAGAACTAATGTACCACTGAATTTCACCTTGTTGTGCTCAACACACTTCATGAAATGGGATGGACAATGGATGTGCTATTTTCCTCACACATGTTAGTGCTGCTGAGCATTTCCACATAAGCTGTCCCATATATCCTGTAATAACATTAGGCAAGTTGGGCTTAGGCCTTGTTTTATATTTATTACAGTATTTATATACCACCTTTCTCATAGACTAGAATCCATAGACTTATGTCTTGTAGACAAACAGCCCAATCCTGAGCTGCCCGGTGTGTACGGCTGCAGCAGCACCGAAAATGGCTGCTGCTCCAGGCAGCTGCCACCTCCTCCTCAGGAGAAGGGTACTTTTGTCCAATCGGGTAAACTGAGTAGCCCCACAGTGGGGTTAGTTGATTCTATGACAACCCAAAAGTTGGCATAGAATCAAGAGTCTCCATGTCGGGTGGTCATCCCAACACAGAAGTTCTAGATCTAGTGGAGCAAAGTTCCACCGGTCCTGCCTTCTTCCCACCCCACTCCCTTCCTCTGGCACACTTCCTCCCCGCCTCCCCCACGCCCCACTTACCTCTCTGCTGCTCTGTGGTCCATACAACCACCATGTAGTGGAGCTCTGATACTCCACCGGTGCTAGCCTAGTGCTGGCCAGTGCTGGCTATCACCGCTGGAGCACCAGCACCACAAATGTGCCTTATGGCATCTTTGTGACAGTGCACACCGGCAGTAAGCCAGCGGGTACTGTGTAGTATTGGGTCCTTAAGCCATTTCTGCCCAACACTGCATATACACAATAGGGATCAAATGTGTATTATTATTATACTTTATTTTTACCCCGCCTTTCTCCCTGAAGGGACTCAAGGTGGCTTACAAAACAAGGTTAAAACAAGTTAAAAACATAATTTAAAAGCAGATAAAAACATAACATATTATAAAAACAGTAGTCAGATAAAAACTAATCAGGTAAGAGCATAGCGCAGCAAATTAGAAAAGGATCAGGCCTGTGAGCAGATGTTAAAAAATGTTAAGAGATGTTAAAAAGATGTTAAAAAGGCCAGGAACTGCTTCCTCCACACTGCTAGCATTCCTGCATCTCTAACCAGCAGCTTCCATACAAGGTGAGACCCAAGCTGATCTTTCAGGCAAGGCAACAATTCCAGACCACTCCAGACCACTGCTCCTTCCTTCAAACAATTGCAGTAGGCACTTCATCTCCAAATGATCTCAGTGTTTTCTCTATATGGCTTTAACATACCTCAAGCACAAACTGTTTACAGAAAGCAGAACAATGACTACCTTTAATTTGCATTCTATTTTACCTCCAAGGAGCTTAGGGCAGCATATGTGGTTCACCTCTCTCATGTTATTTTCACACCAATTCTGATTATCCAGTGAGCATCAAGACTGAGTGCTTCTCATCCAAGGATCACACTTTCTCTAACCCCTATGTCACACCAGTTCCTAAGATGACCTGTCCTTATTATAGGATCGACCTGAAAATACTGCTACCATGCATAGAAAATAATATCCAGCCTACATAAAGGTAATGCTCTCTTTTTAACCATCATTAGAGAGCTTATACACCCAGAAACTGACTCAGCAGTACAAAGAGATTTAATTAGTGAAGGCTTAAAGTCATATAATAGTATGTCCACAGGACCAAGGGATGGTCAGGACCATCAGGTTCAAGTACAGGGTATTCTCACTCCAAGTATAGGTTACTTTTGGTTCTTCAAGGCAGGATGTTACAAGTAGTTAATTATGAAGAGGCTATATAATGAGATATTTCCTAGACATAGGCTGGAAACCAAGATTTACTTCCAAGCTAATTCTGAATCAGTATGAGTCAGTGATATAACAAAAGAATTCGTGATTTTCCTGAGTGCAATTAGCTCTTGAATAATTTGTCTCTTTTTAAAAGCCATCCAGTCTCCGTGGTAGGCACTAATTGGCTTCTTACATATGTGGCAGTTGTGCAACATTTTTTATAGGTAGCTCAATCCATTGGGCACACTAAAGTTACATAACTGAAAAAAGGAAGTACTATGTGCTGGAGTATGTTTCCACCAAAGTGTTACAACAACAGAACTAGTAATTCCAAACCTTCAGCATGAGTGCCATTTTAATGTTGATGCAGTTTAGTGAATGCAGTTCAGGCACTGATCTGAGCAGGCTTCCCATTCATGTGGTGTCCTACTATGTGCATGCCCCACTATGCACTCAGCATACTGTATGATGTGGGCTACATTTGTGCAATGTACAATGTACCCCTTTTGCAAAGGATATTCACTTAATCACCTGCACTTATGGCTTGTGTTGCATATAATGCTATAGCCACATAAACGCTTCACCACCACACAAATGAGGACTTGTTCAAGTAAGCATCTGAAAATGGACTTTTGTGGGGAATGGCAGCAAGATGCAGGTATCAAGTTGTCTTGAGTGCACCCAGAGTTATTTGGTGGGCCAATATGAGACATAGGAAACTGGACTAGGTGGGCCATTGGTGTGATAGCGAGGCTCTTCTTAGGTAGAGGAAAAGACCTGACTCCACTTCTGCATACCAGTACGTCCTGAAACCTCTATTAATGGTTTAGCCTAGATCATTGAAAGGGGCAGGGCTCAATCATAATCAAGATACAGTTCTCTCTGCATTTGCTTGCATGTATTTGGAGTTTATTTATTAGAATACATTATCCTACCTTTCCCCCTGAAACAGGGCACTCCTGAAACAGGGCACTCATGTGGTTTACACTCATAAATTAAAAAACCAATAAATACAACTTACAATAAATTTAAAAAAAACAACATTAAAATACATTACATGAAGCAGTTAAGACCCCACAAAACAACCAATTGCAGATTATCAATCAAGGAGAAGAAGAAGAGCAACAGAAGCTCAGGTGGGAAGGTTAGCCTAAAAGAGAAAGTGTTTAATTCCTGCTGGAAGACCAATAGGAAGGGCATAGATTTCAACTACATTGTGAGAATCAGCACCACCACAGAGAAGTACTTTCCTGTTGTGCCTGCCAATCTAACCTCAGGGTTTGCAGCAGCTGGAAGAGCCTCCCCATATTATTAATTATTATTATTATTATTAACAGTCATAATTAACATATTATTAACAGTTATTATAGGATGTCATGGGACAAGCAGTTTCATATGGAAGAAGGCAGTTCCTCTGGTACACTGGTCCGAAGCCATGAAAAGCTTTAAAGATCAACAGCAGAACAAAAACATCAACTTTGAGAAAGTGCCTACATATGAGTCAGTAGGTGGCACTTTGAGTCTTGTGCAGAGAGACGGAAGTAGAGCAAATGTTACTAATGCCAGCAGCTCTGATGCAACCAAGGATGAAACTTGAATCAGTTGAATTGAAACTTGAGTCAGTGCAGGAGTCCTATTGAATTTGACTAAGGGTCCAGCTAGTCATATTAATCTCTTTGAATGAGACAGAATGTTGGCCCACTAGTATAATTATTGCCTACACACTAACTGGCAGTGACTCTCCAGAACTTCTGACAGGATTTTCCCCAACTGAACCTGAAGATGTGAAAAATGCACCTGGGGCTTTCTGCTTGCGAACCATGTGCACAACAAATCTACAGCCTATGGAGTCAGGCTGCAGTCACAAAACCATCATGCTTAAAATACAGTACCATACTTTTTAGTACCAATTAGGTGGCAGATGGTGGTGGGTAGGAGATTTAAGGTTGAATTTTGTACTACCAACACCACAGACACTTTAAACAGGGTGCTTGAACAAGGTGAAAGTGGTGCAGGAGAGACATCTTATTGCATCTAACCTGGTGGAGTATATCCTCTGCAAAGGGAATCTGTACCAGGGATTCCAAACTGATATTCTTACTTTATCTGAAGCTCCCCCTAAGGTCAAAAGCAGTATAGGAGAGACTTGCACTGCTTTCAACTTGGCTCTAGTTCCCTACAGGGCAGCCGTCGCTAAACTGGCAACTACTGCGCACGAGGAATGCCTTCCCCAGCATGATCCACTTTCAGCATCCTGGCACGCCATGGGGCTTTGTGTCCCCAAATTGGGATAATGCGACACTCTGGCCAGTTGCGTCATCCCACTCTGAGGACATGAAGTCCTGCAGCGCACAGGAATGATAATGACTGGTCACAAGGGGGTTCACCCAAACCCTGGATATGGACTGCAGGGGTTTGGAAGGGGCTACTACAGAGCAACACTGTACAAAATATTGCTCATTTGTAGTGGGACAACAGGCCACGCTGGAAACAGTGGACAAGTATGGCAACCAGGTGCTTACTAATGTGCCTACTAATGGTGTAACGGGGCAGCTGTCTTGGGTCCCTTTGGGGAGAAAGGTGGGATAAAAATGCAGTAAATAAAAATAAATGACAGCATCACAAACAAGGAGATTGCATGGAGGTGGATGGTGGGTTTACAAAACACAAGCAAACCCTTAGTTTAGTGATTTGATGCCAGGATGGTCAAAACAGCTGTCCGCAAATCCTGAGCCGTGGCTCACTGGGGAGCTGTGAAACCAGTCAGGGAAGCCATGGAATCCTCATGCAAACCGTCTGCCCTATGAAAGTATAGGATTGTGGCTCTAATGGTGATCCATGGCCAGTGGCCCAGTAGGTCAAGGGAGCCACTAGTTTAAAAAGTTTGGGAACCACTGCTGTATCATCTTGAATTGCATTTGAGACTGTGCACTTTGCAAAGTGGTGCTAGTGCCTTTGTTTCACTCTAAAGAGATTATGTTTCTCAAATGATAATGCAGTGAAGAAAGAGAATGCACCCCCACTTACCCAGGACAATAGTTTTGCTGGTCATTGGACCAGTCACTCATCTGATTTGGAAGCAAGAAATCTGAACTTAAACCCAGTCTTTTAGAGCTTGGAGGAGGGAGGATAGACTACCAAAAAGGGGGGGGGGAAATGAGCTGTTTAGCTCAGTCAGGGGAGCTGGAGCAGATGGAAGCCAGATACAGCGACACATGCAGGATGGGAGCTGATCTTTGCAAGATACCAGCCTTGAGACTGATCAACTAGGAAGGAGTTAACTCCTAGGAATCTCTTTTCCTGGGTGTCAGGAAATTGGATGCTGAATTCTAATTGGATGCTCTAAGTCAGGCGAGTCAGACTTTTTACTTATTTTGAACTTTACCACTTGATGGCAAGTATAGAATTTAATTCAATACATTTAATTTAATTTAAATTAATTTAAATTTAAACACACACACACACACACACACACACACACACACACACACACATATATATAATTTAAACAAACAATTAAAATTATGCAGTCAGCCAGCAGCAGGGTGGTGGCTATCCAGTGTCTTGCATCAAGTGCCACATGTATGACTATATGCCTCTGGGGCATAAGTCATGGGTGTGCCCTCGGTCCAAGGCGCTCCAGGGACTCAGGGAACGCGTCTGCTCACTTGAAGCCTTGGTGGCCGACCTGGAGAAGCAGAGGCAGGCAGAGTATGACCGTGGGGAGACTTCCGGGGACAATCAGGTTTCGTCCCAACCTCAGGCATGCAGTTCCTCAGCTGCCCGGGTGGGAAGTCTCGGGGCTGGAGGACATCATCCTAGAGAGGAGGGAAACAATGTCCTAGGGGAGACCCCTTCTCCAGGGGATGGGCCCATATCCGAACGCACTCAGGATACTCCTCGGCGGGAGGGGGGTCGAGGGCTTCTTGTAGTGGGGGATTCGATTATTAGATACATAGAGAGGGGGTTTGTGATGGATGTGAGGACCGAATGGCGATTTGCCTGCCTGATGCGAAGGTTGCAGACATCACTTCTCATCTAGACAGGCTGGTAGATAGTGCTGGGGAGGAGGTAGCGGTTGTGGTGCATGTCGGCACCAACGATGTGGGCAAGTGTAGCCAGGAGGTCCTGGAGGCCAAATTTAGGCTATTAGGTAGGAAGTTGAAAGCCAGGACCTCAAAGGTAGTGTTCTTGGAAGTGCTACCTTTTCCACTCGCAGGGCCAGCTAGGCAGGCGGAGATCAGGGATCTCAATGCGTGGATGAGACGGTGGTGTAGGGAGGAGGGGTTTAGATTCATTTGGCACTGGGGAACGTTTTGGAACAAGCGGGGCCTGTACAAGAGGGACGAGTTTCAATTGAACCAGAATGGAACCAGACTGCTGGCGCATAACATTAAAAAGGTGGCAGAGCAGTTTTTAAACTGATCCCTGGGGGAAAGCCGACAGGAGCCGAGGGGCATCCGGTTCCGGACTCCTCATCCCTATGGGATGAGGATGGGGAGGTTAGAGAACAAGGTAAAAGCAGAGTAGGAGAAGAAATTGGGAATGGTAGTGTGATGGGATGTGATAGACGGTTTGGCACAATGAGAGGATGTGGGGACAAAGGAGCGAATAAGCAGCCCATCCTGGGGCATTCCATGTACAAATGCTTTTATGCAAATGCCTGAAGAGCAAAGATGGGAGAACCGGATTGTTTGGTGACAAAGGAAAACACTGACATAGTGGGCATAATGGAAACCTGGTGGAATGCAGAAAATCAGTGGGATACTGCAATCCTGGGCTATAAACTCTACAGGAGGGACAGGGAGGGGCATGTTGGAGGTGGGGTGGCCATTTACATTAAAGAAGGGGTAGAATCCAGCAAAGGAGAGATTGAAGGCGGTTCAGACTCCACCACAGAATCTCTGTGGGTTAAATTACCAGGCCTGAGGAGCGATGTAATACTGGGGGTGTACTATCGGCCTCCAGACCATAAATCAGAAGGGGACCTTCAGAAGGGGAAACAGATTAGGGAGGTGACAAGGAGGGACAGGGTTGTAATCATGGGGGACTTCAATTATCCTCATATAGACTGGGTCAATTTGTGTTTTGGTCACGAAAAGGAGACTGGATTTCTTGACAGGTTAAATGACTGTGCCTTAGAGCAACTAGTCATGGAGCCCACCAGAGGACAGGTGACTCTAGATTTAATATTGTGCAGTACTCAGGACCTGGTTAGAGATGTCAGTGTTACTGAGCTGCTGGGGAACAGTGATCATGCTGTGATCCATTTCGACATGCACATCGGGGGAAGAATACTGGGCAAATCTCTGACAAAAACCCTTGACTTCTGACGGGCGGACTTCCCTCAAATGAGGAGGCTAGTTAGAAGGAGGTTGAAAGGTAAGGTAAAAAGAGCCCAGTCTCTCACGGAGGCTGCTTAAAACAACAGCAATGGAGACCCAGCTGAAGTGTATACTGCAAAGAAAGAAGGTCTCCACTAAATCCAGGAGGGTGCCTGCATGGCTAACCAGCCAAGTTAGAGAGGCTGTAAAGGGCAAGGAAGCTTCCTTCCGTAAATGGAAGTCTTGCCCTAATGAGGAGAATAAAAAGGAACATAAACTGTGGCAAAAGAAATGCAAGAAGGTGATACAGGAGGCCAAGAGAGACTATGAGGAACACACAGCCAGCAACATTAAGGGGAATAATAAAAGCTTCTTCAAATACGTTAGAAGCAGGAAAACCACCAGAGAAGTGGTTGGCCTTTGCACACTATCCAGAGAAGGCTTAGTGTGCCTGTGATTCTTTGGGAATGTGTGGATGAGAGTGGGAAGTAGTGATGCCAGCACGTCAGCCAAGATCCTCCCCATCCTTCTTCCCTTTCTTCCCATTCTTTGTCAATTGGTAGAGACCTCCTGCTGGGCAAAGGAAATGTGCCCCTGATTCAGCATTTTGGGTAGCAGTAGAAATCTACCAATCTACTATATATACAGTACAGGCATAAGTATACATGTAGTTTTATGTGATCTCAGGGTGGGGAGAAACACCAGATTTCCTAGAGAAGAACATGGTCCTTCTCAGTGCTATCCTAGAGATGGTCACAGTATGTGTGGTGTTATAAGAGAGACCAAAAAAAGCCAATGGCCTGAACACATACAACCCATAGTAAGTTACAGTTTCCTGAAGGACACAGCCCAGAAAAGAGTTACTGTGTCTCTTCCCACTACCAGAACCTTATATGATCTGAGCAAGTGCTATATTTATGAAACGCAATTTGTAGCCACTGAAGTTAGACCCATTTTTTCCTTTCCTTTTTTCAATTCTCACAAAGAAATAAAGCTTCTGTAAAAAAAAAAAAAGAATCACTTTTATTGGAAAAAACATTAAAATAAATTACATTTTACAAAGTCTAATATTTACATACAGTGATTCCAGTGACAAATCAGCAAACAAAAGAACAGACTAAGACAGGAGTTTGTTCATGTGATGGAGTGACAGACATGCGTTTTGTCAGATGTGTTCTGTACACTCTGCAAGAACTATATAAAAAACCAGAAACCCTCATTTTAAAACTTCAGTGCAGCAAAGGTGGCATGAAAACTACAGATGAGTCAAGCTACCAGGTGACTTTAGATCAACAGGCTTATTAGGAATTGCTTTTTTTTGTTTACAATTGCAAAAAAGATGAAGTATTTTCATCAGTACCATTCCAACAAATTAAGGGGTGAAACAAGCCACATTCTGGGTGACAAGATATCAGTAAGCACTTGTTCTGGGGGATTGTTTGATATAGTTTTGTCTCATGTTTGGAACATCCATTGCCAGCAATGGAGTCAATCATGGCTTCCAAATAAAGGACCACTTCATTATATAATTTTACAGTTCTATACTGCTTTAAGTCAGTATAGGTTTGGTTTAAGGTTTACTACTCTACTACCTGTGCAAACAAGTGTTTCAGAGATTCATTTAATGGTCCTTTTAAACAGGAACATCAGAATGATACTGTGTAGTGATATGTCGTATGCTGTTTTATATACACCTGTTGCAGATCAGGACTGCACTAGATATAGGCAGTAACTGCAAAACAAGATCATAGTTGGTTATGAGGTTCCACCTGTATTTAGAGAGCAAGTTTCTACCTGGTCAGCACCTTATCATATGATGACTGAATACACATATCATAAGTGTGGCTCTCATGCTTGGCTAATTCTGACTACTGTATATGAGAAGCCTACACATTATACACCATTAAAGAAAAAAGGGGGAGTGACCACTAGTCTGTTTAGTCCAATTTCTGGAAGTAGCTTTTTTCTTTTCTTTTTAAGTACAGTATAAAGTTCAGCAGCCACTGTTCATATGCTATGCTGCTCTAATTCAACTGACAACAGTGGTGGAGGGTAAGCCAGTAAGCAAGAAAAATCAGCTGTGCTAAGATACATTGATCCACAGCTTGATAGACACAGGTGGGTAGGAGTCTTTAAAAAAAACAACACAGTACTATTGGAGGGTATGGAAGGTTAGCAGCCTTCTTAAAACATCAATTTTATAATCACCTAAATAACTTTAACATGAACATAAAAAGCAGCAACAGTTCACCTTAAATTCTAAAGTTAGGGGTGAGTGTGGGTCTTTTTAAGGCAGTTTTTAAACTTTGAACTTCAGTTTGACCAAACTGTTTCACATACGTAAACCTGAAATGCACTTGGAAAGTCAAACTAGTCATAAGCTCTTCAAATGCTGTTCAGTTTTTCTCAACAATCAAGTTATCTTTTAAACATCTACCTCATCAGCTCCAGAAGACGGGGGGGGGGGGGGGAGTTAGTTGACAAGGTCTAAAAATGACTACAACTACAGATGGAAGACATAGCTTCTGACCGCCGGAGTGCTAAGGCAGACCAGTGCTCTGATTGGTCCAAGATGGCTCCTTCATTTAGAGAATGCCAGGCAAAAATCACTAATAAGTAGAGATTTCATTTAAGGCATGTGCAGCTAATAAAGCCAGATCTCAGCAAATAATGCTTACATACCTTGTGCTGACCTCTTTAAAGGCAAACACATTACAGTACAGCTAAATTTCACTCTCTTACAAGGCACATGGTGGAATGGTTCTGAGTAAGACTATATCAACACTCCAAATGTTTGGAATACATCCTCACCAAGTTTTATGATATTGGGCGAGCATTGCAGTCTAACAACTTTGTAAGTTGCGCTTTCATCCATTCAATTACCTAAAATTTAAACCAAAAATCTGATCTTGTTTCTTTGAAAGTTGGTTCAGTTTCTAGAAATACAGGGTATTTCTTAGAAAGGTATTAATTAATACCCTGTGTATCAAGTCTAAAGAGCAGCACCTAACCTGTATTTTCAACAGGTTACATGAACTATCCTCATCCCTAGATGCAAAGGTGAGGCTTAAGTTGGAGACAATCACAGATTCAAGCTTGCAACAGTTCACCTCTGCCTGTCTGTGTAGCCTAGCCCAGCCAGTGGGTCATGCAACGTGCATACAAAAGAGGAGCCACATTCTCAGGCAATTATACATAATCTCTTAAGTACAGTATAGGGGAGTCAAAACAGTTAAACCTTCATTTTGTGCACCATTCTGTCCCTCTCTTAGTGCATTAGAAAGAAACCTTTTAAGCATCCATTCATGGAAGACACATCAAAATACAATGCCAGCTTTATGGAGTTACCTTCACTAAAATGATGTGCACATTTGTAGCAAGAACAGGATAGAGCTCGGTACTCACCGTTATTTGTCATGGAAAGAACATCACAAAATTACAGCAATCATTGATATTAACAAGAGAATACCTTTTAGGTTTAGAGTCAGATTGAAATTATCTTTAAAAACATTTGATATGAAATAAGAATTGGTCATGTCTGCCAAGGACCAGTCTGAATAAAGCATATCCACTGAGCCTCCAAAAGCAACAACAAGAACCTCCTTGGCTGGCATTCAGTTGTGACAAAATAGTTATAAAATGCTAGGCTAACGGCTAACACTGGCATATTCAATATAATATCCTCCCATCTAGAGAGAGCATAACTGTTTTCAGTTCCTCTTTAACTGTTTAGGAGTTTTTGCAGGCTTTCTTGCAAATACAATACACCATTTCCAAAAAGAAATGAACAAGAAACCACCTTTTGCAGCAAATACCTCCAAGCTGTCCTTATGAGGAGAAATTTTAATTGGAAGGTGTGCATGGCTGGATCAGAGGCATCTTTATAAAAGAAGTTCAGTTCCACTCCCATATTTCAGAAGCCAAGAGTAGTCAATAGGAACAGTTTCAAGTGTAACCTAATCTTTTAAGATTAGTATTGCAAAATTCCACTTAGCCTCTCTCACCATGTTAGACTTGTTCTACAATCAGAAATCCCCAACCCCAGGCTTTCGTCATCTGAAAATCCTGTCATTTCCGAATGAAACAAGAGGAAGTACAACCACACCGTTAAATAACTACTTCGGAGTGATTCACAGTCTAACCTTCAAGCAATTGCACCAAAAGCACCTGCTGCCTAAAGTGCTTTGAGGATTAGGTGCTCAGCAATACTACTTTGGTCTAATAACTTACAAAATAGGGTAAGTTCTCTGATTTTCAAAAAAGAACACCAATCACCGAATTACTTATCTCTTTGCCAGTGCAAAACCTATTATCAGCTAAAGCTTCTTCTCATGATAGCCTAATTTTCATGGTGCCATAAGTAAACCGATTCATTCTGTTGTATTTATGGGAGTTTAGTAAAAACAAACAACATTTTCATTTTACTAAGAAAGCTTAAATACCAAGAGTGGAACTCGTTGAAGATTCCACTTTTGTGCCCATAAAAATATTTTAATTAAAAGTACCGACTGGAGTAAGAGGGTGGGGGGTAAACAGAGTTTTCTAGAAGTAGAACCATTGAACAAAACACGTTCAAAGTAACATAAAGCAGCTCTTAGATTATTAGGGTAACTTCGCTAAACTTCACTTAGAAATATGAACATATACAGTTTATTCAAGTATTTTCTCTCGAGTATGGACACATTTATCACCATCCTGTTCTTCATTTTTAAATCTAATTCCACACATTCTTCCTGAACTGTTCTGTGTTACTGAATTATAAACGTTAGCTATAGATTTCAATATCACTAGGAGGGTTTAACCACAGGTAGTTTCTTGTTTAGTAGAAGGTGCATACTCTGTAAAATTGATTCTGTAGTTCAGTCTAGGGTTTCATGAAGCTTCAGTTCATGAACTATACAGAGCTGGCATAACTTGATCAAATTTTGTTTAAATTCCTTACTCACACTGTTAAACTGTCAACTCTATCCTTCAAGATACTCTTGGCTCTTCCAGTTCAAAACATCCTTTAAAAGGAACATGGAAAGAGCTTTATTGGGAGAGTTTGGACAAAGCCACCAACATTTTCCACTGTGTACCTGGACATGATTTGAATTCCATTTTTGAGAGGTGGAGGGTTAGTGCAGTAATCAGCCATATCACACATTGACCCAGACTAGTCTGATTGCAAAATCTGAACTTCAGTCTTCACAAAAAAAGAAAACAAATACTGAAAAGGTCCCATGTAATAACTCTAGTCTTTTCTTCTTCCTGACCTCCCCAAATGGGGAGAAAAACCCTCTAGTTCTTAGAACTGTCACTTCACATTGGTTAAGCTGAGTAACAAACAACTGCAGATAACATTCAGGCACTGGATACTTTCAGTTTTCAAAAGTAAGGCTGCAGATGTGATACAGTCTCTTTCTCATTTCTGCATGTTCAAAGTGTGCATTAATTATCTGTTCAAAGTCTTCATTAAATGATCTTCAGGAAATCCAAAATGTGCACATCTTCACGTTGCAGCTTTTGCATTATTCACTGTGTTGTACTCATTCATTAGCTGCTCATAAGGCACAGATATCTCCAATTCATTATTGGTAAAAGTTGATTCATCAGATGATGAAAATTTCACCAGTTTTGGGGGGCTCTCTGGTTCCTCCACAAGATTGTCATCCATGGAGGACTTTGAAGTTTCTTCATCATCTGAAACTTCCTCCTCTTCCTCATTTACAAATGTTATATTGGCATTTTCAAAGATCAGAGGTCGACAGTCTCTGGAGTCCCAAGCTTCCCCTTCTTCCTCACTGATTCGGTCCAGTTGATTGACAAATACATTGCCCTCAACTAGGCTATCCCCAACACGCCTGTCACTGAGATGCTTCATAACATGGTAATTCTGGAGACCTAGAGAAACCTCCTCATCAAAGTCAAACAACTTGTTCTTTGTATATGTTACCTTCATGTCCTTGCTAGCTTGTTGCAATGTTGGATTGGCTTGCTCTGGTTTTAGGATTTTTTCACTGCTCGTTTTCAAAGCTTTCTTCCCAATTTGTTTGATGAGGTCATTATAAGTCTCTTCTTTCTTGGAAAGGAAGCTGAAAATGTTCACATCTTTTGGATTAGATATCTGAAGTGCTTTTTTGGTAGGAGTTGGATTTTCAAAGGACTCTTTCCTTTTTTTCCTTCGTTTCTTGATGGCTTTGTGAACCTCTACAAACATGCTGACTTTCCAATTGACGAAGAGGGAAAGCCAGGCTAGGCCCAAGTAAATCCACAATTCTACAAAGTATCTATAGAGGGAATGGTAATGTATATCTGGATTCACACCTAAAAGGGGAAAAAAAAACCACAAAATTATAGGACTAGATTTATATATGTATATGTGCAATAGATAGACATGTGTAAGGTCTAGTTTACAACACCTCTAATAGATTCAATAAATTATTGAGACTTTGGGTCAGGGTCATCCTGTATGCCCCAGGTCAGGCACCAAAATTCAAAGTGCGTTTTGAAAATGTTGAGCCTCAGAACAGTTAAGCGTGGTTAACCAAATTCATTTACTAGGCCAATATGGGTTTTAATAGTTCAAGTACTGCTAAGTCACATAGAATGTGTTGATCATTTAAAATTTGCTTAAGTTACATAACACAGTCAGACGCTGAAAGGTTGCCAGATCTAGAATCTCCTAAATAGCAGTGTTGTCCACGCATTTAGGTTGCTGTATGCTGGAGCAAGAGAACACCTATGCTCATTAACTCAATGGCCACTCCCTGAGGTAGCTTCTTACACATTTTTAGCTTTCTTCCCTTTCCTCAACCTGCACACAACACAGAGGCCAGCATCTCTGGGAAATCTGTATGGTACCCTTTTGTAGTGCAATCCATTTATAATAAAAGGCACATTTCCAGAGATGTCTATGTTAGGAACTGCTGAAGATATTAACTACTGAATCAGTGAAGAGAAAAGAGAGCCATTACTGACCAGCAACAAAGTCTCCAAATCCTATGGTGGTAATGGTGATGAATGAGAAATAGAGCCCTTCAATATAACTCCATCCTTCAGTCACCATAAAGGCAAAGGGAGGAAGGACTAGATGGATCAGGACTCCCCAGATGATGAAAATAGCTGTGCATGTAATTTGTGCTTTTCTCTGCAACAAAAGAAAAGGGAGGGGAAAGATAAGTGAATGATAAATTGTTGCTTAGCACATTTTAACATATTCATAAAACAGTTCTTGTTGCAGGATTTTTAGCAGTTGCAATCCATTTTAAGTAGAGAAATGGGGGTAGAAGTAAATTCAAGAAGTTGTTGGGTTTTCCTGCATGGCTGAGCAACTCCTGTTTTCTTGCAGGAAAGGCAGCAAGTGTTACTTCAAACTTTTGATTAAAATCCTTATGCAGTAGATTTTACCAGATCATTTTTGCCTAAAGTATTTGTATGCGTGCCCCCCCCCCCCGAATTATACATCAGAGAATTCTTAACTAGCATTTTCTCTCATGTTTTTCTAAATTTATAATTTTCCCACATGGATGAACAAACATCTCACCACACAAATATGGTGTGGTCAATTCACCAGGCTTTACCACATCACTAGCACTTGAATTGGTCTTTAATGCAACATGCCCTTTTGGTGGACTACATGTTCAAGGGCGCAGTCCTAAACCACTTTCCAGCACTGAAATAAGGGCAATGTAGCTCCGAGGTAAGGGAACAAACATTCCCTTACTTTAAAAGAAGGGCTCTGTGAGTGCCACCCAACTGCAGGATGCAGCACATGTCCCATTGGCAATTTCTATGCCAGTGCTAGAAAGTGAGTTAGGATTTGGGCTCAAGTTTTGTAGATGACTGTAACTGAACCCGCCATTCACTGAAAGCATGAATGTTCAGCCAGCACAAGTAACAGGAAACCAAGAAGCACAAAAAAGACACCCCTAAAGAATACTGCACATCTGTCATCAAGCGGAAAGGCAGAGGATTGCACAAGTCTACCGGAAAATAATGCAAGCAGCCCTTCAAAAGAGGATCTAAATGGAACAGAGATGCTGTGCAACATTCTAAAAAGTAATATAATTTAAGCAGACTTGGGTAGCATTCAAAAACTCTTACATTTTGGAGAAATATACTATGCACTCTTTTTTTCCCTATAGTGCTGTTAATATTGGAAAAAAGCAACAGTTTTGGTTCTGTTTTTTTTTTATTGGCCAAAACCAAAATGGCATACAAAGAAGCTTCTGTTCATATTTGTGCATTTGTTCTAGCCTCAATCGTCATGGCACTGTAGGAAGAAGCAAAATTATAGAGGACACAGTAAAAGGGAAAGTTGGGTGACTGCGGTTGAGAGATCAGAACTAGTCTGTGGGGTCATTTGAAGACACAGACTCTGATGCCCCAGATATGGACACATTCTAAATCAATTTCTTCAGTTTAAATTGAAACTGGAGCAAAGTCACTATTACTGCCAATCGTGAGTCCATGTAAGTTATTTGGCTGGGGGGGGGGGGGAGAATGGTCAAATGTTATAGCTAGAGAGATTTTGGCTTTTCCAACTTTCCATAATGTAACATCTCACTTGCAGCAGTATCACACATGTTTTACTTCAACCAGCACCTTCAGTTCTCTCAAATGATTTTTTTTTCTTGTCTAATTGCTCAAAGAATCTTTATAGGGCAGAAACCTAAATCACATGGAGCAGGCACTCCCTGGCTCCCGCACCAAGCAAGACAGAGTCATGGACAGTCCTAGACAGAAGCTTTGCTGTGCTATGTTTGCATTAGGTGTTGCAACACTCTGAGGCAAGCTATTCCTTCCTTTACCAACAAATGACACCATTATGAAAGAAAAATGTAGCTTGAAACAGGGGCATTCTTGTGCCACAAAAAATCTGATCATTTCTCAAATAGAAGGTCAGCTGACCAGCATGTGAACCCTAAGCTCATACAAAGGAACTAGTATCAAGACCTATTTACTGTACCATCTTATCCTTAATGCTAATTTACACTGCATGCAGTTCACATGTACATTGACAGTCAGGAACAGCAGATAAGTCATATTCAAATTCCTTGACAAGTTGCTTCTAAACTTCTAAATAAAAGGAAATTTATTGGATTGGAGGTTAACTTCTAAGGTCCTTGAATTACATACAGAACCTACTGGCTGCAAGATCAGCATAAATTCATTCCATACCAGGCTTACACCTCTCTTTGTTAGGAACTGGCCCAGTCTCTTGGCACGTCCACCAAAAAACTTCCCCAAAGCACTGATCCATGTTAAACATAATGGAACTCCGAAGAGTCCATAAAATATACAGAAAACTCGTCCAGCTGAAGTCTTTGGAGCAACATTTCCATACCCTAAAAAAAGAGAACATAGCATTAAAAGTTGTCCATGCTCATTTCAAGTAAGAACTATTTAGGCATAAGTCATAGTCTTTCTCCTATTAACAGATGCTGTTAAAATTCAGCAAACTGAAAGTTTCCTTTTCTGTATTTCAAATGAACAAGTTTCTAGCTTTCAGTACTGTGAAGACAGGTTTGAAAAGAAGTGGGCTATGCTTTGCGACATTTCAGGCACATTTCAGCAACCATGTCACCTCCCAAAATTTTATTAGGGAGGTTACATCATTGCCTCCTGCTGCATATTCTGAATCTGTCAGCTTCTTGACAGATAAATATAAATATAACTGGCTCTCATATGCTATTAGCTTTTAGACAGGGATGTAAATGGAGGTATCTGAAGGAAAAACCTCAAGGAATTCAGGGACCACATGTGTTATAAGTAAGCCAGAACATTCAATTTTGAACTAGTTTGCTTTCTTGAGCTGTTTACATGATCTTTGGGGGGGAAAATTAAACTCGGGTTTCCTTCAAAGCATTTTCAATAACAGTAACCAGTGGAACATGGTGATTTATTTGGTTTAACAGCAAGACTTCTGCCTCACCTCTGCTGGTCATTCTGTTTTCTAACATGGTGTGATCTCAGAACAAATAAACAAAGACACTGATACTTTGGACAACACAAGTCTTCTGCAGAACAAAAAGCAGCACAAAGGAAGCTTCTACATCTCTACACCAGTGTTTCTCAAACTGTGGGTTGGGACCCACTAGGTGAGACATGAGCCAATTTCAGGTGGGTCCCCATTCAATTCAATATTTTATTTTTAATATATTAGACTTGATGCTACCATGGTATGTGACTGAATTTGGGGAAATGTTAACAGACCTGTATTTTTAACAAGTTACTATGTATATTCTTTTAACAATGCTAGTAAATCGGTCCTACTCCTGGGTAAGTGTGGGTAGGATTTCAGCCTAGGATTGTTAAAAATTTTCCTGCTTGATGATCTCACTTTTGATCATGACATCACTTCCGGTGGGTCCTGACAGATTCTCATTCTAAAAAGTGGGTCCCAGTGCTAAATGTGTGAGAACCACTGCTCTACACTTTTTAGCACCATCCTGGGAAGAGGCAGAAAATGAGAACAGGTTCTCCATGGCATACATCATAAATAAAACGTCTGCTAAGGTTACTGCTTTCATGACCAGACTGGGCTTAAAAAGCAGCACAGCAAGACAACGCCCCCCTCACATATATATCAGTCTTGTGCCAAATGTTACTTTTCCTATCATTGCAACTCTATCACCCTACCTGTGATGCAACCATGAACACTGTCCGTGTTTACTGACTATCTGGGAGTGTGCCAGCAAGCCCCATCTTCTACTCTCCCTGGGGACAGCATTTGTCTGAAGAGACAAACATTGATGCAGAAAAGATCCTCCCTGCTATTTCTAACATGGGTTGCCCCTAGATCTCTCACACTTTGCAGTTCTTGGGCAGTGGCGTCACTAGGATTTGTGTTATTCGGTGTGGGAGGCCTGCGTGTCACCCCATGCAGTGAACATAAGAACATAAGAACAGCCCCACTGGATCAGGCCATAGGCCCATCTAGTCCAGCTTCCTGTATCTCACAGCGGCCCACCAAATGCCCCAGGGAGCACACCAGATAACAAGAGACCTCATCCTGGTGCCCTCCCTTGCATTGGCATTCTGACATAGCCCATTTCTAAAATCAGGAGGTTGCGCATACACATCATGGCTTGTACCCCGTAATCGATTTTTCCTCCAGAAACTTGTCCAATCCCCTTTTAAAGACATCCAGGCCAGATGCTGTCACCACATCCTGTGGCAAGGAGTTCCACAGACCAACCACACGCTGAGTAAAGAAATATTTTCTCTTGTCTGTTCTAACTCTCCCAGCACTCAATTTTAGTGGATGTCCCCTGGTTCTGGTGTTATGTGAGAGTGTAAAGAGCATCTCCCTATCCACTCTGTCCATCCCCTGCATAATTTTGTATGTCTCAATCATGTCGTCGTCCCCCTCAGGCGTCTCTTTTCTAGGCTGAAGAGGCCCAAATGCCGTAGCCTTTCCTCATAAGGAAGGTGACCCAGCCCCGTAATCATTTTAGTCGCTCTCTTTTGCACCTTTTCCATTTCCACTATGTCTTTTTTGAGATGCGGCGACCAGAACTGGATACAATACTCCAGGTGTGGCCTTACCATAGATTTGTACAAAGGCATTATAATATTAGCCATTTTGTTCTCAATACCTTTCCTAATGATCCCAAGCAGAGAATTGGCCTTCTTCACTGCCGCCGCACATTGGGTTGACACTTTCATTGACCTGTCCACCACCACCCCAAGATCTCTCTCCTGATCTGTCACAGACAGCTCAGAACCCATCAGCCTATATCTAAAGTTTTGATTTTTTGCCCCAATGTGCATGACCTTACACTTATTGACATTGAAGCGCATCTGCCATTTTGTTGCCCATTCTGCCAGTCTGGAGAGAGCCTTCTGGAGCTCCTCACAATCACTTCTGGTCTTCACCACTCAGAAAAGTTTGGTGTCGTCTGCAAACTTTGCAACCTCACTGCTTACCCCTGTCTCCAGGTCATTTATGAAGAGGTTGAAAAGCACCGGTCCCAGGACAGATCCTTGGGGCACACCGCTTTTCACCTCTCTCCATTGTGAAAATTGTCCATTGACACCCACTCTCTGTTTCCTGGTCTTCAACCAGTTCTCAATCCATGGGAGGACCTGCCCTCTAATTCCCTGACTGTGGAGTTTTTTCAGTAGCCTTTGGTGAGGGACCGTGTCGAACGCCTTCTGAAAGTCCAGATATATAATGTCCACGGGTTCTCCCGCATCCACATGCCTGTTGACCTTTTCAAAGCGGGGCAACACCCCTGGTGGTGGGCGTGGTGATGTACCATCACCCCGCCCCCACTGGTTTTTTGCTGTACCTTTTGTTAGAACACAGATATTTCAAAGTGGTTTGTTTCATTGCATTCTGCATCAAATTACGCATTGATTGATATATAACATGAAGGTATTATTCCTCCAAACACTGATTTTAGTGATTTTGAAAACTTGTAGAGTCACATACACCCTGTGTCAACTTATAAACACCTTAGTGCAGTAGTTCTCAATCTTTTAGCACTGGGACCCACTTTTTAGAATGACAATCTGTCCAGGACCCATTGGAAGTGATGTCATGGCCAGAAGTGACATCATCAAGCAAATCAAAATAAATAATTATAAATAATTAACTTAAAGTACAACAAATAATTAAATAAGGGGAAGCCAGCCCTGTTCCACCAAGTGAATTTTCTCAGCAGTCTGCCTGAAATAACACCCCCCAGTGAGATTTCCAGCCCCCCCCCCGTTTAAAGTTCTTCTATTTCAAGCATACCAAGATAAAGACCCACTTGGCTTTACAAGTGCAAAAGAGATTCTCCTTACCAGTTCAAGCCTCTTTTTTTGTCCTTTTTAGTGGGGGGGGGGGGGGAAGGCTGCCTTCCGGAGCATTTGTTGCACTCCAGTTCCATCAGATCTGGACCATTCTGGTATCCTCACATTCCCCTTTGCCTGGCCTGATCACAAGCGAAGGCACGTCTGCCTACTCGCGAGTAAACGTGACCGTGAGGCTGTTTTGTTTTCCATAGGGCTCAATACATTCGCAGCTGGGAGGGAGGGACCTCCTTCTCGGTTGTTTTTGGGAGCTGCATTCATTGGATCAGGACCATTCTGACGTTGTTGAGTCCTCTCAGCCTGCCCTTTCCAACGGACTAAGGCAAGTTTGCCTACTTGCAAGTTAACGCTGCCAGGTGGCTTTGTTTTGCTTTCCATATGGCTCAAAACACTCATAACTGGGAGGGAGAGACCTCCTTCTTGAGAGTTTTTTTGGGGCTGCATTGATTGGATAGGGACCATTCTGGTGTCTTTGGATTCCTCTCAGCCTGCCCTTTCTGACTATGGCAAGCACACCTACTCACTAGTAAATGCACGATATGGTTCAGTTTCATTTTCCATAGGGCTCCATGCATTTTTTTCTTTCTGTTTTTTTGGCCATAACTTTTGAAGGTAAGGCGCTATTTCACTCTGTTTTTTTGCATCACATTCCGCTGGAAATTACACATCCAACGGTATATGGCTTGACGGGGTTGCTCCTAAAACCGTGATTTTAGCACACATCACCCCCCCTTGTGCGTCACCTGGTGTGGCCCGCACCCCCCCTAGCAATGCCACTGTTCTTGGGTGAGGGGTACAGAGCTACAGGGCATGTTGGGGGAGCAGGGTTTGCCAATACACTCCCAAATGTTCTTGGCTCTGGCTCCTATCTGCTGAACCCTTCTGGGTACAAGTAATCTTCTCAGGGCCTAGCCTTGGCATTCTCAAAGAGGAAAGAAAATTCACAACTAGATTTTTCTTTGAAATGAAACCATGCAGGTCTACTATAGTGGAAATAAAGCAAAATAAAGTCTAGGTCAGACAAAGGTTAGGTCCCTCCAGACAAACAGAATGTGGCACAAGGGGCTGTAGTCAGAGGAGGGAGGAAAAAGGACAGCTTCTGTTCACAGAACTCAACTCATGGAAGTTTTCCTTTGTGGTTTTTGGTTTTTGGAACAAGTCTCCTCTGCCACATCTCACACCTTTCTCAATTATCCCCCAATACTCAGAAGTGGCTCTTCAGGGGATTTGCAAAGCTTCCCCAGACAGTAGGGGGTGGGAAAGTTATGTAGCAAGACTTGCCATTGTGCTCATGCTATTTACGACATCACACCCTGTGTGGGAAGCATAAGGCCAATATAATGTTCTTCCCTTCCCCCATCAATGGCAGAAACTGTGATCTCTGAGACACACAGGTGCCACTGTTCCTAAAAAGACTAACAAGATGCAGGGAACTCATATGAACATATAAAACAAGCTTTATACCACTGGTCCATCTGAAACAGAACTGTCAACACTGACTGGCAGCTTTCTAGGAGTTTCAGATAATTTTTCTCAACCCTACTTGGCAATACCAGGGATTGTAAACGGAATCTTCTGCAAAGAATGTTATCTACTACTGAGTTATGATCTCTCCCATATAGCCCTCTCATCTTGCCATCTTTCTATGTTCTGGGCTCCAGTCCACAGGTGACTTACAATGGTGGTATTAGACTAGCATTCCTTATATATCAAGGACATTGGTGGGGTGGAAGGAACATGGAGGAACTTCCAATAAACAATTAAGTGTATAGAGTGGCTACATGATGCCTGAGGATCCTAATGTGTAGCCCAAATACTCTTGCAAGATTATTCTCTATTTGAAATTATATAACCCTCCCTAGTCCTTTTTGTCAAAGACAGAATTTAAAGTATGCTGGTGGTATTTACTAAGAATTGCAGACCACCTTTTTTAAAAGCCACACAACACACTCATCCCTAAGTGAGACAAGAGAATAACTCAAACTCACTGTTGACCTTTTACTTCGGGATTTTAATGAGTTGCTTTAGGATTCTGGACATTTGCCAGACTATGGTTCCCAGTTATGCCATCTGGTGATACACTACAGCATTCTGGCAAGTCCTTTACTAAAACAAAATTCCACTTAAGAAACTGGGTCAAAAATTCCTGGCTCACACAAAACTGGTTCAACATGCCAACCGATCATGCCCTGACATGTACAAATTATTCAAGTAATTAGTTTTAGTACACAATAGCCACAGATTATCCTCAACTTTTGGGATTCCTAGATGATCTTCAGAGGACTGCTTCAGCGGAATGCAGGACACATGAACCAAAAGTTAGTTGCTTATCAGATCTTAGAAAAAGAGAACATCCAAATAGTCTGAATACTCACCAATGGTTGTTATCACAGTAGCAGCAAAGATGACGGCATTAGGCCAGTCCCAATAGTTGAAGGTGTCATTAGCATGGATAGAAACCCCTTGTCCTGCAGCTTCTGATACCACCTGCAGAAGATTGACAAAACGTCAATCAAAATGAAAGTAAGAAAGTGTGACAGTCCTGTTTATAAAGTGTAATAATATTTTTTTTACCCCATTCACTGGTTCAAGGTGAACATGCCAAGTATAACTGAGTTTTAAACTAGCAAGAAAATGCATTGTCTTCCAGCACATAGCATTTTTCAAAAGGACAATTTTTAAAAGCTGTGGATTTTGGAAATGGAGTTAGACAAGAGAATATTCTGATTTCAAGAGCTAATATCTATATTGGGTTACTCAATCATGAAAGCACCCAGATAGCCTACAGCACAGTTCTCAAATGTGAAAAAAAGTGTTAAACCACATTTGAGAATTATTTTTTCTTAATTTTTCAGCTCCAAGCAGGTCAGAGTGTAAGCATGACAAATGGGAGTCTCTTGGCAACACCTTTGAAACAAAAGCAGAAAAAACACAGTGGACCGCTTGTATCCATGCTGTCTTTGGGCAAGCCTGCATGAAATGGGACTTTTCAGTTTATTTTCTCTTTCCTTTAGTTTCTAAATTAATTTCATTTTATGAAGGCTAACTGCATGGTTTGAAATTGACATTAATTTTGAGAAAGGGGACTGAGTGCAAGGACATTTTGTTTGGACTTGTGCCAATTTGAATGCTAAATATTTGTTTACAGCCTTTCAGACTATCAAATTCATCTCTTTGATTTTGTCATTTCAGTACTTCTAAGATTTCTCCCAATACTATATAACAGAATTTAAGGAATGCAACCTTTATTTCTATAGGGTTTCCCTTGGGACACAGTCCTCTTAATTACTATTCTATGTATTTTTTCTAGCCCACAATAGCTGCATACATTAATCCCAAGAGAAAGATATTTTTGTATACTCTAATGACTGCCAAGATGTATAAATTGTTGTCTTTAAAAACTAAACACTCAAAATGTTACAAGGAATTAGGTGGATTTTTATTGCTTTAGAAGCATCTAAAGGATAGGGAAGAGCGGGAAGAAGGTATAATTGAACCCTTGTTTTGTATTCAGATCATTCCAGGTTCTACCACTGGTATCTCCAGGTAGGGCTGAGAAAATTCCCCTTTTGAAACCCTGGAGAGTCACTCTTGGATTAGTGTACACCAGTGGTTCTCACACATTTAACACTGGGACCCGTTTTTTAGAATGAGAATCTGTCAGGACCACAGGAAGTGATGTCATGACCAGCAGTGTCAAAATCAAGCAGGAAAATTTTTAACAATCCTAGGCTGTAATCCTACCCACACTTACCCAGGAGTCAGTCCCATTTACTATCATTGTTAAAAGCATATACAGAGTAGCCTGTTCAAAGTACAGGTCTGTAACATTTCCCCAGTGAAGTCACATACCATGGTAGCATCGCATCTAATATATTAAAAATAAAATATTGAAACGAATGGGGACCCACCTGAAATGGGTTCACAACCCACCTAGTGGGTCCCGACCCACAGTTTGAGAAACACTGGAACAATACAGACATCTTGCCTCTATCCATGGGGTCCATTTCAGGCACCTCAAAT
Organism: Tiliqua scincoides; assembly: GCF_035046505.1. Lineage (NCBI taxonomy): Eukaryota > Metazoa > Chordata > Lepidosauria > Squamata > Scincidae > Tiliqua > Tiliqua scincoides. The sequence continues at coordinate 242,094,538 of NC_089821.1, forward strand.
ACAGAGACTGGGTTCAAATAGGGACCCTATGAGTGTAACCCCCACCAATGTGCCCATTACCTTCTGTTTTTTCTTTAACAATCAGTCAGACCAGCAAATACGATCAGAATGTTCGTATCATGTCCCCCTAGCATGCAGGCTGCCTGCTTGTTGCTTTGCTCATATATGATCTGTAAAAGCAAGAAACATGCCTGCAGAGAACCATGGATATCAGATCTGCAGATATGGGAGGACACCTGTACTGAGCTCCATGGACTAAGGATCAAATACTGCCTGAAGTAGCTTGCTGTGTCCAGACTTTCTGCTGCCCCTGAAAGCAATAATTGTTCCTGTACATTTGTCCCCTCCATTGGGGGGGGGGGGGAGAGATTTAACTTGTGGAAGTGGCCAAGACAGGATTTAATCTTCCTCTGCCTCTTCCTCTCTCACCTCATGGCTGTGATTCAAATAGCCCCTCCATTTTGTGAGCCCTTTTGGGACAGGGAGCCATTAGTTATTTGATTTTTTTCTCTGTAAACCGCTTTGTGAACTTTAGTTGAAAAGCAGTATATAAATACTGTTGTTAATATCTGTAGTCTTCAGAGAAGTTAAAGTAGGACATGCATTAAAGTAGGACAAAATATCCCCTCCCTGAAACTCTTTGTCTTGCAAATACACATCACATACCAGCTAAGCACAAAGGTTGTCTTTACAGCAGAACACGTGGGATAATAAGGATAAGATAAAAATGAAGTCAAAATGAGGACAAGCCCCTAGCTCAGTCAAGTATTTTCACCAACACCTAAGGCAGCAATTTTCAACCACTGGCACACTGGTGTGCTGCAAATGGTCTGCAGGTGTGCCTTGGGAGTTTGGGGGAGGGTCATTTATTAGCAGGGCCAATAGGGATGTGAGCCCCCCAACAGCAGCATGGTGTGCCTTGTCAATTGTCAGAAAATTTATGGTGTGCCTTGACAATTTTAGCACCTTGTCAGTGTGCCTCGAGACAAAAAAAAAAAAAGGTTGAAAATCACTGACCTAAGGCCCCATTCAGACATACAAACAGCCACAAGTGTGGCTAGTTGAAAGCAATCACAAGGAAGCTGCCCTCTGTAGCAATGAATTCCCTGTGAAGCTGCTCTCCACAGGCCTCTGGTGATTTATCACCAGACTGATGCTTTGAATTGGTGTAATCCAAGTTACCAAGAGGGTAGTATCTTTACATGAACAGCCTTGATGCATAGAGCAGCCTCCACACAACTGTGTTTCAGTGGCTACTCAAAAAAAACTTCCTTGAATTTGTGGCCAGAAAGCAATTCCAGGAAGATCACATTGTTCCAGGAACAATTCCATTTTCTGTTTTCTATTTTGAGCCTTAAGGATCCATCCATCCATATGTTTAATGAACTCAAAAAAACAAGAAAAAGCAATCCAACACTTAGGAGGAGCTCTGCACAGCTGGACAAATTTAGCCACATAAAGGTAAGTTGTACTAGATTAGGTAATGTTTACATGTTCTCTTCAAGCATTCCAAAGTCAAATCTTATGCAAGTAATTTCATTAGTCACCAGCATTCAGTAATTATTCATTTTAATTTTCAATTGACTGCTATTCAACAGTCAGTGAACAAGGTATGCAGAGGGTTCTCTTCCTTTACAAGGTGCACATGGCCATACCTATGCCTAAGTTTCCCTCTTGCAGAAGGCCACACAAAATTCCCATATGCACAAAACTCTGGTAAGCTGTCACTGAGCAGAAGCAAAGCCCACTGAAATCATTTCAATTTTAAATTGTGTAGTGGGTTTAGTATGGGTGATATCTCGCAGTCTCCCTCAGAATGAGTTTGCTCTACTTTCTTGTGTATCATGTAGCTGATGCAATCTTCAAGTGCTTGTATTTCAGGGAAAAGAGGTGGGAAGCATAAATCAGCAGATGGAAAGGAAGAGCATATCAATGCAGTTCATATCCTGGGAAAGCAACAGGGCCAACTCTTCTCATTGCTGTGTCAACATTTCACAAGTTTACACTCATAGTTGTTCTTTTGCCAAAGCTGCACCTCCCTCTTGTCCCTACTGGCATGCTTTTACCTAGGATGAGCTGTGGCCTTGCCTGACACTGCTTTCATTCTTTTCCTCATGTCTTTTGGCTATAATAAATCTTAACAGGGAACTGAAACAACAGGGTCCATTTCAAAATACACAATCCAGCTATAAAAGTTCAGGACACTTCTGGAAGTCAAAGTAGTTTGAACAGAGCAAGCATTGTCCCATTGTTACTCGTTAAGAGACAACAACTATCCCCAGGATGCCTAGAGATTTGTCCCAAGTTCTCCCCATTTTTATGATCAGAAAACCACACACACACAAACAAAATATCTGGGTGACCATGTTTGAAGTTCTTGTAGACTTACTTAATTTTAATTATTTCTTCTGGTTAGAAGTTTTATTTTTGTTTGGGTCTTTCTCTGAAGGTTTTGTGCTTCAGCAAGACTTCTACCTGGTATGCATATTTGCAGGGGTTTTCATGGCCCCTATTCAGCGGTTTTGGGTCAAAAATATTCTATTAACATGCTGAAACAAATAATGTTTGGGAATCCAGCAAAAACACACAACCACGCATTACAAGAGGACACGTTTTGCCTCTCTTTGGTTCACTTAACAAAGGAAGAATAGATCCATATGAAGGGGAAGCTGAAGGTCCACCTGATCCCTGGAAGCAGTGTCCAGATGTTAAGTTTACAAGACATTATACATTTCCCAGCTTCTCTGAAATTATGAAAGCTGAAAGCTTGCTTGGGGAGGGAGGGAGAGGAAGAGAGAGACTAAGGCTGCAATCCTATCAACACTTTCCTGGGAGAAAGCCCTATTGAACACAATAGGACTTACTTTTGAATAGACATGAATAGTATTGTGCCTCAAGTATGACATCCTGCCTACTCCCCTTAATTGTTAACATGTGCAGCAATCATGGACCATTGTGACAAAATGGCAGCTCCCAAGTCCAGCCAATCTTTTATAACCTAGTTTTTACAACCTCAACTAGAATATTATTAATAATATGTTTGTGCGGTCACAATTCTAAACTGCTGAAATAACACAAAAGATTATGATGGGCATATAAAACTTGTTATATTACAGGTTTCATCAGGTGATGCTAATACTTGTACCCCTTAGCACTAGGCTATTTTGTGCCAATGTAAGTAGAATGAACAATGCAAGTAGTGATAAACATGTTTAAGTGTTAAGGGCAGTCCTAGATTGGCTAGCTTCAAACCACATAACAAAAGTCCACATAGCTTTCCAATAGAGGTGTGCTGTTTTCAGGGCAAACATTAAGTTTTTGGAGAGTTCAAAATAATTCCTTAGACCCACTTGTTTTTACTTTTTTCCTTCAATATTACTTGCTGTCATTGTTTTCCTGGGCTACTGCTGTTCCTGCAGCAACACCATTTTTCTTCCTCTAATATCTACTTCCTGCAGTGATCAGGGAATGTAATGGGTGTGATGTAATGGGACAGCAAATATAGACTAATAATCAACCAGGTGCTCATTATCTAAGAAGACAAAACACTTGCAAATTAAGGAGGAGGGATCAAGCTGGGAATTCTACTGTGGATCATCTTCAGGCAGTTTTAAACTTCAAAGGAGGTACTCTCTCCTCCTCTTAGCAAAGCACAAATGATTAGGGAAGGATTGCAAATATTTTCACTCCCTGTGACCTGCAGTTGCTGAAATGGAAGCAAATCTAGTTTTGGCTCAACTCTATGTTCAGCTTGCAGTTGTTCTTGATCTACAAACAGTGATCAGAATTAAAAGAAATAATGATCGAGCACTCAAAACATACATAAGCAGCAGTAATACTAGAATTATAGAATTCAAACTGTGATGATCAGTTGGTCTGGATGCTTTTCTTCAAGCATCATGCTGAGCTAGGGGAACCCTTGGGTCTGATCCAGCAAGGCTCTTATATTGCTGGGATAGCTTTAAGATGCATTAACTGTTTTAATTTGCCAAGATTTCTGGGTCACTTATAGATCTACCACCCAAGAACTAAATTCCCATAATTATACCAGGAATACATGTTCACATATCACTCATCACATACATTCTCCAAATTTAGAAAAAAAAAAAGTAGATGGGACCTACAGGAACTGTTCTGTTGAAATAAAAGTGCATGTGGAAAGAAGCTTAAAAAGTGAATTTCCCCCTCCTTGGTACAGCTGCCCCCTGTAGTGCCAAAATCAGCTTCTGATGATTAAGGGCCTTCCAGATATGAAGTGTGAAGGAAAGGGGGGCAGTTGGCAAAAATCATTCTCCTGTCATATGAACAAAAGTGCCTTCCATTGCAGAACAGTTGGTTAGGAGTCATCCCAAGATGTTATACATATCTGAGGCTGCAATCCTAACCTCACTTTCCTATCCCATTGAATACAGCAGTACTTCTGAGTAGACCTGGTTAGGTTTGTGCCCTGATTCCTTTATAGTCTTACAGCAGAGGTTCCCAAACTGGTTCCCACCAGGGGAATTCGAAAAGGGCAATTGATCCCTTGGGTCAATGTAGTTCTAAAGCACATATTTGGGGCTCATGTTATTTAACATTTTGTATTTGCACATGCAATAATCTAACCATAAGTGGCACATAAGGAAACAGGTCTCTCTGTGTGTATATCTAGCTGGATGCAGTATCACAAGTGCAAATGGGCACTGGGCATGCAACATCCCTTCCAGAACCAAGATCTTAGGTTGCTATATGCACAAGTGGGGTATGGGTGTGTGTGGATTTAATTCACTCTTTGTCAGCCATCTCTTTGCAGCAGTCGCTTAGTGGAGGTTTCAGCTTTTATTTTTAAGGACTACTTATATGCAATCAGACTATTCAAGTGAACTTTGATGAGCACAGCTCAGCACACCCCAAAATGTCTAGGCTGCAGGGTAGTCCTCCCATAAATGACAATTTAACTGCACACCAATTTAACTGCAAGCCTTCAATCTAAACTACAGTCTCTCTGCACTTCTGTATCAGAAACTGCTTTCTTAGATGTGCTTCTCAGGTTACATTCTGCAGACAGCGGGTGGCACACATTAAGTGTGTGAGCTTACAATGTCTCAAAATGATGAAGTAGCCTTATGCCGGCACATGAGCTGGCTCTCCAGAAAAATGCACTTCAGTCACATTTTAACAATTCAGACAATAAATCTGCTGGTTTGTGCAGACTTCAGAGTGACTTGCAGGAAAGTATCTTATGTCTGAAAAACTTAAGATGGGAAAAGAGACCCTTGTTCAATACTTGCCCGTTTCATCATCAGTTTAAAAAGAAATGTTATACTTAATTCCCCTTCCTGGCCTAAAAGACCTAGATATCCCTATTTATTTGCTGGATGTCTCAAATGAAGTTTGTATTTCATTTCTGTACCCAAACCTCTTATGCAATGTTCTTAAGACAAGGAAAGTCTGTGGCTCTGTTATCTAATCACAGGAATACACAAATATGAACAAGTTAGCCAATAACAACAAAACAGTCCAGAAACATGGGGTTTGAATTTAGAATAAAATGAAACTTTATATCACCATTCCTCTTTCAGCAGTTTTTTATTTTAATGGAAGCCAGCAGCAACAGAAGAAAATAGCAGGAGACAACAAGCCCTCCCACCATCTTCCTGAAACCTTACCTTTGATTTCATCATAAGGCTTTTGGTTAGGGGAGGAGAGATCAAGTTAACAAACAAGAAAGGAGACACAGGGGTTGGATAAAACATATTTACATGGTTCCACACAAAATCAGATCTCTGCTCCTCTTTTCTTGTCTATACATATAAGCACATACACACACACCCATGTCAAACACATGGAAACACAATTGGAGGCCAGTTTGGATGATATTCCTCACTGATCCTGCCCATTTTGTGCAATTCAAAGTATGGGCAGACATATGTCCTGCCTCTCACCCAGCAGTACGTTCCACTGTGCGTACTCAAGTTAGGAACAGGGTTGAATGTCTAAAACATCTCTATCATGTCTTTTAGCTGTATAGTTAAGGCAAATGATTAGGAATGATGTTCTGTCCTCATACAAGTATGCAGAGCAGAACTGATTAGGGTGGTATGTACGTACCCTTGTTTTTAATCATGTGTTGGGCAGTTCAGTATCATCTGAACTAACCGAGGATCACATCAAACCATGGAACACATGTTTAGCATGGTTAGGGTGAGGTCATCTAGCCCAGCTTGAAGTGATAGTGACTGAGATAAATAATTGAGTTAAAAACTTCAACTCCCCCTTTTCTTCCACACACCACACCTCATCCTCACTCTTACTCACATAGGACAGACAAGACTCTGTATCATATTCACTGTGCAATCTTCTCTACTGTTGCCAGATCTAACTTGTGATGTTGCACCCATAGGCCTAAGAAGTGTTACTTTAATATTGCTTTAAATTTTTTTGCAAACAACAACAAAATCACTTTGACTAATGACCCAACCACCCAATGTAATATTGAAGGACATTTTAAAAATATGCACATATACCATTTTTAATATGCTGCGTTTTATAACTGAATAAAAATATCTTACAAAAGGTTTTAATACTAAACTCAGTGGCTAGAATACACACAATCATTTAAACTATGAAAAGGTCAACACCACATACAACTTCATGTGAATTTTCTCTGGACATAATTAGGTGGAGCAACTGCATGCAATATTTCTTACATGCATGCTGGCATTCCAGTCTTAAAACCAATTTCTTTGGAACACCTTTATCTGAAATGACCTTCAATCTAATGCATGACATATTGTCATTGTGCTATGCATCTCCCTGCCTAACTCATTAGATAGCAATGACAGGGAGATTTGTTGTATGAACTTGATTGTATGAACTTGTCATTTGCTTTCATCTGTGAGCTAAGTCACTCCAAGTATTCTAAAATTGCAAGACTATACTGCAATCTGAAAGCTATTAACATCTGAAGCAGACTGATGCCAGGAAAATTGGAAGATTTGCAATATTCCATTTTGACAAGACAGACATTCTGTAGCACATTACATTTAGGGACAGAAGAATCTGCAAAAAAAGCACAAAAACCTGAATACACCCAATTGATGAGGAAGACAGCTACACCTTCCACTAAGTATATGAGCTCCCTTCTCATCATTTTATACGAGGCCAGATGTGTATGTGATGTGTGCTAATAAATAGGTTCCCAGGAATCAGGATTAGCTCAGAGCGTATCCAAAATCATAACCACACAGACCTTTGGTTACTGCCTATCCCAGTTTCCCATCTCATAAATAAATGGTAATTTATGACTGTTCACTTGGCCTCTCAGTCCCCAGCTGCTTGAAACATACTGGTGCATGATCAGGGTCAAGAGCAAGTGGCAAAGAAAGCAATTCTTACAAGTAGCCTCAGGCACATAACACACCAGTCTCTTTGATTCTAGAAATTTACATACATACAGCATAATCTTATGCATGTCTTTACAGAAACAAGTTCCATTATGTTCAATGGGGCTTATTCCCAGGAAAGTGTGTATAAGATTGTAGCCTTAGGATGGCTAGTAAAGGATTCTCTGCTTCACAGCTCATAATCTAATTTGATGCTCAGCTTCAGGCTTGGCTGTTCAGGGAATGGATAGTGACCCTTGGGTTAGAGAGAAAAAACAAACAGGTGAACTACATTGTCTCAGTTTAGCTGGCAACACCCAAGAGGTTTGCAACCAGTGGGAATTTTACACTCTCGTTTAACTGACCTTTATAGAAAAGTAGAGCTGGAAGGGGTAATGGGCAAAGTGTCCAGGAAATGAGTCAGCATCAGAATTCATTTGCACTTGCATTAAGGAAAGAGTGCAACATAAATCAAAATTTTAAAAACCTCCCAGGCACTCCGAGATGGAATTAGTTGCATATACTTAATCGAATAGCATCATGTCTTGCTCAGAAGACTGCTGAATTGAGAGGCATTTCCTGTTCTTTATAAACTCAGTTTCCCAAATATAGATGATTTTTTTTTTTTTGCAAAGTATCTGCATTTTTCTAGTGAGCTTGGATCTCTATCCTTATTACAGCTCTCCTCCCAACCCAGATTACCAGTAATCTGGATTCAAAGGGGTGGATTCTGGTTACTTCATCTTTTCTGCCCAACATTTTCCCTAAAAAACACTGTAGATTAGTAGTTTGTCCCCATCTCCTGATTGTGTAATTAATTTTAAAGAGCCCCCACCCCACCCCTGTGTGGCAGGGTCATGCGGGGCATGGATCGGTAGGCCATAGGCTTCGGTGTACAATATGAGGTAAGGAAAAGCTAGGGGTAAGCCAGTACTGCCCCATGATGCTTGACTGGCTTGAAGAAGCTGGCTGGCAAGCCCCTGGCCTGGAATAGGTGAAGCTCCTCCAGGGTCAACCTGTGGGCTGAGCCATCCAGCTGCCTCGACCTTCAGGGGCTGGTGAGGATAGGCACACTTAGTCACTGATTGAGTGGTGCCAGGAGTCAGATGGTACATCCTGTTACATCCTTGGGGAGGTAGACGATCGGGCCGTTTTCCCCAACCAGACCCCTGCACAGCAATTTGTCAAGTAAGTGCCCTGCTATTTTTTCTCATGCATTAATAAAATGGTCCAGTTTAGTTCCAAGACTGTATCTGGTGCGAATATTGACGATGCGGGGTAATTTTAAAGACTTTCCTGGGTTACCAAATTACATAACTGCCAGCTTTCAACCTCTTCCCACTGAACGCTCCCAAGAGGTTACTATATTTTTTCATAGTAGTTTGACTAAAGGGCATGTGCATTGGGGGGGGGGGGGTGGAGTAGGGAAAAAAACTTGTTAGAATGCTCCTAAATCAGACCATTTTGGTATACTCCAGGCAAAAGGCTTTGGTTTACTATTAAATATTCCTAAGAAACAAAACAGTCAAAGAAGCAACTATCAGCATGATTGTGGAAACCTGGCAGTTTGACTCAGTCCAACTGCTGCAGCTAAAGCTGCACTGGCTGCCAGTTCAATTTCAGGTGCAATTCAAGGTACCAAGCGTGCCCTTCATGGCTCAAGGCCAGGGCATCTGAGGAACCACCTTCTCTTGTATGAGACAATCAGCTGGGCAAGCTCTTCTGTGGGTGCCACAGTTGCTAAAGCTAAATGGGCGGTGACCAGTGCTAGGGCCTTCTCTGTGGCAATGCCCCAATTTTGGAAGCCTCTCCACTTGGAATTAAACATTTTGCCCTCCTTATCTGCTTTATGGCAGGGTACAGACTTTCAAACAGCTTTGGGTTAATTTGTTTGAAGGTTGTTTTGGTTTGTGGTAGGTGGTGTTTTTTGTTTTTTTTAACACTGCTTGATTGTCTCTTTTATACGATTATATGTTGCTTTGTTATGCTTTTATTTTACTGCTTTTTATGATTGTTATATTTTGTATTGTACACACTGCACTTGATGCCTTGTTCACTAGGTGAGAGGTGGGATATAAATCATTTATTTAAAAACGTTTAAAAAGCAAAGTGTTGCTAACTTAATACCTGCCCTAGATGACATAACAGATAATGTACCTGAGATTCATAGCAAGGAGCAGTTCTTTCTGGAATGAGAAATCTAGTTCCCTCTTTGCTTCCTTGGCAGAGAAGTACACTGTGAAATTCATTAAGCAGGGCTTTTATTCATTCTGACCAAAGACAATTTAAAATAGTCGTGGTTATAATAGAAAAACTTTTGTGTATAACTGAAGGCACCAGTGGCGTAGCTAATGATTGTGTAGCCCAGTGCCAAGCTCAAAATGTTGCCCCGGAAGTGATGTCACAACCGGAAGTGATGTAACACCCGGACCTTTTTAAAAAGTGAAAATTGGGAAGAACCCACTTCCTCCCCCTAGCAGCTTGCCACCTACTTGCTCTGCTGCCTCCTCCCAGTCAGTGGCATAGCTAAGGCATCTATCTGCAACCTGGGGTCAAAGAAGATTTGTAGCCCCTCCAGACAAAATCAAATTAATTAAGTAAATAAATAAAAATCTGCCCCTGATTGGTTTGAGACACTGTGCTGCTAAATATAAGAGGGGCACCACTTGAAAAAGTGCCTTTTTACCCAGTTAGCAAAGGTAACTGTATTAGGATACATGAAAATGAGTTGACTTATATTAAAACCTTATTGGTTTCATGCTGTATCATGATAACATGTCATTGCAACCTGCCAGTAACATAATAATATGCCATTGGCTCTCAGAACAATCAGTCTCATAGGTCAGTTTTGAGTTAAAGAAATCCACTTTTTGTTCCATAAGGCAGTTGTGTTTTCATTTTCTGGTTAATTGGCCATAACATTTGATAGAATACAGATATTCCAATGCGGTTTGTTTCATTGCATTCTGCATGAAATTACCTTTCCAACGATATATAACATGATGGTATTATTCATAAATACCAAGATTTTCACAATTTTGGTCACTAGTGTCAAGCTCAGCTTGTTGCCCTCCTAAAGCTTGATGCCCGGTGCAACTGCTACCCCTTGCACTTCCTTAGCTACGCCACTGGAAGGCACAACATGATCCAGGTAGACAGAACAATAAAGCAGGGTAAATTGTAGATTGTCCCAGTTGAATACATGCATAAGATTATTTGCAAGCAGTACTTACATGAAGCATGGTCCATGCATATACAGAGTTACAGGATTATTATATTACTTGAACAACTTAACACAGTATATGACAGTACTAACTGTATATAGCCCTCTCCATCTTGTTGGTATCCTCTGCTAATACTGCACTACGGTTGTGAAAGGGACACAATGAATGGATTCAGGATTAACTACAGGCAACACCAAATGCAGGTTTGCTTGTGAAAAGAAAAACCCTACTTGGAGTCCCCACTCTTCTCTTCATAATATTTCGTTCTTGAAACAATTGATGTAACACTATCACATCGTGCAGGCCTTGGGACCTCCGGTCTACATTCAGTAGACTGAGGGGCGATTCTACAACAAATTAACACCCACCCCGCAAAATGATGGGAATTTGTTAAGACTAAAGACTAAGTGATCCATGCAGTATGCATACGACACACAGCTGGCACTGTTGCTTCACCCAGGCAAAAATAAAAAATAAAGGAAGGGGGTGGAACTCAAAGTACAGGTGTTAATACTGTTTGCACTCCTTAATAGCTGTTCAAATTTGCTAAGGCCTTACTCAAGTTTTCTCCTGCATTGCCTATTGTGAACAACTGATTGTTGCTAGCAGATACTGTTTAATCATTTCAGCAATTGTTTTGACTTGCAGTTATCTCTCCAAAGACTGGCAACAAAGTTCATACTGCTGTGTTGCAATATCTCACTGAAACATGAACTTTTGTGCAGGTGCAGATAGATAGCGTTATGCACTGCACTAGAATGTTTGGCAAGTCAGGGTATTATTAAATTTTGGCCATGGTTCCCTTCTAAATCAGTAGGTTAACAAGCTGTGCAAAACGTATTTTAACCAAAGTGAGTGACATCACTGCGGAATAAACAGAAGTTTTCAAAACAAAAATTAAACCTCCCATCCTAACTATTCCTTGGGATCAATAGGGTTGGCTGAAATCAATAGGATTGACTGTAAATGTTGTTAAGAATGAGCTGTGGATATACAGAAGTTTAATAAGTGGATAAAATATTTTTATAAATTTACATCTCAGCCATAAGGAGAGCCCCAGCTGTATTAAACCAGCAATCTATCAAGTCCAGCATCCTATCTGACAGTGTTCAGCCAGATTTCTCTGGGAGCCCCACTGCTGAGTCTGAAGGAAGCAGCCCTCCCCTCTCGTTCCCCCCCCCCGCAACAAGGTATTCAAAGGAAAAACCATCTGTATACCACCAATGAATACGTATTTCAAGGACAGTTCACCTAAAGAGATTAAAAAAACATATATTAGGCACATATATTAGGCACCAAGGAAGCATTAATACAAGGAACCACAAGAGACCAAATATTTGACCACAGCAGTCAGGACAACTTTAGCCGTTTTGACCACTCTACTTTTATATAACTGTGCTGATGAGCGTTCAGATATTTTGAGGCTTCAAGGCATGATGCATGCACCTCTGTTATTTGTAATTTTATTGTGCCAACAACCTGGACTTGCATGTGAACAAATGGCTCTTTCTTACCTAATCGAGTGCCCAGAGCATGTGGTAGAGTCTGAAATCTAAAGTATGCAAGTAAAAACTGCCTGTTTTCCTGCTTATTTGTTTTGTAGCATAACTACACACTGGAGATGGCTTTACTTCTGATACAGCTTAGGGAAAAATAGTTTGCCAGGTGTTACATCATCTATTACCTGATTTGCCAGTTACTTAAGAATCTTCTGGAACTGGGGGAAAGGCATGCTTCTTACCATATACTCTATTCAACTTTTTGTTTCATACCAAGTTTATCTTTTTCCTTTAAAACTTGGGGCAAGTCAAGTTCCAAGCAAAGAAATCAAACATTAGCTGGGACAGATACCTAGAAGTTTAAGGAACTTAAGCAAGTAGTTTTCTTTCGACATGTCCCAACCTTTACTTGAAAGATACTTTGAACCATAAAAGAAAAAACAGAACAATTAATGTTTGCATTCAACTATGATAAGAAACAAGAGAACAGTAAGATTTTCGGTGCCAGCGTTAAGGTCTGCTTTAGACAGATGAAGCTGAGCTCAAGTTTTCAAAAATTTAGCAAAAACGGAGCAGAGTATTACATGCATCATTTACGAACTTCCTTCCCTATAAGCCACTGGGTGAAGGCCCATAAATTGCCCCACTATGCACATCTGCATGGGTTGGTAGCAGGGGCTAGTAGGTGGGGCAGTGGCTAGGGCCCATGCCCATTGGAGGGCCCACCAGGCTGGGCCAGCCTCTAATCCCTTGGTACAGAGCAGCAGTGGCACTGTGTCCACAGGGTTAGATAGGGTATGACTTTGCCCCAAGCAGTCTGGTGCTAGCACTGTTTGTTGATCGTAGATAAAATACCATAAGAACACAACATTGCTTTGACTATCGGAATCAGATGCAAGAAGCCGTTTGTAACATAGAACTAGTATCGATGTTACATGTTGTATGTATCTATATATATTACATATTATCTTTGTGTGCAAGCTAAAAAAGCACACCTAACCATGCATTGTGCTTGAAAGACTCCATCATGGCAGGTGTAAATTGGGTACCCCCCTTTTGTCAGCTTACAGACAATTCACACAAATTTTTGCCAGCAAAGGTCACCAGGAATCATAGACGCCTGGATCACACCCATAGCAAACCACTGTCATCTCTGAACATTTGACCTACTTCTATGATCTCAGAACAAAGAAACACGAGGAATGTACAATTTCTACTTTACACTTCTACAGCAGGCTGAGCCTGCCTTATTTTTCCCCCCTCTCTCTCCACCCCCACCATCATGAAAAGCCAATTCTGGTTAATAAGTTACAGGCATCCTTGAAAAGAATGGCTTCTCTGGATAATCTGTCCTGATTCTAAAGTTGTAAGTAACAGTAAGGCAACACTATATTAAAAAACAAATAAATTAACATGGTCATCTGCAGTTTGTCTTTAAAAAAATAAAAGGTAATTATGGTAAAATTCTAAGCTACTAACAGCCAACATACATACAACAGAAAAGCAGTTGCTATTCAGCAACAGATTTCCTTTGTCTTCTTAAGCATGAATAGCAAACACTCATTTGACTTAATGCCTTTTCAGAAATATGCTTTTGTCTCTGTTGCACCAATTGTTAGACCTGGACCATACCTGTCCCAGACCACAATGAAGATATACACTCTGCAAATGGTAGACATGCTTTCTTCTCTTTGCTACTAGGATGTAGAAAGAACAGCTAAAAGTATGCTGAGAGTTTGACCTTCAGCATCTATAGTATTGGGAGAGAGACAGAAATGGGAAAATCTCCTTACAATCTAGGAAGCCCCAGTTGATATCATTAAAAAGATGCCTTGCCCCTCCATAGAGGAAGCTCCTTGAGGAAATCTCAAGATTTCTCTAAGCTGTGCACATCACAACTGCACAATACTGCTGCTCTATTTGAAGATGGAAATGGGAATTGCCAAGCAGGCCCAGTCTGCTTGGACCAGCTCTAATGCATTTTCCCCTTTAATTCCATGTTGGCATCCTTCAGTCTCTGAAGACTATGGTATTGTGCTCTGAATGGTGATTCTGGAACAGAGTGTCCTCTCCAGTGCGCGAAGCCTGGGTAAAGTAGATATGGAGGATAGACTGTTTCCCGTGCAGCAAATCCCCTCTCTCCACATCACTGAAATGGTCCAATGGAAAGGCAGAGGCCAATATGGTTGGTTCCAGCGGCGTCGCAGGAGTTGCCAGAACGTGACTGTGTTCAGCCATGAACTGCTTCAGGGACTCCGGCTCTGGATTTTGCCTCGAGGTTGACTCCTAAAGCCTTTCCCATAACTGGATGTAGCCACAAGGCAGTGGAGGTTTGGGATCAGAGTTTTCCTTCTCTCAGATGAGCTGCCTTTCCAGGCTCCCATCTACCCGGTGGCTGTTTAGTTGCCTCTTACGACAAGTACAGCCAAACTGAATTATGGTTTATGTAAATATGGATTTTTCTACTTGGTCTCCAAAAGCTGAAATTTAAAAAAGAGTAAGAAAGGGAAAAAGGGATACACACTACTTCAGGCTGAGAGGTGAGTCTTTAAATATGATAGTCTAATGTAGTGTCCAAATTGGATGGTATTCAGTGTTTTGGGGCAGCAGCATGGCATCAGGGGAAGCTCCTTCTATGACTGGAAGGAGAAATGCAGTCACGAGAAGGTTCTCTTGTGAGTACTATATAATTCTTCTGTTGATCAAAGGAGCTCTTGCTAATACTGTACCACCGAGTTAAAACTCACAGTGGCATCTTTGTAAAAGACTTTTAAAAAGTAATAAAAGATGATAATAAATTAACCAGGACACAAATATTGGAAAGACTTCACACATTTTCAGTGCAATTCTATGTGTGCCTACTCAAAAGAACGACCCACCGAATTCACTGGGACTGACTCCCAGGTAAGTGTGATCAGGACTGCAAACTAACAGAACAATTTTATACATGTTCACTCAGAATAAATCCCACTATGGAGTAATGGAGCTTACTTCCTCAAAAGGATCACAGCCTTATACATGTCAGATGCATGAAAGAGGATGTGTCCTGCCTCCAAGGGTCAAGTATTCCAAACTTTCTACCAGTTCAGTTATCATTAGATACATCTTTGCAGCTCTTATCAACAGTCGGTTTTCAGAATGCTGGCAGATTGCCTATTGCAGAATTCTGTGATGTTTAGAACATGAAAAATTACAAGGGAATAGTTGACTGAATACAGCAAGTCTGCCTGAGGACATGATTCTTCCTGAGACATGGGCTTGCTCTTCATCTCAAGGGAAAAGAATCATTTATACAAGGAGTCAGTTATGGAGGAAATGGGAACATATCCTGGGAAATAAGAGCTACAGACATTCCACAACAGAGAAAACTGCCACATTATCTCAAAGACAGGCTCTCCAGGTACTTGACTTTTCCCATTTAACTTATAACAATCTCAAACTGAAGAAACCAAAGTTACAAGAGATTGCTCTAGAAAACACTTAGGAAGAAATGCAAGTATAAAAGAGTCCTTCCAGTATTTGCAGACAACAGACACATGTACACCCTGTGCATAAATTGGCCTTTGCAAGTATTTGAAGTATTCAGGAGGACTACTGCATGCATGCTCTCCTGGGAGGCTACCAGCTAAGAAAAGCCTCATTTCTGTCATCATGTTCTCTTCAGCAAAAACCTGCAAACGGTCTGTGCTCATATCATCAGAAACACAGGTGACATATATGTTTAGTCACTGTTTGGGGACTTCCTTTTTACTCTGAAGGCACAACAGCTTCGTTGCTGTTGACAGCAGTGAAAGAAAAATAAAATATAATGTATAAATCCACTTTGAAATAATACATCTACGGTCTGTGATACAGGCAGCCGGCAAGGTAGATGGACTTTCCTGTTAATTCATTAAGCCTTCAACAGTTATTTTATAAAACACCATCTCAGTAAAGGTTATGCATAAATATACTGATACTGTGGTAAACATCTAACAAGCACATAATGTGTGATGCGTTAAGCTATTTCTGCACAACGCTGCATATACTCAACAGGAATCAAATGTGAACTCATGTGGGTTGGGCAGAAACGGGTCATCCCATCTAGCACATGTACCACTGAGAGCTCCCTCAGTGAATGAAGGAGCATTTTGCTTGCATAAGGGCCCCTCTTACAGAAATGGCACTCTTTTTGTTCTACAGTCAGCTCCCGATGAACAAAGCACAGGTTGGGATGCTACCCATAATGGATAATCTTGGATAGAGCTACACATTACTATCATTGATAAAAAGTTGAACCAAATAAACAAAAATTGGCTTAGCTCTCAAAGCTAAATTGTTATGCTAAGTAAACACTTTGAATATCATAGTAATGCTTCTAACATGCATATCCACCTACAACTCTCACATTCATATATTTTTCGGTTTAGCTTTGCTAACCCTGCCCCTACTATCTTATCATTTAGCAAAATACAACACTTCACATCCTTCTCTAGCTTTGCCCTGAAGAAAGATGGGCTGTTCTCGGCCACAGTTGTTTGGATTCTTCAGTTACATTGGTTGAATGGG
Organism: Tiliqua scincoides; assembly: GCF_035046505.1. Lineage (NCBI taxonomy): Eukaryota > Metazoa > Chordata > Lepidosauria > Squamata > Scincidae > Tiliqua > Tiliqua scincoides. The sequence continues at coordinate 242,111,173 of NC_089821.1, forward strand.
GAAGGAGGGAAAATAAAGTTATGTACATCCTCAGTTACTGCAGGTTGTCATGTATTCTTTGGACCCACTACAACACATTATTGACAACATTGTCAAACTGTTCGAAGCAAAACATTAATAAAAGGAGAAATTTAAAAATGGTACATACACAGCTATGTTCAGTCCGTTTTTGATGTTATGTAAACAGCCTGAATTTAACCCATGGTGAAGCAGTTATGGGATTATATCAGCAAATTTCCAAATTAGGAACCTGTGCATCTTCCTGAATAACTAGAGGTATACTCAGTCACACAAAGGGCTTATCATGCAACAAAGTTTATTTGGGTTTAGTAGTTAATTTATAAAGCTGGGCCTGCTAGACCTAAAATTGTCTTCGTATGTGGTCCGACTAAAATAAAAGGTACCACATATTCAGTATCATTGAGAATTAAAGTATTAAGCAAAGACATCTTGGGCCAAGTCCTATCCTATCATCACTGATGCAGCCCTAAAGTAAGGAAACAAACATTCCCTTATCTTGAAGAGGCCTCCAGGACTGCCCCACCACACAGGATGCAGTACACACCCCATTGGCATGGCTACATCAGTGCTGGAAAGTTGAACAGGATTGGCCTCCTTGAGTTAATATTGATGGAAATGCAGGGTATAAATAAATAGGAGATACACAGATCTGAGCAATAATTTACTTGTTTTTCTGTAAGTGTAATACACTGAGATTCTTCTCTCACAGAAGAAACTGATTAAAATTAGTCCTCCCACCTTGCACCAATGGAAGAAGCACTTGGATAGATCTGGGGTTGTACCCCATCTCTGGTACAGACTTGCCTTTTCATCCGAGCCTACAAATTAGTTATCCTACATGTAGATCAAACAAGATCTGAAAGAACAAACATACCATATAATTTTTAGAGGAGAAAAAAAACTCATGGTGTTCAAACAAAAACTACCCCAGCAGTATCTTGCAAGATTAGAAATTGGATGGCATTTCTGCAGCAGCAATTTAGATATTTCCATTTGAGAAAAGTTGTTAAAGAGCTGTTATTTAGAGATGGTATCAGTTGACAGAAATGATAAGAGTGAGAACTGAATTACTTAATCCCCCCTTTGCCTCCACTGCACCTGCTACCAAAGGTATTAAGGCCTTCAAGCAGTGTAGAGGAACAGGATTTGTAACTCAGGCTGTATTCCAGGGGTGTCCAAAGTTTTTGGCAGGAGGGCCACATCATCTCTCTGACACTGTGTCAGGGGCCAGGGGGAAAAATAATTAATTTACATTTAAAATTTGAATAAATTTACATAAATTTACATAAATGGCTATATTAAAGATGAACTTATATGAATGAATGAAGGTCTTGCAATAGCTCAAGGTCTATAAAAGGCCTGGCACAAAGCAAGGCAGGCCTTTCCTTTGCTGCTGCTATTGCATCACAGATGTGAAACAGCAAGCAGTGGAGGGAGCCCTCAACCCACAGCTCAAGCGAGAGGTCAAACAGATGCCCTCACACTGAGAGCAGTTGCGTTGGGCCAGTGTGGGCTTCAACAAATCTCCGGAGGGCCAGAGGCTCATTGGAGACCAGGGACACCCTGAGGGCCGCATTGACAGTCCTCGAGGGCTGCAAGTGGCCCCAGGGCCGGGGTTTGGGCACCCCTGCTGTATTCCTTAGTGCTGCAGTTTCCGTTCACATACACCCAGTGCAAGCAACAGCAACACTGTTCATTTGTTGTTGAAATCATTTTGAATTTTGAACTCAGCTATACATATATAGATTTTGAACTCAGCCCCCCACCACAGTCCAGCATGAAGCATGTACATGCATGTAAACCAAACTGGCCCCCACAATAGGGGGTTGTAGAACAGAGGAAGAGTGCGTTCTTCTGTTGGCCACTGTTTCAAGAGGTTTTGTTGTTGTTAAAGAAGCATGTGCCCAGCCCTACACATATAACCTTCACACTTGAGGCATGTGCATATTTCCAATGTGGATAACCCCAAGTATAAAAGATAGGTGATCAGTTCCAAGATCTGTAGGTGGGAGAGATCTGTATTGAACTACCTCCTCTGTTACACCTCCGTACGACAAGAATTTCTAAAAAGTTGTATCACGATCATTTGATCTGCTTACAATGTTAAAAAGCTTAACTGATGCATATAACAGAACGTTTGCCACCCAAACCTTGGTAATCTGAACCATCACAAAACATTACAAGACAGATCCAGCCCCTTTTCTACATGCAACACGGCAATGGCAAGGGAGGGTTGCCGATTGGGACTCCCACATTCAGAGTAGTGAACATGGACTGGAAGCTCAATTGCCTCCAAAAAGACTTAAGTGTCAAACCTATTAAACAGTATTCCCATTTATTTCTTTTGGCTATTTAAAACACTAGATGTGCAGCTCCTAATTCCCTGGGAAATTTAAATAAATAAATGAAAAAGATATGCAATTTTTTTTTAAAGGTAGGGAAACAATTGATTAAAAAAAGTATTGCACTTAAGTATTGCCATAAAGGACAATTAGTCTTGATAACTTCAAGACCATATAATAATGAATGTGCCATTTAAAAACTGTCTCCCCCACCTTTAAAAAAAGGTTACTAGAGCCACATGGAGAATAACCACTCTAGAATTTATTGCTGTATATAGCAGCATTCATGCCATGGTTCTGACCCTTGAGCTTGTTTGGGAACATCAGACTGTTTTGTGATGCTAGAAAATTGTTCTTGCTCCATTTCAGTTATGCACCTGAAAAATGGGAACACAGTACAGTAGTACCAACCCCTCTCAAGAGTGAATGGAAACAGATGCTCTAAATCTGGAGATCTAAGTTGTAGAAATGAAAATTGACAATGGAAGCTCCAGAAGCAAGGTCAGCACCATCTTTGAGTGAATTTCTGCACTGGCTAAAGACTTCCCTGCTCTGTTTGGCTTTTTGGTTCTATGTTTTCTTTCTGTTGTGTTCTTGACTGATATTGTTTTTATTTTAATGTTATGTTTTAACATTTAACCCATTTCTGCCCAGTCCACAAGTGTACACATTTGATCACATTTGTATATATGCAACATTGGGCAGAAATGGCTTAATTGGTGTTTCTGTAAGCTTCTGTGAACAGCTCTCTCACAGGAGGGGTAAGCTGAGGAGTATATACCTTTTAACAAACAAGTTGCCAAAATGCTCCCATGCCAGTCTGATTTTACGGTGTCTGATTTTACAATGAAAACGCTTAGCCTTTGTTGACAAGCTTGTTGAAAACCGTCATGCTGGAGCTTAGGATGTGCATGGAATCAACTGAAATTGTGTGAATGAAGGAAATATATCTAAAGACCAAGTTGTGCTATATAGCTTCATCATATCAATTGCTTTATATGAAGTTGCAAATTATTCTATTAAAAGTCAATTCAACACATTTATCTGCAAGAGAGACACACTTATTTCACTAGGGCTTAACTTCTATGTAAATGCTCTTAGGACTCCTGACTTTTGCAGCCCTGTGTATAAGTTCATCCAGTTGCAAGCAGTGCCAGAGACACAAAAATACTTTAAATGTATACATAAGGGGTCAGTGAGCTGTGATAAAATTTGAACAAAAAAATAAGAAACCTAGTAATTCCACTGCATTTGTTGCAATAATAAATACAGTCAAGAGGCTGATGCCAAAGCACAGAACAGGCAAATATTCCACTTAACTTGATAGGTTTTGTCAGAGGCAAAATGAAACCTTGATATACAGGGCCTACTGTTTACTGTTAGGATCTTTAATCAAGTTAGAGAAAGTCAAAACTGTCTCCCATTTCTAGCTACAAGATGCCAACTAAGATCCAAGAGACTGCTGTGGTTGCTGTAGAAATTTAACCATAAAGCGATTCCTTAGAACAGCGGTTCCCAAACTTACCTGGCCAGCAACACCCTTATCGAGTTCTGAACCTGGAAGTACAGTGCAAAATGCACTGACATCATCAGCCCTTACTTCTGGGTTTGCACCTGGAAAAAGCCTCAAAAATAGGAAAAATGGCCAATGGAGGTGAGTGGACCCTTCTACAGCTCAGCAAACAGCCCAGCCCAGCCCATCACTCTGGACCTCCACTTGGCATTCTAGTGCATTGCAATGGGCTCACGCTGGTGACTGGCTTGGCCAGTGTAGGTTCCCACAATGCCCCTGTACACACATCATGACACACTAGGGCATTACAATGCCCAGTTTGGAAATCTCTGCCTTAGAACATTAGAGTTACTTTGGGTGTTTGCTTTATCAGGCACCCACATTCGCCTTTGATTTATCAAACACAGTGATGCTATAATTTTTCACTCTTTTTTATTTTTTAATGAGTCATAGTTTATTCATAACCAACATTACAAGCATAAGGGAACAAAATAATTAAGCTTATGATGTGGAGTGGGCTGTCACTTTTTCCCCAAAGAAAGAAAAAAATCACTGTGACGACAAACACAGCCCTCACAGTTCTCAAAATGACAATGGGGAAAAAAGGTGCACCAAACTTTGATGTGTCAAATTGTAGTTATCTTGTTAATTGTTTCATATCCAGTCCTTGAACAAGAGCCCACTGTAAACAAGTTGCCACACTGTATTGGGACATACACTGTGCTGGTATCCTTAGCAAAGAAAAGCCTGTTGAACAGCAATGTCTAAGAAAGGTCATTTACACTGCTGAAGTTGAGATTTAGTATTTGGCCTAGAATTGTTTTTACTGCAACCTTATACTAGTATGGGTTAGAGCTGACCTCTCTCTTCCCATCACCATTGCATCAGTGCAGAGTCATCCAGTGGAGTTGTTTTGAATAGTTCATGGGTTTATTAAATCTGATCTCTCCCAGGTAGAAAAATAGCTGCTCATTCTCCTGCTCTAACATGTTTGCAAGATTGTTTGCTGATAAACGATCTCTTTCACATGGTTGGACTTGGATGCCTCCTTGAGCATCATGCTTGTACCAGGGGTATTCTTTGTCGTTGCAACTGCTTTTATGGCTTTCAGTTATTGCAGCCTGAGGATTGGGTCAGGATTCCTGGGTTGTACTGCCAATCACAAAGCATCATGGTTGATGCTGGCAGCCAATATCCTATTATAAATGCATCTTTAAAGGAAGATCCTTAGCCTTCTTTACAAAGGCTGTAGTGAGGACACTCCTGAAGGAACATTCATTTGACCCATCGAATTTGGGCAAATTTGCAGACAGACTCTAGCTTCCCTCTTTTAAACATAGCATTGGAATGAGTGCTGGCTGTTCAATTTCTGTATTTTGAGGAATGTGATACATTCAGAAATAAAGTGTGTACAGGCAAGCACAGTGTGAAGATTTTGACTGTACTTTTGGGGCCAAACTACATTATGTACCTAATTGCACAACACTGCAATTGGATTGCAGGTGGGGGTGCTGGAAAAGGCTTCAACAAACTTTCTTTTCAAATACTAGTGGGTATTGCAAAATGTAGCAAAGCCGTGGTGGAGAGGCAGTATTTTGCCTCCACCATGGTTTTAATTCTAACTGCAACCTTCATATACTATTTTTAGTTTGAAAATAAGTTTAGATACTTTTTAAAAATCTAAACACCCACAGTCAGAAGCAAAATGCTAACATCCTATATGTTCAACTCCAGCTTTGGCACATATCATGCCTGCCTTCCTGCCTATTTGAAAAGAATGCCAACGCCCCAATCCAGTGATATTGTGCAATGAGATGCATGTCTAGCTTGACCCTTAAAGTAAAAGGGAAGATACACGTAAGTTCCCTATTTGAAGGCCTCCATGACTCACTCCTGCTGCAGGATACAGCACTTGCCCTGTTGGCACTGCTGCATCTGCGCTGGAAAGTTAGGATTGGATTCATAAGTCTCATTAGGGTGAATATACTCATGAAACTGCAGACTTCCAGAAAGGGCTTCAACGAGTTGCCAGAATGGATATCCACAATGAGCTCTGCCTATTATGTCCATGCATACATGGACATCATCATGCTTGTCTGGCATCTTAAAACAATCACATTCACTAGGCTTATACCACCCATTAAGGGGTGCAATAATGAGCAACCAAACCTTTCAATTGTGACTCACATACTGCACCAGTATGTTGCTATTTTGTGGCTCAGCTTCATAGGAGCCTGGTTGCACAGCAGGCTGATAAACCACTGAAGAACCACAAGAATTCTTGTAAGCAAGCAATGTATTTTCTGAGAAAACAGAGCATTCATATTTAGAGGCAGGCAAGTAAGAAGCTTGAAGACAACTTGAAGACAACAAATCCTTGAAAGAAAAAAAAATTAACAGAGAAGACACCATTTGCTGGAATCAGCAGATTAACTTTTCTCTGGCTGTCCCTGTTTTAGAATTTTTTGTACTTGCTTAGCTACAAAAGTTACTCTTTCCCTAATGCAACAGGAAATGGTTAGCATATACTTCCTTCTTTTTAACAAGTTTTAGTTTCAGATATATATTCACTCTCTGGGCACACTGCATTTTCAAGAAGCACTGTAAATGAAAAGCCCTTCTTCTGAAACAAGTGCAGCTGCAAGTGTTATTGAATCACTATAAAGGCTGAAATTGGATCATATCAATGCTCTCTGGTCAGAAAAGGGAACACAGCTGTTGGGATTTCTGTCCAAGGAAGCAGCTGTCTGTACTGGAGTAGGTCTGGATATGCATTCTTAAGATGTCTGTAAAATAAAAGCTAGGATACTCCCTAAACATTTCATGTATTACTACTGATACATGCATTAACTCCAGTTTCACAATCTGAGAACATTAGTGACTAATATTGTGTAATAATTAAAATTGGAATTATGTTCCAAAATCTCACAAAAGGACCCCTAATTTTAAATTGATATTATGCAACCAAGTTACCATAACATAATGAACTACTAGTGCAGGTGGCAGAAATAATGGTCCAGAGTGTTGTCCCAACTCAGAAGGTCTTCTGAGTTTTACAAGGAATAACGTGGAACTGGTCTGAAGAACAGTTACTTTGGTTCCAAACAAGAAAACACGAGCTCCTTACACCACACTTCTCTCTCTCTCTCTCTCTCTCTCTCTCTCTCTCTCTCTCACACACACACACACACACACACACACCTCCACCCACCCCTACTTAATGACAGATGTGCTTTTCTTCTTGAAAAAAAAGCACACCCAGAAGCAAGTTGAGGGTGGGGCAAGAGACTGCTCTGGCAAAGATAGCATCCTGTTCTTTGTAAGAAACCACAAGCGTGTTCACATTTGGACTTAACTGGAAGATTTGCTGCAGCTGCTTCCCTTACTTATTCAACTGGGACAATCAATGGTATGTCTATCATGACCTTTCTTTCAAGATAACCACTGTCCTCAATTCACTGTCTGAAACAGAACCAGCTCAGCTCTTGAAAAAACCTACTATAGTGCATGGGTGGCTGCAATAGTATCTCAAGTTTTGGGGGTTTTTTTGGGGGGGGTACTCCTAGAGGTGGGGGAGGTCCTGGTCAGGAGATTTTGGACATATGACTGCATAAAACTGCAGTGGTTGTGAATACACTTCTGATTCAATATTTTTTTTAGTTAATCTCTGAAGCAATTGAGATGTTCTTATTAAGATTCTGTTCAAGCCTCTGGAAGACCAAGGAGACTTTCAACTCTCTTACATGCCCATTTCAAAAAGCAGAAATAAAAACTGTATTTTGCACTGTGACAGCTCAAACACCTTCCTGTTTGCAAGTGTGGTATCAGCTGTACTTCATTTGAAGTGGCCATAAAGACAAGCCACCAAATTACAACTATCAAGGGGGGAAAAAGAAGTTACATGTAACTTCACTAACGGATGATTCCAAACCCACTCAGGTGGGCACCAGAACACCATACTACAAAGCTGCCAAGGGTTCCAGCTCACCAAAAACCCTTTGTGAGATGGTTGTGTGCTGACCTCGGGTCTGAAGAAAGATCTCAGCGCAACCATGTTGCTCATAGGGTCAAAGCAGAACTTCAAAATTATTAAAGCGCAGCCTACCCATCCTAGCTTTTCTGACAGTTTCTGCAAATCTTGATTCAAAGGTAGTTGTTCATTATCCAATGCACATATATAGGGAAGAGATCAACAGCCACGGTGCTGTCCCCCTCCTTGATAAAAGGCTGGGTAACATGTGCTCAACCTGGAAGGAGGAGACAGACACGGGAGTTGAAGTTAACTAGTTTCATGACACACATTTTAGAAGCCACATCTTTTATTCACCTCAGCTGCTTTAGTCCTCATGCCCCTACTCGCAGGCAGGGTCCTATGTTCAGGTCATGAATGGCATACGTGAGGAAGAAGACAACTAGGTATCCATGGCATTTGTTCAACATTTAACATCAATGCCTTCCCAAATCACAATAGCACCCCCCCACCCCAGGTTGTTATGAAATAAGTTCATTTGCCATGCAACAATGTAATGCTGTTTCACCACTGGGGAAAGTGTGCTAATATCCTGCAAAAAGCAACACTTCTTTGAGGAAGGTATCCAAATCCCAAGCAACAAGTACCCAAAACTATGTATTGCTGTGGTGTAAACTGAATGTGTGGACAGCCAACATCTCCCTGAATGCAAGTGCAAGGTTAACAGCTGCTCTAGCTTATGTCAGAATAGAAGATGGAAGAGTTGAGCTGCTTTAACACTTCAGATGAACAACCTGGAAAGGAAGACTTGGATTAAATAGAGATTGACAATACTTTCCCTGCAGCATCCCATCAAGGATATAACTATTGATGTATATTTGCACACATACTCTTCCACACAGCCACAGATTATCTGAAAATATCAAAAATGTTGTCAACATTTATGTTGCACACCAAATGCATATGGAGTTATTACTCAAATGTCATAAAAACTGTTCTACAGTGATGTCAAAATAATTCTCCTAATGTATAAACATTGTGTAGATCAATCCAGACACTTTCATGTTCCCATTTAGCAAATAAAGATGTGATTCTGTCATTTAACTGATTCCCTGTGGATTTCAAAGCAGTAAAAAAAGTATAACAGCAATAGCTTATTGGATGTGATCAGAAATACACTTAAACATGACAGATAACTTTACCATATAAAAGCAAAATGAAGGTTTCAAGATTTTGCTTTCATTTGTTCTGGACCACCATTTTTACTGCACAAAATTAATCTACAGTAATTCTGTATCTAACACTGACACATGTACTGTACATCCCCTTTACAAAGGAAAGAAATAAAACTCCAATATTGACTAATGTACCTTATAAGTAAGGGAGTGTCGTAAACTTGGGTCTCACTCCCAGGGTTTTGGGTGCTCAGAGTTGTTGGTTCTGAACCCTAGAGCTCTCAAAGATCCCTGGTCGGTAGTACTGCCACCACCCTGTAAGAGCCAGTGCCTCAGTCCAGGGAAACCAAGACCCTTTAGGCTTAACTATATCCCTTGTAGGCACTGAGCACTTTCTTTACTTAAAGTCTCAGTCCTCAAGTTTCTAGTCCACAATGAGGATTTTTGGTAGCTTGCTGAAAAGCTAGGCAGGATTCTGAACCTTTGTCCCCAACAGACAATGAACCAACACGGTAAAAAGATTTCCTACTTTATTAAATACATAAGGTTACAAAAAGGTTACAAAAGGCAGCAAATGCTAGAGGCATAAAAACTTCTAGGAAATATCAGCATAAAACAACAAAGCTAACATGCTAACTCTATTATTCTCTAACCCTCACCTGGGTCAGCTTCTTTGGTAGATCCTCAGGCCAGTTACCTATGGCCACATGGTCCTGGTGGGGCAGGATGTGCACCCACCACTTCTCTCACCCAGAGACAAGGAACAAAGACCCTTTCCTCCGGAAGTGGGGCTGGAAGCTCACCCTCTCAGCTCTTCCCTCCCCCCTGGAGATCTGCAGCTGCATTCCATCCTTGATGGGTGTCTTTCTGGCTGCCTAGGTGCTACATTATCACCTTCCATTGAATTGTAAATCCTGGCAGCCAGGAAATGCAAGCCACTTCTGTGTTACTGTTTTAGCTTGGTTCAGGCCTTGCAATGCCACTAGGCCCGAACTGCACACATTCATGACAGGGAGCTGCGTAAAAAATAATTTAAAAAAATAATTGCTTATTAATACAGTAAACAGACTTCAGAATACATAAAACAAAGGTCTTGTACGACAAATATAGCTATTTTGAAAGCACAATATTCAACAAGTTCAGTTTAAAATGAATGAAGCTCAAGATGGGTCATGATGCAGTTGTAACATAAAATTATATACAGTAATGTTAGAGTTAGAAGGGATACTGTAGGTCATCTAGTTCAGCCCCCACTCAGTGAAGGCAACTTCCATAGCATTCCTGACAGGTGGTTGTCTAGCATCTTATAGAGAGAGGCTAGGGAGAGACCAAGAGTGACATTCAAAGAAATTGAAGCATAATGCCCTTTCTTCTCATTAAATGAGCATCATCCATCCTTCTGCAGCACATTTTGCACACAGAGGCCATAGGTATTCTTTATCCAACCTTGCTAGGGATTCCAGCACGTTCCAGGACTGTGTTGTTTGGACCTTTGTCCTGCCAGGTGATGCCGAGAATGCGTCGGAGGCAGCGCATGTGGAAAGCGTGAGAACTCGTGCAAGGAAAGCACCCTACAGGTAGACCACAGCTGCAATACAAGGACATCTGCAAGAGGGATCTGAAGGCCTTAGGAGTGGACCTCAACAAGTGGGAAACCCTGGCCTCTGAGCGGGCCGCTTGGAGGCAGGCTGTGCAGCATGGCCTCTCCCAGTTTGAAGAGACACTTGGCCAACAGTCTGAGGCTAAGAGGCAAAGAAGGAAGGCCCACAGCCAGGGAGACAGACCAGGGACAGACTGCACTTGCTCCCAGTGTGGAAGGGATTGTCACTCCCGAATTGGCCTTTTCAGCCACACTAGACGCTGTTCCAGAACCACCTTTCAGAGCGCGATACCATAGTCTTTCAAGACTGAAGGTTGCCAACATGGACCCAACCATGACCAGCCTTCCTTCAACTCAATCCTTATCTGGTCCTAGTAAATATAGATTTTGTTTCCCCAACACCTCAGACAGCTACGGACCTCCGCAGCTCTGCGCCCAGGGCAAAGCTCCACGATGCCCCCGCTGTGCAGAAATCCGCCCCCCCCTCACCATAGGCTCATGGAGCCTCAAGCAACCATCTCCCATGCCAGGGAAACCTCTGTGAGGTTCCCCAGCGCTATAAACTGTGCTTCCGGCAAACCAGAAGCACAGTTTCTGCCCAGTCGGGCACCTCAGAAAGGCTTCTGCATGGTCCTAGTGGCTGGTGCCTGGGGCATTTGCCCCTGGGAGGTCTATGGCAGGCACACAACTGACCTCAGATAAATTATGCAGGAGAAAAGAAAGCCTATCTATATTTTGCTAAAAAGGGGTAGGGGAGTGACTTAAGGTATGCTTGCCTATTCTCCCCCCCCCCCAAACCAGTAATATAGCAAGCATATAGTCAAATGTTTGCAATCACATGTTAGGCAAGAACAATTTGCCTGACACAGCAGCATAAAAAGTAATTGAGATCTAGCTGAAAACTAAGTTGTTGCAAATCTATCCGGTTCTTGGAAATATAAAGAGAGGCAGAGAAAGAAGCTGAGTGAAACTGAATTTGCACAAGACACAGGAACAGGGAAATTAAGCAACAAACCAACACTGGTAAAAGCTCATTTCCTAACACAAATAGAATAAAGTGGTCTAGCAGCATATGGCAAGTCTGTATCTGAAATTTGGAACAATTTTCTGACAATAGTAAACATCAAAGCATCTAGGCATGCACTCAGCTACTTGAAACCCTTTGCACAGTAGGGCAAAAATCCAAAAGCACTGCCTGCTACTTTGCTTGCTTTTTTAAACTTCATCCTGTTTAGTTATTAGTACCATTGTGGCATTTGAGAGAAGTGGAGAAAATGGTGGTTCTCTGCCATTTCCACTTTTGCAGCAATTTGCCACTATCAATGAAGTAAAAATGCTCAAGTGACTCAGCTTATCCATGTTAGCTACTTCATTTGATGTTTAAGTGTAAATCCTACTTGACACATGTGAACATTCTTGAATACCCATTGCTACTCACTACAGTAGAAATGAACTTACTTTCATTTAATACAGTTATCCTATGTTCCTTTCCAATAAATGTTACTCAGGCATGCCAACTGGAAATACGCCAAAATTAAATGCAAGATTTCCACCTTCATAAGTCAGGCTTTCATCAGAACTTCAAATTTGCATGATTAAGACACTCTACTAGTAGATTTTGTGTTTGCAATGTGTGTGCACGTATTCATTCATTTATTTTACAGTCCTATGTCTCAGGGCTGCTACACACTTTAGTTTCAAAAGTCATAACTACATCTGACATTAAATGAGAAAGTCAGAGGTGAAGAATTTATGACCATCTCAGATGAAGACTTGCAAAGCTTCAGGACAGCTCTGATATTGCCATATACACAGGGAATCTCTCAAAAAGCAAATGTTTCAGCACCTTAACAGATTTACTGTAGCACAACCTTCTGTAGGCAACTAGAGCATACCCTCAGATGAATGAAACATTATCCTCAGTTGAATGGATAAAGAGGACCTGTTTTTGTTAACAGTGAGACCAAGAGGCCATGAAACGCAACGGGGAGGGGTAGGTTTGTGACATTTTATGTTTAGCAAAATGACTATAAGTCACAAGAACCAAAGTCAAAAGCAGCTATCTCAGTCTATTAGGTGAAAAAAAAAAACAAGCCAAAACAGTATTGTTATTATGAGCAATTAAAATATCACACTTTGGTCAGAAAGCCAAGGTCTGGAGAACTAGAAAGTCCAATAGACTGTGTGATAGTTTAGTTGGCCCTTATAAATGTTATAAGATAAGAACAAAGTGAACACTACAGGAATCATAGTGGTAACACTATCTTAAAATGCCACAGATGTCAAATTAGCATAGCTAGAAAGTTAGCATTATCACAGGCAGTGCTGTTATGAAGGAGTCATTTTGTTCATAACAAGCATACAGTTGGGCTCTGACAAGGATGTCATAGACCAGGGGTGCCCAAACCCCGGCCCTGGGGCCACTTGCGGCCCTCAAGGACTCCCAATGAGGTCCTTAGAGAGCCCCCATTCTCCAATGAGCCTCTGGCCCTCCAGAAATTTGTTGGAGCCCACACTGGCCCGATGCAATTGCTCTCAGGATGAGAGCGACTGTTTGACCTCTCCTGTGAGCTGCGGGATGAGGGCTCCCTCCACTGCTTGCTGTTTCACGCCTGTGATGCAGTAGTGGCAGCAAAGGAAAGGCCAGCCTTGGTTTGTTCATGAACTTTTATAGGCCTTGAGTTATTGGAAGACCTTCATTCATTCATATAAGTTCATCTTTAATATATTCATTTATGTAAACTTATGCAACTTTATTCAAATTTTAAATGTAAATTAATTCTTCTTTTCCCTGCCCCCCCCCCCCGACACAGTGTCAGACAGATGATGTGGCCCTCCTGCCAAAAACTTTGGACACTCCTGTCATAGACCTTCCACTTCATGGCCTTGGGGGGGAGTGATTCACTTCACCAATGCATACTTTCATGTGAGCAAAATATTTCAGCACCCAAGGCAGCAAGCCTTAGGGCACAATACTAACCAGGTCTATTCAGAATTAAGTCCTATTTTGTTCAATGGGGCTTACTTTCAGGAAAGTGGGTTAGGATTGCAGCCGTAGTCCAATGGCAAATCTGTTGCAGCAAAAAAACTTCAAAGGTACTGCTATCCCTCTGGAGGTAGCCTTCCTTGCAGAAACATTTCTGTTGCATGAATCTTCAGGAGTGAATTTTGACTCACAAGCATAATCATGTTATTAAAACAGTAAACTAAGAAACAATCCTTAAGCTGACACTGCAGGCAAGGAGATCCAGTACTGACTGGAATGTTTTATGACTTGATACACATGCATACAACCAAGTCTTATCAAATGTCAATATAATTTTACTACTAAAAAGTATACAGTATTGGAATTTGTGACTGTTGTACTAAATGTTACCATTACAAAACACTTGTAAAATCTTGCTGCCTTTATTTTTGAGTTGAACTAACGATAAAACAATAAACACTGAACTTAAAAAAATAAATCACAGAATGTATCAAGTTATATACTGTACAATCAGTCCAGTATGCAGAACCAAAGCCTTATAATGCATTCTTAGAAACAAGCCACAACAAGACAGACAACATTTAAGACCAATATATTCTGCTTCATTTAAATGTCATTTTGCAAATATTCAAAAGATGTGATACAAAATAGAAGGCAAGTACAGGTCCAGCCTATTTATACACAGATTTTTTATACATGGATTTGACTCAACACGAATGGCCACTGCAAATGAGAAGGAATGTGCTGATCCCCGGAGAAGGGGAAAAATGCATCCCTTTAAAATCAGTTTAAAAAACTGAACAGTCCTTTAACAATAGCCTCCTTAATGAGAGAGAGAGGGCAGCTGGCTGACAATCCATCAATCCTCCTCTCTCCAGGCAACCCCTCCCTTCCCCCTGAGCACATGAAAGAAAGGTAATCACTTTGCATTGGTGAAGGGAGGGGCTGAGTGAAACGCCTTTCTTTCTAAGTGCTTGGAGGACAACTGATTGATGGATTGTCTTCTTAATGACTCTTATCTTACATTACAAAGCTCAGCAAGGCTGCTTTTAAATCACCGGTGCAAAGAAACTTTGTTTTTTAAATTGATTTGCTATGGTGCAGTTTTTTGCCATCCATGTGAGTGCTTGGAACTTACTCTGTGGTTTTCTGTGGCTTGTTGGGCTTACTCTCAGGAAAGAACCCACACAAATAATGAGGCTCAACCTGTAAGAAGTTCAGATGAGGCTCAACTTTGCAGAAGTTCAGAATTAGGAGAAAATCCTTCCAATAGTCAGCCTATCAGCTACTGAAGTGGGACAGATTTGGGAGACAGGATCTGCTACTGAGTTGTTTTATGATCGGCTTTTTAAAATAAATGTGGTCCAATTCATATTCCCATCCAACTTGCTTCACGTGTTTATTATCGCAGGGTGTGAGGCAATGCAAAGTTCTCTTAAAGGATCTGGTAGTGAATAGTGGGTCACCCTTTCCATACCATTCAAAACCCCAACCTCGCCATTACTATATTCAAGCTACACCAGCATTTAATTCTGTTGAAGGGTTTGGGTCATGTGCTTCCACATGCAGCTTCCATGCGCTTCCTGGGATAAGGTGGGACTGCTCTCTCCCACACTCTTCATTAACTTCAGAGTTCTTAAGCAGGCACTGAAGACATTTCTATTC
Source organism: Tiliqua scincoides (assembly GCF_035046505.1). Classification (NCBI taxonomy): domain Eukaryota; kingdom Metazoa; phylum Chordata; class Lepidosauria; order Squamata; family Scincidae; genus Tiliqua; species Tiliqua scincoides. Next base: position 242,126,445 of record NC_089821.1, read on the forward strand.
CACAAGCCTTTTGCAATGTATTGTTTTAATCAGCTGATGAAGGTTCGGTTTTAGTGCTTTCATTTTAAATATATATTTAAATGTTAGTTTTATATTGTAATTCTTGTAATTATTGTTAGTCACCTTGGACTGTTTGGGGAAAACTGGTATGCTGGTAATCAATTAATGAAACAGTGAATACCCAATGTGCTGTCTGTCAATAAGAAAGCTGTTTTGGGGATGTGGTTTTCAGTCACTTCTGAATGGGGCTGTACTCCCCTGGAGGGACCACAGCTTGGATATGCACCTGAACTTCCTTTTACTCCTTTATGCAGGAAGTAGTTGCAACCAGAAGTGCTTTGCTCCAGTGATCTATGTTTTAGTAACATCTCATTTCAACTGTTTAGCAGCCTGATTTGAGATGGTCTTGAAGACTATTCAGAACCTTCAGCTAGTACAGAATGCACTTGCCAAAGTGCTTTCAGGCAGCTGTTAGTCTGCACACATTACACCAATGCTTGCCAAGGTGCATTGGTTTCCATAAGTTTCTGGGCACAAGCTTAAGTGTGAAAAGGAATGCATCCTATGTATACTTTGTAACTTTTCTAAAATAAAACTTAAAGCTTTCTAAATAAAATATGACTAGGAGAACCAGGCAAAGAGGACATCTAGATACAGAAACCTGACATAAGGCTTCAATGACAACTGAGGAAGTGAAGAGAAAGAGATAAGAGCACAGGCAGGGCAAAACAAAAAGCAAGTTGAGCTCAAACTGCACATGAAAACTAATGAAGGGATTAAAGTAGGGGTGTGGCACAACTTGAGCACTGAGAAAGGAGATAGTTGAACCAGCAGCATTCAGAAATGCTGCTGAAGAACTTGAAAAGGGAGGAAGTTCTAATAACTGGAACAGGAAGTGCCCAAAAAGTACACTACTGAACACACAGCACAGAATAATTTTGAAAGTGCTCGGAACACAAAACTCATGACTCAGGAGGATCAAAAAGTACATTCTGTGTCAAAGTGCAAGGGACACTTGAAGCAACCTATGCACAGAAAGTTCAAGATTATAGCTTTACAGAATTATAAGACTTGGAGAGTAATCCAGAAAATACGCTTGGCTGGTACGTACAAGTCCCCTGCAGCCTGGAAGAGTATGTTCATGACTACTCTTGAGCCCAGCTAGATCCATGCAAGAACCCTACTGAGAGAGGGCAAATTCATGCCAGCCAAGGGAGGCTGGCGCGGGGGTAGTTCGGAGGGGACGTTTTGGGTGGGAGAGGGTGGAACAGGAGGCAGAACAAGACGAGGAGAGGGGAAGAATCAGTCATGGCATCTTAGGCCTAATCTAAAAGTCCACTCCCTGTCCATTTAGCTTTGTCAGCAAATTTGCTACCACAAATCTGAGTAGCTCCAAGGAGTGGCTGGCATGTAACACAGGGGAAAAAAATTCCCTTACCACAAGTTGCACTCTGGCCAACACCTAACTTGCACTGGATACAGTGCAGGCCACTTGGTCTACTTGTTTCAGCACAAGTTAGTATTGGGCTGCCTGCGACTACTGTGCAAAAAGATAATTTAACTCACTGGTTTTACATGCCTTTGGCTAGGCAAAGTTTTTTTTTTTGCTGTCCTTCTCCAGGTGCCTGCTGTCACCTCACACACCTGAAGTGTGGCAATCCAGAGCCTGCTCCCACCCCATGCCTCTTAACCTGCAGCCCTGGAGCGGTCTCTGTTTCTCCCATGCTGGTCCTGTTTAATTTAGACAGGATGAAGTAGAACATGCTGGTCAAACAGGACCAGTGCACAGAAGGGAGCCATGCACGCAAGGGGACATGGCCAGGCTTCAGTTTACCACATTCCAGGCCTCCTTGCTCACCCAGCTGCTTCAGCAGCCAGATGGAAGGGGGTGGCACTACAGAGGCAGCTTTTTCCACCACCACCCCATTTCTCCAGCATCTCTAGAGGAAGAGGTGGACTACTGCTGCTCCAATCCTCTTCTCACTTGTTAACGTCAGAGATTGGTAGGCTGGAGGAAGTGGCAGACAAATATCAGGTAGTGAGTACCCCTTGTTAGTTTGCTACTCCCCCATCCAACCCAATGGGAGACTTTCAGTTTGTGTTATAGTCCCAACCTGCATATACTTGTGATGCTATGTAAGATATTCTTATAGCAGTTAGGTTTAGTTATTTTAGATCAGTGGTTCTTATACCCTGGAGTACTTTTATTTCAGTGGCCCTGGAATATTTCCAAGTGGTCCCTGAAATTACAATGAAAATTTCAGAAATACCGAAGAATTCAAGAGTTCTTTGAATTTTCCATCCCATGCTGAACTGGCAAGTATACTTTTCAGATTGAATTTTAAAATTTAAACACTTAACCAAGTAGACAAAACAAAAAAGCTCCCCTGAAAACCTTTAGAGAAACTTCCAGCTGTGTGTAGAATTCTCCCAGTGCACATAAATAGCTTCACTGGACTGTGCAGGAGTTGAGCTTTAACTGGGATGCCTCTCAAGCAACCTCCCACTTGGTGGGTGTAGGGCAAGAAAATACCAGTCCACAAAGTACACATAAACCAGTATAGTGCTCCTTAATGCACCAAAGTCTGAGAACCACTGTTTTAGGCAATAGGACATGATATAAGCTTAAGGGCAATGAGGAGAGGAAGAGAAAAAACTGAAAATCCAGTTTACAGGGCCAAAAGGTCTCCAAGGTCATCTACTTCTTTCCTGCCCTAAGTGAGCTGGTTCACTCAGATTATGGAATTCTGTGCCACAGAGCTTAGCAGTATTTCACTTCATCCAAATACACTCAAACGCCCACCTCTTCCACAGACTCCTAGTGTGATCTTTGGGCAATGCACTCTTTCAGGTAGTGCATCTTAAGAAATGAATGTACTTTATATAAACACATTTCTATGAGATTTTCACAGAGGTGTCCCAAATCTAGTATGGTAACTCTTGTATGGTACATGGACTTTGGCACCACTATTTACAATTTTGTTGCACTATAGCCATGCATGACATGCCTGTGACACACATGTTCATACATGCGCGCACACACGCACTCCCTCTTGAGAACAGTTCCTACATCTGACAGAGTGGGTTCCAGACCATGAAATCTTAGGCCAGAATAATTGTTACCTTTAGGGTACCACAGAATTTTACACCAGAACTAGAAATATTTCCAGTGCTAAACACAGCAAGCAAAAAGAGCAGCAAGAACTCACCTTAAGGTGTATCTTACTTAAACACCGCATTTGCCATTCCTTATTTTACTGCCCAACCTCACAACACTGTGCAAACCACAGCTTCACAAAAAGTCCTAGGGAAACTTTCCACACAATGGAACCTAACAGGCACACAGGAAGAGACAGGCAAACAAAGAAAAGGATCAAGTGCAACCACTATCCAGCATCACCTTTTGTTTCTGGATTCTCATGCAAAGAAATCAATGAGGCTCCTTCAAGCTGAGCACTTTGAGAATCTTTGTATTTGTGCTTAGATGCATCAAGATGTATTTGTGCCTAGATGCACCATACTGAGATTTTAAGACAAAGTCTAGCTGGGAGTCACACATAAAGGAATATTTATATTCTGAGCCACATCAAGGAATATTTCCCAGAGAATTACTTAAACAGATCTTCTACTTTGACAGTAAACAAAGAGCTCAAGGAGCAACCCAGCCTTACAAACACTGGACAGGTTATTTACAAGCCTTTCACTCATGACAGAGCCTTAAAAAATTGTCATTCCAATAGTGGAAGAAAATGCATGTTGTTTGAAGGACATAACAGCACAGCTGTTTCTCTCACCCACAGCTACATTTGTTTTCTTGTTATAATCTTAACTACACCTGCTCATATTTTCCGTGTTTTACTGGTACATCTGCACAGCATTTGAAAAAGCAATGTGGGAAACAAAACACCTGCTGCTAATATAAAACAGTGAAACAATGTACTGAGCACCCCCATAGAAAAACCACATTAACACTTATTTGAAAAATATGACCTGCTTAGCATTTACAGTGTGGAAAGAGTGACAAGCCAATTGAAACTGAACACTTCTGGAGGCGTTATTTCAAAGATAAAGTCCATCATACTATTTCAAAGACAGAGTGCAGGAAGAACAGGGGAGAAATGAATTAGGACTGTTGCTGTAACTCAACTATTTGCAAAACATCACATTTAATATCTTTTTTTTTTCCTTTCAAAGAACTATTTGTTCTGCAAACATACTCACAGTGTTAGAACTCCCCGGGTGTTCATCTACTTTGAAATTTTGTTCATGCATCGTTAGGTTTGTGCAATTTGGTGCAGGAAGAGACAGGGCTTGAAATGCACCGTCAGAGTTAACCGTGTTTTCATTCAAAGGTTGGTTCCCACCCCAAGGAGAAACACAATTGTGTCCTCTCTGGAGAAAACAGGGGCCATTTCCCCCTGCTTTCATGCTGCAAGAGGGGAGATACTTGAGTGTCTGTGCTTTTAATCTTAGGTGGCTTTTGTTTAGGCTTGGAATATAACCACTGCCCTGGAAGCTTCTTCATATGGAAGCTCTTGGTTCTCCAGTGGGCTCATCAGCCGCCGAATTTCTGCAACACATCCCTCTCTCCCTGGGGACTCCTTCCAAGGTGGATGCAGAAGCCACAGCGGGAGGCTGCTTTAGAAACTCACCTGCAGGATCTTATCCAGCCCATCCTGGCCCAGGCAGGGGAACTCCTTGAGGAGCTCCGATTTCCTTTGCTTGTACCGGACCGAGGCTTCCTCCAGGCGAGGCTCCTCCAAGACTTGGAAGATAGCTGCCCCGATGGACAGGTAGAAGATGATCGCGGACGTCAGCAGAGGACCCCTGTCGACCATGGCGGAGCCCAGCGGGGGACGCGAGCTGCTGCGGGAAGAAGGGAGCTGCTCAGATGCGCCTGGGCTCCCTCTGGAGAGACTGCGAGCGACACGCGCGCGCTGCCTCTCTTGACTTACTCTGCCTCGACTTCCCACCCCTTCCTCCTCCCCCAGCCCCTCTTCTTCCTCGCACTTTCTTGCCCCCCTTGCTCTCCTCCCCCCCCTCCGCTCCCTCAGGCACGGTTTGAATTTGGTGCCCTTCTCTCCCCCGACGCCTCTCACCCAGCAGCGCATGCGGAGCGTTTTTTCCCTGTTGGCCGGTGGCGGCGATGGCGCCCGTGGAGAGACGGGGGGAGCCTAGAGTAGCCTGCCTGCTGGTTCCATGCCCTGGCTCTCCTCTCCGCTGGCCGCTTCGCTCGCACTGCTGCTCCCAGCCGCGCTGAGCTCCGAGTGGCCCCAGGACGCGCTGGGGAAGTTACTGCGGCGAAGCGCCCGCCCCACTCTGCCAGCTTGGTAGGAGCCCAGCAGCCGCCTGGGCGGGGTGAGCGGAGAGCAGCCACAGTGGATTGCGGTACATGCTCTTACCTTGACCTGGGTGCGAGCCTGCGTAATGTCTCCTGGGTGTGACTCACACTCGCGCCGCTGAGGGAAGCCTGAGCGCCGGCGCTGGGTTTCAAACAAGCAACCCCTTTTTCTCCAGGAAAAGAAGGAGAAAGAAGTTCTCTGGAGGTGAATCTCGCCAGGGTGATTTCTCTCCAGTCACGCTGATGGGGATAGTGGGCTCAATCCTAGCCACACCTACCTGGGAGAAAGCCCCACTGACTAGAATGGGACTTACTTTTGAGTAAACAAGCATAGGATTGGGCTTTAAGATACTTCCTCTTTTTACCTCCGGAATTGCTCTTAAAGGTTTACATGTAGTTGTATCTTTTAAACACTTTTTACATGTAGTTGTATCCTCCTGGGCAGGAGGTCTGGTCTAGAGGGTTGAGCCTCCATTTGCCTGAAGATAATATCCGAAGGTCACCAGTTCGAGCACCGTGCGACCTTGAAGCAGCTGACAAGCTGAACCCAGTTATTCCATCTGCTCTGAGGTGGGAGGATGGAGACCAGATCAAGAAAGAAACATCTGAATGTTGTGGTTTCTTGAAAGATAGAACCTTTCAAATTGTAAAAATCCCTATGGGGGATCCTATGGGGATTTAAATTTGCCTGCCTATGTAAACCACCTTGAATAAAGTCCAAGGAGAAATCTGAGGACCAAGGAAGGTGGTATAGAAATACCTGTATTATTATTATTAACATTAACCCATTTCTGCTCAGCCCACAGTTGTACGCGTTTGATCCCTGTTGCATATATGCAATGTTGGGCAGAAATGGCTTTTAGACACTGTTCCCTCAGGCACACTGTCTTCCTTCAGTAGGGCTCCCTTTCAGGTACACTGAAAGTACTCTAGACTTACAGCCTGGTTTTATTTGTTTGTTTCAAAAGCACTGGACTCAGAATCTGGAGGCCTGAGTTCAAATTCTTGCCTGTCCATGAAGCAACTTGATGAGTAAATCGCTGCCACAGGCTTGCAAGGATAGAGTGGAGTTCCCCTAGTCCCTAAGAGACTTGGGGCATAATCCTAACCAGATCTACTCAGAAGTAAGTCCTGTTTTGGTCAATGGAGCTTACTCTCAGGAAAGTGTGGTTAGGATTGCAGCATTGGTGTAGATAGAGCAGTGGCCTAGAGGCTGAGCTGTGTAAAACTTCCCCTTTTTCGTAACTTTCTTCTGTCAGGAAATTGCTCAGGGGTCTTACAGCCCAATCCTATGCTTATCTACTCAGAAGTAAGTCTCATTAGAGTCAGTGGGGCTTACTCCCAGGAAAGCGTGGATTGGGCTGTTAGGCAACCCACTCCCTTCCAATCTCAGCTCTCCAGCTGCAATATGAGGATTCTAATACTTGCACCACTTGGTAGTTGGTAGTTGCAACTTGGTAGTTGGAAGGTTGTAAATCAAGATAATGCATGTGAAGTGCTTTGAGCACACCAAAAATGCTATACAAAAACCTTTTTTTCCTTTCAAATGCTAAATATTGTTTTTGTTATTAGCTCCATGGAGGAAAAAAAGGACACACAAGCCCCACTACATTTTTGAAACCTTCTCCCAGGTAAGCATGCAGAGAAGTGCAGATCTGTGCTTCTTCAGCACTGGCTCACCTGTACAAGCAACCAGGGCAGTTGCTTGAGCTACAAGTATTTTTAGGGGCACCAATGAGATCTGAAAGGTTTGTGCCTCCACTTCCTCTTTAAGGCAGCTATCCTATAACACTTTCCTGGGAGTAAGACCCATTGAACACAATAGGACTTACTTCTGAGTAATGAATGGCGAGACCTTGAAGCAGATGACAAGCTGAGCTGAGTGATTCCACCTGCTCTTGGTGTGAGCAAGAAGCATCTTGGCTGCTCTCCATGTGAGAGATGGAGCTGCTTGCCAGCCTGCGTGGGAGAACTGGAGGCCAGAAGTGAGACCAAACCAGGAAGATCCATTCTGAAATGTTGGTTCTTGAAAGAGAGAACCTCTGTGATTGTAAAAATCCCCTTGAGGGATTTAGAAACACCTGCCTATGTAAACAGCCTTGAATAAAGTCAGAGGAGTAATCCAATGACCAGAAAGGCGGTATATAAATACCTAGTTGTTATTGTTATTCTGAGTAGACATGCATAGGATTGTGCCCTAAAATCTTAGGACATCCTGGAGTGCACTTTGCTGTGCAAAACAGCCACTTGGGGCAGCAAAAGATCAGATGGCAGGTTTCTGGTGTCAGGTGCACTGGTGCAGAACACCTGTTGATCATGTATTAGAAAGGGACGGTGCTTATCCCTGTTATTCCATGTGGCTGATCAAAGTTAGCAATGATCAATGCAGCCTCTGCAGGCCAAAAGATTGCTGCCAAAATGTCCTGAAGCCTTTGCTTGCTAACTAACAATGCTTTACTTTTTCCACCTTTGCCAGTTTCTTGATAAAACATTAAACCAGTCACGTGAAATGTTTGGAAAAGTGATGTCTGGACCAGCCCTTATATTTTTCAGTCATGCAATCAGGCCTTTCATTGACTTCACGCTTTGTGGGTATATTCCTATTTGCTAGTCTCCCAAGATACATGCTGGTTCCATTCTGGAGATTTGTCCAGAAGTTGGAACATATGTAGGTTGAAACAGCCAGTTTTTGCCAGTCTAGTGTTATTGCACTTGTACAAAAGCACCACAATGTATGGACTGTGGCTGTGTGAAAGCATCAATGTGTGTCTATAATTCAGGGACCTGGTATAAGTCTAAAATGGAGAATAAAATTTTTTTAGCCCTTTCATTAAAGTATGTGAGCCCCCACACATGTAAGCATTGTCTACTGCAGCAAAGCTATAGAGAAGGTAATACTGATAGACTTCATGCATATATCCCATAGAGTTTGCCTTGAATGCTTTTTTCCTCCAACCAACCTCCTACCAACCTTTGCTTTTCATTAGTAGACAATCCAGAAGGTATGACATTTAATCCTCTTGATCGTTTTTCTTATGGAAAACAGTGTTAGGGGAATGTGGAGATAGTTTATTATGTGCACTACAACAAGAATGCTTTTTCTTTCAATATGCATTAAGAGCATAAGAACAGCCCCACTGGATCAGGCCATAGGCCCATCAAGTCCAGCTTCCTGTATCTCACAGCGGCGCACCAAACCCCCCAGGGAGCACACAAGATAACAAGAGACCTGCATCCTAGTGCCCTCCCTTGCATCTGGCATTCTGACATAGCCCATTTCTAAAATCAGGAGGTTGTACATACACATCATGGCTTGTAACCCGTAATGGATTTTTCCTCCAGAAACTTGTCCAATCCTCTTTTAAAGGCATCCAGGCCAGGTGCCATCACCACATCCTGTGGCAAGGAGTTCCACAGACCAACCACACACTGAGTAAAGAAATATTTTCTTTTGTCTGTCTTAACTCTCCCAACACTCAATTTTAGTGGATGTCCCCTGGTTCTGGTGTTATGTGAGAGTGTAAAGAGCATCTCTCTATCCACTCTGTCCTTCCCGTGCATAATTTTGTATGTCTCAATCATGTCCCCCCTCAGGCACCTCTTTTCTAGGCTGAAGAGGCCCAAATGCCTTAGCCTTTCCTCATATGGAAGGTGCCCCAGTCCAGTAATCATCTTAGTTGCTCTCTTTTGCACCTTTTCCATTTCCACTATGTCTTATTTGAGATGCGGTGACCAGAACTGGACACAATACTCCAGGTGTGGCCTTACCATAGATTTGTACAAAGGCATTATAATATTAGCCATTTTGTTCTCAATACCTTTCCTAATGATCCCAAGCAGAGAATTGGCCTTCTTCACTGCCGCCGCACATTGGGTTGACACTTTCATCGACCTGTCCACCACCACCCCAAGATCTCTCTCCTGATCTGTCACAGACAGCTCAGAACCCATCAGCCTATATCTAAAGTTTTGATTTTTTGCCCCAATGTGCATGACCTTACACTTATTGACATTGAAGCGCATCTGCCATTTTGTTGCCCATTCTGCCAGTCTGGAGAGAGCCTTCTGGAGCTCCTCACAATCACTTCTGGCCTTCACCACTCGGAAAAGATTGGTGTCATCTGCAAACTTTGCCACCTCACTGCTCACCCCTGTCTCCAGGTCATATATGAAGAGGTTGAAAAGCACCAGTCCCAGGACAGATCTTTGGGGCACACTGTTTTTCATCTCTCTCCATTGTGAAAATTGCCCACTGACAGCCACTCTCTGTTTCCTGGTCTTCAACCAGTTCTCAATCCATGAGAGGACCTGTCCTCTAATTCCCTGTCTGTGGAGTTTTTTCAGTAGCCTTTGGTGAGGGACCGTGTCAAACGCCTTCTGAAAGTCCAGATGTATAATGTCTACAGGTTCTCCCACATCCACATGCCTGTTGACCTTTTCAAAGAATTCTGTAAGGTTTGTGAGGCAAGACTTACCCTTACAGAAGCCATGCTGATTCTCCCTCAGCAAGGCCTGAGTCCCTCAGCAAGACTCAGCAAGTCTCTGTTTTGAGATTCTATCTTTGATGAGGCATTCCACCATCTTACCAGGTATAGATGTTAGGCTGGGTCCCCCCTCTTTCCCTTTTTAAATATAGGCGTGGCATTTGCTATCCTCCAATCTTCTGGCACCGTGGCCGTTTTGAGGGACAAGTTGCATATTTTAGTCAAGAGATCAGCAACGTCACTCTTCAATTGCTTAATAACTCTTGGGTGGATGCCATCAGGGCCCGGTGACTTATTGATCTTTAGTTTATCAATGAGGTCTGAAACATCTTCTCTTTTAACTTCTATCTGACTTAATTCCTTGGTCAGGAGGGGCTGTTTGGGCAGCGGTATCTGCCCGAGGTCTTCTGCCGTGAAGACAGATGCAAAGAACTCATTCAATTTCTCTGCCATCTCGAAGTCCCCTTTCCCTCCCTCACCATCCAGAGGGCCAACCGCTTCTCTGGCAGGTTTCCTGCTTCTAACATATTTGAAGAAGCTTTTATTATTCCCCTTAATGTTGCTGGCCATGTGTTCCTCATAGTCTCTCTTGGCCTCCTGTATCACCTTCTTGCATTTCTTTTGCCACAGTTTATGTTCCTTTTTATTCTCCTCATTATGGCAAGACTTCCATTTACGGAAGGCAGCTTCCTTGCCCTTTACAGCCTCTCTAACTTGGCTCGTTAGCCATGCAGGCACCCTCCTGGATTTAGTAGAACCCTTCTTTCTTTGTGGTATACACCTCTGCTGGGCCTCTGTTACTGTTGTTTTAAGCAGCCTCCATGTACTTTGGAGAGATTAGACTCTTTTAACCTTCCCTTTCAACCTCCTTCTAACCAGCCCCCTCATTTGAAGAAAGTCCACCCTTGGACTTTCAAGAAGTCAAGGGTTTTTGTGAAAGATTTGCCCGGTATTCTTCCCTCGACGTGCATGTTGAAATGGATCGCAGCATGATCACTGTTCCCTAATGGCTCCATAACATTGACATCTCTAACCAGGTCCTGTGTAACGCACAATATTAAATTCAGAGTCACCTGTCCTCTGGTGGGCTCCATGATTAGCTGCTCTAAGGCACAGTCATTTAGCATGTCAAGGAATCCGGTCTCCTTTTCGTGACCAGAACACAAATTGACCCAGTCTATTTGAGGATAATTGAAGTCCCCCATGATTACAACCCCATCCCTCCTTGTCACCACCCTGATCTGTTTCCTCATTTCAAGGTCCCCTTCCAGTTTCTGGTCTGGAGGATGATAGTATGCCCCCAGTATTACATCGCTCCACAGGCCTGGTAATTTAATCCAGAGATTCTATGGTTGAGTCAGACCCACCTTCAATCTCTACTTTGCTGGATTCTATCCCTTCCTTAACATAAATGGCCACCCCACCTCCAACACACCCCTCCCTGTTCCTCCTGTAGAGTTTATAGCCTGGGATTGCGGTATCCCACTGATTCTCCGCATTCCACCAGGTTTCCATTATGCCCACTATGTCAATGTTTTCCCTTTTCTCCAGACATTCCAGTTCTCCCATCTTTGCCCGGAGACTTCAGGCATTTGCATAAAAGCATTTGTGCATGGAATGCCCCAGGATGGGCTGCTTATTAGCTCCTTTGTCCCCGCATCCTCTCATTGTGCCAAACCATCTATCACATCCCATCATGCTACCATTCCCAATTTCTTCTCCAACTCTGCCTTTGTCTTATTGATCTCTAACCTCCCCATCCTCGTCCCATAGGGATAAGGAGTCCCGAACTGGATGCCCCTTGGCTCCTGTCGGCTTTCTCCCAGATATCAGTTTAAAAGCTGCTCTGCCACCTTTTTAATGTTAAGCGCCAGCAGTCTGGTTCCATTCTGGTTCAAGTGAAGCCCGTCCCTCTTGTACAGGCCCTGCTTGTCCCAAAACGTTCCCCAGTGCCTAACAAATCTAAACCTCTCCTCCCTACACCACCATCTCATCCACACATTGAGACCCCTGATCTCCACCTGCCTAGCTGGCCCTGTGCGTGGAACAGGTAGCACTTCAGAGAACGCTACCTTTGAGGTCCTGGCTTTCAGCTTCCTACCTAAAAGCCTAAATTTGGCCTCCAGGACCAAATGGCCTCCAGTCATTCATTCTATGAATGACTAGTACTTTTCATTAGAAATTAGTGAATAGCATGAGAAAATTCATTTGCCCTTTCTTCTGGTGCTCTGTATGTTATCCACATACACTGAGGAACTGCCATATAAATATTGGCACTGCAGTTGGAACACTGTGTACACTTGTTAGGGTAGAAGTGGGAGAAGTTCTTACCAGTGTTTTTTTGTGACACATTTAAAAATCAATCCTTATCCAAAGTTTGTATAAAAACTAAAGTACAAAGCAAACAGTAAATCGAGAAGAATCTCACAAAATTACATGCTCAAGAAATATGACAGCTGATGAATTCAGTGTTGATAATCATAAAGTACCACAACAACCATCACCACAAAATAATTCTAGCTAGATATCCAGAGTGTTTAGCTAATGTTTGAACATTCAGGAAAGAAAAGGAAGAGACTCAAGTGATATTGGGAGTGATACTGTTCATCCAGTGCAGCAGCTAAATGGCAAATAACATGGTACAGCAGTAGTACATAAGAGATTTAAGAATAGAATATAAGAACCCTGCCTGATCAGGCCAGGGGCCCATTTAGTTCAGCTTCTTGCATCTCAGTGACCCATGGGATGTCTCTGGAAGCACACAGACAACACGATACCTGTGTCTTGTCAGTCCTTGGCACGTGGTATTTAGAAATAGACTGTCTCTAAAACCCAGAGGTAGCATACAGTCATCATGACTTGTAACCTGTGATGTACCTTTCCTCCATAAATCTGTCCAATTTAAAGGCATCTAGGTCAGGTGTCATTCCAATGTCCTGTGGCAAGGAGTTCCATATATTAATTGCATGCTGGATAAAGACATACAGGGGGACCCACATATCCCTGGATTCACTTATCTGCAGAGTCACTTATCCACAGATCTGCTCCAGCCCCCCCCCCAGTGTATGCAACCCTATGCACTCCCTCTCTGGAATTGAGGGGAACTCCACTCCCCTTGCCTCCACAGGAGCGTCTGAACTCAGCAGATGTCAGAGACGTCTGTGACTGAGGGCCCAAACCTATCCAATTTTCCAGTGCCTGTGCAGCTGTGCCAGTGGGGCATGCACTGCATCTTGTGGCAGGGCAGCAGTCACAGAGGCCTCCTTTGTTAAGGAGAATATAGTGGTGGTGGTGGTACCTTGGTTTCTTCCCAGTGTGAGCAGGGTGCACAAAATAGCATACACAGCAGAGTACTTTAAATGCAGCAGTTGTATTTTAGAGCAAGGGATATCGCAAGTAGAGTAGTCAGTAAACAGTCCAAGTCAGCATGATGAGCAAGCAGTCCACTGATAACAAATCCAAATCAGCTTCCCACAATACACAGTCAAAGTTCAGTCCACCACACGCGCACACAGCCTCCACCGTCTCTGCCAGCAGTTCTACAGTTGTCTCCAACTACACTCCTACTGCTGCACTGAAGGGCCAGCATACTAACCCTTAAGTAGTTTGGACAGCCAATCAGTGTAGTCTTGGTTACACCCAGGGTGTGGCAGTCACAGGTGCTGGTTGATTCAGCTGACTCAGCAGCCTGCACCAGTCCCTGAACCAATTCGTTAGCTGTGTTTCTGGCTCTCACAGAACACAGAGCTAACATCCTTTAGGTATTGGAATAATTGTTCCCTTACCTTGGGTCTGCATTGCGGCTGCACCAGTGCTGGAAATTTGGATAGGATTGGGCCCTGAGTTCTGAAGGTAAAAAAAAGTAACTTCCAGTTTCACAGAGAAACTGGAAGTGAATTTTTTAATTCCTTATGAAGCATTAGGAGGCCCAGGGAAGCCCCTACAGGGCTGTATTGCTGTACTGTGTAGCTTGCTTTTCATCTATTGTTTTGCTGATTTTATGTTATTTAATTTCACTTTTGTTTTGTGTCTTTATATGTCCCAAATAGCATGTGCTTTGCTATCTCTTCCATAAATCAACAAACCATTTGATAAGTTTCAATTATAGTTTGGGGTCTGTGATGTTTTCTGATGATTCACCTTACCCACTGAGGTGTAAAAAGAACCTGGGTCTTAGGGAGGAGGAAGGAGATAAAACTATTGCAGATGCTCAAGCATAAGTCGATCTCACAGATGAGTGGAGGGAAGGTTTTTAGCCAAAAATTATGGAATTTCCTATCAGAGGCGGGCCTGGAGTGGGGTGCAGGGGAACAAATACCTTGAGTGCAGCATCCATGCAGCATTCCAGATTGCATGGGAAACTTTGTGAAGCTCCTGATGCGATCTTCAGCAGTACTTCTGGTTTCCCGGAACTACTGCAGGAAAGCCTCAGAATGCTTTCCCAGTCTGTCTGAATGTCCTGTGAGGCTCTGTTGCACTGGATAAGTAGGGGACAGCATGGTGTGGAGGTGGCGTCGTGGGCCTTTGCCCTGGGGCGCATGATGGGGCAGATCCGTTACTGTTTTCTGTGACCATTGGATAAATTGGGGGAGGTTAAACTTAGGCGGGTGTCTGACTATAATTTTGTCTGATTTGACCTGAGGCCAGATCCTGAAAAGTAACCTGCCAGTAATTGTTACCTAAGGACTGTACAGTCTCTTTTTAAAATATAGTAAAAGATCACATGATACATTTTTATTCATTAAGGGAATAATTCATTTTTATTCAATTCATACATATTTATTTTCCAACATTAAGGGCGCAATCCATGGGTGTTATTCTTAAGTAATGGTGTGCTGAATTGTAGCCTGGGACTTTGTTTCAGATGGAAATGAGAATTATGTCCTGGTGTTTTAAAAACCAGACCTCTACCAAATACCAGAAGAGTATAGACCTCTACCAGAAGGATTGGGTGTGATCCTGCCAAAGAGAACAAGGCTTGCTAGAGTTAAATGGAAGTGTTCTACCCTGGCTTACTTTTTTCTCAGGAGGAGTGAAAAGGTTACATTTGGCTGCAACTTGCAGTGTCTGTTGCCTTGAAGACTAATTGCCCTGTAATAATCTCTACATTGCCCTCTTGCTTGCCTCTGGGCTTCTCAGGGCTGTTGCACTGTGCCTGAACCAGGGTGACTAGACACAAAGGAGAACAGAGTGCCTGTATCTTCAACCATTGTGTAGAAAAGGGAATTTTGGCAGGTGTAGCTTATTAAGCCTTTCCATGTTGAGCTGCACCTGCCAAAATCCCCTTTTCTACACATTGGTTAAGGATACAGGCACTCTGTCCTCCATTGTATCTGGTCTCCCTGGCCTGAACAGCCCTGACCTGAGTGACTAGCAGATAAGCTGAGATGATTTACATTTGATTTATTGGCAAAAATTTCTAGGCTATGGTAAATGGGTAAGAATATACTTTTAGTTTGGTTATGTATGCCTAATCTGCCTAGTTTCAGTAGTAGATGAGAAGGGGGCGTGATTTAAAAGGAGGTTTTTGCAGATGGATATAAGAGGCAGCATCTTATAAGTTATCTGAGAAGTTTTGGGCATAAGAGATAGGGAAATTTGTTTAAGGAAACACGATACCTTAAGATGTCTGAGAGTAGTGAAGCCAGAGATATAAAAATGGCAGACAGGGATACAGCAGGATATGGGAACTGAGAGGTATGTGGTTGTGAATACAGAAACAGTACTGTAAGCACTGTTCCTCCTTGATCTAGCTGCTCTGGCTGCATATTTGCAGCTCTGTCAGAACATTGATGGTGGCACTGATCAGTTGGAGGGGAACAGAGTAGACTTAATAATCTCTCTCTGCCAGATGGCTGATTGGCACAATTGTTTGATGGGGTCACACATGTGCAGCCCGCAGTGCTACACTGCCAAGTGGGGCATAGACTGGCAATTGTAAATTCTCATTGTGGAATTCTGTTTCCACAAGTTGAAAGCCTTGAAAAATCATTGTTTGAGAGGGAGGCACTGCCTCCCTCTCAGCAGACTGCTTTACTCTTTTATAGTGTTGGATCCCTTGTGACAACTTCTATGTGTAGGCAGAAGATGTCTTAAGAATCTTAAATCTCTCTGACATTGTGCTGGAGGTGTGGGGGAGAATTAATTTACATTTCAAATTTGAATAAATTTACATACATGAATATACAGTAGTAGAGATGGAACTTATATGAATGAATGAGGGTCTTGTAATAGCTCAAGCCCTATAAAAGGCCTTGCAGAAAGCAAAGCTGGCCTTTCCTTTGCTGTCCTCTGCTGTATCACAGATGTTAAACAGCAAGTATTGGAGGGAGCCCTTATCCCACAGCTCACTCAAGAGGTAGAACAGTTGCCCACATGCTGAGAGCAGTTGTGTCAGGCCAGTGCAGGCTCCAGCAAGTCTCTGGAGGGCCAGAAGTTCATTGGAGACTGGGGGGGGGCTCCCTATGGGGCTGGATTGGGAGTTCCCAAGGGCCGCAAGTTACCCCGGTTTGGTGTTTGGGCACTCCTGCTCTGATAGAAACCTTTTTAGAATAATGGAAGCATCCAGCACTCCTAAGCTCAGTTACCTGCTCCTAAATTTGACTTTGTAGCTTTTGTAGTGTTATTAGCAGCACTATTATGTGCAGCAAGTATTCTTTCAAGCCATAAAGAACTTCTGACCTTTTAAGGTTACATGAGGAGCAACTAGACATCAGTGTCAACACAGGTGTACTGTGCTGTGATGTTTTCATGTTTCTCTCCACCTGTAAGCAGCAATGAAGTGTAGTGAAGTGGTGTGGACTGCTATCTGGACAAATATATATCAGAATGGTAATAAGTACTGGAAATGCTCCATACCGGAAGCTGATTTTATTACTACTTTGTGGAGTTATGATAAGATGTATTGGCAGGAAGTTTGTTTAGAACAGGGGTGTCCAAACTTTTTGGCAGGAGGGCCACATCTTCTCTCTGACACTGTGTTGGGGGCCGGGAATAAAAAAGAATTAATTTACATTTCAAATTTGAATAAATTTACATATATTTACATAAATGAATATATTAGAGATGGAACTGAATGAATGAAGGTCTTGCAATAGCTCAAGGCTTATAAAAGTCCTTACACAAAGCAAGACCGGCCTTTCCTTCACTGCTGCTGCAGCATCACAGTCATGAAACAGCAAGCAGTGGAGGGATCCCTCATTCACAGTTCATGCGAGACGTCAAACTGTCACCCTTACACTGAGAACAGTTGCACTGGGCCAGCAGGGGCTCCAGTAAGTCTCTGGAGGGCCAGATTCTCATTGGAAACTGGGGGCTAATCGCGGGCCGGATTGGGAGTCCTCGAGGGCCGCAAGTGGCCCCCGGGACGGGGTTTGGGCACCCCTGGTTTAGAAAAAAGGCGCCTGAGGGGGGACATGACTGAGATGTACAAAATTATGCAGGGGATGGATAGAGTTAATAGAGGGATGCTCTTCTCCCTCTCACACAGCACCAGAGGACATCCACTAGAATTGAGCGTCAGGAGAGTTAGAACAGAAAAAATTAAATATTTCTTTACTCAGCATGTAATTAGTCTGTGGAACTCCTTGCCACAGGATGTGGTGATGGTATCTGGCCTAAATACCTTTAAAAGGGGACTGGACAAGTAAAATCCATCATAGGTTTCAAGCATGATGGGTATGTGGAGCATCCTAGTTTTAGAAGTAGGCTACCCCAGAATGTCAAGTGCAGGGAAGTGGCAACAGGCATGTTGTTGTCTTGTGTGCTCCCTCAGGCATCTGGTGGGCCACTGTGAGATATAGGAAGCTGAACTAGATGGGCCTTTGGCCTGATCCAACAGGGCTCTTCTTATGTTCTTTGTTTCTGTGAAGTTTGTTTCTGATTAGTTTTCTTCTAGCAATTAGTCATCTGCTGGGCTGTTGTTATCAGAAGGTTATGAACTAGTATGGAATTTATCAGTTGAAGCTAAAAAAACTTACTAGTCCCTTAATGTAGTCCCAACCTTTTTTGACTGGAGGCTCTCTTGACCTACTGAGCCATTGGCTGCGGCTTTCCATCAGAGCTACAATCCTATACATTGTGTAGGGCAGTGGGTTTTTTTGGAAGGATTCCGCAGCTCTCCTGACTGGTTTCCGTGGCTCCCTGGGGTTCCACAGCTCACAGTTTGGGAACCACTGCCTTAATGGCATGATTCTAACAGAGGGTGGGTGAATATTTTTCTGTATAAAAATTATGGCCATTTTAGCTGCTGTTAAAATTGACTAGTTCAGTGTCTTCAGGAGGAGCTATACAGTAGTTCTTACATAACCAAACATTTTGACAAAGTGCGTCAGTATATTGGCTTGAGCAATGAAAGGGATAATATTACTTGGCTTATAATTGATTTTGGAACAGAGGACACCAGCATGCCTAAGGTAGGTTCTTGTTTTGGTCTAAATATTGTTAGTAGTCTTTGTGGACGTGTACCTGAATCACTCAAACATGGACCATTCAGGTCAAACACTGGCATCTAGGAAATCTATAACCAGCTATGCTGTATTCTTTAGAGATGGGTAAATTATGTACAGGAGCCCTCTGGTATCCATGGGGGATACATGGCAGGGAATACATTCCTGGTCTCCCACGGATACTGGAAACCACAGATAGGGGGGAACCCTGTCTCCACAGTTGTCTCCTACCTCATCCATGCCCATTACCTTTGTTAATCTTCATTATGTTCATGCAAAGCAATAATATGTCTTGCTTTAACCAAGATAAGCAGGCAGGCTAGAGTGGAAAATAAGAGCAATTGTTAACAGGAAGCAGGAAGTTAATGTTCACTCTAAGACCCAGTCCTATCCAACATTCCAGTGCTGATGCAGCCATAACACAACCCCCAAGTAAAGGAACAAATGTTCCCTTCCCTTGAGAAGGCCTCATGACTGTCCCCCCACTGCAGGATACAGTGCACACCCTGTTGGCATGGCTGTATCAGTGCTAGAAAGTTGGATAGGATTGGGTCCTTACAGCATAATCTTAAGTAGGACTTAGGCCAGCACAAGTCCTTTGCGTAAGTCTAGGGGGGTCACAGATGTGCCATAAAGCACATTTGTGCCTCCTGTAGAACAAGCCATGCCAGCGCATGAAGGTGTACTAGCACACGGAGGCTGCATCCAGTCTCTGGCATGCGGAGGCTGCATCTTGTGGCTTGTGGGGCGAGTCTTACATTGGCAGAGCTCGCCCAATGCAATGCTCTAGGGTGGGCAGGGAGGAAGTGGGAGGGACCCATTCCGGGGGGGGCAGGTGGGTGGGCGCAGGTCCCAGGGATGGGCGGGCAGGCAGGGAGCGGGAGGCAGGGCTGGAATTCAGCCGTTATTCTGAATCCCAAACCCTGTTCTCAAGCAGCGTGGAGCAGCTTGAAGCCGCTGCACACTCCTCATTCCGAGGAGACCCATTGGCGCTACAGTGACTTACCTGGGGGTAAGGGGAAGAGTTTCCCCTTACCTTTGGCTGAGCCACTGTGGAGCCCTATCTCGCACTGGATACAGCACAAGCCTGCTGGCTTACCTGTTCCAGCACAAGATAGGATTGCACCCTTAGTCTCCTTTCTAGCCTGCAGGCTGCCTGCTTGTCTGGCTGTAAGCTTTGTACTGTATGGCGTTTGGTTAAAGGAAGACAAGTTATTGCTTTGTGTGAATGTAATGAAGATAAATGAAGGTAACAGGTGCGGAGGGGTAGGGAACTGCGGATAACTGGATCAGTGGATGCCAGATCCACAGATACTGAGGGATGCTTGTATTTACATTCATATACTCTGCATTAAAAACTGCCCTGCTCCTTGAAGTGGACCAAGTAGGTAAAGTGACAACATTTCTGATCTGGGGAGGTAATTTAAGTTCTCAGAGATTTATTTGTTGTGGCTTGAGCAAATATTCTCTGAAGCTTGGCATGATCCTGATAAAGATTAGCACTTTTTGGTCCTGTTGGTTTCAGTGAGATAGTTAAACGTGCTTCTTGGAATCACTGGGTCCTAAAAGTGCTTGTGGAATTCTATGCCTGTCAGCTCAGAAGTAAATTCCACTGAGTTTAATGGATTGCCACCTAACTTTGATTGGATCAAGTTCTATATGCTTCCTTGTTTTGTTTTCTGTATTGATGATTAATGATATCCTGGAAGTCATTTCTCAAAATATAATATAGGAAAGATAAATGTGTATAATTTATGTGAAAGGTACTAATATCAGACATTGGAGGCAGAAAAACATACCTGTTTTTCTACCATTTGCTTACATATATTCCAGCCTTGTAAATACTGCTCAGGGAAAAAAAACACAAAAGTGCTTCTTGTTTTTTTGAAAAATTGAATTAAGTCAATACATGGTAGAATCATCAATGATTTTGTGGTTAATGAAAAAGGATAATGTTTGTCTAGGTTAATTTGGGATTTATACGTGAGCTGCAATGTGAACAAAGCAAGGAATAATAGATTCATTATGCAAATACCTGGTTTCTTGAAGACTTTTCCCAAGTTATCTGGTATATTGGCCACAAGATGCTTGTCTGGCTGAATCACTGATTTGAAATTACGAGTCTCTTCAGACTGTCTTATTTTTATGATCTTAAAAAAAAGTCCAACATGTTATGCTCTTAAATTCCTTTCTTAAAAATTGATCCTTACTATTGGTTATTATGCTTTTCCCCCAGTTTCATATGAAATCCATTAATTAAAGCTTTGTATTAGATCAGGGGTGTCCAAAGTTTTTGGCAGGAGGGCCACATCATCTCTCTGACGCTGTGTCGGGGGCCGGGGAAAAAATAATTAATTTACATTTAAAATTTGAATATATTTACATAAGTTTACATAAACGAATATGTTAAAGATGAACTTATATGAATGAATGAAGGTCTTGCAATAGCTCAAGGCCTATAAATGGCCTTGCACAAAGCAAGGCTGGCCTTTCCTTTGCTGCTGCTACTTCATCACAGACGTGAAACAGCAAGCAGTGGAGGAAGCCCTCATCCACAGCTCACATGACAGGTCAAACAGTCGCCCTCACACTGAGAGCAGTTGCGTCGGGCCAGTGTGGGCTCCAACAAATCTCCGGAGGGCCAGAGGCTCATTGGAGACTGGGGTATCCCTGAGGGCCACATTGAGAGGCCTCGAGGGCCGCATGTGGCCTCAGGGCCGGGGTTTGGGCACCCCTGTATTAGATGTATGAATATAGAGGAAGAGGCTGTCCCTGACTGAGTGCTTATGAAACAGGATAGAATTTGGGTTGCATCGGACAAGGAGGAGCACACATTGAGCACATTCAGAGACAATTACTGGCATTCTGTGACTACAGCAGTTTTGTCTGACTAAGAAAAGATATAATAAGTGATAAGAGGAGAAAATGAAATATTGTCACATATGTTAGGATGATCTTCTCTTATTTAATGGGAAAGGTGGAAGGAAATATGAATGTATAGGGTAGGACACAATCATGAGATATTCTTCCAAAACATGTATTACTGGAAAAATAGAGGGAAAAGTGATTTGATAGCTAGCTTAGGCCCAAATCTTGACCCACTTTCCAGCACTAGCATAGCTGTGCCAATGGGACATGTGTTGCATCCTGCAGTTGGGGGGCACTCACGGAGGCCTCCTCAAGGTAAAGGAATGTTTGTTTCCTTACCTCGGAGCTGCACTGCCCTTATTTTGGTGCTGGTAAGTGGGTTAGGATTGCGCCCTTACATGACTTTAAAAATAAATTCATGAAGGAGAGGTCTTTCCATGGTTATTCACCATGATAGCTAAAAGGAACCTTAAGTTCAGTAGTACTATGGTAAAGATTGAAATGTAGGAGCTTGTCAAGACACACTCCACACTCTGACTCTTCAACAAAAAGATCAACTTCCAATTTGTTCATGAAAGCATTTTCTCCTGCTACTTATTCCTACATTGAAACTTAATATTTCATTTAAAGATCTCTCTTATTTATCCCAAAATTTTGGATTGAGTTACAATAGTTTAAACCAAATGTATGAAAATTTAGAATTTAAAAAAATTCCAGGTAAATATAAAGGGTATATTACTGCGTAATCCTAAGCATGCTTCATGTACGTTCCACTGTATTCGATGCTTACTCTAGGGCAGTGTTTCTCTAACGGTGGGTCAGGACCCACTAGGTGGGTTGCGAGCCAGATGGGTCCCCATTCATTTTAATATTTTATTTTTAATATATTAGACTTGATGCTACCATGGTATGTGACTGCATTTGGAGAAATGTTACACATCTGTACTTTTAACAAGCAACTATGTACATTCTTTTAACAATGATAGTCGCAACTCCCAGCACACTGCCACTCTTGGTTGCTCCCCTCCCCTCCCCTCCTCTCCTCCTCTATGAGAGTTGCTCACAATTCTCAGCACGATGCTGCTCTAGGTTGTACCTTTCCTCTCCCCCTATAAAGGAGGAGGGGGGCGGCCCAGTCTGGTGCTGAATCACAGCCTCTCCAGCCACAATTCTGGGCCCTACCTTTCATCTCCTTGGAAGAGATAAAAGATGCCGCCCAGAGTGAAATCCAAGGAGACAATAGACATGACCCAGAATTTCGGCCAGAAGCAATTGCAGTGATGTGATGATGTCACTGCAATTACTTCTGAGTCACGGGCAGGGGGATGGTAGACTGGGTGGTGGCCCCAAGCATGCAAAAACTCAGAACTGCCACTTTTGTTGCATACATTGTCCGGCAGCTCTTGGGTATATATATTAAATATATATTAACTATATTAATATTAATTATATTAATCATATATTAATTAAATGCAAATCTTAAAAATGTATTATTAATACACAACAATATACATGCTTTACAAATGTTCAGCTGCTGATCACTGTTAGAGAAAGGATGCTGGAGTAGGTAGATTTTATCTGGTCCAGGAGGACTCATTTTTTAAAACTTTGTAAGCATACCAATAGAATTGTTTTATCAAATGAACTTTGTGAACAACCAGTCTGACTGATATTACACACACACACCCCTGTGGACCCCAGTCCCACTAGTCATTTCTCCCATTCTCCTTGGATAGGATTGAACCCTTTATTAATTTAATGAAATTAAATTTTTCCATCAGCTGGTGGGGAAAACAAAAATAGACCATGAAAATATATCAGAGCTGATAAGGGTTTGGTTAGGAAGCTGATTTGTCTCCTATGCTAGGAGATGCACAGCTCAAGCCTATGCATGTCTACTCAGAAGTAAGTCCCATTAGAGTCAATGGGGCTTACTCCTAGGAAAGTGTGCATAGGATTGGGCTGGCAATCACTTCATCAGTGGCTGATAAGTATTCCCTTCAAATTGCAAGATTCATCACTTTAAAAATGCAGCCTCTCCTCTTCAGTCAAACAACAAGATTAATAAATCACTTTAAAAACAGTAACTTGTTCTGCTCCTGGCCAAGTAAAGTGTGTGCTTGTCTCTCCCCTCCCCCTTTGCCAACTGCATGGAAGCAACTTTAAGAGTCCTGATGACTGGTAAAATAGGAAGCATTTTATTTGGGGAGAGGAGGAAAGCTAGAAGGTTTGGAGATCGGGGAGTGGGAGGGGGTTGAAAAGAGAGATTTCACTGATGCTCAGAAGAGGGCGGGGCAGCAGCAGAAGACGGGCTCTTCTTTAAAAGACGGGCTAGTATTCTGCCCAGGGGTGTGACTATATCGCTGCGAGAGGACTTCCCGCGCCTCCCCTTTGAGTTCCTGGCGCCGCCGTAAAGAGCCGCGCCTCACAGTTTGAATAACACTGACCTAGGCAAATGTCTTCATTTGCCTCCTGCTGGCTCTGATGCTTCTCAGCTAAAGTCCCTTGGGGGAAAAAATGTCAAAGTTGCTCCTGCTGTTGGAAAAATACTGGAGCTTCACTTCCCCTCAACTACACCCAATTTATGTTCAGAGGTGCTATGTTTTTGGCTTCTTCCATACAAGGATGTTGAATAAGATTAAAGGTTAAGTGTTCAGAACTTTCTGTAAGCAAGTGCTTATGATTACCAGTAGAAGGGAAAATACTGTTTCTCAACAATTGAAAAGGCAACCTTCCTTTCTGTTTGGTTAGAAGGGTCACAAATATTCATTATTTGAGAACTGTATACATTACAGAACTTAACTATTTGGAAAGCATGTGGTTAGTCCTAAGGATCATTAAATGAGCTCTGTGAATTTTACAGGATGACATTTTACAGGATGACATCTTCAGAATCCGGAGACCCATCCTGGCTTGCTAGTCCCGAAGGTTTTTGAAGGAAGTCCCTTAAGGAAACCTGTAATAATAAACACAATACATAGTTTGTTATGTCACTTATAATGACATAACAGTTATGTCATTAAATAATTATGTCAAGGGTACATAATTATGTCAATTATTTTTTAAATATTATGTCAAGGGTAAATATTATATTTGCCCTTAAATCAGATATTCTTCACGCCCACATTTTTAGCATAAGAAAGCAGCCTGTATCTCTGCATGAGGTGATCAAGAGTCACTTTTAAGAGCTTGTGTGTACTTGGCTTTCATTTTAAATTGAGTTATTTAACAAAGAAACTATAATCATAATTATAAAAAGAACCAATTTTATTTTAAAAAATATCCTAGGTTTTTGTCCATCTCGATATTTAAAAGGAGATATGGGAAAGGGGAGCAAGTGTAGATGAAAAGAGAAAATTGAATAAAATGTAATACTTACAACTTCCTAAAATAAGAACCATGTGAAGGGAAGCAAAGTTTTCTTTGTCAAAGCAACAGGTCTGTTCTTGCTACTTGTTGCTACTCCGAAAGAATGTCAAATAGCATTCTTGGTGCCTGCTGAGGGCCGGAAAGGATGTCATTAAGTAGGAAGTGATGTCATTAAGCAGGTGATGACCAGAAATAAGCACTGTTTTCTCACTTAGGAACTCATTAGCTGTAAATGACAGCAGATAAAATATGTAGACTTTAATCCTATTTCAAGATATAGGAGGCCTTAGTTATCAACAGGCTGCCGTTTTAGTAGTGCTGCTTCTGCCAAGGCATCACTTTATAACAGCCTGTGAGAGCTGCTCTGCAAAGTCATGCCTCAGCAGGAGCAGCACTGCTTAAAGGCAGCCCATGTGATAATTGGGTGCTCTCAGCAGCTTATCCCTTTCTCACCTCTCTTGGTCTGTCCCTGTACCATTCCTTGACTTCTTGGGCCTCCTTCATATCTTCCTCCTATCACCTTGGCAGAAGCAGGCTGCTGAAAGGGTGGCCATCCCAGCTCCACCCTTTCAGCAGTGCCACTTCTAACAGTGCGTCACTTAGCAGCTCAGCATCTGAGAGCAGCAACTGAGCAGCCCATGCAGGTCAGATAAAGAGCTCCTGTAGGTTATACCTGGTCTGCAGATTTTATGTTTGACACTTGTGGCCTACACTATAGTCATTCTTACAGTGAATGTGCTTAAGAGATGAATAGGATTACAGTGAGAAGTCCCACCCCCAGTTTCACTGTACAGTTCCTATATGCAGCAAAGCCACACAGTGGTGCAGATGGTACAGTGAATACATGTTGACTCAGTTGCCACCATGATCTCACTCCTCCCCCTGTGCATTAACTGTACATGTCATCTTAATAGTGCACTCATTTCCATCTTGTATTAAAAATATAGGCTTTACATATGAAGCCACGATTAATGTTTTCACCAGTGTATTAGTTGCTCAGTGTCCTGTTTCTTATAGGAATCTCCTACAATATTAGAAGAAAAAGACTTTCAGCAAAAGTGCTATTTAATTAAATGTCGAGCTCATAAAAGGCTCTTCTTCTATATAAATTACCCTTCGCATTGCCTTATGATGATATTTTAGCTATGAATTTTCTTGGAACTCAAGAAATGGAAAAGAATGTTTGCAAATTGTGTTACATTCATATTTTTATTACAAATGATTCCACTATATTTTTTAAAAAAACCCAACTTTAGTTTTTGAATAGGATGGAAATTCTGAAGTCAGCAAACTACATTAGCGGGAAAATAATTCATATGGATTATTCTGCAACTGCTAATGTTGAAGTTGAAGTTTACTGGCAGAACATTGAGCTGAATCTCTTATCAAAGTGACCCAACATATCTTATATTTTTGTTGATGCTTATCTGTATTGTTTACATGGGCGAATTGGAGCTTCCAGTAAAACATAATTATGAGCAATCATATGCGTACAAATGCACTTCATCACAAGATACAAGCCTTATACTAATTCTGGAAAAGTCTTGGGGTACACCCATTCTTAATCCTGAATACTGTACTGTACCGGTGGGGTCTCTGTACTGCAGTTTGTGTATCTGCAGATCCGGCTCAACCCATGTTGAGCCACACTTGGTCCTTCTGGAGGCAACAGGAGCTGTGCACTGGTCATTTCTGAAGGGCTTTCTGAAGCCTGCAGTGACTGCATGCATCCGCCCATGGCTTATAAAGGCTTCAGAATGGCTTTTTTTAGCCAAAAAAAGCTACTTCTGGTTTCCCAAGGGAAACCAGAAGTGATGTTTTTATGCCATATAAAGTGCTTTGAGGCCCGGGGAAGCCCTCCAGCCACCTTGGGTGCCCTTCAGGAAGAAAG
Organism: Tiliqua scincoides; assembly: GCF_035046505.1. Taxonomy (NCBI): domain Eukaryota; kingdom Metazoa; phylum Chordata; class Lepidosauria; order Squamata; family Scincidae; genus Tiliqua; species Tiliqua scincoides. Next base: position 242,152,845 of record NC_089821.1, read on the forward strand.
GCGGACTATAAAGCTAATAAATAAACAAATAAATAAAATTATATGGCATACAAACATTGTTGAGTTTTTTTGGTCGAAAAAGCCATTCTAAAGCCCACAGAGGCTGCAGGCAGATGTGTGTGGCTTCTGTGGGCTTCAAAAAACCTTCTGGAGGCTACCAGAGCACAGCTCCTGTTGCCTTCAGAGAGCTCAGGTGGGGCCAAATGTCACTCAAAATGGGTTGAGCCAGATCCACATATACACACTCTGCAGATACGGAGACCCCACCTGTACAGTACAGTATTCAGGATTAAGAATGGGTGTTCCCCAAGACGTTGGCTTAAGGGGCTGAAGTTTACAGATTTGTTTATCCACAATTTTTGGTATGGGGGGGGTCTAAGAACAGATCCCCTGCGGATAACCAAGGCCTGACCTGTACTTTGAAATAATTGGCTTGCTGATTGTATAAAATAAACATTATATTTAACACTTCGGTTCCCCCATGGCTTTGATGAAGCAACCATAACTGAGAATGAACTTAGTGATAGTGATTCTTTTACTCAGCCTGAAATATGGAACCAGGTTGGAATAAAATGTGTTTTTATGATGTTAAAAGTACAACTAGACATGAAAAAGTTTTCAGTGAAATGCCCTGCCCTTATACTTCCCCTGAAGATGGCCATTAACTGAATCATTTGATAACTATCTGCACTATAAACTATACATCAATATCTTTTTTTCCATGTGAAAATATTACTATGCAAGCTGATTGTTTCCTTGTGCATACTTTCTTTAAAACCAACCCATAACAGCAACAGAGCACATGAGAAAATATTTAAGTATAATTTTAGTCAGAAACACTCTTCAGTCAGGTGCAAGAGTGATCTTATGATTATGTCAACAATCCCTTTTTTGTTTGGAATTCAAGTGAAATTTCACTTCAATCCCTCTTGTCTCCTGCAGAATGAATTGCAAGGCATACTTTTCTGCTGCTGCAGCCTGAATGTGGCTGACAAGAAATAATTTTTCTAAGCTATGAATGCTTTTATTCAACACGCGTAGGGCTGCTGTGCTTCTCTTTAAGTGGTTTTCTATAGCTGGGACCTCCTTTCATGTCTGCTGATTTAAAATGCCTCTCTTGACCTCATAAAGGATTCCCTCTTTTTTCCCCTCCTCCTTTTCCACACACTGCCTCTTTTTTCAGCCCCTCTATTTAAACAGTGCTTTTATTGTTCATCCTTGGCACCTGCCACATAGACCCCACAGCTTCTCCTCTTAGCTAAGTTAATGAAAAAGATGGAAATGTTTCATGTTAATGCTTTTAAGTGGCTAAGAATAACCCCATTAAAATACAGCTAGAATTAAACAGAAAATTACGGAATTGTTCAGAACCATTTTTTATCAGTTATTCAGACTATTTGCATAGGTTGTTATTGTTCCAGTCCAGAAAGGAAATGTCTTTCAGTCAAGCTGTATCTCTAAGACACATTTGCTGTACAGATGTTTCCTAGATCATGTGCATGAACAAATAAATGTCTGAAAAATTGTTCTAGATCAAGCAGATGGAGAAGGATAGCAAATGAAGTTTGCAGTGTGCAGAAACTGCTTGACATACAACTAGCAGTGATCAATTAAAATGGTTGTTTACATTTTGGTAAGGTGCAAAATGCTTTTACAGCCCTTAACTCATTCAACCTGTCAAAGCTCAGTTCAGTATTCTGAGTGCCTTAGCAAAAGGGCAGGATAATAATAATAATAATAATAACAATAACAGGTATTTATATACTGCCTTTCTTGGTCTTTATTCAAGACTTTATTCAAGGCGGTTTACATAGGCAGGCTTTATTAAATCCCTATTAAATAGGGATTTTTACAATTTCAAAGAAGGTTCTTTCTTTCAAGAACGACTACATTCAAGGTGTTTCATTCCGATCTGGCTTCACATTCTGGCCTCCATCCTCCCACGCTCAGAGCAGATGGAATTGCTCGGCTTCAGCTTGTCAGCTGCTCCAAGGTTGCACAGTGCCGGTGGCCTCGAACTGGCGACCTTGTGGATGTTATCTTCAGGCAGACGGAGGCTCTACCCTCTAGACCAGACCTCCTGCCCATACGAATGGATATGAATGTGACATTCATATAACAGTATAGTAGTTATGTTCTTGATTTTGCTGTCAGAACAAAAAGGCAATAGTTTTGTGGCAAAAGGAGAATCCTTGTTAAAGTATTGCACTTGGAGGTTGCAGCCCCATTCATGCTTGCTTACAAGCTCCTTTGAACTTAGTTTCATATAATGCCAGGAATGAACTCAGTAACCTACAGAATACCTAGGAAATGCACAGAGGTATTTTGTTTTATACATTGTCTAGAAGTTTCAGCATGCTGTATAATATCTAGGCATTCTATAAAATACCTTGGTTTCACACAATGGCGGTAACATACATTCCCTATCACTGAAATGAACATATGGAAATAAATGCTGTTGACTTGAACTGTGCTTAGTGAGCCCACCCAATCCTATCCAACTTTCCAGCACCGGTGCAGCTGCAATGCAGCCCCGAGGTAAGGGAACAAATGTTTCCGTACCTTGTGGAAGCCTCTGAGACTGCCTCCCCAACACAGGAAGCTGTGTATACCCCATTGGCACAGCAGCACTGACCCTGGAAAATTGGTTAGGATTGGGCCCCCAGTTGTGTATTTCTTCTACTTTAGATTTAGTTAAACAGAGCAAAGAGAGTGTGGAGTGCCTGTCTCCTCCTGTAATGGAATTTGCAAATGTCAAACTTTGTCATGGAATTTATGCAGGGCAAAGGAACTGCAACATTTTGCTTGAATGAAGACTGTATTGGCAACAGATCAAAGCCCAAGTGCAGTGGTGGACATCCCATTATGTTCGATGGGGCAAATGCCCCAGGTGCGAACCTCTAGGACCCCATGGAAACCTCTCTGAGGCTCCTGACAGGGTCAGAACTGTGCTTCTGGTTTCCTGAAGCACAGTTTATAGCGTCGGGGAAGCCTCAGGAATCTTCCCCAATGCAGGCTCAGGTTGCGCGAGCCTCAGGTGAGTGGGGGGGCAGATTTCCATGCAGGGGGCGGCAACACGCCACAGGAGGGCGCCGTTGTGGACCTTTACCTGGGGCGCAGAACTGGGGAGATCCGCAACTGCCCTAGTGTCTTCTAATTCTTAAAACAAGCACAGCCAACTTTAGCTGCCATATTCTTATCGCTTTACAGAAGTAAAACACCTGCTGTATCTGACAGTCTTTGGCATACTTTGTCTTGCCATTTGCTATGAAGGAGCCTGCATGAAGTATTGCACATTGACTTCTGTGTTCTTACACTAACAGCACAATCCTATCTTGCTCTGAAACAGGCAGGCCAGGAGGCCTGTACTGTATCCAGTGCAAGATTGAGGCCCAAAGTAGGTCAGCCAGAGGTAAGGGGAAACTCTTCCTCTTACCCCTGCGAAGCCCCAATGGGTCTCCTCGGACTTGCACTACCTCTGGAGATGGCATAAGTCCATGGAACGGCTTGCAGCCACTCTGCGCTGCTCAGGAATAGGGGCTAGGATCTGGCATATCTGCCAGGTTCCAGCCCTGCCTCCCACTCCCCGCCCACCCACAGGATTGCCCTCTGCTTGCCCTTCCCCATTCCAGAATGCCTCCCTCCCATCTCCTCCCCACCCTCCCCAGACTCCTGCATCAGCCAAGCTTGACTGACACAACCTAGCTGGGTCAAGCCGGCGTGGAGGCTGGATGCAGTTACTTCTGAGTTGGGAGATCAGATGCAATGCAACAAACACTAGTAAGAGGCTCACCAGTAAGAGGGCTTTTTCAAGTGCAGAAAAGCATGCTTTGAAGCTCTGCCCGCTAAGCCAAGCCTCCTATTGCCATTAGCAGACATGCCATTATCTGAAAGGGACAAATGCCCCAGCCACAGAGCCTTGTGCACCTCTAGGACTACACGGAACCCTTACTGAGGCTCCTGACATGATCAGAAACTGTGCTTCTGGTTTGCTGGAAGCATAGTTTAAGAATGCGGGGAAGCCTCAGATGGCTTCTTGGGTCGGTCCTGGAGCCATGCAAGGCTCAGTTTTGCTCCAGGTGAATGGGGGGTGGATTCATGCATGGGTGGCAGTACCTTATGGGGGTGCCATCACAAAACTTTGCCCTGGGTGCGGGGGTGGGGCTTGCTGCCACTGCCTATTGCTATTTGTTGCATTATGTTCCTGGTCTCGCTGCCAGGTGGCAGGTGTCCAGGGGTCCCACAAGTACACCAGACACCACTTCAAGTACCACTGGTGGTATCCTTACCACTGGTTGAGAAACACTTTTCCATGTGCAATGCCTCACTGCAGTCTCCATTGTTAGTGATCAAAGTGGATTACATATTTTACTGGAAATTCTATATTTTGCTGCTAATCTTAATTTTGTTGGTGAATGTAGATGGCTACATTGCTTTTGGTGAGATCTGACATGCACATATAGGATTTCAAATCTCACCCAGTAAGACAGTTTGTCTGTTCACATGTACTTTAGAACAGCACTATAATTAGAACAGTGGGAATGAACTGATAGTTATATATACAAGGTTGCCACATCTTTACTTGGTTGATTGCCTCTTTAAAAGATCTGTGGTATTAAGGTCAGCATGTAATGGCTGCTCTTTCTTCCCCTCTACTTCCTTTGCTCACCCTCCTTTTTTGACTGCCAAGGAATCTAAAATCTAAAATCTTTCTTTCTACAGCAGGTGGGAGAGGAGTATGGTGAAGGATTGATAGAGCAATTGGGTTGGAACTACAGCACCTGCAAGTTGTCCTGGTGCTGCAAAGTTTAGATACAATTTCCTAATGGAGATGTTAACCATATCTATCCACAGCTGTCAGTTCTTTCCCATTTTGACCCAGTAAAATTATTCTTCTGTACTCCAGGACAGATCTATAATCTTTAGTCAATCAGTAACCTCTTGCAATCATTATATTGTCTTTGACAGTGGCTTGAAGAAAATATACAAATGGAAATGGAAATGTACAGCCCCAATCCTATTGGGAGTTTGCACTGCCATAACTAACATTCCAGCAACACAAAGTCCTTTACAATGGTGTGAAAGCTGAACTGCTGTCATGTGCTGCTGGTTTACTGCCCCAATCAGTGAGATGCACAGCACATGTGGCAACAGCTCCAGGAGGCTTCACAGGTGCCATAAGTTGGCAGCAGGGGGAAATCATAGGTGGAGGGATATGAAGCATGTTGGGGGGAAAACTGAGGGTGTGTTGGGGAAAGGGGTGGATTCAACAGCAGTAGCACACACCAGATCTTATCCCCCATTTTTCTGCCTGCCCGATTCCCTGGCTGTCCTTGGACTTGCACCAGCTATATAGCTGACACAGGTCCAAAGAGTCCCATAGGTGACTAGACAGCCTGGGGGGGGGGAATAAGTAAACAATATTTTTTAACAAGTAAAACTTACCTCCTGCAGCCTGTCCAGTCGCTACCTCCCCCATCATAGAATGCAGCACAGCCTCTGTTGACACAGCTGCCTGCTATAATGTGGTAGAAGATAGGACTGGGCAGTAAGTATGCTTCTCATTGATCACTTCCCGCCAGGGAAATGTAAAGCACTAATAGAGTATGCTGTACTTCTTATTGATCATTTCCAGCCTCCAGCAGTCTGATGTTTGCAGCTCCATTGGCAAGTGGACTTGTGCCAAGACCATTATAATAAACAGCCTTTGACATCCTATCTTTCATGCATTTGACTGTTCTGATTACATATTTTCCCCAATCTGTTTCAATTTGTCATTTAATACCATGTCAGTCAGTTGTGAATCTGAACCTGAATCTGAGAAATTCATAGATGGCAGGACTGTCTTAGTAAATAGAGAGAAGCTGTTCTAATCTCACCTGAAAGTTAAGAGTCACTAAAGGTTTCTGGCATATAGTGCTTTAACAACAAATTAATCTATATAGGTTGTTATATAAATGACATCGAGCACAACCCAGCCAAAGTCAGGAACTTTTGAATCCTATTAATTAAATGGGAGAGGTTTAAACATGGAACTTGAAAGTGTTTCTCTGGCTGGGTCATGCCCAACTTCCTCATTGACTTGAATGAACAGGGTGATACAATATCAACAACAAAATACTTAGTAAATGAATAGTACTTAAATTGGGTCAGTAAAATAATTGTGTGTCTCTGTTACATACTGCTATGTCTAAGGGTGCAATCCTAACCAACTTTCCAGCTGTACCAGTGGAGCATGTGCTGTATCCTGCAGTTGAGGGACAGTCATGGAGGCCTCCTCAACGTAAAGGCAATGTTTGTTCCCTTACCTCAGAATTGCATTGCCCTTACCTTGATGCCAGAAAGTTGGTCAGGATTGCACCCTAAATTGTCTACCTCTGAAATTAAATCTCGATGAAACAGAGGTCCTCTTGGTTTGGAAATCCACAATACAGGTATTGGAATATCAGCCTGAATGGGGTTGTACTCAGCAAGACCAGGTCCATAGCTTTGGGGTCCTTCTGGACTTTCTGCTGATCCTGAGTGCTCAGGTTGGCAGTAGTGGCCAGGGGAGACTTTGACCTGCTTAGGCTGGTGTGCTAGCTACAGTCATACTTGAATTGGTGGAACCACTTGCCTTGGTGGTAATTGGTCCATGCCTTGGTGATAATTGCATCTTGATTACTGTAATATGGACTGGATGGGTGGCTACCCTTGAAGAATGTCTGAAGATTGTTACTAGCGCAGATTGTGACAGTCTGTGTGGTTTTGAGGGCTAGATAGTTTTATTTGATCTGACTGCAGCTCCTGTGGTTACACTGGCTGCTGGTTCTTTCCTGGCCCTGTTCAAGGTGCTAGTTTTGATCTCTCAAATACCATGGTACCAAGTGATATAGGGCTTTAATCACTTGGGACCAGGATATTTGATAGATCCTCATCTGCTGTATGAATTGGCCCATTCCATAAGGTCAGCTGAGGAGACCCTGTGGCATGTGCTACCTCTGGTGGGGGCCAGGTTGGCAGCAACAAGAAACAGGGCCTTCTCTGTGGTGGCATCTTCATTCTCTTTGGAATTAAGAACTGCCACTTAATTGTTTGCCTTCTGGCAAGGGTTGAAAACTTTACTACCTGACTTTCCCCTCCCACTTTAGGGCCCAATCCCTTCGCGCGGTGCCTCACTGTTGCAAACATGCTGTAAGGCAAATTTGTGGGCCCTAGCACTGGTGCTCTGCCAGTGCTAGCCCAGCACTGGCTGGCGCTGGGCTAGTGCTGGTGGAGCACCAGAGCTCAGCCACTCTGCAGTAGCGCAGATCACTGAGCAGGGGAAGGTAGGTGGGGGCTTGGGGGGAGGTGGAGAGAGGGCAGGGAGGAGGCATGCTGGGGGAGGGATTGGGGCAGGAGGGAGGCATCACTCCACCGAATCCAGAGCGTCCGTGTCAGGCTGGCCACCTGACACAGAGGCTCTGAATTCTATGCTGACCTTCGGGTCGATGTAGAATTGAGTAACCCCATTGTGGAGCTACTCGCTTTACCTTGGAGAAGGGGATGAAAGTCCCCTTCTCCCGAGGAGGAGGTGGCGGTGGCTGTCTGGAGTGTGTACGATGAAGCAGCAGCCATTTTCGGTGCCGCTACAGCCCCGTGCACCAGGCAGCTCAGGACTGGGCTGCCCATTTGTTAGGTTTTAGAGTTGCTGCTTTTAGGGAATTTTTGAAATTATTTTTATTGCTCTATCATGTTTTATTGCATTATATTTTATGATTATATATGATTATATACATATATTATAAATGATCTCGTATTTTATAGATCACTTTCTATTGTATTTTATTTTTTATGCTGGCTTGAGCCCCCTAATTTCCAGGGTAAAGGGAAGATACAAATTTAATAAGTAAATGAAAATACCAACATGTCTTTCTTCAAGTACTACTCAATAGAACTACAATAGTAAACCAGAAAATTGCCTGCATAGGCTGCTATAACTGCACTGTGCATGCCCATAGTTGCCCGGGATTCAGGGAGAAAGAGGTATAGGTCAATGAACTAAACTTCTAGGCAGAAGTACCTCTTGTTTTTGGAAATTAAATGGTGTTAATTGAATTTATCAATCCCCCCTTCCTCCAAGAATCTCAGCGTAGTTGTATATAGCTTTTTCCCACCTATATCACAGGGTTGTTGTGAGGATAGGTTTGGTTGTGAGAGGTTTTGGTAGTACCAGAAAAGCTTTTGTATCTCTAACAAATCTCCTTCCATGGTAATAAGTACCACCATAATCTAGTGATTATTTTTCAACTTTGCAGGTGAAACCTATTAATCTGTTCAAAAATGTTTTGATTTGAGTTCCTACTCTACACAATAACACATTTGGTGATTTGATTACTAGTAGTATATTTTGCCAGATTTCTTCCAGAGTACAGTACTTTGCTTCTCCCACCCCCACAACTTGCTGAGAACTCAAAATGTCACAATGTACAACTGATATGTTATTAACACAGTTCAAGGCTTTTCAAGTACACTCCGAAGCAGTGGCATTCCTGGTTTTTGCCAAAAACAATGCTTTAAAATAGAACAGAAAGTCCAGTGGAAAACAACAGGCATTTTCAGAATTGAAACATGCATTTTCAAGAGCACTGCTCTCCTTTCTCCTTGCTTGCCTGGATGTTTCTTTAAACAGTCAGGTGAGGAAGAAGGAGATGGAAAAAGCAATGTCATGAGCAAAAAAAAATAAAAAAAAAATGGGGGTGGGGTGGGAGTGGGATTTAAAGTGCCACTTAAGGCACTGCTTAAAAGGGGGAAGTGCATCGAATGGTGAATCTATACTATTTCTTGGGCTGCTTCTGTACATGACCTATTTTATTCCTTTAATGTTTAGATTTATGTCCTGTGTTTCTGCCCCGGACACAACTCGCAACATATTAATTCATCTAAATATATCATAAAAACACTTTTAAAATCTTCAAGATTAAACAACCAAAATTAAGGAAGGAAGACAAAGAAACAAGAAATGAGATAATTGAGAGTGGCAGAAAAGCAATCCAACCAAATCAAGTCAGATCAGAAGGCATCAAACCAACCAAATTGTTTGGCTAAACAAAAATGTCCTGACAAGACACTAAAAGAAAAACAACCAAACAAATAATTGGGCCTCCAAGATGAGTGCTATTGTAAGGCCCTTGTTAGAAATGTGCATTGCAGGTAAAACTTGTTAATGTGAGGCACTTTTGTTGTACATTGATAAAACTTGATTCCTTTGAACATAATCCAAACCACCCAACATGAATGGTGTTTCATCCCCATACCTACATGATGAAAAGGATGTGGTAGGTTTGCTCTTGAAGGACAGACATGTTACAAGGGTATAGTCCAGGGCAGAAGCGTAGCTAGGTCATTTGACACCTGGGGCCCATAAATTTTTGTCACCCCATACGACATAATTAATTCTTCAAGTGATCTCATGACTGGAAGTGACATCATGCAAATTAAAATAAATAATTATAAATAATTAAATTAAAGAAAAACAAATAACTAAATAAGGGAAGCCAGCCCTGTTCCACAAAGTGAATTTTCTCTGTAGCCTGCCTGCAATAACACCCCCACACACAAAAAAATTTGTGAAATTTTCAGCCCTTCCCAGTGTCCAGTTCAATTTAAGTTGTTATTTTTCAAGCATATAACTATCAGAACCCACCAGACTTTACAAGAAAAAAAAAATTCACCCTACCAGCTGAAGCCTATGTTTTATTCTTCTTATTGGGGGAGCTGCCTTCTGGAGCATTTGTTGAGCTCTGACTGAGGCAAGTTCATTGGGCTCCATGCATTTTTTGTTTTCTGGTATTTCAGCCATAGCTTTTGATAGAATAGAGATATTTTGCTTTGGTTTTTTTCATTGTATTTTGCTGTAAATTTCACATCCAGCGGTATATAACATGATGGTATTATTCCTAAAAACTGCGATTTTAGTGATTTTGGTCACTTGTGGTGTCGGTCCCTCCAAGGCTGGTACGTAGGGTGAACTGCCACAGTGCCCCTCACTAGCTATGCCACTGGTCCAAGGATCTCAAACTCATATCATATAGTGGGCTGAATAGCTTTCATCATTAAGCGGGAGATGTTGTCATTAAGCAGAAGATGGCCAGAAATAAGCTCTTTGTTCTCACATAGAAACCCGTTAGGTGCAAGTGACAGAAGAGAAAATGTGCAAATATTGTTCATATTTTCAAAATATGAGAGAGTCCAATTATCACATGGGCCAGCCCTTTCTGCAGCACCACTTCTACCACAGTGTTTCTTTGTAGTTCAGCAGTTGAGAGGTGGTGATGCCAAGGCATAAATGTTGCTGCTGAAAGGGTGGCCCATGTGCTAATTGGGCTCTCCCAGCACCTTGACATCTCTGTGCCCAATTTCCCCCAAATCTTGTGCCAGCCAGCTGCTTCCACCTTCTGTTGCCCCAGCAGGCATTGTGCCTGGATTTCTGTGCAGATATGGTTAGTTGGCACAAGGTTTGGGGTTACAAAGATGAGAGGCTCCCCCATGGAATGGTAAGCTCCAGCCGCGACCGGAGGGCTGTTTTCGGTGCACAGCAGTCTCCAGTTTGGAAACCGCTGATCTACACAACACCCAGTAGTTGTTGATTGGGAGCAGGTTGTATTTTCCCAACAATTTGTGTGGTTTTAATGCAGAGAAAAGCAGTTTCTTATGAATTACTACACTAAGCTGGGGAAATGGCACCTGAATCCCACTCCCGAGTGACTGATAATAACTGCATATTCTCAGTGGAAAAATTTTGCCTGGAAAAGCCCTCTGATAGCCTCAGCATACCTATGCTGCTAACTAGTTAACTAGTTTTGTTAACTAGTTCTAGAGAGCCCAAGTTATTATCATCCTCTTCATGGCTAATGAAAAATGCATAAGACAGACTGTCCTCGTTTTTATTTTCTTTATAAAATCATTGATTTCATAACAGTGCAACATTCCAGAGAGCAGAGATTTTAGGTATTGTTTTGCTTATAAAATGGGCAAAGTAACTCAGTCTTTTACATGTCCTTATTACATCAGCCTTAGGCTTTCTGTAATCCCCACCCGTTCCCTCCTGTGTCTTGATACACTGAAAAGCTAAATTTGGTCTCCTGAGAAGAAAGGATGACTTCTTCTGGTCTTTCTGCAGTGTGGACATAATGGCAAACTTTTAGATTTGTGTTTGTCCTATAGATATGTGCCACCTTAAGTGCTTATTTAATGATACAGAACATTTTAGAAGTTGCTGTGAATAGACCTTGTGATCCAACAGCTCCAGATTCTTCTTCTTTTGGATAACCAGCTTTAGCAACTGTGCAAAACCTGTACAAGTAATAGGTATGGCTTTAAAAAGAAGTGTGTAGTCTACTTATAAAGTGGAGTTTTACATCTATTTGGATTTGATATTACAACCTGACCTCAGTGTTTTATGGAGTGCTCATCCTCCTAATTCTCTTGTCTTTTGTGATCCCCACTAAAGGATTTTTGTCAGTGGCTGGCTCCTATTCTGTGAAATTTTTTTATTCATTATGGTCCAGTTAGGTCCAGGTCTCCAGTCTTTCCAAAGTATTAAAACCATTCCAACTAGGAAAACTTTAAATGAATGTTTATGAAGTAGTTATTTGCATAGCATTCAACTGTTGAATGATGTTGAGTATGAAGAGCACTTTATTTTTACTTGTCTTGTATTAATAACTTTTTTCATTGTAAGTTGTTGGGTAAGCCACTTGGAACTTTTCTGATTATATAATCAATGAGTAATTCAAAATGGCTTCTAAGGTTCTTTTGTCTCTTACAGGAGCAAGATAAGATGCATATGAAAACTCGCCTTTACAATGCAAATAATTGATTGTGTGACCATTGCCCTCCCCAATGAAAACAAGTAATTATGGTGGAATGTAAACTGTACTGAGCTGTCTCAAGGGAGTTGTTTTGCATTGACAACTACCTTGAGACTGCCTACTTCTGCTGGGTTGAAAAGCAAAAGAAAACATTCACAGGTGTTTAGCCATGTGAAACACTTGTTTTACTCCAGGTGACCACTAGCACCAAAAGACCTAAGTATGATGATAAATTCAAATGTATCATAAGTACATCTGTGAAGTTTGGAAAGGGATTCAGAAATATCAATGAATAAGACTCCTCATTATATCATCTGAGGGTGTATTCACATCTACGCACAACTAGAAGCAGTTTACTTTAACATACGTAGGAATACTTTATCTCACGATATGTGTCTGTTTTGACATATGTTTCAGCTTCTGAACAGACATCTGGGCAGAACAGAACTTGGCAGAGATGCATGGTCATTAGAGGCAGGTTGACCCTGACTGCACCCCCCTGACGTGACCTCCCTGGTATTCATAATGCCTTAGAAAGGAAGGTCTTCCAAGGACCAGAGAGGCTGCGCATGGCCTCTCTGGCCCTTGGAAGGCCTTCTGAGACCTCTGGAAGACCTTACTTCCAGTTAAAAAAAAAAAAAAAAAAAAGGAAATATCTTTCTAAAGCTAAACTCTTGCCCCTCTATAGCCTTCTGAGTACAGGACTGGCCCAAGTTATCTCAACACCTGATTCTCACCTTGTGTGTATCACCCCTTTGTTTTGTTTCTCTGCGCACAAAACAAGCCACACTCATTTACCCCCTGATTTCTGCAGTTTCCCTCAATACATCTAAATCCACTGTCATACTTGGGGGAGTCAAGGGGGGCAAGTACCCTGGGGCTCCACCTGGTTGGGCTGGCATTGCAACCCCCTCCCTGCTGCCTGGTCTGTTTTGTTTTTCTTCGGGCCCATTTACAGTCTCTCAGAAGGCCTTGTGACTTCTCCAGCCCTCAGAAGGCCTAAAAACATCATTTCTGGTTTTATATGAAAATCAGAAGTGATGTTTTTAGGCCTCCAGGCCAGATGGGGGATGGCATTTTGCAGTCCTGGCCTCAGGTCGCACAGGAGCCAGGATAGAAATTGTCTCTAAATCTTTTCTCTTTTCCTCTAGGAATTCTTTCTTACCCTTTGCTCTAACAGTGGTGGATTCCTACAAACCTTCATGTTTTGTGTCCCCCTTCCCCTCCAATTTTGGCTTCCAGAGTACTCTTAAAGACCAATCCTATGGGCCGTGTGCACTGCTGGAACTTGCGGTTGTGATGTTGCAAAATACGACACAATGTGACACACTGCTGGGCTGCTGCCACAAATGGCAATGGTGAGACATGCACAGCAGCAGCTTGTGGAGCTTCACTGGCCCCAGTAAGATACTGGGAGAGACATGCCATGAGTTGGGAGGAGAGGGAGGGTTTCAGGACAAATTGGGGGGATGCGCAAGGAGCAGACTGGGGGAGGGAGGGGATTAATCCCAGTGGCACCAGCGTGTGCCAGGATCCTATCGTCATCCCTTTGTCTGGCTCCTCCCCCTTTTTCTCCTCAAACTTTTGTCAGCTATAGTGTTAAAAACATCTTCTGCTTCCTCCCCTTTTCTGCAGCTCTCTGTGAGCAACTGGCAGAATGCAGGGAATGTTGTTCTGCTGAATTTTCAACAATGTATCAAGGCTCTCAGTTCCTATTGGGGTATGCAGCATCTCAGGCCCTATACAGTTATGTGTGCTACCATTAACAGTAAAGCACTACATGTGGAGATTCCTGCTCCACTTGCTGCCTCAAAATAAGAAGCAAAAACTGAGAACTTGGACATCAGTAACCTGTGCAAAAACTAACAGTAAAGATCATGCTCACGTGCATTTTCCTGGCAAACTATACAATTCATACAAGTGTGTATCTTTCATAAATAAATGACACAGATATTTGGTACTTAGCAATATATTCCTGACAGCAAAAAATTCTTGTTCAGAGGCACAGGTCTAACACTGTTTGATGTTTAAGAGCTCTTAGAGCCCAATCCTGTGGTCTGTGCTGCGCCTCCGCGGCGCGGACCACAGTCGCAAATGTTTGCGGGGCTTACCGCCGGGCTACCACTGGAGCTGGCTCAGTGCTGACCGGTGCTGAGCCAGCGCATGGCGGGCACCCACGTTCCGCAGCTCGGCGGTGTCTGTGACCGCCGGGCTGCGGAACAGGAAATGGAGGCGTGTCCAGGGGCTTGGGGGAGGGATTCTGGGGAGGGGGGAGGCTTGGCTGGGGGCATGGGGGAGGTGTGTTGGGGGTGGGAGAGAGGCAGATCCACGGAGCTGAGCTCTGCAGGATCCAGGGCGCTCGGGCAGGGCTGCGCACCCTACACGAGCGCCTTCACTTTAGCAGCGACCAAACAGTCGCTGCTAAAGTGAGTAGTCCCATTGCGGGACTGCTTCCCTTATTCGGGGGAAGGGGACTCCCGAGTAGCCTCCTGTGGTAGTGCGGGAGGTGCTAGATCTGGCGGGAGTCCTTTGTGAAGCCGCTGGGTCCCACAGCTCTGGGCAGCTCAGGATTGGGCTGCCCGTCTTCAACTCTGCAGTGGCACCCAGCACATTAAATAGTATTGGCTACTGGGTGAGATCTGTTACTTTAAAGTGCCACAAGATTATTTGTCGTTGTTTTTTTCTGCAGACAACTAACATAGCTATCCCTTTGAAATCATTGGTCCAGTCATTCTATAAAGAAAGGCATTTCTTTATTTACCGATCCTACTGTATGCTGGATCAGCTGACTGCTGGACAGTATGTCATCTTGACATAATCAGCCATTGATTTCAAAGTTCTGTAGCTTAATCATAAGCTAGACTGTAGCTAACATTTTAGTTAATCTTTTTCCTTCTAAATCAGCTTAGTGGAGCTGACTGGAGCATTTTCCTCTTTAACATGCAGAATGGGAGGGGAGAGGGAGTTGGTCATTTACATGAGGTCTCAATAGCCAAAGATTAGTGTCCTTGTGAAACTGATAAACAACAGACAGCTGAAATTTTTGAAAGAGCTCCAAGGTTTCCTGTGGGATTCCTTTAGATAACAATTTGAAGGGCGCTGGTCATTTCTGAAGGTAGTTCTCCTCTCAAGGTCCACCATGCTAGAAGAAACAAAGCTCTTCAGGAAACCCCCCCCCCCCCGAAAAACTCAACTGTTTGTTCCCATGCCTTCAGTGCAGAGCCTGTTTACAGTTTCTCAAAAGACACCCATGACAAATGGATGGAAACAATGAGAGTTCAGTCCTAGAGGCTGAAACGTCCAAGTTTAGCTCTCCACTGATAACTTTTGTACATAATCTCTGCAATGTGGTGTATTATCTCCAGCGAAGTATTTTATAAAGGCATCAATATGTTGATATTACACTATTGAAGGCAAAATAATAGGTTTTGTAATCTACCATTCTGGAACTAAGTAATGACTAAATAGTACTTGCAGAAAGGAACACTGCTGCTCATGCAAGCATTTCTACTGTTGGTGTTAGCAGACTATTACTGCTATCAGTTAATGTTTACTGAGTAAACGGTTAGCTAGATGTTATACAGAACATGGGAATAACTGATGGGCTGTTTGTATAATTTACGTTAAGCAGTCAAAGAACGGGCTTGGGGAAAGTCAGAAATGACACGCTAGAGATGTGGATGACTCAGGAGAGGGTCAGGAATCAAGGGGCATAGGCAAAGTGAAATCTGATGGGCATTTCAAAAGGTCACTGAAAAAGGTCTTGATGAGAGGAAAGAAGTCTATTCCAATCATTGCGCATGGCATGGCAATATTTATTTATTTTTATTTATCACATTTTTATACCGCTCTTCCTCCAAAGAGCTCAGGGTGGTATACACAGCTGCTGCCCTCCTTTTGTCCTCACAACAACCCTGTGAGGTAGGTGAGGCTGAGAGAAAGTGACTTGGCCCAAGATGAGAAGATGATTGCAGAGGTGAGATGTTGCAGAACAGAAGAGGCAAGAATGAACCACTGAGGCAAGGGAGGAATTGGGGCAGAGATGGGGAGAGTATTAAAAATGAAGACCAAGACTTTCATCAGGAATGTGAAAGTGGCAGAGAGGTTGTGACCACAGAAATAGAAAAGAAAGATGTGTGTTTAGCAGATGCTTTCTGATTCATGGGAGAAAGGAAATAAGTATATCAGGAAAGAAGTCCAGCTGCAAGGAGGAAGCTACTTATTTGAGATGAGAGGAAGCTTCAGACTTAACTAGGTTTCTGTGTGATAATGTGTACAGAACCTTATCAGCACAGCTTTGCTTTCTTCTTAGGTTCCCTTTACTTACTGAGCCCCATTTCTTCTTATTTGGTTTGTAAAGAGGGCTGCAATCCTATGCATACTTGCTTGGGAATTACCCCATTGAACACAGTGGGGCTTGTTCTCAAATACACATGCAGAAGATTGTTCTATCGGCCTGTTTGTTTGTTTTTGCATGAGACCTTTTCATGCTTAATTGTGTTTAAGATTGAATGCCTGGACAGTAAGGTTGCAATTCTAAGCACAATTGCTTTGAAATAAACCTCATTGGAATGAATAGAACTTAAATTGTGAGACACAAATGCAACTCTTTACACACTTTTCAGAATAATCCTTGCGAAAAGTTTTAGTACTTAATTTCAGATAAAGATACATGGCATGCTTTTTCCCTATTCCAGCATCAAGTTTCTGTATCCTTAGAACAAAGTCCTGCGTTGGCTCCCCCATGGTGCCCCCTGATGGTGCATTGGACACTGCAACTGGTAGTGAGAATTCAGGGGTCAGTCTGATCAGGTAGGCCCTCTGGTGGATGTGGGCCCTTGACCAGTGCTTGACCTGGCCAACCTCTGACACTACCTCTGCTTGTCACTTAAACGAATCATTTCCCCCACTTGCCATGTTCCATTTCTTTGCACTTGCACACTGACCTTGATTCCCATAACTTTTCCTTCAGAATACTTGAAGTGCACATGTGCACCCAGTGGATTTTCCCATTTGGGGGAGGGATTAGAGAGAGACATGCAGCTTTTATTCAGAAGATTCTTCAATCCCGTGAAGCCTTCCCCATTTCCAGAGGTTGGAACCATCCTCTCATTCAGTCATCTTAATAACCAATACATCTGCATGCTTACCACTACTTTATTAATATGGAGAATGGTAACTTAAACAAAAAGATTTTGGAATGAAACTAGAGATGGAACTGTAGCTGGGGTGGGCATGGAGGATGTTGCTGATAAAGACCAAGTTCCCATAAAGAAAGTGGAATTATTATTAGCATTTATGTGTGCATGCACACACACATACAATTATAGATGTACCTCAATTGAAAGGATATGAAGAAAACACAGGTCATGGTTCAGGATGTGGACTCACCTCCCTGCATTACAATCTCTGCGCATGAACTGGAGGTTGTCCATGACTTTGTGTACCTTGGTCCAATGATCTCTGATACTCTTTCTCTCAATACCGAGCTAAACAAGCATATCAGTAAAGCAGCTACCACGTTTTTCAGACTCACAAAGAGAGTCTGGTCCAACAAGAAGCTGACAGAACATACCAAGATTCAGGTCTACAGAGCTTGCGTCTTGAGTATACTTTTGTACTGCAACGAGTCATGGACTCTTTGCTCACAACAGGAGAGGAAACTGAACGCTTTCCACATGTGCTGCCTCCGACGCATCCTTGGTATCACCTGGCAGGACAAAGTTCCAAACAACACAGTCCTGGAACGAGCTGGAATCCCTAGCATGTATGTGCTGCTGAAACGGAGACACCTGGCTGGCTTGGTCATGTCGTGAGAGTGGGCGATGGCCGGATTCCAAAGGATCTCCTCTATGGAGAACTCATGCAGGGATAGCATCCTACAGGTAGACCACAGCTGCGATACAAGGATATCTGCAAGAGGGTTCTGAAGGTCTTAGGAATGAAACCTCAACAGATGGGAAACCTTGGCCTCTGAGCGGTCTGCTTGGAGGCAGGCTGTGCAGCATGGCCTTTCCCAGTTTGAAGAGACACTTTGCCAACAGAGGCAAAGAAGGAAGGCCCATAGCCAGGGAGACAGACTAGGGACACACTATACTTGCTCTCAGTGTGGAAGGGATTGTCCCTCACGAATCGGCCTTTTCAGCCACACTAGACGTTGTTTCAGAACCACTATTCAGAGCGTGATACCATAGTCTTTCGAGACTGAAGGTTGCAGATAATGTATTTATACCATCATAAAAATTTCCTGAGGCATTACAGACAATAACTTCACAGGCCATGTTCACATGAACTTGGAAAATAACTTGATTTGATAATGCGCTTTTAGATTCTCGTTTACTGCTTCCTAATGCAACAGGAATAATTACTGTGTTAGAATGTGTTGAGCAAATACTCAATAAGTGGCTTGGGTGGAGCAGCATACCAGTGATGAAAACATGACAGTGTGTATGTGTGAAGGCAAACAAAAGTGGGGAAAACCCCACAGATACCAGTTGGATTTAGGAGGTGTTGACCGCAGAGCCGAGTTATGCATGGCCAGGCTTGCTCAAAAGGAAACTGGCTTTTATTCCCGTTGCCAAATTGGCTCATGAAAAAAGAAAAAATGGTTATGGGGAAGATCATTACATAATAAATGAAACAAAGAACTTTGGTTCATTTGAAACAGTTCCTAATAAAAACTAACCTTTATTCAGTACAGTGCTCCATTGTGCACTGTGGACCTGGTACTGGCATAAGAGTATGTTGTAACTAAGCACCTTCTGTGTCCCTATGTTACACATCTTTGCAGTGTGTGTGATGAGGAATCAGGCTGACATTCCCTTGTCTGGAATCCAAAGGTACATTTCAGGAGCAGCACAAAGCTGTTCCAGAAAATCCCTATAATTTTTTTTTAAGGCAGTTCAGTGCTTAAATGACAAAAGGGAAAATGTAGAAGAAAGAATGAATAAAAACAAATTATTCTTTTCTCTTTCCACTCCCTACTCTGAACCCAGAGTCGCTTATGAAAGTGATTTATACTACTTGATTTATAGTAGGTTCAATACTGAAAAGAAAGTACTGTACCACTTTCCAAATAGTCAATATGTTGCACAAAATGAAATGATGGCTCATGGCTCTAGTTTAGGGACAAACTACATGCGATGGCAGCAGACCCTTGACTTTAAATATTGATCTCATTCATGTTGAGTGGGGTGCAATTTGATGTTCTTGTGCACCACCTTTTGTATTGGCAACCTTCAGTCTCAAAAGACTATGGTATCGCACTCTGAAAGGTGGTTCTGGCACAGTGTCTAGTGTGGCTGAAAAGGCCAATCCGGGAGTGACAATCCCTTCCACACCGGGAGCAAGTGCAGTCTGTCCCTGGTCTGTCTCCCTGGCTATGGGCCTTCCTTCTTTGCCTCTGTGCCTCAGACTGCTGGCAAAGTGTCTCTTCAAACTGGGAAAGGCCATGCTGCACAGCCTGCCTCCAAGCGGACCGCTCGGAGGCCTGGGTTTCCCATTTGTTGAGGTCAATCCCTAAGGCCTTCAGATCCCTCTTGCAGATGTCCTTGTATCGCAGCTGTGGTCTACCTGTAGGGCGCTTTCCTTGCACGAGTTCGCCATAGAGGAGATCCTTTGGGATCTGGCCATCATCCATTCTCACGACATGACCGAGCCAACGCAGGCGTCTCCGTTTCAGCAGCACATACATGCTAGGGATTCCAGCACGTTGCAGGACTGTGTTGTTTGGAACTTTGTCCTGCCAGGTGATGCCGAGAATGCGCCAGAGGCAGCGCACGTGGAAAGCGTTCAGTTTCCTCTCCTGTTGTGAGCGGAGAGTCCATGACTCGCTGCAGTACAGAAGTGTACTCAGGACGCAAGCTCTGTAGACCTGGATCTTGGTATGTTCTGTCAGCTTCTTGTTGGACCAGACTATCTTTGTGAATCTGGAAAACGTGGTAGCTGCTTTACCGATGCGTTTGTTTAGCTCAGTATCGAGAGAAAGAGTGTCGGAGATCGTTGAGCCAAGCTACACAAAGTCATGGAGAACCTCCAGTTCATGCGCAGAGATTGTAATGCAGGGAGGTGAGTCCACATCCTGAACCATGACCTGTGTTTTCTTTAGGCTGATCGTCAGTCCAAAATCTTGGCAGGCCTTGCTAAAACGATCCATGAGCTGCTGGAGATCTTTGGCAGAGTGGGTAGTGACAGCTGCATCGTCGGCAAAGAGGAAGTCACGAAGACATTTCAGCTGGACTTTGGACTTTGCTCTCAGTCTGCTCGCTGCACCACCTTACATGACTGAGAAGTCCTTTTTTGGGTCACTGGAGCTCAGATAGCGGAAGCGAGACTAGCTGGAGAAAAAGTGACTAGCATAGGAGCTTCAAGGTCAAAGCATCAGACATGAGACAATTCAGTGCACATGCACTTCTTTTGCATTTTAAATCACACCACCTACTCCCCATTATACGTATGATTGGCACCAACCTGCCATCTAGTTCATCAGGTTCAGAAAAAGTGATAATGCAAGCAGATTAAAAATTAGCCAAACCTTGTCTCCGGTTGCTGATAGTTCCTTTGGCTGATCCCACTTTTGGAGCCCAATCCTTTCCTCCTCTCCGCCCCCATGCAGCATTGCCAAAAAGGGGATTTTTGAGCTGCCAAGACTGGTGTCTCATCTGAGGCCCTGGTTGACTTCTGGAATGGGGAAATGAGTAGGGCAGTGGATGAGATTGCTCTTAAGCGACCTCTGCCATGTTGCAGATTCAGAAAAGCTCCTTGGTTTATTGAGGAGCTGCAAATGATGAAGCGGCAGGGTAGACTCTAGAGTGGGGATGGGCAAATCTTGGCCTGGGGGGGCATTTGCAGCCCTCAGGGTCCCCCAATCCAGCCTGTAGGGAGCTCCTAGTCTCTAGTGAGGTGTGTGGCAAACGGTTCGTACTTCTCATGTGGTTCTACATGCCTGTATTACAGTTCTCATGTGTATTGTAAATTAGCTAAGTAAAATTCATTCATTCATATAAGTTCCATCTCTAATGTATTGATTTATGCAAATTCAAATTGGAAATGTAAATTAATTATTTTTTCCGGCCCCTGACAAAGTGTCAGAAAGATGATGTGGTCCTCCTGCCAAAATGTTTGCCCAACCCTGCTCTGTAGTAATGGTGGTGGAAAACTCATGCTGAATCCAACCGGACACAGAATAGAATTCATTATACCTTTACATATAGGCTAATGGGTTCTGAGCTGTCTGTGACAGATCAGGAGAGAGATCTTGGGGTGGTGGTGGACAGGTCGATGAAAGTGTCGACCCAATGTGTGGCGGCAGTGAAGAAGGCCAATTCTATGCTTCGGATAATTAGAAAAGGTATTGAGAACAAAACAGCTAATATTATAATGCCGTTACACAAGGCCACAGCTGGAGTATTGTGTTCAGTTCTGGTTGCCGCATCTCAAAAAAGACATAGTGGAAATGGAAAAGGTGCAAAAGAGAGCGACTAAGATGATTATGGGGCTGGGGCACCTTCCTTATGAGGAAAGGCTACGGCGTTTGGGCCTCTTCAGCCTAGAAAAGAGACGCCTGAGGGGGGACATGATTGAGACATACAAAATTATGCAGGGGCTGAACAGAGTGGATAGAGATGTTCTTTACACTCTCACATAACACCAGAACCAGGGAACATCCACTAAAATTGAGTGTTGGGAGAGTTAGAACAGACAAAGAAAATATTTCTTTACTCAGCGTGCGGTTGGTCTGTGGAACTCTTTGCCACAGGATGTGGTAATGGCGACTGGCCTGGACGCCTTTAAAAGGGGATTGGACAAGTTTCTGGAGGAAAATTACGGCCATGATAAGTATGCACAACCTCCTGATTTTAGAAATGGGCTATGTCAGAATGCCAGATGCAAGGGAGGGCACCAGGATGAGGTCTCTTGTTATCTGGTGTGCTCCCTGGGGCATTTGGTGGGCTGCTGTGAGATACAGGAGGCTGGACTGGATGGGCCTATGGCCTGATCCAGTGGGGCTGTTCTTATGTTAGCGCCTATTCTGTGGGGTTGATAGGAGTGAAGACATCTTTTTTTTCTCTGCTACCATTGCTTTTGCAGAGAGCTGTCCAGTGCAACTGTACTGTCTTGTGTGAGGCCTACTCCATTGGCTGCTCCATTGGATCAGGAGGAACACATGGTCACCGGCTGTGACATGTTTGTAAAGCACATTGCAGATAAAATCACTTACATTTATCACAATTTAGGAGCCACAGTGACAATGTCTGATGATGTCCCCTTGCAGATGATGTGTCTGCTTGCACAGATTTGTGGGATTTTTTTTCAGCTTGGACAACCTGAGGATGTGGACAGCCTCCTTTGGAATATGAGGCCATCGGCATGCCTGCTTGAGCCTTGACCAGCTTGGCTTATTAGATCTGCCCGCAAGGGGCTGGATGAGTGGATGGGGAGGATGGTTAATACCTCCTTAATGGAAGGGGTCTGACTGCTGTCCCTGAAGTCGGCAGTGGTTTGACCCCTTCTGAAAATGCCCCCCCTGGATTCCACTGTGCTGGATAATTACCAGACAGTCTCTAACCTCTCATTTCTGGGCAAGGTGATTGAGCAAGTGGTGGTGTCTCAACTCTAAAGGGTCTTGGATGAAGCGGATTATCTGGATCCCTTTCAATCTGGTTCCAGATGGTGGTACTGAGGGACATCTGTTTGGCGTGGGGTGCCATAAGGTTCATTCTTGTCCCCCTTGCTATTTAACATCTACATGAAACTGCTGGGAGAGATCATCTGGGGATTTGCAGTGGAGTGCCATCAGTATGCTGATGACACCCAGCTCTATCTCTCCTTTTCACCACATTCCAAGGTGGCTGTTGAGGCTTTAGAGTGCTGTCTGGAGGTGGTTGGAAGAGGGCTGGAAGAGGGCTAACTAGCTGAGATTAAATCTGGACAAGACAGAGGTTGAATACTAGAATACCTATGAATACCAGTTGCAGGGGACCAATGGCAGGAGAGAAACATGCCTTTTCAAAGAAGTATTGTTTCCCAAAGATAGCTAATGGGCCACTGTGGGAGACAGGATGATAGATTAGATGGGCCTTTGACCTGATTCAGCAGGGCTCTTCTTATATTCTTGATTCTGAGATAGCTTTTAAGAAAAGATTAGAAGGCAGGTCTATTATGGACTATTACCAGTAATGGTTATATGAACATAAGAACATAAGAAGAGCCCCGCTGGATCAGGCCAAGGGCCCATCTAGTCCAGCTTCCTGTATCACATAGTGGTCCACCAAATGCCTGAGGGAGCACACAAGACAACAGGCACAACCTGTGTCCTGGTGCCCTCCCCTGCATTTGGCAATCAGGGGCAGCTTGCCTCTAAAACCAAGAGCTTACACATACCTACTATGACTTGTAACCCGTTATGAACTTTTCCACCAGAAATTTGTCCAGTCCCCTCTTAAAGGCATCCAGGCAAGATGCCATCACTATATCATGTGGCAAGGAGTTCCACAAACTAATTACACGCTGGGTAAATAAATATTTTCTTCTGTCTGTCCAAACTCTCCCAACGCTCAACTTTCGTGGATGTCCCCTGGTTCTGGTGTTATGTGAGAGGGAAAAGAGTGTCTCTCTATCCACTCTGTCCATCCCCTGCATGATTTTGTATGTCTCAATCATGTCCCCCCTCAGGCGCCCCTTTTCTAGACTGAACTGGCCCAAACGTTGTAGCCTTTCCTCATAGGGAAGGTGCCTCAGCCCAGTAATCATTTTGGTTGCTCTCTTTTGCACCTTTTCCATCTCCACTATACCCTTTTTGAGATGTGGCAACCAGAACTGGACACAGTACTCCAGGTGTAGCCTTACCATCAATTTGTACAATGGCATTACAATATTAGCTGTCTTATTCTCAATGCCTTTCCTAATGATCCCAAGCATGGAATTAGCCCTCTTCACTGCCACCGCACATTGGGTTGACACTTTCATTGAGCTGTCCACCAGCACCCCAAGATCTCTCTCCTGATCTGTCACAGACAGCTCAGAACCCATTAGCCTATATGTGAAGTTTTGATTCTTTGCCCCAATGTTCATGACTTTATACTTACTGACATTGAAATGCATCTGCCATTTTGCTGCCCAGTCTCCCAGTTTGGAGAGATCCTTCTGGAGCTCTTCACAATCTCTTCTGGTCTTTACCACCTGGAAAAGTTTGGTGCCCTCTGCAAACTTGGCCACCTCGCTGCTCAACCCTGTCTCCAGGTTATTTATGAACAGGTTGAAAAGTACAGGTCCCAGGACAGATCCTTGGGGCACACCAATTTCCTCCTCTCTCTATTGTGAAAATTGACACCCACTCTCGACTTCCTGGATATGAAACCTTCATGTTAATAATACTGTTAATAATAATAGTGTTCAGAAATATTATGTATATTATTACCAGATGCTGGTAGCAAGAAATAGGAAACACCCATATCCATCTTACTCTGTGACTTTCTTGGGGCAGTTGTTTGGCTATCACTGGACAAGAATGACCTTGGTCTGATCCACCATAGGTATTGCCATTGGATACTATTGTTGATGTTTCTGTTTATGCCACTGTTGCTGAAGTAGGACTGGTATGTGGGAAAAGCATTTGGATTTGGATCAGAATCTAAATGCTTACTACCTTTAAAGTCCAAGACAACAGCTCCTATTCAAAATGTTGAGTGCAAGACACATTGCATAGAGTTTCAGTGTTGATTGCAGGGAGTACCGTGGTTTGAGTAATCTAAAACAATTACCGTCTGTCTTCTGGAATAAAAGATGTGCCCTGAAACTGAGGGGCTTCTGTCAACACCACTCAACACTGGCATGTGGCAACTTCATTATAGAAATGTGTGTATATGACAAGGAGAGGAAGGGAGGATGCTGTGTAATTAGTTCCAGAGTAGCAATGTAAATTGTCAGGATATTATTAACTGCCCTGCAATATTGACAGAGTGCAATTGCCACCCTTTCACACCCTTAAGTATATTACCTGGAAGTAAGTTCAGGTTTCACAGAAAACTCATTCCAAGTGAATATATCTTGAAATGCAGCATATTCTTAATAAAACATGCAAAATGTACCCAACTCTATATGTGTATTTCCATGAAATGTCAAGATACTGTTTGCTTATACAGCAGCAGTGTGAGAGCCACTTTTATATGGCTTTATCCCATGTACTGCTGTAATATTTAACAGGGCTGATACCCTATGGGCTAGGCTAATCATGCAGCTCCTTCTCATCTAACTGTCGTCCTCTTAATCTTTGCCTGGGAATATTTCCATCTCCAATATAGATGTTCTACATATTGTGGTCAAGGGATCTTTGACTGTTGGTGGTGGCGTACATCGGAGGCCAACCCCTGGCTTGGTTGCCAAGCCTTCCCTGGGAACTCAGTTTAGCAAACACTGATGTCCCCACTGCATTGACTCAGGGCTCAATCCTAGCCAACTTTCCAGCACTGGTACAGTCCCGAGATAAGGGAACAAACATTCCCTAACCTTGAGAAGGCTTCTGTAACTGCCTCCTCACCACAGGATGCAGTGTACGCCCCAGTGGCATGGCTGCACCGGCACTGGAAAATTGGATAGGATTGGGCCCTTGGTGTCTGAGCCAATGGATCACTTTCCCTCCCATTCAGTAGATGAAGGACAGGTATACTTTGCTCTATTTTTGTCTTCTGTTTCTTGTATGCAGCCCTCTGGTGATGTGAACTTTTTATGTTCTGCCCCTGAATCCACCTCTTGCTTCCTGAACTTAGCAGGTTGCAATGCAAGCTTGTAGATCAGGGGGTGTCAAACATAAGGCCCACGGGCTGGATGCAGCCCCTGGAAGCAATTAATCTGGCTCCTGTTCTATGGTAATTGGGCCTCCTAGCATGATAATTGGGCTTTCCCATATCTGGAAATCATGAACAACATTTGCACATTTATTTGCAGCGAATGAGTTTCTACGTGAGAACAAAGTACTTTTTTCTGGCCATCATCTGCTCAACAATGTCACTTCCTGCTTAATGATGTAACTTCTGGCCCTCAGCCGGCTTTATGAATTCTATTCAGCTCTCTGTACGAAAACAAGTTTGACACCCCTGTTCTAGATTTTCCCCCGCATTCTGCACATGCATTCTCTCTTCCACTCTCTTGTGGAGCTAACTCAGCAGACTCCTCACATTTAGAGTGTCTTGCAACTTTAAGGCAAAACACTGTGTAGACCAATCCAAGTTAATGATCAATTCAAGCACAGTGTCAGTTGTATTGTCCCCATAATGAAGACTATTTCACTTAGATTACAAGCCTGGACACTCTATCTCATCAAGTCCTTTCTATATAGCGCACAAAACGACCAATGGCCAAAGATCCTGTCATCCTCTTTTTTTCTGAATGTGCATGCAATGGCATCATTAGGACTTGTGTCATCTGCTGTGGGAAGCCAGTGCATCATCCCCATGATAGACCCCCTCCCACTGCATGGGGCAGTGCCCCAGGTGGTGTACATGATGATACAGCATTGCCCCGCCCCACTGTTATTTGTTTTGCTATAACTTTTTATAGAATAGAGACATTTCATTGTGGTTCATTTCACTGCATAATGCATGAAATTACTTATTCAAAAGTACCAAGATTTTAAAAATTTTGGCCAGTAGTGGTGTCACTCCTCTGTGCACGCCACCTGTTGCAACCCATACCCCCTGCACCCAGTTGCTATGCCACTGTGTGCACATACATGTACATTACTGCAGAGCAAATGGAATAATACTGATAAATACTTAGAAAGAAAATAAATAAATTTTAAAAACTACATAAAGTTTTCAGATAACAGATAAGTTGATTCAGATAACATTGCCTATCATGTGTATAAGAAAAGCCCTGTTGGATCAGGCCAAATGCCTATCTACTCTGGCAGTCTGTTTCCTATGGTGGCCCACCAGCTACTTCTGGGAAGTCCATAAGCAGGGAGAAATGCATGTTTCTTTCCTGCCACTGCTCTCTTACAAGTAATGCATACAATTCCAGCAGTTGAGAAATAGGGCCAAGTTAGATGCTATCTTCCCAGAACATTTCACTAAACCTACCTCTTCTGCAGCTCTCTTTTGCCCATTTTCTTTGCCGTTTCTTCCTACTTCTTCAGAATCACCCCCAGCACCTACTCCATAATCTGGATTGACCAGTCGAACACCTCTTTACGGACTTTCCCCGAAAAGTAGTAAGAGAGTGAGTCAGACAATTTGTCAATGTGGAAGTTTAGGCTGCACAGTTATTTTTTTTAATCTTTGAAATGCATAACTCTAGGTTTACTGCAGTGCTTGACATTACTAAATAAACGAAAGAGCCAATCTCCTGAACACTCCCTAAGCATTGGCTGCTTGAGGTTCAGGATTGTTTTGGTGGCCTAAAGAAAATCTTGCAATATGGGAAGTCTTATGTTTCCTCCTTGGAGGACTGCTGGGTTGGTGATATGCTGGATCTTTGAACTTAGGAAAAGATCACATCTCCGGTGGAACAGCCCTAATATTTTCAAATTTATATGGCATGGTTTTATCTATGTTTTTGTACAGCACTGTTCTGAGTTTGTTTGTGTATACCCTGCCTCTCCACTCTCCTTAAGAGCCCTCAAGGCGGCACTTATCTTTCTCTGCATTTGGTTCTCCATTTTTCTCCTCCTTCTATTTGTTCTTCCATA
Source organism: Tiliqua scincoides (assembly GCF_035046505.1). NCBI lineage: Eukaryota > Metazoa > Chordata > Lepidosauria > Squamata > Scincidae > Tiliqua > Tiliqua scincoides. Next base: position 242,180,361 of record NC_089821.1, read on the forward strand.
TGTAGCACTTCCTGCCCTTTCTCTTTGGGGGCCAAACTACATGTTAATATTTAAAGTATTATTAGCCCTGATTAGTGTTATTTGATCTTTAAGCCATTTCTGCTTAACATTGCATATTTGCAGCAGGGATCAGATGTGTACACCTGTGGGCTGGGAAAAATTTGCTAATAACAGCCAGATTGGTGGCCATAGGTGAATGTGATTCAGGGCCATAGGGTGAGGGCTTTCATCATACTGCCAGCATGGTCCCTACCCATAGGATCTGGCTGCTATTGACTAAAGATTGACTAAGCCAGTTAGGATGAATAATGTTCCAAGTACCACATGCTCTGCCCCTGAATTGCCTCTATCTGGTGCTTGTTCTAGGAACCTATTATGTTGTCTTTTCTTGTCCCCTGTTGGGTGGGGAAAGAAAATGGGTGGATGAGTGAATCCTTGTGCCATCTCTATTATCTGACTATGAGAAGAACATAAGAACAGCCCTGCTGGATCAGGCCATAGGCCCATCTAGTCCAGCTTCCTGTATCTCACAGTGGCCCACCAGATGCCTCAGGGAGCAGACAAGACCACAAGAGACCTGCATCCTGGTGCCACTCCCTTGTACCTGGCATTCTGAGACAGGCTCCTTCTAAAATCAGGAGATTGCACATACCCATCACAGCTTGTAACCTGTGATGGACATTTCCTCCTGTCCAATCTCCTTTTAAAGGCATCTAGGTGAGATGCCATCACCACATCCTGTGGCAAGAAGTTCCACAGACTAATCACAGGCTGGATAAAGAAATATTTTCTTTTGTCTGTCCTAACTCTCCCAACTTTCAATTTTAGAGGATGTCCCCTGGTGCTGGTGTTGTGTGTGAGAGAAAAGAGCACCCCCCTATCCAAACTTTCAAAACCTCTGTGCACAGGCTATTCCCACAAAGGAATAGAGCATGAATGTGGGTAACAAAGTATATTGAGTGTATTTGGGGGTCTGAAGATGAGGGAACTGCTGCCTATTTTTTTACAGTTCTTGATTTTTTGAATCTTACCATCACAGAGAGTCACAAGGCTGCTTATTATACAAAATTCGCACTCACAGACACAGGGCACAATCCTAACCCCTTATGTTGGTACTTTCCAGCACTGACATAAGGGCAATGCAGCTCTGAGGTAAGGGAACAAATATTCCCTTACTTTAAGGAAGACTCTGTAAGTGCCCCCTAACTGCAGGATGCTGCATATGTGCCATTGGCACCACTATGCCAGTGCTGGAAAGCACGGACATAAGGGTTTAGGACTGCACCCACATACAGATACAGCAGCAACAAAAACAAGAAAAACAGCAAAAAAAAGAAGTCATTTTTAACATGCAGCCCATAAAACAAATTGAAGATTAAAACAGTAAAGGCAGTTAAAAGGAGTCACAAACTCTAAAAGCCAATAAAGGCATAAGAGAATATGAAGGACCTGGTTCCTAATTGACAATAAATTAGGCACATGTGTCTAGGGTTAGAGCGCCACCATTGAGAAGCCCTTCTGTACTATAGCCATCTGCCTAACTTCAGAAGGTGGTGGCATTCAGAAGAGGGTCTCAAAGCAGGTCTCAGATGGCAAGCAGTTTCACAAGCAGACAGTCTTTTAAATACAGTACGTATATCTCAAGGTGTCAAGTGATACATCAGAGAGCCTCTTGTTATTGGGAATGGCTAAGTGCACTGTGAGATGGCTGGAACAGTCTGCCTGGGGTGCTCAGTAGAACACATATGGGTATCTCTTCCATGCAGCCAGGAAGGGAATGATTGTGTCCAATATCCACAGTAAGACAAGGGCCACAATCCAGCACAAATGTGGAGGAGAAGTATTTGAAAAAATAGAATGTGTTTAGAATTTGACAGTGATTCAAAGTCACTGGCAACATTCCCATGGACTTTGACAGAAACCGAGTACACAGACAATATATGCCTATTGGACAGTTATACTATCCTCTAAAAGCGCCCCAGAAAAAGTAGTAGTCACTTGGTAAATCTAAGTTGAAATCTACAGTTTTACTCTGAAAAAGGCAATGCGATACAGCAACTCTTTTAACCCTATCAATTAGTACCCATAGAAATCAAGTAAGAAATGGTCACTTTTAGGTTGCATTCATTCTTGCGGGAAAGAATTAGATGTATGTTTGTTTCGTCCTTTGAAATCAATGGGATTTAAAAGTGATTAATTTTGTCTGGGATCCAGCTGTGTACTATTCTCTGCCCTAGTGAGGTTTTTACTTGTTTGCTTTTACTTAAATGCAGTTAAGCCAGAGTCAATCCATTTGTATACATGTTATCTTAAGCCTGAGTACTCAGGCCTTATATAGATAGGAGTAGGGCATAGCTGAAAGGTGTGACTTTAAAAAAAAAAATACTGGCATCATCATTATCCATGAAACATATGTACAGTAGTTCCATTTGAAGAAATATTTTTCTCTCATGAGGGACCATTTGTGACTAAGAGTCTTTTATTAGTGGTTCTATGCAGGTTTTTATTTACTTACATGCAGAGAGAGAGAGAGCCACCCCTCATCTTATGCAAGGGTTACATTCCAGAGTAAGCATGCAAAGCTAAAATCATGTTTACTCAAAATTATCTTGAAAATCCCTGACATTTGGAAAATGCATACTGTCTCTTTAAAAATTATGAGAGGCAAGTGCGAACGGAGACTGAAGGAACAGGGGCTTCATTCTCTGAATTCACGCTCACTCTCAGGCATGTATCTAAAACATTAAGGGTGCAATCCTAACCCCTTATGTCAGTGCTTTCCAGCACTGGCATAGCAGTGCCAATGGGACATGTGCTGCAGCCTGCAGTTGGGAGTCACTCACGGAGCCCTCCTCAAAGTAAGGGAATGTTTGTTCCCTTACCTCGGAGCTGCATTGCCCTTATGTCAGTGCTGGAAAGCACTAAGGGGTTAGGATTGCGCCCTAAGGCACACTCACTCTCAGGAGGGCAGAATCGCCACTATTCTGTATATGCACTTAAATAAGCACTATTTAAACTGCTGTGTTTTTGTTTGTGGTTTGCCGACTGAAGAAGGCAAATGTAATTTCAGCTTGCATTAGTAGAACCATAACTTCCAAGTTGCAAGAGGTTGTGGTTCTGCTTTACTCTGCATTGGCCAGACCTCACCTGGAGTACTGTGTCCAATTCTGGACACTTCACTTTAAGAAAGATGCAACCAGACTGGAGTAGGTTCAGAGGAAAGCAATGAGGATGATCAGACGGCTGAAGAACAAGCCCCGTGAGGAAAGGTTGAGGGAACCTGGTATGTTCAACCTGGAGAAGACTGAGAAGGATATAATTGCACTCTTCAAATACCTGAAAGGTTGTCATATGGAAGAAGGGGCAAATTTGTTCTCGAGTACCTCTAAAAGTAGAATTAGATTCAAAGTAGTACAAACTGCAAGAGAAGAGATTCCGATTGGACATCAGGAAAAAATTCCCCAATAGTAAGGGCAGTTTGGCAGCAAAGCAGATTGCTGAGGGTGATGGTGGATGCTCCCTCACAGGAGATCTTTAAGCAGAGACTTGACAAGGACCTGCTGGAGATGCTCTAGGAGAATTTCCTGCTACACGTAGGGGGTTGGACTAGATGACTTTTTAGGTCCCTTCCAACTCTAATTTTAATTGTGGTTTATTTTAACCAACTGCATGAAGCTGAATTTGCACAAGTCAAACCTTGCATAAGATGAGGGGCAACTGTGTATATGTACATACTGTACACACACAGTCACAATATAGGTTTTTCCTAGCATCTCCAAAAGGATCTTTGCAGAACTACTGTCTGATCCTGTGTTAGCTCTGTCACACTGGCATCACCAACACATGCTTGCCCGCCGTTCTCCACCAATAATAATGTTACCAAAAAGGCTGTTTTGTTTAGGGGAATTATTTATATTAGCCTTCTGGAAACTTTTGGGACCATAGGCTGGATACAAGACAGCGTAGAGCAAAGAAATCCCTTGTTTAGCTTAATGAGGAGACTGGGAGGAAGGTAATATAATCAAAGGATTATATTTTTATTGCAAAAACACACAAAGGTAACATAATACACATGGAGAATCGATAAGTATATACTTGTCTGGTGTACCTAACTCGTGGTGGATGCATGTGCTATAATTTGAGTGCACCCGAAAAGGAAACAGAAATGGTTAGGGTGTAGGAAGGTATTTTAGGGGTTCCTTAATCTGCTAAACCCAGTTGCTGACTAAAGATGGGGGGAGAAGGGAGGAATAGGTAGGGAAGAAAGGGGGGGAAGTTTAGACGCACGATATATTTACCTGTGGGGGGGGGGAGCAGTTGGATGAAGAGAGAGTCCTGTGTATGGCCCCTCTAGCAGGTGGGCAGTCAGAGAGAGAGAGAGAGAGACCTGAGCTCTGCGTTCTCTCTTATAAGAGTTGTCTGACCTGGAAGTCAATCTAAACTGACCGGAAGTATCCCAGAGCTGTGGGCATGCTCAGTAACACACAATGGTACACGTGGAGTATGTGATGAAAAGGTGGAAGGGTCCAGAACTCAGTTATCAGCAAAGCTTGACTCTGGGGGAGGGGGAGTAGCTTACTTCCTGTTGCTACTGGATTTGAGTCTGGAGGTGGCTTTAATGGTTGTGATTTAATTAACAATAGGTGGTAGACTTTGCTGCCAAAGTCCTCCTTCTTTAAGGTGTTTGCATATTCAGTGATTGACTTAAACAATAAAGACATTTCCAGTGTCTCTAGAGGAAATGAGTCTCCCCAGACTGACAAACAACATGAGAAATTAGTGAGTTTAAGATTTGACTCCTTTTGTGGCCTGAAAGATAAGTTTTAGGCCTGCATTTTAGTAAAAATCACAACTTGGAAGGGAAAAAGGGGATTTTCACGTAACAGGATTCCCCGCCTTGGGGCCGAGATCACGTGAGTGGTCTCATGGCCCCACACCAAATCAAACTAAGTAAAACACATTGAGACAAAATTATAGCAAAACAACAACAACAACAACAACAACAACAACAACATATCTTGTGAACATCAATAATAAAATCTCTTGTACTTGAGAAATCATGTATGCTTAAAAACACAGCTCATTAGTATGGTGCCTTGTGTATGGGGCGGTACAGAGCAGCTTGTCACCAGCATCAGGGTGGCGAAGTTGTGGTCTTCCTCGAAGGGGTGTCATCTGGCACAGCTGGAACTCAAGAAGGTTGTGGATCCCGTTGCATACCTTGGACCTATTCATCTGGAGCTATCGCCATGGCGTGCAGTCACCTAGTGGCCTTGTTGCTTGCTGAGAGAGAGTCCACAGGCTGAGTGAAAAGTCAGATTGTTCTGACAGCCATGCTGCTTCCAAGAGAGGTACAGTCCAACAGAAAACGGGTCCTGCTTGTCTTGCCGTCCACGCCAGAGTTTCCAGGGATGCGAGGTTGCTCAACTTGTGCCCACAGATGGATGCTTGAGGTGTCTTTTTCTTTCCCCGCCTAGCTAACAAACATCAAGTACACCAGATAATGCTGAGCATTCATGATTTCTGAGGGTACCAAGAGCTAAACACATTAAAAAAAACTTTAAGAAAAACCATAACTCTTTCTTGCTTGGAGATCTGTTGGTTTTAGCTATAGAGTTCATAGAGAAATGTTTCTTGATGCAAAAACTTCTCCTTCTGCTCACTGCATCTCAGGTTGCCTCGCTTGGAACAGAATACATGAGGTAGATTTGTTGGGATTACATTTACATGAATACAGGTTACATGCATAAGGTGTATAGAGATTGTGAAGAGGGAGAGAGGAGAGAAAAAAAAACTGATTTTGAAATTTATTATCACCCAATTTGTGCTGCATACCAAATTAGCATTGGATAGCCAATTTCTCTATAAACTGGACTTGACTGAGAATCAGAAGGGCTGATAAACATTCTGAGTCTCCCACTGTCCATCAGTTAAAGTGTCTGTTGTGGGTGACATACAACAGGCAAAGTGAGGTGTTATTTGTAAATAAATGAAATAAATTGTCATGAAAATACTTGTACTATAAAAGGAAATCACTTCATATAGGCTCATTGCTCAGCTCCTGCAAATGAATTTGAGATTTAAGTAAATTTTGTTCTTTGGAGGATATTTGTCCTTTGGAGGACATGTCCTCGTTCCTTTTCCTTTGTCCTTACTTGCTGTTGAGATAAAAAAAATTAAAACAAAAGATAGCCTTTGCTTAGTTAGGCATTGGAGGTTTTGCTTTAAGTTGCTGGAACAAAAAAAATTAGGTATTGGCTCAGAGTGTATCACCTGTCAGATCAAGATAGCCTGATTTGGGGCCTCTTACCCAATTCTCCTCTCTTTCCAGGCTTAGCTCTTTGAGTAAGAAAATCTGTTCTATGGGGCTCTCCTTAGACTTGCTAGGCGCTCTAGACCCAGAGAAGGCCTACAGAATCCTGAAACAAAGGCTCCTTGACATCGAGCAACAGGACCTTTATAGCAATGCCCACAAAACCTGCTCTCCAGTACATCTCCATCTTGCTATTCTATCTGGAAGGAGGCCTAAATATTTTGACTTCTTGGAATGCCCCCAAGAACGGAGGGCGTTTAACCTAGCAATGCAGTGTCATCCCATCCTAGCAGTTATTTGGCAGATATAGAGGCATTCCAGCTGCAGATAGAGTTTGCCCATGTAGGATGGGAAATTTAGAAACTCTTTCCCACATGTTATTACATTGCACACTATACCAAGATCTTCGTATATGCTACTTAACACCAATCTTGGCCAATATCTGGGGTTGGGATGACCAGAACACAATTACATACATACTTGGTGGGGGTTAATGAAGAGCTTTCGGGGGGGGGGGTGGCCAAATATATAAAAATGATTATTAAGAGACGTTTTACTATGTTGGTCCCAAATGGCTGAATTGATGCAGCAAGGCCTGGTTGAAGGTGAACTGTTTGATTTATGTTGCCCTCCAGCCAATTTTGTGCTTTACACTGTTAGTATTTTAAACATGCCAATAAAGGTTTCTTGTCTTGTCTTGTCTTGTCTTGTCAATAGGCAATCAGTTACAACCTGTATAAGAACAGCACCAAGTTCCAGTGCCTGAGGAAAACTGTGGCCTCTGAGGAAGCTCACCAAAGCTGTGGGTGAAACATCAGGTTTTAGTTTTTAGCTTGGTTTTAGTTTTAGGTTTTTAGGTTGAGTTTTAGTTTTCAGTTTTTAACTTAGTTTTAGTGTTGGTGATAGTTAGCCCCCCCCCCCCCAAATTTAGGATTGGTTTAGGTTCATTAGATAAAAAAGCTAGACCATGGCACCGAGCCCGAAAAACTGTTAAGTTAAGTTTGGATTCCAGTCTTGAAAACCTTAGCATATTTTTCCCCAAGGGGCCTACAAGTCTATATATCACAGAATTTACAGCACAATCCCATTGTGTTCACTGAGACTTACTCCCAGGAAAGTGCATATAACAGTGGTCTCAAAACTTTTAGCACTGGGACCCAGTTTATAGAATGATAGTCAAGACCCACCAGAAGTGGTCACTAATCTGAAAGTGATGTCATGGCCATAAGTAACATCATCAAGCTGGAAAATTTTTAACACCCCCATACAATAAAATCAAAACAAATCCATTAAGTAAATTAAATGTTTACAATAAAGTATAAGTTTAAAAATTTATTTAAAATAAAGGAGCCCTCCTAATCCTCCCAAGCAGTTGCTGATCTTTTAAAAACAAATTCCACAAAACATCCTAAAGGCTGCAATCCACACTTACCTATCCACTTACCTATCCATACTTACCAAGGAGTAATCCCCATTGACTATCATTGTTAAAAGCAAATACATAGTAGCCTGTTAAAAGTACAGATCTGTTAACGTTTTTCCAAATGCAGTCACATACCATGGTAGCATAAAGACTAATATATTAAAAATAAAATGCACATTGAAATGAATGGGGACGCACCTGAAATTGGCTTGTGACCCACTTAGTGGATCATGACTTACAGTTTGAGAAACTGGTGTATAGGATTGCAGCCTTAATCATGATCTTCTTTTGTTCTCAGATCCTCCCTAAGAACTGTGTCATCTGAATAGAACAGAACCTTGGATTGTTCAGAAGAGCCCTTCTGACATAAGAATTATTGCTCCTATAGCAACTCCCCCACATTTTCATTGGTATTTCCCTTTTAAAAAAATATTCCATATCTATGCATTTCCACTTAATGAAACTGAAAAAGCTTAACAGCATCATTCTCCCTCCTTTTCAATTTTGCCACCCTACTTCCTTTCAACCATATCTGATACTAGGAGAAAGGGATTTTGGGTGGTTTTGCAAATGGAAAAAAAAACCCAGGTTGTATTACAGTTCTATTTTGCAAAGGCGAAAATGCTGTAGGGACATACTTTGAAACTGGATAAGCCCTTAAGCTCTAACCTGAAAGCTCTTGGTACTTATGAGCCTTTGATAATTATCTTGTAGCTGGATCTTCTTGGTTTGGGAAAGTAAAACAAAGGAAGTGAAATAAAAACCAGCAGTTTGCAAAAACTCTGAGGTTTCCTTGTACTGACAGCATTACTTAACAAGTGGAACAAGAGCAGGAGTTGCACAATGGTAAGGCAGCTTTCATCTTAATAGCATCACACTCTTTTCTCTCTGCCGAGTATAACACTCCATGCATCTGAGAATGTGGGCTCTAGTTCATAAAAACTTATGCCACATTAAATGATAGCCTTTAAGATGCCCCTAGGCAGTTTACTATAATGTGCTTACTGCAATATGTAACTCGTGAGTAATTTCACTGATGACTAAAAAAAGTTTCATCAGATTTATATCCATTTCACAATACAATTGCTAAGTTATCAATAGGCCATAATTGGAGGAATGGGTAAACAAAACAGCTTCCTATCGTAAATGTTGTTGATGTAAGCTAATTAGTACCTTATAGGAAATGTGCATTAATATGAGCTAACAAGTTTCATGCAGGGACTTCCAAGCATGTCTCATTTTGATGCATGTAATTCTTGTGTGTTCTTTATCTAAGCAACTGTGTAGTTTTTCCTTACTCTGTATGCAGTGAATTCCTTCATAATAACAATAAAAAAAATTATAAACTACAGTGGTGCCTCGCAAGACGAAATTAATTCATTCCGCAAGTCGTTTCGTATTGCGAAAATTTCGTCTTGCGAAGCGCGGTTTCCCATAGGAATGCATTGAAATTTAATTAATGCGTTCCTATGGGCAAAAAATGTCAGAACAAAGTCAAATTTGGTTTACAAAGTGTTTATTAAGTGCTCTTTAAAGGCATACTTACTGTACAGAGGATTTCAAAAATTTCAAGCCCCAAACTTCAACTTTTTAATTTTAAAAATTCGTCTTGCAAAGCACGGCCATAGAAAATTCGTCTTGCGAGTCACCAGAAAAAATCACAAAAACACTTTTGTCTTGCGAGTTTTTCGGTGTGCGAGGCATTCGTCTTGCGAGGCACCACTGTACTAAAGATAAATTCATAGATGCAACTTAATATTTTTAGTTAATCATAGAAGCTACTACCTGAGGCTTAACCAAATTTGGCATTGTGCAACAGTGGCAGACCTAGAGGGGAAAAGCAGGGCAAATGCCCTGGGCGCTGACCCTCTGGGGGCACTTCTGCCAGACTCACCCCCTGCTGCCCGTTTTTTTTTTTAAGCGAAAGAAGCCAGCAACTCTGCCGCAACTCCCAGGGCACTGCCTCTCTAAGCTGCCCTTTCATCTCATCTGGAGAAGAGGAGAGGGTGGCCTAAAGAGTCAGCACGTCGGGAGTTGCTTGCAACTCCCAGCACACTACCTCTCTAAGGTGCCACTTTCCTCTCCAAGGAGGGGGGGGGCGGCCTGGCAACAGTGCACTGGGTGCAGTGCTGTTCTGAAGGCTGTCCCCCTCCTCTCCCCTTCAAGGTGAGAATAGGAGGGTGGTACTCAGAGCAGCGGGTGACCATGCTGGGAGTGGCTGTACTCCTGCAGCTGCTCTCAGCACTGTTCCCAGCTGCATCTGAGGGCCGCCCCATCTCTTCCCCTTTAAGGAAAGGGGAGGAGAAGGGTGCCCTTCAAAGCAGCTCAGAATCAGTGCGCTCCGCCTCTAATTTTGGAGGAGACGTGTGCCACTTCTTAGGCCCCGACGGAGCCTTTGTGCCACTTGCAAGTGGCACGAAGGGCCCCATTGGAGTGCTTTGGGTCCACTAGAAGTGGTGCCTAGGAGGCGAGCACTGCCTTCCTCCTGGAAGTTGCACTTGCCTGTCCTGGGCGCCACTTCCAGTGGCGCCCAAACGCTCTGATAAATCCCTTTGCGCTGCTTGCAAGCAGCGCAGAAGGCTTCATCAGAGCCTGGGCTGCCTCCTTCCTTTCCCCTTTTTTCAAAGGAGGAGGCAGCTGCATGGAAATAATTACGGTGGTGATGATGTCACCACAATCACTTACAGGTCATTGGCGGGAGGCAGCAAAGGCAGAGGTGGCCCCAGGTGCAGGAAAGTCTGGGACTATCTCTGATGTGCAATAATTGCCAGGATGTCATCATCACCAGTTGCTATTTATTGATAACTTATGCACTAAGTACTTCTGATTGTGCATTGAGCCTTTATTTTACTCATCTTCCCAACCCCAGAATGTGGATTATTACTTTGTACAAGTGTTGCTGCAGCTGTCCAAAGGTGGCTGGACCAGCCAGAAACCAAAATAGCATTAGGTTAGATTGCACACACGTTGGGACAAAGAGGATGTTTATGACAACAGTTCTCAAAGTACAGTAGAATTTCAATGATGCAGCACCTCGGTAGTGCCAGATTATTGGAAATGCCAAACTATCAGGTGGTACTATTCTGCCCTTGCTAATCCTTCAATTTGTAGTATCAGTGGCCCTTCCCGTTTCCTTCAGAGCCATTCCGGTTGATGAGAGCAATGCAGAGATGTCTCCTCCGCATTGCTCTCACCACCTGAATGGCTCCAGTGGTGAGGTATAGGGGCCACTTACATGGCATGTTGATGTGCCTGCAAAATTTACCATTGTGACCTCATCTCTGGGAATGCCATTGCTCTCACATTCATGTTACCAAGGGAAATACAGGAAATACAGGTTGGGAACCCAATTTTGGAACATTGATTTGACCTGAAGCATGAAAGCAGGAATAAAATGATAACAATCTCATATAAATATGTGGGAAGACAAATAAAACAATGGGCCCTTAACTAGCCTCAGTTTCGCAAGTCAGCTTGTATTTTAGTTTTGCAACCACCTCCCTTGCTTGAATTTATAAGGCTACAATACTGCTCTAATGCAGGGCTTTTCAGACAGAGGGTCGCGCAGGGCTCCCTGCATCCCCGGGAGGCTGCAGGAGGCTCTGGTAAATGCACCCAAGCCCCTGCAGCCCCCTGAGCGACACAATCCTGGGGATTGCACCACTGCTTTCCCCCCCGCCCCCGCTACCTCCCCCCCCAACCAGGACTTACATCGGTTTTCAAACTCCCTGAAAACCACTGCTCTAATGCTTATCTAACCTCAGATTACAAATTTAGGGTGAAAGGGAAGTGCCCTTGCATTTCTTGCAATCAAACAAGAGGAGGAAAGATTTTCTGAAGTGATGTCTAGAATAGGCTGGTTCCTTATGACAAACAATTTAAAACTGTACTTTCATGTGATGTGATTGGGGAGTAACTTTTCACAGCTTTGCCTAAGGAGGTGATGGCAAAGCTTTTTCCAGGCTAGTTTTTCCCAGATGGAACCAGTAAATAATAAATTGCATTCCTGAGTTCATCACTATCACATGGGAGCACAGTGGCTGCTACAGCACATGACTCATATGGTGCCTGGAATCTGTCCAGGTGTGAGTAAAGCTGATAGCAAACAGAATATCAATTAGTCTGCAGCACTTGCAATAGCTCAGAGGAGAACAGCCATGCTAATCACATACTTTGCTCCTTGTGTGAATATCTATTGATTTCTTTATCTATTTTTTAAAAACCTTGACAAAACAATTCCCAGACAGGCCTGGGTTTAGCTTCTAGGTGAGAAGAGTTGGTTCAGGTTGGTTGTGGTAGTTTGTTGACATTCTTCCTGTGGCAGTCAAAATGCCCATTCAAACAGGTTTTGTCTATCTTGCTTCAGTGGCTGCCTGCCAGGAGAGTGATCTAAGAGCCTGATGTAGAGGTTGGCATTTGCAGGATTTCAAGTGGTAGAAATTCCCTCTACCTAAAAAAGATGCTTAGAAGAAAAAAAATAATTAATTAGAATAACAACAAAATAAAAGAGTGACCTTTAGGTAACAGACAGGGCCCCCAAACACTTATAGCAGGAGTTCCCAAACTATGAACCATGGATCCCCAGGGAGATGTGGAAACCAGCTAGGAGAGCCATGGAGTCCTTGTGAAAAACCCACCACCCTATATAATGTATAGGACTGCAGCCCAAATGGAGAGCCATGGCCAATGGCCCAGTAGGTCACAGGAGCCAACAGTAAAAAAAGTTTGGAAACCACTGATGTATAGGAATGTGTTGATAAGTGCACAGATGAGATCATCTCCTTGGGTACCAAGCAAGAAAAGGAAACCCATTCATTTCAAGCGAAGATCCACAAGGTCTGTAACCACTGAAGTTGCTTGCATGGGAAACTAAATTGGAGGCTGGTGTGTGCCTCTTATGCAGGTCCTGTTAAAACCGATTGTTTTTCATTATTTGTTTATGTGTACAAAAGACAATTAGCATTAATAAGTATTAATTAAGCATGCCATAGGTATTCATAGCATGTACATTCTCTTGAAAAAGGGCAGATAAGACAAATTTTATTTATTTACTGAAGTTTATCTCAACCTTTCTTCAAGCAGCTCAGATCAGTGTACATGGGTCAACCCATTTTATTCTCACAACAGCCCTTTGAGGTAGGTTAGAGAGAACTGAGAGAGGCTGACTGACCTTAAGTCACCCAGTGAGCTTCATAGATATAAAATGTAGCTCAAATATTATTTTTAAAGATACGTTTTAAAATTTTATTTATTACAGTATTTATATACTGCCTTTCCTGAAGACTCATAGACTTGACTCTCATAGACTCAAAGTGGTTTACATAGCCAGGTTGACCATAAACTCATTTTTTTCAAATGGGGTTTTTACAAGTTTTAGGGCCCAATTCTATGTACTTCACCCAGCAGTACCAAAATGGCTACTGCTGTATCTTATGGGGCCAGAGAAGCAGCCAGAGGTCTCCTTGGAGTAAGGGAACAGAAATTCCCTTACCCTATATAAAGCCCCGGCGGCCCTGACAAGTCTACTCAGTTCTGCACCTGCTATTTAGCCAGTGGGTAAACTAACTGCCGAAGCTGCCGTGGCATGTCTTCCCAGTGCTGAGGCCCAGCACTGACTGGCACTGGGCTCTGCACTGGTGTTGTGGGCTTACTGCCAGTGGCAACATTTCGGATGGCAGGTTTGTGACAGCCGTTGCTAGGGCAGTCTGCTGACACTGCCCTGACTTAGGATCAGGCTGTTATTCTGAGAGAGAAACTCATAGGATCCTCCATTGTCCAAAATGCAATCATTGTCCTGGCTGCACAGCTCTTGCACTTTCCAAGCTTCCCCAAGCTCATATTTTATATCTGCTAGATTTAATATTGGGACTTAAATTTGGGGAATTATGAGCCCCCCCCCACTAGTAGGTAATACTATCAAATTTGGTTCTATTATCTGTTTACTAATGATGTTGGCATCCTTCAGTCTTGGAAGACTATGGTGTCATGCTCTGAATGGTGGTTCTGGAACAGAGTGTCCTCTCCAGTGCGCGAAGCCTGGGTAAAGTAGGTATGGAGGATAGACTGTTTCCCATGCAGCAAATCCCCCCTCTCCACATCGCTGAAATGGTCCAATGGAAAGGCAGAGGCCAATACGGTTGGTTCCAGCAGCGTCACAGGAGTTGCCAGAACGTGACTGTGTTCAGCCATGAACTGCCTCAGGGACTCCGGTTCCGGATTTTGCCTCGAGGTTAACTCCTGAAGCCTTTTCCATAACTGGATGTAGCCACAAGGCAGTGGAGGTTTGGGGTCAGAGTTTTCCTTCTCTCAGATGAGCTGCCTTCCCAGGCTGACGAGTTCCATCTACCCGGTGGCTGTTTAGTCGCCTCTTACGACAAGTACAGCCAAACAGAGGGCCTATTCTTATCCCCAGCCCCCAGGGGATAAGATATTCCCGTTTACTAAATGTACTACCTAAAATAAATCTCATTTTACTAATATAAAGATGACCATATTTCTCTTCCTTTTTACTCTCTGCCTTGCAAGGGATATGTGTGTTCTAAATAGTGATGGAATCAGGTCCAAAGATGTTTGACTTTATATTTTCCAAAAATTGAGGAATAACCATTTTTTTCTTTGCCACAGTAACAGTGAAATTTGAAATCTGTTTTACAACCAGGAAAGGCTACTCAGATTAACAGCCCAATCCTATCCAGGGTTTATGCTGATGGATCTCACAATCTGGCAGCATATGTCCCAGAATGACGGTGTAAAAATTGCTCTGTTTTTCTGCGGGCCGTGGCCACCAGAGCAAATAACTGGAGGCTACTGGTGGGCAACACTGGCCTGCTGAACCTCCTCTGTCCTACACTGCCACCGGTGGGGGGGGGGGTGGAACTGTTACCAAAAAGGGCTGTTATGTTTTAAGGGGAATTATTATATTACCCTTTTGGAAACCTCAGGATCGCAGGCTGGATAACAAGACAGCGTAATGCAAAGAAATTCCCTTGTAGCTTAAAGAGGAGACTGGGAGAAAGATAATGTTCAATCAAAGATTATATTTTTATTACAAAACACACAAAGGTAAACATAATACATTTCTTGGTTCTAGTACTTGAAAAATGTACCTAGCTTTTATGGTGGTTGCATGTGCTATGTATTTGGTGCATCCGAGAAGGAATCAGAAACAGATAGGTTGTAGGGAAGGATTTTAGGGGTCCCTTAATCTGCTAAACCCAGTTTGCTAACTAAAGATGGGGGAAGAAGGGAGGAATAGATGGGGAAGAAGGGAAAGTGTTTCAGAAACGCAGGATAGTTACCTTTCCCGGGGAGCAGTAGGGGAGGGGAGAGTCCTGTGGAGGACCTTTGCCTTGGAGGGGGCAGCCAGAGAGAGAGAGCCATGTGGCGGAGTTCTCTCTTAAAAGGGGCTTGGCTGACCTGGAAGCTGACCTAGAATGACCAGATGTATCCCAGAGCTGTGCACATGCTCAGTATACACACAATGGTACATGTGGAGTATGTAAAAAAGTGGAAGGGTCCAGAAATCAGCTATCAGCAAAGGCTGACTCTGGGGGAGGGGGGTAGCTTGCTTCCTGTTGCTACTGAACTTTGGAGTCAGGATGTAGCTTAATGGCTTGCTAGCTACACAATAGACAACAATAAGCAACTATTTACAGTGATTGAGAAAACAATTTACTCTTCCAGATTCCTTGACTGGGGGATGGGGATGTGATTACCATGAGCTTGGCTTGACTTGATTACCTGTGTTGAGGTTTAATGGGTTTGCATAGTGATTAGTTTAAAACAATACACATTTTTAGGGGACATTTAGGAGAATATAGAGACATTTGCTTGTCCCTAGAGAAAGGAGCTCCATACCATAGTCTTTTGAGACTGAAGGTTGCCAACAACATGAGAAATGAGTGAGCTTATGATTTGACTCTTTTGTGGCCTGTAAGAGAAGTTTTAGGCCTACATTTTAGTCCAATATACATAACCAGATATAAAACCACAACTTGGAAGGGAAAAGGGGATTTTCACGTAACAGAACAGGGGAGGATCATGGGCAATTTGGGATGGGGAAAGGGCCAAGCTGGAGGTGGAAGTGGGGGAATCTTAATATAAGTGATGGTACCAAGATTCTATCCCCTTTTTCCTGGCTTGACAGGTCCCCTGCCAGCACCCCCCTGTGACTCTTCTTAGACTTACACCAACTAAAGAACTGGTATAGGTTCGAGGAAATCCATTGGAGACCAGGTGGCCTATGGGGGAGAAAGTAAAAAGGATTTTTATTTACTTCTCCCATGCCATCTAGTCTCCCTCAGATGCTCAGTCAATGGTACTGAATGCTACGGGATGGCAAAATATAGAACTTGGCCAACTGTCCACATAAAACCTCCTGTACGCAATTTTAATATGGTTAGAGACCACCATAATTAGGGGTTCATTCATTATACCCTATTTTGTATTATCATCCTTTTAATTCTCATAAATAGTGTAAAGGTTGAGATTAGCTGTTCTTGGAAATCAGAAACATATCTCTAGGTCAAATGTCTTTTCCATTTCTTCTTCTGGTGTAAAAACCATTTTTGAGATCAAGTTTTGAGTCTAACTGGGTACAAGATCTTTGACCCCACAAACCTTTGCCTAAAGGCAAACATATACAGAGGTGCTAAGCAAGCAAAACTAGCAGTAGCTGTAGTAATTTCTTTATTGTAGTGCAATAAGCCCTCACAATACGCAAGCGAAATTCATTCTTGCATGGCTGAAGCCTGACCTAAGGCAATACTGCCTTGTCTCATCTAGTTTGGCTCACCTCTGTCTTAGAAAAAGAAGCATATGCCCCAGCCCTGGGAGATAAGGAGCCAATCTGCTTTGCACTCCTAGTTCATAAGAAAATATAAGCAAAATACAGTATTGCACAGATTCTTTGCCGACCTCCCTCACTCCTTTCTCTGTGTAGAACATGTCACTCAGGGCATGTGCATTCTGTATTTCCTTATGGTTCCTACATGGGCAAAAAGAAAATCAATGCAGTGCTTTATAAATGATAAATGGTTCATTATAAATTTCATCAGAATAGAGAAAATGGTCATTAAATGGTCATTAAATAGAGAAAATGGTTGAGAGGTCATTATGTTTAGTTACTAGTTTTTCATGGTGCACTTCTTATTGCACAAAAAAAGGAATTGTCCTTATTTACATACATAAATACATAAATAAATACATAAAATTCACTTGGAAGTGAGCCCATTTTGATAGTTCCAGAAGTCCAAAAGACTAATTTCTTTCTCCAGCAACAGTGGATCTATTTAGAAATAAACATGGAACCATTTTGATACAGATTCACTCTCCTTGGGCAAAATCCTAACTAACTTTCCAGCACTGAGCTCAAGGCAATGCCGCTTCAAGGTAAGGGAACAAACATTGCCTTACCTTGAGGAGGCCTCTGTGACTGCCTCCCAACTGCAGGATGCAACACATGCCCCACTGGCACAGCTATGCCAGTGTTGGAAAGTTGGTTAGGATCGCGCCCCTATTCATACAAAACTACATGATGTTGTTGGCCACCTTCAGTCTCAGAAGACTATGGTATCGCGCTCTGGATGGTGGTTCTGGCAGAGCGTCTAGTGTGGCTGAAAAGGCCAATTCGGGAGTGACAATCCCTTCCACACTGGGAGCAAGTGTAGTGTGTCCCTGGTCTGTATCCCTGGCTGTGGGTCTTCCTTCTTTGCCTCTTTGCCTCAGCCTGTTGGCCAAGTGTCTCTTCAAACTGGGAAAGGCCATGCTGCACAGCCTGCCTCCAAGCGGGCCGCTCAGAGGCCAGGGTTTCCCACCTGTTGAGGTCCACCCTTAAGGCCTTCAGATCCCTCTTGCAGATGTCCTTGTATCGCAGCTGTGGTCTACCTGTAGGGCGCTTTCCTTGCACTAGTTCTCCATAGAGGAGATCCTTTGGGATCCGGCCATCATCCATTCTCACAACATGACCGAGCCAATGCAGGCGTCTCTGTTTCAGCAGTGCATACATGCTAGGGATTCCAGCTCGTTCCAGGACTGTGTTGTTTGGAACTTTGTCCTGCCAGGTGATGCCAAGGATGCGTCGGAGGCAGCGCATGTGGAAAGCGTTCAGTTTCCTCTCCTGTTGTGAGCGAAGAGTCCATGACTCGCTGCAGTACAGAAGTGTACTCAGGACGCAAGCTCTGTAGACCTGGATCTTGGTATGTTCCGTCAGCTTCTTGTTGGACCAGACTCTCTTTGTGAGTCTTGAAAACGTGGTAGCTGCTTTACCGATGCGTTTGTTTAGCTTGGGGTAATGTCACTGTGTGGAAGAAGGAAATGATGCATTTGAAAGAGCTCATTCCTTGTTTGATTAACTAATAGCCTGCCATGCTGAGGATATGCTTCAGGGTGTGGGACCCATAATTTACCTAATATTCTTAAAAGAGGATAGCACTTTTTAAAAAGCATTTGTTGCCATTTAAGGGCCCAATCCTATCCAACTTTCCACCACCGGTGCTGCCATAATGCAGCCCCAAGGAGGAGGAGGCCTTTGTGACTGTCCCTCCACCACAGAATGTAGTGCATGCCCCATTGGCACAGCTGCAAAATTGGATAGGATTGGGCCCTAAGTTGTGGAAATGATTTTCCAAACTGATAATTGGGCCAGTTCAGGCATTGTATGAAGCATGAATTAAACTATGAATTTGCCCAATATACCCTAACTCTAGCAGAACATTCTAACTTCTCCCTTTCCCTCACACATGTGCAGGGAAGAATAATATAACTTCTAATCATGGTTTGTAACAAGGCTGGGTAGACTGTGATGCATGAGCTGGCTAATCCTGGCTTGTTTTCACCTCAGTTTTCAAAAGAAAGCTTGATCTGAAGCCAAGTTTCAGCCTGGAAAGACCAAGTGCTGGAAGAGCTTGTGCCTTGGGAGAAATGTGTTAGTCATTGTCTTACAAGAAGCTGCACTGCCCTTGCACTCCACATCTCACCCACAGCATCCAGTCCTGATTCATAATTAGGTAGAGTCCCATTTCTAGCAATCTCGGGTTCCTATTTATTTTATTTCTCCTGCTTCAGGCCTTGACTCATTCAAGCATCTTGCTTTCTCCTGGGAGAATTCTCACTTGGGTTGCAAAGTGTCTCTTTTCCTCCTGTTCTCTTTGTGCCCTGCCAGCCTCTCTTATGATCCTCCCAGCTGGTGATCTATAGTTTATCCAACTGCCCAGAAGCCAATCAGAGTTGGTGGCCTACTGTACTAACCTGTTCAGGGTGCAGGCGGGTGCAGCATACGCTACAACAGTGCTAGCTGTTGCAAAAGTGCCACAAAGCACTTCACAACAGCATAGCAGTTGCTGGCTCAAATGCCTGCACTGGCTGCACATGCCAGTGAAACAGTGCATGCTGGACATGGTAAGTTCTGCACCAAGCAGCGCAGGGGCAGGGAATGGGCGGTGAGAGGGTTGAGGTGTAATGGGGTGGGAGGTGCACAGTGATGGGATGGGGTAGGTGGTTTGGGGCCAGGAGGGAGGGAGCAAGATGGGTGGCAATGGTGCACCCCACCTTCTATCCCCCCGTCTCTTGGCCCAATCTGCCAACATGTGCACATGGACTTGTGCTAGCCATATGGACCATGCAGGTCCAAGTAGACCCATTGTGTGGGCTGGCGCTTTTCTTGGAGCAAGGTGATGAATTTTCCCTTACCTTGTGGAGACC
This sequence comes from Tiliqua scincoides, assembly GCF_035046505.1. Taxonomy (NCBI): domain Eukaryota; kingdom Metazoa; phylum Chordata; class Lepidosauria; order Squamata; family Scincidae; genus Tiliqua; species Tiliqua scincoides. Next base: position 242,199,797 of record NC_089821.1, read on the forward strand.
TCCAGTCTGCAAAATTCCCACACAGGGATGCAGCACAGCCTGCACTGGCACTATTGTGCAGGAATTTCTGCTGGATTGGGCTACTAGTTGATTCATTTGCTGCCACAACTGTCCACATGTGAAACTATGTAATTCAACACATGTGGAACAATTACATATATGTTACTTCCCTCACCCTTGCCAAATGTAGTAATTGCCTTCAACAAACTTTTCCTTGTTTAGCATTTTTGAGTGAAGAGACTTTCATTGTTACCTTTCCTCTCCTGGTGCTAGTCCTTAGGGTATGTATACCACAACTAACAGTCAAAGATCTGGAAACATTCCTGGTGGAAGAAGTGCATGTGTACATGTGTCCCTAGAGCATCTATGGTAATCTCTGCTTGGCCGCAGCTTGGCCAAGGCATTCCAGACTGCCACAGATGATCAGGGACCGTAAGAACATAAGAAGAGCCCCACTGGATCAGACCATAGGCTCATCTAGTCCAACTTCCTGTATCTCACAGTGGCCCACCAAATGCCCCAGGGAGCACACCAGATAACAAGAACCTCATCCTGGTGCCCTCCCTTGCATCTGGCATTCTGACATAGCCCATTTCTGAAATCAGGACATACACATCTTGGCTTGTAACCTGTGATGGATTTTTCCTTCAGATTTGTCCAATCTCCTTTTAAAGGCATCTAGGCCAGATGCCATCACCACATCCTGTGGCAAGGGTTAACTGTGGCAACATCCTGTGGCAAGGGTTAATCTTGCCACAGATTAACTACACGCTGAGTAAAGAAATATTTTCTTTTGTCTGTCCTAACCCTCCCAACACTTAATTTTAGTGGATGTCCCCTGGTACTGGTGTTGTGTGAGAGGGTAAAGAGCATCTCCCTATCCACTCTGTCCTTCCCATGCATAATTTTGTATGTCTCAATCATGTTCCCCCTCAGGCGCCCCTTTTCTAGGCTGAAGATCCCCAAACGCTGTAGCCTTTCCTCATAAGGATGGTGCCCCAGCCCAGTAATCATCTTAGTCGCTCTCTTTTGCACCTTTTCCGTTTCCACTATGTCCTTTTTGAGATGTGGCAACCAGAACTGGATACAATAGTCCAGGTGTGGCCTTACCAACGATTTGTATGTATAATGGTGTTAAAATATTAGCCATTTTATTCTCAATATCTTTTCTAATGATCCGAAGCATCAAATTGGCCACCTTCTCCGCTGCTACACATTGGGTCGACACTTTCATCAAGCTGTTCACCGCCACCTCAAGATCTCTCTCCTGATCTGTCACATACAGCTCAGAATCCATTAGCCTATATGTGAAGTTTTGATTTTTTTCCCCAATGTGCATTACTTTACACTTACCTACACTGAAATGCATCTGCCATTTTTCTACCCATTCTGCCAGTTTGGAGAGATCCTTCTGGAACTCTTCACAATCACTTCTGGTCTTCACCACTTGCAAACGCACTCCCTGCCTCCCACTCGCAAACGCACTCCCTGCCTCTCTTTCCTGCTCCTGTTGTTCATAGCTATCCTTCCTCTTCCTTCCCACTACAGGGGTGTGTGCATGTGTGTGTTTGTGGATAAATAGATATAGATAGATACACACCCAGTGAAACTGATACCAACAAATGGATTGTGGAGTGAGCATCGTGTCATTTCCTCTGATGTCATGGGCACCATCTTGTAAGTGTCTGTGACACATGCACAGTGAGATACACAGCACTAATGGGTGGCAAAACTACATTTTCCCAGCAGTGATACTGCTTTAAGCACTGGGAAAATAGAGTTTAGAAAATTATGTTGACTATAAAGACAACATTATGACTTTGAGGTCTTACACAAATTTAATTTTAATTATGGTTCACTCTCACTAGCATCTTCTCTTGAAAATATTTACATTCTCTCTTTTCTAACCAGCAGGCAAACTCATAAACATATTAGTAATGCTACCTACAAAGTAACATCTCCTATACTTTCCTTTCTTCAAAGAGTCTTTCTTGCCAATGAATGACGTCACCATTAATGGGAAAATAGCATGCCATGTAACTGCATGGGGAGGCAAAAGACTACAAAGCATATTTGCAGATTTGTTCCTTCAAGTAAACAAGTCACAATAAAGACCACACTATCACATGTAGTGCTAGTGATGCATGATCTTAATCTTGTGGAGAATTCAAGGTATTGTCAAGAAACCGTAGCCTAATTAGCAAAAATGGCTTCTATTTTAGCATAGCCTTTAGGGTACAGCTTTCTCATCACAGTGACAAAAATAACTATCACATGAATTCACATAAAGTGCATAGAATGTTCTTTCTTTTCCAAATTAAGAATAGTATTAGGGAATCTTTTCTACTCCACTTATATGGACAGATAAAATATCTTTTCCCATTCAATTCATTATTTTTCAATGATTTTAAATGTTTTTACACCCACTTTCCTCTTCAATAGACCCAACAAAACTTATAAAGATTAGAAACATTTTTTTAACATTGATTTTACATCAATTCCCTGCCAGCTAACTTTGGTGGCAACTAACTTGGGTGGCTTTGAAAGGGAACTGGAGACATTCATAGAGGCGAAAAGTTTTACTAGTCATGCCGGCTATGTGCTACCTCCAGGTTCAGAGGTAGTATGCTACTGAATATTGGTTCCTTGGAGTCCGTTCTGTTCTGAAACCTTTATTGGCATGTCAAGTTCCTTGGAGTCAACAACAAGGGTGAGATATTGCCTTAGGGCGCAATCCTAACTGTGCCTTATGCCAGCCCAAGTCCCTTGGGCCGGCCTAGGAGGGTTGCAAACGTTCTGTAAGGCATGATTGTGCCTTCTTGGGAGGAAGCCAGGCTGGCGCTTCCAGAAGCACCAGCGTGCAGAGGCTTCTATCAGCCTCCACACTGGCTTCCTCCCATCTCCTTGTGTCAGCTCAGATAAGCTGATGCAAGGAGCAAAGGTAGGCGTGGGGGAGGTGGGGAGGAGGGGGGGGAGGTGTTCCTGGGCAGGGGGAGGGTGGGCGATGGGCAGCCCTGGGGCAGGCAGACAGGAAGAGGGTGGTGGGGCTGGGATCTGGCAGTTATGCTGGATCCCAACCCCCATTCCTGGGGAGTACGGATTGGTTTCAAGCCTCTCCACTCTCCTAGAATTTGTGCCACCTCTAGAGGTGGTGCAAGTCCAAGGAGACCCATTGGGGCCAGCAGTCCTTACCCAGGGGTAAGGGGAAAAGTTTCCCCTTGCCTCTGGCTAAGCTGCTTGTGGCCACAATCCTGCCATGGATACAGCGCAAGCCTCCTGGCTTGCCTGTTCCAGCTCAGGATAGGATTGCACTTTTAGTGTCCTGTATATGGGCTTCCCTGAGGCACCTGATTGACCACTGAGGGAAGCAGGATGCTGAACTAGGAAGGATGTTGGTTGGATCCAGCAGAGCACTTAACTTGCTTATGAGATGACAGGAGCAAGAGTTGCATGAAATGGTTTAGTCCTACCTGAATATTACTATGTATCAGGGATGAGCACTCAATTCATATTGACTCAACTTGAGTCTGTAAAATGGGGTTTCAGATGACTTGAGTTAACTTGAGTTGACCATCTCTGGTGTATGTATGTATTGTGTGTGCGTGCGTGTGTGTGTGTGTGCGTGCTGTGCAGTGCAATCTCCAGTGAAGTTAAACTTGTTCTTTTTTGTTGGTTTCACAGCTTTCTTATCAAGTTCTGCATGAGTAGTAAATATTCCCTGGGGAGGATTGGAAAGTTTTAATATCGTTCAGAGATTCTTCAATTATTCAGTAGACATGAGATGAAACTGATAATATAACACAGGGGTGTCCAAAGTTTCGGCAGGAGAGCCACATCATCTCTCTGACACTGTGTCGGGGGTCAGGGAAAAAAATAATTAATTAATTTACATTTAAAATTTGAATAAATTTACATAAGTTTACATAAATGAATATGTTAAAGATGAACTTATATGAATGAATGAAGGTCTTGCAATAGCTCAAGGCCTATAAAAGGCCTTGTACAAAGCAAGGCTGGCCTTTCCTTTGCTGCCATAACTGCATCACAGACATGAAAAAACAAGCAGTGGAGGGAGTCCTCATCCGACAGCTCACGTAAGAGGTCGAATAGTTGCCCTTATGCAGAGAGAAGTTGCATCGGGCCAGTGTGGGCTCCAACAAATCTCCAGAGGGCCAGAGGCTCATTGGAAACTGGGGGCTTCCTGAGGGCCACTCCCTGAGGGCCAGCAAAGGTACGTTTGCTTACTCGCGAGTAAACGCAACCATGAGGGTTAGTTTCGCTTTCCATAGGGCTCAATACATTTGTCCGCTTCAAGGGAGGGACTTCCTCCTCAGGTGTTTTTGGGGTCTGCATTCATTGGATCAGGACCATTCTGGTGTCATTGGATTCCTCTCAGCCTACCCTTTCTGATGGACTGAGGCAAGTTCACCTACTCATGAGTAAACATGCAATATGGCTCAGTTTCACTTTCCATAGGGCTTCATGCATTTTTGTTCCCTGGTTTTTTGGCCATAACTTTTGACAGAAAGGTGATATTTCACTCTAGTTTTTGCATTGCATTCTACTGGAAATTCCACATCCAACGGTATATAACAAGATGTTATTACTCCTAACCACCGCAATTTTAGCACGTCACCCTCCACATCACCCGGTGTGGCCCGCACCCCCCACATCCCCATAGCTACGCCACTGACACCACCCATATTGGAAAAGGGGTGAGAAGATTTTGGAAAGATGGGATAAGATCCAGCGTGTGTGACTATAGCTGGATCCACCTCCTTCCTCCCCACTACAAGTTCCTACCCCAAAATGCCCCATTCCTTCTCCTCCCCACCCACAAACCACCCCCTTAACTGCACTGGAGCAGGTTACTTGCCCTAGCCCCTTTGCAGCTGCCAGTGGCGTGCTCCATGCATCATTGGCAGCTGATTTACAGCAGCAAGATACTGTCTTGCAGTTGAAAATCATATGTTAGAATTGGGTCATAAGCTGTCTATCAGGACTTGCCCAGTTTGAATCTCATCTCTGCCGTGAACTTTCAAGGCACATCCTATGGCAAGCCACTCAGCCTCAACTGCCCTGCTGCAATATGGGGATAATGGTATTTTGGATAATGTTACCTTGCAGGTAATGACTACATCAAAACAATACTGTACTGTACATGTGAAGTGATTTATGCACTCAAAAACAAAATTTATGCACTGTTTTTGATTTGATTTAATATACAAGAATCATTCCATATGATATAGTGTACAATACTGCTAGCAACTCACAGCCTTATCTTAACAGTGGTTCCTCAAGAGCAAATAACAATTTCCAGGGGAAAATTATTGGAAATAAGTTTTGAGATTGCAGCCTAAGGCTGAAATCTTATACACCTTTCCTTGGGAGTAAGCTCCACTGAACACAAGGGGACTGACTTCTGAGTAGGCATGCTTTGGATTGGGCTACAGGTTAATGATGTTTCTCCAGAATGGCAGGCATGCATTGAATTATGAACCTCCCTGGTTCATCCCTGGTAGGATCCCCTGACTGATGAATCTAATAAGAGGAGTGCGTTTCTCAGAATTTCCAGTCATTGCAGTACAGCTATGTGGGTTGTCTTCCCTACACTGGTTCTTGACTAGTTGACACAATTGACAGGGATCAGTGTGGGCTATGCAATTTTATTGCTTCTCTTGACTAATATGGGAATGTCCTAGAGTACAAGCTAGTGTTGTGAGTCATGTGATGCCACAACTTCCTGAAAAGGCTGTTGAGTCATCCAGCTGCAGTAACCACTACCTTTTGTTGTTGTTTATTGGTGAGCATCTTCTTTTTCCCCACCTGACTGGTCAACAAAGAACTTTCTTGTGAAGCCCATGTGATTTCCTACCCCCAAGTGACCCTCCTAGTACGCAATCCCATATGCATCTCGATTGATACCCACAAGCTATAAAAAGTGGGGTCATATACAACATTTGCCCAGTGTGGGTGTCAAGACTGGGACCCTAGAGTAGTGTGACTAAGAACAGCAGGGCTTGTACCCAATTAGTCACATCAATGTTTAGCATCTCTGCCAACCTTCACTACCCCCCTTCTCCTGCTAACTGATCAATACAGGTAGTCACTTGTTATTCACTGGAGTTCCATTCCAGAACCCCTAGTTAAAAAAACTGTGGAAAAATAGACTTAAAGTCACACTTCCAGATTTCTTGCTCCTCCGTTGCTCCTAATGGAATAAGTTTGCGCCTCAACATCTGCAGGGGTTTGATTCTGGGACTCTCTGCCGATACCATAAAAGCAGTTTTAAAAAATTTAAAAGTGCGTCCCTTTACAATTGTGGTTTAAAAACAGCTTTTCTTACTGTTGTAGAGAGGCAGTCAGCAATTAGAAATGCAAAGGACCTCCTGCTTTTGCCTGACGCAGCTGAAGAATGGAATGATTGCTTGCCTGACTGTCTTGCCTGACTTCTACATCAGTAAGGTTTTTAAACTGTGATTTTAAAGGGGTGCATTTTTCCCCTTCTCCAGGGATCAGCACATTCCTTCTCATGTGCAGTGGCAATTCATATTGAGTCAAATTTGTGAATAAAAAATCCGTGTATAACCTGTGTATAACCTGTGTTGGACCTGTACCTTGTTTTTATCCCTTACATTTTCCTTCCATTGCTATGATTTTTTCAGCCCTTTAATAAACTTCTGAAACTTTTACAGTTTATCTGCCTGGTCTCAGTTAACTTGGGACAGAGTGGATTCTTCCTGCTACCAGATTATCTGCTACTAGTCAATTTTAAGGAGATGTCCCAAATTTGGGGGCTCTGTATTAACTAGGAGGTTGTGCCAAGGCAGCTTTGTTCTGTCTGGACTTTCTAGGTTTGCGGGGTGGCAGCAAAGACTACATTCCCCAGTCCAATCTCAGTTTATTCAGTAAAGAGAGTGAAGAAGAGAGTGGAGTTCCAGTCACTAGCTGCTGGGTGCTATGGCCCTCCATTCTTCCTTTTTCATGGTGACTTAGTGGTGGGATAAGCTACTTGTATGATGTCCACTTGTATGAAGCCACTTGTATGAAGTGGGAGTAAATTGAAATCAAGATAGAACTGATGCAATTAAATTTGCAAGCTATAAAGCACAGTCCTCCCCCCCCCCCCATTTACTGTTATTTCTCAGAGAATGCAATGAAGTATATGGAACACTTCCCTCCCCCCCAATAATTTCAAAGGGAGAATATGTAAACCTTGTGTCCACCTTGGTTATTTTGTTTCTGTAGTCATCTTACTGGTTACTAGATCAGAAATAGAATGAAAGACAACATCTGTTGCAGTTGGATCTCAGTTGTGTTTTTAAATCATACAACTTCTCATTTCTTAGTTTTCAACTTTAGCATGATAGTGCTTTGGAAGGCTTGTGGCTTATAGGTAATTATAGGACAAATTGGTATGTCTCTCCTAACAGAGCTGTCTCACTCTGTTATGCATTCTGTCGGCTTTCCAGTTGCCCCTTGTTCAGGTACAGTCATAACAACAATAATTTTAACAGAGTTGTTTACTTGAGATCAGTCCTTAGTGCGTGCAGAGGGAGACCATTGTATGTCTAGCAGCTACATCTGTTGAGAAAAGAATCCGCATATTTTCACTCATGGAGCCCTGCTGAGAATGCATTAGAATAACTGGTATCTACCAGTGCAACTATGACTCTCGGTTTAGACAGGAGTCTTGTATTGTCTCATAAAGCAAGTAAACAACAAATATAAAAAAATGTTTCACTTACGGAGTGAGTTGGCAGGTGGACCGCAGCTGATTTATCTGCTGTGTGTTTTAACAAAGGCCATGGAGGTGCTGGAACAAATTGCAGACACCAGTGTAGATCCGGAAGGAGAAAGGAAGCAGTTCTACTCAACCATGTCAAAAAACATGAAGACAGCAGAAATGACCCCCTTGAACTTCACCGCCTCCTTTGCAAGTTGCAAAGTGCAAGTTGCAAGTGACACATTTGCAAGTTGCAAGTGACACATTTGCAAGTTGCAAGTGACACATTTTATTATTTTGCATGGAGTGGGGCAGTGGCAATGCCACCAAAAAATTCATGGAAGGTGACCATTGCCAGACTGGCAGGTTTTTGGTTTCCTTCCTTTCTTTAAGCTTTTCTTCACCACCTGCAACAGAGTTTCTTTTGATACCCACAGAGCTTCTCATGGTGGATGGTGCCTAGCAGCTTTATTTTCCTCCAGAATGATTTGAGGTGATGCAAGAGAGCAGTGTAGAAAAAAAAATGTTGACCACAAGAATAGCTCCACTGAAATAAATAATTAAAATAAAAAAATCCAAGTGCTACCACCACCACAATGGTAAGCATCCCTAGAAGATGGTTGGCAACCTTCAGTCTCGAAAGACTATGGTATAAGCCTACAGCACCTAGTATTCCCAGGCGGAATCCCATCCAAGTACTAACCAGGCCTGACTCTGCTTAGCTTCCAAGATCAGATGAGATCAGGCATCTGCAGGGTAACAGTTGCTGTCAAGCATCCCTAGAAAATTCTTGATAAATGTATCTATCTCTCACTCCCCCTGAATTTATCTCCACTTTGGGCGAGGAAGGAATTTCACCCACCCAATTTTGAGTAAATATTTATTTATATTCATGATTTTTCCTTATTGAACTATTCAAACCTGCCTTATACTTAGTCAGACCACTGATCCATTTAGCTCAGTACTGTGTACTCCTAACTCCAGTGGCTCTCAGGGATTTCAGACAGTGTCTTTCTTAATTCCACTTGGAGATACCGGGGACTGAACCTGGAACCTTCTGCATGCAATGCAAGTTATCTACCACTGAGCTATAGCTCCTCCCTTTAAATGAAATAAGAAACTTTTAGACTTGATCTAAAGAGTTCTCTCCATATGAAGGGAATCTCTGTGGTGTCACATGAGGAAGAATCATAGTTTTACAATGATGCTGTAAGTCTCCCCTGGTCACCTCTCTGATGTTCTGTGGCACTGCTTCAGCCTGGCCATGCATTCTCTGGGGAATGCCCTGGGGAATGCATGGTCAGTCCTGTGCCCCTGACCCTGTTCACAGGCAGATGTTATTTCATCTTCCTGCTAGTTGTATGCACTAGTTGCTGTTTGTTTAGGGGAAACACTTCCTTCTGTATTCTAATTCTGAGGCTCCCAACATAATGGCATGAAAGTTATATGAACCCATATAGCAGGGGCTCCCAAATGGGACCGCATCTAGACTATTGACATATTTTGTCCAATCTGCCGACCCCAGTGGCATTACAATTACATGCCCCCCTTCATCTTCTCCTAGAAGGACAACTTACATAGTTGGGGACCCATCTAATTTGACTCTACAAGGAAACACTGCCAGTTCTTATAGCCCATGCTTACCTAAGAAGGAGCAGCTTTACTTGAACACAGAATAAACATATCAGCAGCAATAATGCACTGTCATACAGTTTTCCCATGAAAGGCAGACAAGATCATGTAGTTAGAGGTGGGCTTAAGACATGTTAAGATGTGTCAGAAGTCATAAGAGAATACTGTAGAAGTGAAGCTATGCTGCTGTTTTGCTTGTATCGTATTCATGCAGAGGACCTGGATTATTAAGAATAAAAATATTATATCTGTATCTGAATGCTTGTTCACTTATTTTATCCCTGTTCTACACACATGATTCATCTTCCTTGAGGCTTTTTCCGTTGTGATGAGTGGAAGTAATACAGTAATATATTCCTATACCACAACATCGTGGCTCTAACAGAGGCAGACTCAAGGCTGCCAAAACCACTTCAGAGTATGAGGATGCAGTACCAATAAAGTAGTGTCTGGCAAAGAGAGAGAGAGAGAGAGAGAGAGATTAAAAATAAAGGGAGGAGAAGACTCTGCAAACAGTCTGCCTGAAGCTTCTCTAGTGTCTCCATCCAGAGGGAAGAGCCTGGCAAATGGTTCACAACAGCAACTGCCAAGAGCCGAATCCTCTCCCTGCCCTGCAAGCGCTACCATATCCCTAGTAATACTGTCAGCACAATCCTACCCAAATGCACACAGGATGCAGCAGTGCCAGAGCAGGAGTTTTGGCTACTGGAGGGAGGGGACATTTCTCCCCTTGCCCTGGGGTAAGCCCCAGCAGCCTCAACAGGTCAACTTGGATATGCACCTGCAATATCACTGGTACAGGTCTGCATTGATCTGTGCAGACAGATCAGGCCTGGGAAGGGAGTTTGGATTCAGTGTTTGCCACCACCACTGAACCTGCCCCCCTGATCTGCCCACCCTACCCCACCATACCAGTTACCTCCCCACCCCTTTAATCCCCCTTCCTGTCCTCTCCTGGCCAGTTCTGCCCCTTGCAAAGGGCTTACCTGCTCTGGTGAGTCTCTGTCACTCCACTGGCATTCACAGGAAGACTCCAGCCTTACCGCTGGCATGCAGACTCACACTGCCACAAAGCACTTTACAGTGCTTTTGTAGCAGCCAGTGGTGGTGGAACACATTGCCATTAGTCAGGATTTGGCCATGTATGTTGTGCTGATCTTAATTTAAGCCACTCTGGGAGCTAATTTTGCATAGCACAAAAGCAAATTAATAAAATAAAACCAATCACTTTATCTTTCCTCCGAAACAGCACAAAAGATCTGACTGTGGCCAGATGAGCTCCCAGCACCTGAACTGAGGGGGCAACTGCACATGCAGCAGCAACCAGTGGATACATATATAGCAGTGGTGGTCCTGGGCTTTTTTCCAGGACTGCCCCTCTGTTTGCTGCTCCTGGTCCCTGACATGGAAGTAACTGCAGTGAGTTGAAGCCTCTCGTGTGCAATTCTGCACTGCTCTGGGCCGCCCTCCTTTCTCTCCTCCAAGGACAGGAAAGACACCGCCCAGAGCTGTGTGAAATGGCACCAAGAGTCTCCTAGTGCACTGCCACTCTGGTGCATATCTTTTGACTCCTTGGAGAAGACAAAAGACAGAGCGCAGGCCCCAGGGTGGTGCAGAACTGCACCCAGAGTGGCTGCCACTCCAGGCGCGATGCGGGTTTGGGTCGTGTCTTTTGTCTCCTCTGAGGAGACGAAAGACACGGCCCAGAATCACACCCAGAGTGGCTGTGAGTTGTAACTCACAGTCACTCTGGATGTTATTCCACGCTGCACCCTCCTTCATCAGGAGAAGGGTTTTATTTTTTTTTAAGGCAGCGTTAAAGATGTCGGCAGAGTTGCCAGCTTCTTTATCTTAAAAAAAAAAAAAAGATAAACGGGCAGTGGGGGAGCAAGTCTGGCAGTGCTGCCCCTGCAGGTGTGGCGCCCAGGGCATTTGCACCCTTGGCCCCCCCCCAGGTACGTCACTGATGTGTAGATTTTCTGTTAGCTGTATTAATGCAATAAAACACCTTTTCTTCCAAAATGTCCAAGCTATGTGGAAATAAGCATCTCTATAACAAATAAACCTTAACATATGGTTATGGCAACATATGGCAACATTAACATAAGGAATCACCAGTTTGTTTCATCGTGCATGCCATAAGATAAATTGGCCTGAATACTTACCCCACCCCATCCCCAGATTCCACTGAACTTATTTGATTCTCACTCCATTCACAATGGACAGTGTCATCAAACACGGAAGCCTTGACATCTTAGTTGTCTAAAGATGCATGCATTAATGTATGGTGCACAGCATGCTTTGAAACCCCCTCCTTTTTAAAAATTCTGTAATGTGATTTGACATGTGGAACATATACTGACACTTAGGCATACAGCATGCATTTTTCTTATACTTTTCAAGGCCCCTGGGGGTAGATTCTTTCAAGAAGTGGTTGTTGATAATGTTGCATATTGCTGGAACACTGTGTGAAAAAAAAGTTAAGCTAAAATTAGCATAAAGAAAAAACAGTTTAATTATGTTTTAGGCTATAATTATACAGCCTGTGTTAATAGATGGCTCTGCTATGGACTGCAAGAATAAGACGTAACTAATGTAAGACTCGTGAACAATTTTATGTTAAATAAAACTACATTCTGTATTCGCGGCTGCTCATGTGGTTGCTGGGGCATGTTGGTTCGACTCTGCTGAGCCGTTGCTTCGGCGACTACACTGGCTGCCGGTTCTGTTCCAGACCCAATTCAAGGTGCTAGTTTTGACTTTTAAAGCCCTTTATGGCCCGGGGCCGGGGTATTTGAGGGACCGCCTCCTTCCTTATAATCCTGCCCATACTCTTAGATCACCTGGGGGGGGCCCTTTTGACCTCCCCAAGAGATGTGAGAGAGGCGGCGGCCAGGAAGAGGGCCTTCTCAGTGGTGGCCCCCGAACTTTGGAATACCCTTTCCTTAGAATTGAGAACTGCTCCCTCGTTGCTAATATTTCGGTGTGGACTGAAGACCTTTTTATTTCAAAAAGCTTTTAATTGTTGACAGGCTGGCTGGCTTCCTTCTCTTTTTTCTCTTTTATATTAGAATCCACGGGGCTTGTTTTAGATCTTTTAAATATGTGCAACTGTTTTAATTATTGTTTTTAATTGCTATTTTTGTATTTTAATTGTTGTAGGCTGCCTTGTGTGCCCATGGGGCAAAAAGGCGGGATATAAATTAATAAAATAATAATATTTCAATAATACATAAGTGGTCTCCATTTATCCACCAGGGGTACCACTGAAATAAATCTACTCTTTTTCTGTACAGTCTCAGTCAATTTATCTGTTTCATCTATTTCAGAAGATATAATCAACCACTCACAGAAGGTTTTGTTGCCTCTTTCAAATGCAGAAGCAAGGCTATCTTAACTGCAATCAGCAATTCAGTTTTTACGGCTGTACTCTACCTGTTTGACCAGTAACCTGGAACTAACTTGCAACTCCACCTGGGATGAAATATATCAATTTCCTTTTTAGACTGGTTTGGTCAGGACTAAGATATATCCAGAAACATCATAAGAACATAAGAACAGCCCCACTGGATCAGGCCATAGACCCATCTAGTCCAGCTTCCTGTATCTCACAGCGGCCCACCAAATGCCCCAGGGAGCACACCAGATAACAAGAGACCTCATCCTGGTGCCCTTCCTTGCATCTGGCATTCTGACATAGCCCATTTCTAAAATCAGGAGGTTGTACATACACATCATGGCTTGTAACCCGTAATGGATTTTTCCTCCAGAAACTTGTCCAATCCCCTTTTAAAGGCATCCAGGCCAGACGCCATCACCACATCTTGTGGCAAGGAGTTCCACAGACCAACCACACGCTGAGTAAAGAAATATTTTCTTTTGTCTGTTCTAACTCTCCCAACACTTAATTTTAGTGGATGTCCCCTGGTTCTGGTGTTATGTGAGAGTGTAAAGAGCATCTCCCTATCCACTCTGTCCATCCCCTGCATAATTTTGTATGTCTCAATCATGTCCCCCCGAGGTGCCTCTTTTCTAGGCTGAAGAGGCCCAAATGCTGTAGCCTTTCCTCATAAGGAAGGTGCCCCAGCCCCGTAATCATCTTAGTCGCTCTCTTTTGCACCTTTTCCATTTTGCTATGTCTTTTTTGAGATGCGGCGACCAGAACTGGACACAATACTCCAGGTGTGGCCTTACCATCCAAACATTGAAACATCCAAATATACACTCATGTAAATATATAATTAATTTTTTTCCCCCACAGATTCAGTAATATTAAAGGAAAGATGTTCTCAGAGGTAAGAAAATTTTGCAAAAGGAGATATCTGGAGTTTCCCCAGAGTCAGAGTCAAAATTGGTCTGAAGATCTTTTGCTACTGAGACCCAACATAGTGTCTGTTTGCAAAGAACAGAGGGTTTATACTTGTGTACTTGATCTAATGTACCTCTCAGTGTAGCCATTTTAGTGTGGCACCCAGTACAAAGAAATCCAGAATATTAATATAATGAAGTGGAATGCTTTCCCAGCTGTGCTAATGGGTTTGCATTCTCTTCATAATGAGGCACCACTTGAGTTAATTAACAGTACTTAGCACATACTTCACGAGTCTTTGTCTGGCCTCCAATTCAATTAACACTTCTCTTCTTCCTCTTCCCCTTTGACAGAGTTACCAAGAGGGCAGATTGACCTGCCACTAGTAAAAGAACAACAACCACTCCAAACTATTATGATTGAGACATACAAAATTATGCAGGGGATGGACAGAGTGGATAGAGAGATGCTCTTGACACTCTCACATAACACCAGAACCAGGGGACATCCACTAAAATTAAGTGTTGGGAGCGTTAGAACAGACAAGATAAAATATTTCTTTACTCAGCGTGTGGTTGGTCTGTGGAACTCCTTGCCACAGGATGTGGTGATAGCGTCTAGCCTGGACGCCTTTAAAAGGGGATTGGACAAGTCTCTGGAGGAAAAATCCATTACAGGGTACAAGCCATGATGTGTATGCGCAACCTCCTGATTTTAGAAATGGGCTATGTCAGAATGCCAGATGCAAGGGAGGGCACCAGGATGAGGTCTCTTGTTATCTGGTGTGCTCCCTGGGGCATTTGGTGGGCCGCTGTGAGATACAGGAAGCTGGACTAGATGGGCCTATGGCCTCATCCAGTGAGGCTGTTCTTATGTTCTTATGGGTAAAGAGAGAGTTAACTGGTCAACCTTGAAAAACCAGCCCATACCTTTGCCTCTGGGGTAAAAATGTGACTCTGCAAGTGTTACTATGGGCAAAAAAGCATCCACATCTTCTACGGGATACCAGCACTAAGTGTAACTTCATCTGAAAAATTAGAGCTTTTTAAAGGGTTCCTTTGAATCTGCCTTAAGCTGCCTGCAGACTGGACTTACTTATTGCAGCAAATTATCTCAGCACAAGTAGCCAGGGGCAAATAACCACGTGCTCCTGAAATGATTAAGACTGAAAAGAGCTGGCTTTGGGGCATGAATGTAAGGTGATTGCACAGGCCTACAAAATTGAGGGTCAGAAAAGTTTTCCCCAAACTTTATGGTGGTTTGAAATGAATTTGGGGTGCCAATTCCAAAAATGGCATCCGTTTTTCCCTATCACGTCTAGTTTTGGAGACATGGCAATGCCTCATTAGTGAATGGTTCAAGCAGCTTCCTCATGAGGAAACCATAGTATAGGCTTCCTCATGAGGAAGCTGCTTGAACCATTCACTAAAGAGGCTATGCCATGTCTCCAAAACTAGACATGATAGGGCAAAACGGATGCCATTTTTGAAATCAGCACCCCAAATATACCCAGGAATTGGTGTAACATTTAAGGAAGCAAAATGTGTTTTAGCCTGTGTTATTTAGAGAATCAGAAGCCTTCAGTAAGTTCCTTATAAGATCCCACACGCACCACCCTTAAATCTGTGACAGCTGCATTTTATTCTTTGTGAATCAAATAATGGTGCTCAAACACAACTGCTAAAAAAAAATACAGTTGCAGTTGGGTACCAAAAATCAATCCATGCTGAAATCAGCAATTGGCATCAAGGCCTAGCACCTTTGCTCATGGAAGAATAGTCTAAAATGTCAACTGGCAAAGATAAAATCTATAGAGCCAAGGTGGTGTAGTGGTTAGGGAGGTGGACTTAGGTTCAAATCCTCCCTCCACCATGAAGCTTCCTGGGTGACCTTGGGCCAGTCACTTTCTCTTAACTTCATCTACCTCACAGGGTTGTTGTGAGGACAAAATGAGGGGAGCAGCTGTGTATATTGCCCTAGGGCTGTGAACAATAAATAGATGCCATAGGGCAGGCATGTCCAAATTCGAACAGGTCGTGATCTACTTTTTCTGGCCAAAAGTGCCAGTGTTCTACCACCATGAAAATTAAGTTTCAAATTAGTTTCAAATCAAATTTTAACCCAATAAAATTGGAGGATTCCTCCCCCCATTTTTAATGAACCTTCTGTCATTTACTTGGATGTGATCAGCTGTTAAGCAAATTAAGCAAAAAGAAAACAGAGAGACGAAGATCCAGTAAGAACTGCGAGGGGAAATGAAAAGTACATTTTTTCTTAAAGTTTTATTGAGTAATAACTTTCTTTAACTGTCTTAATAACTTTCTTTAACTTTTATTGAGTAATTTGTGTTAAATTTAGGTCAAGTATTGATCCAGGCTGATCTTGCACAATCTTTAATATTTTGCTCTTGCTCATTAGTGAGACGTCTGAGCCTACATTTAATCCACCAGCTTTTTGAAGTTGGGTGAATATTGCATGAGGACCAGTCTCAGGGAATCCTGGAGATGTTCATCTGTCATGTTGGAACGTTGTGTACTTTGTCATTTTCAGATGGGAAAACGCAGATTCACACAAATAAGTTGAACCGAAACAGGAGTGTACAGCTTCACTGCATCTTCTCAAGTTGGGAAATTTGACTCTAGGCAATAACTTCCAAAACGATTCTTGCTCAGCATGGGTCTTGAGAAAAATGTCATTTTTAAGGGTTAATATTTCGTTTTCAAGAGATGGCTTGTTCAATGAGTAATTTTTACTGATAGCAGCTGCAGTGTCTTTAATGTCCACATCTACTTTGAATGGTTATGAAAAGTACTCCACAACTGTTCCAATTTTTTGGAAGTCACAGAATATATTGAATTCCTGGATAACAGAACAGATTTCTGTCACATACTTCTCGTTCTGAAAAACAAAATTTGGATATTGTCCCAGATGGTCCTGTGTATTAGGAAAATGATCAAAAGTGTTGTTTGCAAGGTCAGTCATCATTAGCTCAAATTTGCTCTTGTTGAATGAAACTGTACTCACCATTTCGCCAATGCATTTGTTTTTACCTTGTAGTTCAAGGTTTATATCACTTAGTTCGCCTGTAAAGTCAGCGAGAAATGCCAGATCACATAACCACTCCTCATCTTCCAACTCTGCTTGGTCATCTCCCCTCTCCTTCAAAAAACTTCTTATTTCATTCAGAAAATCACAAAATCTTTGCACAAATTTGTGCCTACTTAGCCACCTTACATCTGTGTGCAAAATGATTTCCGCTGCCCCTTCATCAAGAGTAAGATTGAAAAGCCGTCTTTGAAGTGATCTTCCACGAATGGAATTTACAATTTTGACAGTGATGTCCATGACAGTCTTTGTACTGAGTCTCTTGCTTGCCAAAACTTGCTGGTGAATGATGCAGTGGTAAGAAAGGAAATCTGGGAAGTCGTCACGCTGCCTGTAGAGGGCTATGAAACCATTAACCTCACCTGTCATTGCTCTTGCTCTATCAGTAGTGATGGAAACAAGTCTATGCAATGGAAGATTACACTTTGTCACAAAAGAATGGAAAGAACTGAATATTTCCTGACAGGTAGTTCTCCCTTTTGAAGAATCATTCCAAGTAGTTCTTCTTTATCACTGAAGTCTTCAAAAACCATACGGATAAAGACTAGTAACTGGGCTATGTCTCTTATGTCTGTAGATTCATCCAGTTGGAGTGAGAAAGCAACACAATTTGAAACATCCTCCAACAATTGTTCAGTTGTGTCTCCACACATCTTTTCTATTCGCCGCAGGACGGTGTTTCTTGACAATTGTACATCTTGAATAGCAGCTATGATCTCTTATTTTTAAATCCTTCAAAAAGATTGTCAGCTGCTTCAAAAAAACAATCTTTTACAAATTCCCCTTCAGTGAAAGGTTTGCATTTCTTTGCTATCAGGCTGCTGACCTTGAAGGATGCTATCGTTGCATTGACCGAATGTGACCTTGGCTTCGCCATCAACTGTGGCTGAGTACCAATTTCGATTTAAGTTCTTTGAGCTTCAGTTTACGAATTTAACTTTTGGGTGGAAAATCAGCATCAAACTTTTTGCTGCGCAAAGCCTTATAATGACGTTCCAGATTACCCTTTTTGGGCAAGGATACTGGGGCGTTACAAATTAGACAACAACACTTGTCTTTCACCATGATGAAGTAGTCCATTTCCCAGTCATCATGAAAGTGGTAGGTTTTGCTCTTCTTTGGAACACTCATCTTCGTTATACTGGGGTGGCTCGATGTAAGAAGGCCAAATCTGCTAGGTTAGTATAAACACTGGCTGAATCTGGTCCAAAACTGTCACTGTCCCAAAGTATTAAAGATCAACAGGAACTGAAGACTTCTGGATGATGTGCAATACAAGCACTGGAGATGCCAAAACCACACATGCAGTTCTAAAAGTAAAAATAAGAATTCATCATACTGGCACCAATAATCAAATACCACCAAACAATCATCAAAAAACTCAAACACCTGTCCAGCAAACCAGATAAAATCAAATACCGCCAAACAAGTTCAAATACCACCACACACGATAAATTCTGCACACAGTGTAGAATCAACGCAAAGGCAAGGCGAAATAAAATTGCAGAGGCAAGCAAAAGTCACAGTGGTTTGAACCAATTCGAAGGCAAGGCATAGGCAAGTTAGAACAAAATTGGAAAAGCCCGCCAAAATCACCAAATTCTTGACACTTTGTTGTGTCTGCCCGAAAATGTTTAATGAAAGCGAAATATAAAGCAACCAACGACCAGCACACAACACAACTAATACGGTAAGTGTATTCAGTTAAAGCCCAGGCAAATGGATATCGCCCAGTATATAACACACTTCTAAGGGGTGTTGGGGCAGGGGCAGGAATGGGTGATTCTGATGAGAATCAGGTATGATGCCGGGCCTGTGGCGTCTCGTCATGAGGTGTAGGCGGCGGCCCCCTGGGGTACCCACAAACTATTGGCACAAAAACAAGAAGTGCCCCCAATACACCCGCAGGCAAGATTCCCGCAGGCAGGGAAAAAAGACAGGCAAAGGATCGGCGGCGGCGGCAAACCCTTGGCAGATGACCTGCCAGCATGAGCTCTCCTAGCGATGGGGCGAGCTGCTGGAGAGATGGAGCCAAGTGGGGCTGGCGATCTACCTCTGACCCCTCCATGATCTACAGGTAGATCTCGATCTACCTGTTGGACATGCCTGCCATAGGGAATAGAGCTCAGAACTGGAACCGTATATTAAAGATTCATTGTAAACCAGAATATGAAGTGCATCCTGGAAAGCAAGGTACTTTTTCCCCTTGAAACACTTCACCAATGAAAGAAAGTAACCAAGTGTGTAGGATAGGCAACCAGTAGACTAGTAGGGGATCAATGTGAGAAACACAATAGCCATGGTATTTAAACTGCTTAAACACAGTCCCTTAAAAAGCTTCTAAACTGTAATTGAAATGCCAGCATTCATTCTCCTTGTTTAACTGCTAGTAGATCAGTTTGCCCTATTCTTAAGGTCCTTGTGTATAACAGAAAGACGCACATCTGTTGTTGCAATCAGCAAACAAAATGGATGGCTACCACTGTAAACTTTGAAAACCACTGCTTGCTTGAAAAAGTATATACAGCTCTGATCCATTCATGTGTCAATTTCCACATACACTCACATAGCACTCTGTTCAATCTGCAGGATATGGAAGAGTAACAATCTAATTCTACCTAAACTTCCCCACTGGTGCTGTAGCACTGGCAGGAGCTACGCTGCATCCCATGGCACAATTTAGCAGGTGGAAAGTTCCCTCAGGGAAAGGGGACTTTTGTAAGTCCCAGCCTGTGCCAGTTATATATCTGGTGCAAGTCCAAGTTGATCCGTGTCAATGGATCAGACCCGGGAAAGGGAATAGGATACAGTGTGTTCCGGCGATCCAGCTCTCCTCCTGGACTCAATCTGCCCTGTCAACATCCTCCACCTGCCCTGTCACACCCTTACCTGCCCTTCCCCTGCCCCTGCACTGCTCAGAGTGGAGCGTACCTACTCGGGCAGGCATTGCTCTTTGCACTGGTGCCAGTGGGAAGGCTCTGGCTTTTCCATCAATGCTATTAACTTGCATACTGTCACAACATGCTTTATGGCACGTTTGAGACAGTCTGCACTCCACCAGTACAGAGGCTGGATAGTATTGTGCCAAAACATGCAGAAGCCTATTCCAGCAGGTGGATCATTTTTACCAGACTAGGAAAAATCTCTGAACAATCCATACATTTCTTCTGCAATCTTGGAAAGCAGGCCTGTACAATTTGTAACCTACCATACTGAATGTAGTCCACACACCATGTATGGCTGCCAACCAGAGCCTTGCTAAACCTGCTTGTGTGAGATTGAAAAAGAAGGGGAATTACCAACCAAAATGATCAAAATGGATGGCAGGCTATACTCAGCTAGGAAGTGGCTCAGTTCTGGACTAATATTTCAATATCCTTTGTGGGAGAGGGGGATCTTAATACCCTCATCTCAATGTTTCCAAAACTTTTCTTTGTTTAGCAGAAATTAGTGGGATAAAAATTTCTTTCCTATAAAAAAAATAATAACCATGGCCCTAATAGCATGATGGCCACACAGAAATGCAGCTTATATATACGAAGATCTAGCAGGATTTGTACTCACTAGTCCTATTGGCAAAGCTCCCTTATCTTATGAATGTTTCCCATCAAGTGGAAATATTCCCATTCAGCCTTCTAGAACACAATGTTCATGATTAAACATTTGGGTCAAAAGCTTTAAAGGTTGCTGAACTGATTGACTCTGGTGGATACCTGTGCAGTTTTGGCAACGTGAAAGACGGCAGTAGAATGCTCATCGTGAAAATTCTTGTCTGTTTAGGTAAAAAAATTAATTGCATAGTTTTCTTGTTATCTAACACTGGGCTTGATTCCAGGAAGGGATAAAGACAAGGAGGTCATCTTCATTCTTTTCAGTTCTATCAAATAAAAAGCATTCCTCATTCTTTTTTGTTACTATTTGGAAGTGGGTGTTCTGGTTTTCTTCCTTATTGTGATATCCCCCTTGTAGATGACTCAAGGCCCAATCCTGAAGATGTGCAGCACTGGCACTGAGCTCCAGCACCTGTGCTGGGTGTCACAAACATGCAGTAAGGCACATCTGTGACACCCTGCTCAAAGTCAGCATCAGCGCTGCCCAGTCGCTGGTTTGGTATTGTCAGACCAGTCGGCACTGAGCCCAATGCTGGCAGGACGCAGCCCAGAGCTAGGTAAGAGCTCCAGGTGGCGGTGAGGGTCTTGAGGGCAAGGGTGGGATGCATTCTGGGGAGAGGGCAGCATGGGGTGGGACAGGGGGAAGAACTGGGGCAGGACAGGGTTGGACCAGAATTCTGCTCCACCAGATCTTGAACTCTATGTCTGGCCAAAAGGCCCGGCATAGAATCTCTCAGGTCTGTGCCAGCAAAATAGCCAGTACAGACTTGAGAAGCCCCATTACAGGGTCTTAAAAAATGTGCTTACCCCATCAGCAAGCAGGAAGCAGATAAATTCATATCCAATTCTTTCTACTGCATGTGTGTATGCGGTGCAATCATATGTATTTTTACTCAGAAGTTTGACTAAATTCAGTAGGGATTACACCCAGTAAGCATGGACAGAATTGCAGACTCGGTTATCAAATATCAAAAGGGCAGGAGCAACTGACTTGATACAGTCATTCCAAGCGACTATGAAGTGTCCACATGGGAAACATCCCTTCCTCCCCATTTGTTCTTTCAAGCACACTTAGAAGCTCAGGAAGTAGTAGTTAGGGAAAGGGTCCAATCAGTGTTTCATGTCTCCTGAAATCATCTCACTGCTTCACCAGAAAGGACAGTGCATTCCATGGTGGAATTTTTCCCATCGCAATCTGGAGATACCAAGACATAAATCAAGGAGCTTCTACATACAAAGAATGTAGTCTACACTGTCAAGTAGCTACAACCCTGCCTCCAAAGTACACTTTGCACAAATTATGTTTTCCTGAATTTAGGGCGCAATCCTATCCTGCGCTGGAACAGGCAAGGAGGCTTGTGGGGCCACCCACCACCTGCCCAGGAACGCCTCCCTCCTGCCTCCTCCCCACCCCCCGCCTACCTCAGAGCCTGAACTTCATGTTGGGCCGGAAGACCCGACACGGAGGCTCTTACATCTATGCTAGCGAAATAGCTGGCGCAGATGTGAGGAGACCCATTGTTGGGTCTTGCTTGGCTTTCCCCAAGGAGACTCCTAACAGCTTCCCAACAACTGCTGGATACAGCAGTAGCCACTTTGGCACCACTGCTCCAGCAGGTGCTGAGGAAGCATAGTATTGGGCTGTTATATAGCCTTTAATGGTTTGAAACCTAAATACTTGAAGGACAGTCTTTTCCCATATAAATCTCCCCATCATGTGAGGTCATTTAAAGAGACTCAGTTATGAATGCCCTCACCTTGCAACTATGGTGGATGAAGACTTGCAACAGGTCCCTTTCATTTGTGGTACCCAGCCTGTGAAATTCCCTCCCAGCTGAGATCAGAACCACCCTTTCTTTGTTGTCATTTAAAAGAAGGGGTAAAAACTTCTATTTCACCAAGCCTTGTTTTCTGCTCTGTTTTTTTGTGTTGGATTGCTTTGCTATCTCTTGTTATTTTTGTTGATTTGGATTAGTTTTATTTTGTTTAGGACACAATCCTAAGCAGGTCTGCTCAGAAGTAAGTCCTATTTTGTCCAATGGGACTTACTCTCAGGAAAGTGTGGTTAGGATTGCAGTCTTAATGTTTCACTGGTTTTGTACTGACATGGTAGTGATATTAACTGTTTGAGCTTTCCCATTGGATTAGGAAAGGGTACGTGTTGTCATTGCAAAACCCAACTTCCCAAGCCATATGCTGCCCTAATGACAATGACTGGAGAAGCACCTCAAATGCAGCAGCTTATCAACTGTAGGCCCATCAATTTAAGCATTTCTCTGTAGGGAAGAATATTTCAAAAACCTGAAGATCTAAAAGCAGAGGATGAGTCAAGTCAATAGCAGCATTGCTGTTCTCTTACTGCATGGCTACTCCTTCCCATTTCTATTTAGGCTGCAATCCTAAGCATATTGACCTTGAAGTGAGTTTCACTAAAGTCAGGGTGATTTGGTCAGGACCGGACCATACATTCTGGCAGCATTTGGATGGCATTTTCTTTTTTAACGTTTGAATGGAAAATAAACTATTCTTAACCCCAAATTCATCAGGACATTTGCAACACAAATTTTGGCTCAGTTCTAAAATGAGACTAGTACAGCACAAATGATCAAATGAGGGTACTGAAGCTATTATGAACAATAATCTGGATGTTTTAATTTTAATTTGGTTGCAGTGCACAAGTATTTCTGCTGGCCTTCATTTAAAAGTTGCTCAATCTGTGAGTAATCGAAGTACATCAAAAAGGGTGAATGTGACTTTGAACTTATGGAAAAATCTCCTGGCTTTGAAATGAGAACAATATGATTTGGATTTTGGGTGGAAAGTGCTCTCTCTCTCTCTCTCTCTCCCCCCCCCCCCCCACAAACAGATGACCTGCATTATTTATGTGAGTGGGGCTGGTGTGTGCAGCCCCATTTTCCAGTGCCAGTGCAGCCATACGAACGTAAGAACAGCCCCACTGGATCAGGCCATAGGCCCATCTAGTCCAACTTCCTGTATTTCACAGCGGCCCACCAAATGCCCCAGGGAGCACACCAGATAACAAGATACCTCATCCTGGTGCCCTCCCTTGCATCTGCATTCTGACATAACCCATTTCTAAAATCAGGAGGTTGCACATACACATCGTGGCTTGTAACCTGTAATGGATTTTTCCTCCAGAAACTTGTCCAATCCCCTTTTAAAGGCGTCCAGGCCAGACGCCATCACCACATCCTGTGGCAAGGAGTTCCACAGAGCAACCACACGCTGAGTAAAGAAATATTTTCTTTTGTCTGTCCTAACTCTCCCAACACTCAATTTTAGTGCATGTCCCCTGGTTCTGGTGTTATGTGAGAGTGTAAAGAGCATCTCCCTATCCACTCTGTCCATCCCCTGCATAATTTTGTATGTCTCAATCATGTCCCCCCTCAGGCGCCTCTTTTCTAGGCTGAAAAGGCCCAAACGCCACAGCCTTTCCTCATAAGGAAGGCGCCCCAGCCCAGTAATCATCTTAGTCGCTCTCTTTTGCACCTTTTCCATTTCCATTATGTCTTTTTTGAGATGCGGCGACCAGAACTGAACACAATACTCCAGGCGTGGCCTTACCATAGATTTGTACAACAGCATTATGATATTAGCCGTTTTGTTCTCAATACCTTTCCTAATGATCCCAAGCATAGAATTGGCCTTCTTTACTGCCGCCGCACATTGGGTCAACACTTTCATCGACCTGTCCACCACCACCCCAAGATCTCTCTCCTGATCTGTCACAGACAGCTCAGAACCCATCAGCCTATGTGAAATTTTGATTTTTCCCCCCAATGTGCATGACTTTACACTTACTGACATTGAAGCGCATCTGCCATTTTGCTGCCCATTCTGCCAGTCTGGAGAGATCCTTCTGGAGCTCCTCACAATCACTTCTGATCTTCACCACTCAGAAAAGTTTGGTGTCGTCTGCAAACTTTGCAACCTCACTGCTCAACCCTGTCTCCAGGTCATTTATGAAGAGGTTGAAAAGCACCAGTCCCAGAACAGATCCTTGGGGCACACCGTTTTTCACTTCTCTCCATTGTGAAAATTGCCAATTGACACCCACTCTCTGCTTCCTGGCCTTCAACCAGTTCTCAGTCCATGAGAGGACCTGTCCTCTAATTCCCTGACTGTGGAGTTTTTTCAGTAGCCTTTAGCGAGGGACCATGTTGAATGCCTTCTGAAAGTCCAGATAGATAATGTCTACAGGTTCTCCTGCATCCACATGCCTGTTGACCTTTTCAAAGAATTCTATAAGGTTCGTGAGGCAAGACTTACCCTTACAGAAGCCATGTTGATTCTCCCTCAGCAAGGCCCGTTCATCTCTGTGTTTTGAGATTCTATCTTTGATGAGGCATTCCACCATCTTACCCGGTATAGATGTTAGGCTGACCGGCCTATAGTTTCCCGGGTCCCCCCTCTTTCCCTTTTTAAAGATAGGCATGACATTTGCTATCCTCCAATCTTCTGGCACCGTGGCCGTTTTGAGAGAGAAGTTGCATATCTTAGTCAAGAGATCAGCAACTTCATTTTTCAATTCCTTAATAACTCTTGGGTGGATGCCATCAGGGCCCAGTGACTTATTGATCTTAATTTATCAATGAGGTCTGAAACATCTTCTCTTTTAACCTCTATCTGACTTAAATCCTTGGTCAGGAGGGGCCGTTCGGACAGCGGTATCTGCCCAAGGTCTTCTGCCGTGAAGACAGATGCAAAGAACTCATTTAATTTCTCTGCCATCTCTAAGTCTCCTTTTATCTCCCCTTTCCCCCCCTCACCATCCAGAGGGCCAACAGCTTCTCTGGCGGGTTTCCAGTCTTGCCAGTCAGGTGTGCACTGCATCCTATGGTGGGGGGACTGTCCCAGAGGCCTCCTCAAGGTATGGAAACATTTGTTCCCTTACCTCAAGGCTGCATTGAAGCTGCATGGGTGCTGGAAAGTTGGATAAAATTGGGCCCCCAGTTACTTGCATGCACACGTCACTGAAGCAGGGCTTTTATAGTTTACATTTGATGGTGCTGCAGTATCTTGAAATGAGCTGCAGGTTTACAGAAACAAGAAAGCTAAGGATTCCTCTTGTGATCTTCCACTTCACAACTGAATGACCTATATTTTGATTTTCTGGTTCAGTTGACTCCAGGTTTAACAGACAATGCCAACCTGCATGCCAGCATGACTGGCAGCTGCCCAAGTGGAGTAGTCTAACTGGATTGACTTGTCCCACTTGCGTCATGCAGAACTCTTGCCATAGCTAGCTCAGTGCAAGTTGCTCTTGCATTCTGGTCCAGCTGTAGACAGCATCAGAGTGTCTGAGAATGTCTGGGTCAAGTATGGTAGTTGGGGAAAGAAAACTGCATTTGCATTGATCGGGCAATAAAAGATGAAAAGAATGTATGGCAGCCCTTGTGACAGCAATAAAGTTAAGCCAGGGGTCTCCAAACCCCGGTCCTGGAGCCAGACACAGCCCGCGGCCAGCCTCTATCCAGCCCGCAGCCAGCCTCTGATCCCCTGAGAGCCTCTGGCCCAGTTGACCAAACACAACTGGAGTTGTGCTGCTGGGGTGGGGGAATGGGGGCCATTTAAGTGTGTGCTTTATTTCTTGGGCTGTGTTGGTGCTTGGAGAAATCCTGGGCATTTGAGCCCATTCATTTATTCATTCATCTAAGTTCCTTCTCTAATGTATTTATTTAAATTTTATTATTTAATTTTTTTCCGGCCCTCAACACTGTACCTGCTATTTGATGCGGCCCTACAGCCAAAAAGTTTAGAGACCCCTGTCTTAAGCTATTTCTTGTGCTAAGGTGATCACCACTGAGCTAATGCAGTGGTTGCTCAGTGAGATGTTGCATTTTCCTCTGAAGGAAAATCCCATCATAATATACACAGGAAACTGCAAGCTCCTACAACTTACGAAAAACTATATTTATTGTTTACACCCCATCTTTCTACACATATAATTGAAACAGCTGTTTTACAGGGGATCAATCCTATACATGTCTGCTCAGAAGCAAGTTCCATTGTGTTAAATGGGACTTACACCCAGAAAAGTGTGCATAGGATTGCAGCCTCACAGCCCAATTCTGCCCACTACCCCTCTGCTAATACAGTGTTGCCAAAATGGTGACCTCTGCGTCCTATGGTGTGGGGGCAGTTGCAGAAGTCTCCTCTGGGTAAGGGACTAATCATTCCCTTATTTGGAGGGAAGCCTTCATGGTGCTCAGAGGGTGTCTACTCAGAAACACAAGCTAAATATGTAACAGAGGTACATGTGGACCCACACTGCAGGATCAGGTCCAGAAAGGGGGTTAGGACATTGCTGGTTCCATTGCCACTTAACCCACCCCTCCTGGACATGATCTGCCCTTCCCCTGCCCCCATTGCCACCCTCCCCCACCCTCTCCTGCCTCTCCTGCTGACTTACCTGCTCTGACGAATGGCGGGAGAAGTGCTGGAGCCAGCAGGAAGGCTCAGGCCTTCCCACTGGCACTGTTGGCTGCACACTGGAGCACCCATGCCAACAGAGTGGCATGCTGTTGGAGTATCTTTTATCACTGGCACTAACTGTTTCACGGATTGAAAATGGCTGGTGTGTACTAAATGTCATTGGGGCTAATTTACAGCAGTGGGACAGTGGCTGCTGCCATAAATCTCAGGATAGAATTGGGATGTTATGTACTGAGGTTTTTTGTTTTTTTTTAAATATTGAAAAACATCAGAAATGTGATACTCCAGATGTGTTCTGAAGTGGTATAGGTTTTTAGCAGAAGCACTATATGAGTCCACAGTTCCTGTAGCATGGATCTTATAGAGCTGCTAAGCTTCTGCACATCATCAGAGAAATAAACAGAATAATTTTGAAATTCAATTTTTTTTCCATAAACATTTGCAACGTGCTAAGTTCAGTGCCAACAACTAACTGTGTTTTACTGGCACTTGTCGTTCCCCAAATGTTGTGGTGACGTTTATTGATAAATCCTGTTTTGATTCCCATCTTTGCCCAGAACCACAGTTCCCAGTGGAAATTTCATAGGATGAGTGAACCTTGCCATCAAAGGAGAACGTCAGAGGAATCTTTTGAGGTTAGGTTTGCTTTATGTGGATTTGGTGGTTTTAGGCACTTGCTGCATTTTGGAGTTAAAAGCCCTGCTTAGTGATGCAATGAAATGTCAGAATTGAAAGATAAGCAGAGCCAGGCAGAGATCCAACACATGGATGTACATCAGGGGAGATCATATTCCTCATATTAAAAACCATCACCTCCTCATCAATCCCGCAACATTCCAGATTTCTGTACATTTGGAAGCACTCAGACATACTGGGAAA
Source organism: Tiliqua scincoides (assembly GCF_035046505.1). NCBI lineage: Eukaryota > Metazoa > Chordata > Lepidosauria > Squamata > Scincidae > Tiliqua > Tiliqua scincoides. The sequence continues at coordinate 242,227,515 of NC_089821.1, forward strand.
GATTCAAGTCATAGAGCTACCACAGGGATAAATTTAACTTGTTAAAAAGCCACTAGATGCCTCATGGAAAACAGTATTTCACAATAACGATACTTGGCACTTACATAAGAAGTTGTATTTCAAAACATTGACTGAACTCTCACAACAGTGGCAGCTGGAGACATTCGAAGCGGGTTGGGCAAATGTACTGCATTATTCCACTTTCCTTTTCCATCTTTACAGGATGCCTCCACTCACTGCATAGACTGTAGGGAAATGGTGAAGCATCTTTCTGCTTGTGCCTTTGCCAAAGGCTTATAAAAATGCTTGGGTCTTGGTAACCTGCATGGGCACTATGTAGTCACATTCATCCTGCCATAAAAGATTTATTCTCATCCTTCCAAAACAGAAAGCACTGATATAATTTCTTTAGTATGATGCACACTCAGTAAAAAAACACTTTTCATGGGCTTGTGTGCCTTTCACTATATCCATGTAGTTATTTCTTCAATACATAGGTATTCAAAACGTCAGTGGTGTCGGTCAATACATCTGTGGAACAAGACTATAAATGTATATTTATTTCCATATGTGGTTTCAATGAGGCTGTCCCATTTGGAAACAATTGCCAGCTAATTTTAGACTATTACATGCCCTAGTTAACTGATGCAAAATCATTCGAAAGCTGCTTCCAAATTAAGAGCTTTGAGGCACCTTTGAGTCTCTCTTGTGCATTCTTTGTGGTTCTGCGAATGAGAGTGATATGGGACAAAAATATGAAAAAGCAATTTTGAAAGCTCTTTAAAGTGCACTGTTAGTCAGTGCAGGGATTTCATTTGCATTTCAATCTGTGTAAATAAAAAAGGTAATTAAAGGTTGCAGGTGTACTGAGCCTGAGGCAGGAAGCGTTCTGGTACAGCTGTGTGTAGGATTTTTGCTGAATTCACCTGATTGTGTGTGAGATTTATGCTAAACTCATTTTGCACTGTGAGAAGGTTGCCCATATTCCTTTGGTTAGAAGAATCCCCTCTTGTTTTGGTTGAAGTATGCAATAAGAAAATATTTCTATCCTCATTGACAGAAACAAGCACACTAGAACATCAGTTAGCACTGATAAATTAGCAGTGATATCTGAGCCTTTTTTGGCAGTTGTGCCATAAGTCAAGCCCAAGTTATGATCTAATGTTATTCTAGTCATAATGTAGCCCCTGCCCAAGTGTTTTGATGTCTACTTTAGTTTACTGAGATATGGAGCATGTAGGAACACAGAATGGGAAATTAAGGCAGCCCACTTACCAACTATTCTCCTTTCCCCAAGCCTCTCTCTCTCTCTCTCTCCCCCTTCTTCCGCTACCTGTTCCTGGTAAATGCCCATTTGTGGGAGTGGAGTATGGAAGCCTTGCTTAAGGCCAGGCATGAGAATGGAGACAGCAATCATATTTTCTGCCCACCATGAAGTGAGCTCCGGGGCCAGAAAACAAAAATAATGGGATGGAGAAAATGGTTGCTGCCGTAGTGGAGGGAATTCACAGCATCCTCCTTATTTTAAACAGGATGGGTGTGGAGGAAGGAGGTGGCCCAAGAGCTAAAGGTATAGGGGTGGAGCATCACACCTCCTTCTGTGGAACAGAGGAACAGTGGAGACCAAAGTTGTAGAAGCAAAGTGTAATTTTCAACAACGACAACGAATCAGAGGGAGTTTACCTCAGAGCTATTTCTGGAACTTCACAATCACTTATGAATGTCACCTTGCTGTGTAAAAGTTTATGAAGTGCTATGCCACAGAGGACATTTTATCAGTCTGAACAGATCCTTGGTTTTATATGTTGTATTCACAGCCCATTGATGTTAATGAACCTCAAGGTCAGTTACTGTTAGGGTTACTGTTAGGACAGCTGTTACTAAGTGACTCTCTTTGGATAACGAAACAGAGTGTTCTGTCCACCATTAATGATAAGTAAATGTTCACTTGTAATTGCATTTAACAGAGATTTGTAACATGAGATGTGTCGCAACAATCTTTGCCTCATAAACTTCCCTGAGGGCAGCTGTGTTTTTCCACTGTTCTAAGACATGGTTCACACATTCATGTCCATTGGCTTAATTATTGCAACTTCTACTGATTTGAGAATGAACTATCACAGTTTGGACCTTTGATAGACCTCTGATATCACCAAAAATGTAATGCTTTCCAATGATGTCAGCAGCTGCCAATCAACAAGTGTATCATCATCAAGTGTAGAAGAATCAACAGATGAATATTAACCAGGAGATTCATTGAGGGCACTCCTGACATTTTGATTTTTTTCTTTAAAATTGCCAGTGGTGCAGGGGAACAGATCAACCTCCTTTCCTGCATTGTTTTCTTGATGGCAGCTTCTATGAGCTCTGAAGTATTAAAAATAAGATACTTATGTTGCCACAGAGTTAATGGCAAACTTTGGACTGTGTGTGATTTACAATAAATTGGGAAAATGATTCAGGAGGAAAGGGTTCCTCTCCCACTCACCACTGCTTCAATCCAGTTCTGAGCCTTTCATGGTTGCTTTCAAGTGCTAATAAAGTTTCTGGAAGATCTGATCACAATTCTTTTGTTTCGCTAACATTTAGTTTGGTTCTAAGGCTCTTCTAAATTCGGTTTTACATTATCTACTTCTTTGACTTCTATCTACTATCTACACTGGAGCTCTTTTGGCACTATCAGTATTTGACTCAAATGTTGCTGCCCTGGGAGAATTTTGTTAGAAATTTTATCAAGAAAAGCGCGTATAACACATTCTTGAAATGCTGCCTGTGAATATGATGCTGCATAAGATTTGAAGCTCATATTTCAGAAATATTTAGTAAACTCTTCCCACCCTTTGTGTATTCCCTAATTTGTTTCATACTATTAACATTTATGAAAATGTTACTCAGTACAAAATTAGCCCTATGCTGGGCCACTCAAGAGTCAGTTTTATCTACACATACATGAAAAGTTCTCATTTTAAAGCACAGAAGCATCATTTATTTATCTTCACATGCACAGAAACAATTGCCTAATGTCATTTCCATCCTCTCCACCACCATTGGTTGACTTTCATCAGTACAAATATATACCTATCTACGGAAGTCCAAATATGGCAACATTAAATTAAATAATTTAATTTAATAATGATACCTTCTGATACCCAGCACAGCCTCCAATTCACACAGCAGTGTCCCAAGCACCCTCTACTGGGGTAACCAGGTAGGCATCACTCTAAACACTATGACAGTTTTCAGGTTCATCCACATCATGGATGAACCTGAGGTTCATCATTTTTTTCTACAGAGGAAAACCAGGTTCCAGGAACCTGGTGAAAAATTAAATTCGCTGTTGTTAGATTGGATAGATTTCAAACACCTAAAATAACACTTATGGGTTGCTAATTAAGACGAGCAATTTGAGCAAGATATTTTCTGCCTTGTTTCTACCATGTTTGCAGCTAAGTACAAAAGAAAAGTCCTCAGTTTCTTCTTACCTATGGAATGATACTTTTCTACTTTCAAAGATATATAATGGAAATAGATCCTGTTGTCATGCACTTTGGCCTGCTATTGTCCAGAAAACCTTAGTCTAATCTTTCTCCCCCCCCCCCCAAACTGCTTTTGTACTGGTATATCACCACTCTTCTGAGCACACTAGGATTCAGCCAGGTTACTCATGTCCAGCCAGGTCAAAAAGTAGCCCGAGTGCTTGGAGAATAATGGACTGGAAAGTAAGGCATAGAAAGGCACTGGATTGGCATGAATGGCCTGGTCAATTCATAGTATGTCGCCGCCTTGAGTCCCTTCGGGGAGAAATGTGGGGTAAAAATAAAGTTGTTGTTGTTGTTTTTATTATTATTATTATTATTATTAGTAGTAGTAGTAGTAGTAGTAGTAGTAGTAGTAGTATGTGTAAAAAGAACCTCAGTGGTAGACATGGAGGCAAGTGATGTGAAAGGATACATACTTTGTTTTCCAAGCACATAGGGTAAAGAGCAATGGTCAAATACCATAATGCAGTGTAAAAATGGTTAGTAATGCAAACACAGCTTTGTTTCTTATTTAGGAACTGTATTTAGGTTGCTATATTTAGAATTCGGTGCTGAGAAAAAAACATTAGAGAAAGCAAGCAGAGTTCAATGTATTCATTGTTTTCTAAAGAGGAAATTTTGTTGCTCCTAGCTCTTTAAATTCGATATGATTCCAGGCTTCCTGATGTTAAATTTAAATGCTTAAAAAAAAAAAAAAAGACTATAGCTCAGAATACTAATAGGAAGTAGGTAGGTGTTAACTCGCCTGGTAGGGATCAAACGATAATTAACACATCTGACATTTCCTGGTAATTGGCCTCCAATGGATTTGAACATTAGCCTAGGAAATCACTCAGCACTCCAGCTGGCCACCAACAATTCTATAGTAGAAAATGGTTGGAAAACAAACTGCAGCTTTTTCTTCATGTAGGTTACTGGATGATTATAGTTTTTGATTCATGCATTTTTCTCAATATCTCAGCAGACATACTCTTGTGCTTAGACTGGGAATAATCAAAGTCCAAATCCCCTAGTCCCGAAGGGTAAAAGAATAATGCCTATCAGGAACATTGCACATACATTCATATGTGTTGTTATATGTAAATGTAAGCCCATAGACCACCTATGGGACTCCTGTGACATACGCCAGAGAACATAAGAACAGCCCTGCTGTATCAGGCCATAGGCCCATCTAGTCCAGCTTCCTGTATCTCACAGTGGCTCATCAAATGGAGGAAGGAGTCAGGGAAGTTTTAAAATGAGTGGATAAGATCTGGCATGTGTGACTGCTTCTGGATCCACCCCCTCCCTCCTCTGACATGCACCCGGTTCCTCCCCCAACATCTACACCCCTACCCATAGCCCACCCCCTGCACTGGCTTACCTGCTCTGGTGCAGGCCACCCACCATGGCAGCAGCCTCTACCACTGTTGCTATACTGTGGTTGCTCAATGATGGCTGCTGGTGGTGTGTTCCATGCATCAACTGCAGGCCATCATCTATGCCCCACTGCAGAGGTGGACCTGAGGCAGGGCAAACAGGGTAAATGCCCCAGACACTGAGCCAGTGTGACTCTAGGACCAACTGGAGAAGCATTCTGAGGCTCCTGACGGAAACAGTACTTCTGGTTTTTTGGAAGTACTGTTTAACAGCCCAAACCTGAGCTGCCCGGCACAAGGGGCTGCAGCAGCGCAGAAAATGGTTGCTGCTACATCCAGTGAGCCCCAGGCAGTCCCTGCTGCCACCTTGGGAGAAGGAGACTTTCTTCCCCTGGGTAAGGCAAGTAGCCCTGCAATTGGGCTGCTCAATTCTACGGCAACCCAAATGTCGGTGTAGAATTTAGAGCCTCCGTGTCAGGCAGTCCCACCTACCTCCCTCCCCACTCCCTCTGCCAGCAAACCTCCTCCCCACACTCCCTCTGCCTCCCCTGCCCTGGAACACCTCCTCCCCCACACGCGTGACCTGTGCTCCAGTGCTTCACCAGCGTTAGCCCAGCACCAACCAGCACTGGGCTAGCACCGGCTCTCCACTGGCACTCCACCAGTGCAGAAGGCTGCAATGGGCCCAAAGACCATGCGGCAGCCTCAGAAAACTTTCCCAGTTGGTCCTGGAGTCACACAAGGCTCTATCATGCTGGGTAAGTATGGGGGGGGGGGTGGCATCGCAAACCTTTGCACCAGGAGCAGCTAAAAGTAGGTTCATTACTGCCCCACTGTTGTAAAGTTATGAACTGGATTGGGCTTAACGTCTGTGAAATCAGCCTAACCTTTGTCACAGTGTTGTTATGACGGACAAAAGGAAGTAACTATATACCATCCTTGGAGGAAGGGCAGTATAAAAATGTAGAAAATAAATAAATGTAGGAGAGTATGGAATTAATTGATGGCTATGTATCTATACTTATGTTTTCTTACCCAGTGGAACACCTCTCTGGATACCAAGCTGCCTGGACTGTACTTTGATGTCAGATAAGCAGATTTTTGATTATTCATCAGCATTTTCAGTGCAAGTTCCCAGGCTAATTTGTAATCAGGTGGAAAAAAAACGTTAATTGAGCTATTTACTTCATAGCAGGCAGCAGTAATCACTGCAGGCTCCAGAACTTCTGATGGTAAATGATGTAACTGGTGGTTGTAGCGATAAACAGCAGGCACTATGCAAGCCTGTTGTGAGCCATTTTCACATAGGAGACTTAAATTGTCTGCCTTAAATTGTTCTCCTGTGCAAATGTAAAATCTGCTCTGGCTAGAATGTAGCCTGCAGTTTAAAAATGGCCCTTTTCCCATAGTCTGTCCCCCTTGAACAACATTTGCATATAGCACAAACTGAGTGTGAGTGGTTCAAAGGCAATTTTTGCTGTTCTGTGTGAAGCCACTTTGCCTGTGATGCTGTGTTTCTCCATCAACAGATCTTAGAGATAATCACGAGGCTTAGGATCAAACTAGGCATGTAGCTAATTGTGTTTTAACTTTTAAAGAGGCTTGCTTAACCACAGCATTGCTTCTCTTCAACAAAAAGGAGACATAAAGGAGGACTTGATTCATATCAGGCTCATGGTACACTGGGAAGTGTTAATTTATTTGTTTATTGGATTTTTATCCTGCCTTTCTCCCACACCAAAGGGGACTCAAGGCAGCTAACAATAACAACATAAAATAAAACAATATACAGTATATTAAAAACAATTGAAACATTAAAGCAATTAAAACTTTAAGGGTGCAATCCTAACCCCTTATGTCAGTGCTTTCCAGCACTGGCATAGCAGTGCCAATGGGACGTGTGCTGCATCCTGCAGTTGGGTGTCACTCACTGAGGCCTTCCCAAAGTAAGGGAATGTTTGTTACCTTACCTCAGAGCTGCATTGTTAGGATTGCGCCCTAAAATACCCAGGATCACCACAATCACCATTTAAAATATGTCATTAAAAAGTAATTTTTTCTCTTGGTGTTGTTTTCTTGCCTAAAATCCCCCCCCCCCTTGGCAGTTTGCTACTGGAGTGGATGTTTACTGCAAATAACTGCTTTGAATTGCAGTTTTTGGCAGGAAAACAGAACCAAGGGAAAAAGTTAATCCCTCTCCATACACCACTTTCCCAATCAAAATAACACCCACCCACCCACCCACAGAGTTGCTTTTAAAGAAGAGGCACTTCCAGGATTAAGCATGCTTTCTTAAAACTCAATAATGTGCCTACCTAATTTTAACCTTTAAAAAGCTCCTCAACTCTCCACATGTTTGAACTATGGTGTTTATGTTAATAGCTATACCCCAGTGTTTCTCAAACTGTGGGTCAGACCCAATTGGGTCATGACCCAATTTCAAGTGGGCTCCCATTCATTTCAATATCTTATTTTTAATATGTTAGACTTGATGCTACCATGGTTAAGTGACTGCATTTGGGGAAATGTTACAGATCTGTACATAAGAACATAAGAACAGCCCCACTGGATCAGGCCATAAGCCCATCTAGTCCAGCTTCCTGTATCTCACAGCGGCCCACCAAATGCCCCAGGGAGCACACCAGATAACAAGAGACCTGCATCCTGGTGCCCTCCCTTGCATCTGGCATTCAGACATAACCCATTTCTAAAATCAGGAGGTTGAGCATACACATCATGGCTTGTACCCCGTAATGGATTTTTCCTCCAGAAACTTGTCCAATCCCCTTTTAAAGGCATCCAGGCCAGTCGCCATCACCACATCCTGTGGCAAAGAGTTCCTTTTAACAGGACTTTTAACAGTCTACTATGTATATTTTTTTAACAAAGATAGTAAATGGGACTTACTCCTGGGTAAATATGGATAGGATTGCTAAAAATTTTCCTGCTTGATGATGTCACGTCTGGTCATGATATCACTTCCGGTGGGTCCTGACAGATTCTCATTCTAAAAAGTGGGTCCCGGTGCTAAAAGTTTGAGAACCACTGCTATACACAGTTGCAGTAAAAGAGGCTGAAGACCAGTTTGCAGCCAGCCTGCATACAAAAATGAGGACTGCAGTAGTATATTACACCAACCCTTCTTTAAGGAGTTGTGTGTAAAAAATAATCAGGCAACCAAAGCACTATAAATTTCCCCAGCAGCTCCTCTCAAGTTCTTAGAATTCAGATTAACCTTGGCCAAAAGCCATGGATTAAGCACTCTTAGTGGAATTTCCAGAAAGGGATGCACCTTGGCAAATGTTAGGTGTGCTTAACTTGCCCCAGTAACTTCCTTGAGAATCAGACTGGGGGAATTAATTCCTTGAACTGTAAGTCTGGTGAAGTTAGCATTAGTGAGTCATTCAGTTTCTGCTTAAATGTTGTGCTGAGCCTTCTTCCTCTAAGCACCAAACTTAATTATTATAGTAATAATAATTACTTACTACTAGTAATAATAAATTGCTACAAATAGTCAGAAAGTGAGCATTTGTTGTCATGAGCTTTGCAAGGATTAGTTTGTGCCATTCGCCCTATGTAGCTCTCCCTTAAAGCACTGATCTTCTAAGTCAGTGGACAAATTTAGTTCTATGACAATGTGGGAGATTAAAGGTTTGTTGATCTTTGAAGGTACACCATCATACAAAACTCAGTGCAATGAATTGAGAGGAATGAGGAAGCTTCAGTTATTTTCACTCAATATTTTGGCTCTTTTCCAGGTTCCTGGTTCATATTATGGATACGGGTTAAGGACTAATTGAAAAGACAGATTACTTTTGAACTAATCCCACTTGCCCCTCTGAACCTTCTTTTTTCACAGTGTAGAATTACAGCAAAATCGCCTTGTAAACTATTCAAGAACAGCATGAATTATATGGAATTAATTGCTGCTGGAAAAGGTATTTGGCCTATGTGATACTAGTCTTGTTAGCTTTGAGACCTGCGATGTGGTTGCCAAATGAGCATAAGCATTCTCTCATAGTTTTTGGAATGTATATGGGTGTATATATATGGGTCCATTCCTTTGTCTTAAAATCTCTGAAAATATAACATTAGAACTCTGGTTCATACACATCTCTCTTAGAGTAGCTGACTTATATTATTATTATTATTATTATTATTATTATTATTATTATTATTATTATTATTAGTAGTAGTAGTAGTAGTAGTAGTAGTAGTAGTATTTATATACCACTTTTCAACAAAAAGTTCACAAAGTGGTTTCAGAGAAAAATCAAATAACTAATGGCTCACTGTCCCAATAGGGTCACAATCTAAAATTGAGCGCACAGGAGCCAAAGGAGGGGGAACAGGACTGTCTCTTGTGCGCCACCAGATCCTGTGCGCCCCTGTTCCACTAGGGCTCACAGTTATACTGAGTCAACTGCTGGTGTACCTAGTCCACTACTGTCTACACAAATTGGCAGCAGTGCCATAGGGTTATAGATCTTTACCAGCCTTAGTTGGAGAAGGCAGGGATTGAACCTGGGACATTCTGCATGCAAAACAAGTGCTCTCCCATTGACCTACTAGATTTAGGGGAACCGCCATATCTGCAGATAAAATATCTGCAGATCGAGTCCAGAGCCCCCACATGCGTGCCCCATTTGTGGCCTCTGCCAGGTTCAGACTGAGCCCAACAGTGTAAAAAAAAACACTACAGGTTCAACCTTGTTATATGCAGATTTTTTATATACGGATTTGACTCAACAGGAATGGCCACTGCAAATGAGAAGGAATGTGCTGATCCCTGGAGAAGAGGAAGAATGCAACCCTTTAAAATGCTTTTCTTACTGTTGTAGAGATCTTTATCTCAACATGATGAGAAGGGCCTTTTAAGTTAAAGGAAAAAAGTCCTTTACAATAGTTAGAGAGAGGGCAGCCAGCTGACAATCATTCTCTCTCCATGAGACCCCCTCCCTTCCCCCTGAACACTTGAAAGAAAGATGATCCTTTCTGAGCACCTGGAGAGAGAATGATTGTTGGATTGTCCTCTTAATAACTCTATCTTATCATCACAAAGGTCAGCAAGGCTTTTTTTAAATCACCTGAGCAACGGGACTTTGTTTTTTAAATTGATTTGCTATAGTGCGATTTTTGCTATTCACATAAGTTCTAGGAATGGAACCCACAAGAATAATGAGACTCAACCTATACTTCCAGTTTCTCCATGAAACTAGAAGTGACATTTTTAATGCCTTATTAGGCATTAGGAGGCCCAGGGAAGCCTCCACTTGCATGAGCCTCTTCAACTCCCACCCTCTGTATTGGAAAAAGAAGAGGGGGTGGAGGAGAAGTGGAGTGATGAGCTTGGGAGCAGAGGCATATCCAGGGGTAGCGCCACCTGGATGGTAATGTCACAGAGTCATGCAACATCATGATGTCACTTCTGGGTTCAGAGGAGGGCAGCGGCAGCTTTGCAATTTGGCTGCCGCCCCCCCTTTCTTCTTCAGCAGCTTCCTGGCTGGCTTTTGGCTTCTGCTGAGTCACTGCAGGCCCCCAAATACAGCACTGTGCTTGGAGGCTTTCAGCAGTTCAGCAGAAGCCAAGAGTCAGCCAGGAAGCTGTGCCTTTAAGTGATGCCCAGGGCTCATGCCCTCTTGTGATACTCTAGATACTGCCTCTGCTAGTGTGTCTCTTCTGCTCCATGCCCCTCTTCCTTTTCCAATCTAGGAAGTGGAATATAGAGTTAGGTGCAGTGGAGAAAACTGGATGGACAGAGACGGGTGCCCCGCTCCACCAATCTGTTGACTGAGACAACCTCAGTTAGCTCATGAATGGGATGGCCCTGCCAGGGCCTAGGAGAGGGGGTAAAGGGGGTAATTTGTACCTGGGCCCAGAGGTCAGAAAGGGGGCCCAGGAGCCAAAGGAGGGGGCCCAGAAATTTCCTGGGATCTGACATTTTCCAGTCTCACTCAGACTCACTGCCCATGTGGGATGCTGACAATTCCAGGTAGGCAGGTAGACCTGAGCTCTGCATTGGAAGATTGGTAGACCTTGGCTCCAAAGACTATTCTGGCTTTTGCCACTTTCCCCCTGTTTTGGCCCTATTCTCCCCACTCCATTGCCACCCCCCCCCCACTCTGTTCCACCCTCTCCCTCTTTGGGAAGGGGCCCAAAAGAAACTTTGTACCCTTTGATAAAATTCCTCTCAGAGGCTCTGGGCCCTGCTACTAAGTGCCTGCTGTTTTTATCTGACCCAGTGAGAAGGTTGGAACTCTATCCTCCTTTTCCTGTTCCAGGTTAGTTGCTTGACAGGGTGGAGATTACTGTCAGGCTGCTGATCTCCCTACCAGGCGGGATTTTGTTTCATGTGTGAAGAGAGGCATAAAGCTTGTCTGTTGTTGCCCTTCTCATTGTATTATGAGATTTGTGAAGGGAAAGTGCTGTAGACCAGTGTTTCTGAAACTGTGGGTCAAGACCTACCAGCAGGGCCTCTGAGAGAAATTTTATCAGGGAGTACGACCTTTGCAAAGGGGGGAGGGTGAAATACAGTGGGGGAGGGTGGTGACGGGGGAGAAGAATAGGGGCAGGGAAGGGTGAAACAGGGTGGAGGAAGGCAGCTGGAAATGTCTTTGGAGCCTAGGTCTACTATCCCATGTGTCATCAGTAGTCTCCCCAGCATCCCCAGTTGTGGTAGTGTCCCCAGAATCCCATGCGAGCAACAAGTCTGAGTAGATAGGAAAACATAAAATCTCGGGAAATTTCTAGGCCCCCTCCTTTGGCTCCTGGGCCCCCCTTTTGACCCTGGGCCCGGGTACAAATTACCCCCTTTACCCCCTTCTCCTAGGCCCTGCCTACCAGGAGGTTGCAAGTCTATTTTTGGTGGATCGCGAAATATTTTTGAAATTTTTTTAAGCCCTTGCAAGCACCCTTGCCCAGTTTGCAGACTTGTTAGCTGGTATGAGGTAATCTTCATACCTTCAAATTACAATGTCACATTTTCCAATTTTCTCTACTAACTGATGTGTCATAGATCATGCATGAACCCGGTTGCAGCCTTTTGTCTGGCCTGGAAGTCCCTAACTGCACATCTTGCTCTCCAGTTCAGCCTTCTGGGTACCCTGAAATGACTATAAAGGTTTGGGGGAACTGTCCTTGAACTCCATTTCTAGGGAGAGTCTAGCAAATGTCTACACACACATACGTATGTATGTTATCTAGCAGCCTTGGGAGCACAGGACACCAATTATTCTTAATTGATAATGTATTAATTATTATTAATAAATAAAATATTATTTCTTTTCAGATATCTTTTTTTGTTCAGTGGGTAGCAATAGACTGCCAATTTTAAAAGTGGATTCTGCTGCTAAAAAGTTTGGGAAGCACTGCTGTAGACTCTTCCTCACTACCTGGTTGTGAGTTGTGTTGGGGAGGATGTGTGTACTATAATGTAATGGGGACATTCAACCATTGTATGTTGATTAGTGTGTATTCTGCATGGTCAATGTGTGGGCATCTTTGGTATGCCAGAATGTGAATGGTAGGTGGCAGCCAGGTTCCCATGGATGTGTGGGTGTTAATTTTGCTATGTTGTTTCTGATTTCTTGTTGTTTTGCTTTGCTCTCTACTTTGCTTCTGCAGTACACAGGATCATGATCATGTTATCCATCATAACACACCAATTTAGATATAGCACAGCATGGTGCTATTATAGGGTTGGGCAATTTACCTAATTTGTTTTTCAAATGTTTTTCAGTGTTTGGAATGTTCAAGAAAATGATTTGAAACTGTAAAGATTAGAAGCTAAAAACATTTGTCTTCTCTGCTGTGGAGTGACTACATTGTCAAAAAAATTTTTTAGATTGCCTGAAAGAGAGAGAGCACAGAGTGTAGTGTAGGCAGGGTTATCTCAACATGGATGATTTGCTGTATAACCATTGAGTGGATTTCACAAACATTTTTAATAGACCCTAATCTGCTGCAGCTCAGTGCTATTATGTTTTCAGCTTTAACACACACAGGCAGTCCTACAATAACAAAATAGGAAACTCCAAGAGATAGATAATATTAGGCAAGGAAATATTTACCCTTTTGTGTTCCCAAAGTATCTTGCAAGTGAGAGAAGGGGAATGGGCTCTTAAACCTAATGAAAACACCCCCTTTCAAGAACACTGTTTTCTGTCCCTTCATTTTGTAGAATTTCAGCATCTTTGAAGCCAACAGGAACAATAAAGGCAGCCCTGGTGTCAGATGAAAATTAATCCATATGCTGATGTCGTTTCTACTATTTCTGTCCCTAGCAAAGCATTGTCCTTGTTCTGTTTTGCCTTTTGTGGAGATTTGTGGGATGGTTTCTAAAAACATTGTCAGTATGAAATAGATTGATGACATCATGTGGAACCATGACAGGAAGGCCTCTGAGACATTTCAGCTTCAACAGCTTTCACCCAACCATCAGCCTGAGCCTGGATTAATTCAGGTACACATAACAAATCCACGTTTTGGACAGCACAGCGCAACTATAAAACAACAACAACAAAAAACCCTCTATCATTGTAAACCCACTGACTGACTAGCACATATAATAATAATAATAATAATAATAATAATAATAATAATAATAATAATACAGGTATTTATATACCGCCTTTCTTGGTCATCAGATTTCTCCTCAGACTTTAATTCAAGGCGGTTTACATAGGCAGGCAATACTACAATACTAAATCCCAATAGGGATTTTTACAATTGAAGAAGGTTCTGTCTTTCAAGAACCACAACATTTCAGATGGATCTTTAATGATCTGGCATCACATTCTGGCCTCCATCTTTCTCCCACACAGGCTGACAGTGGCCAAAGAGCAGGTGGAATAACTCAGCATAACTCGGCTAGGCTTGTCAGCTGCTTCAAGGTCTCGCCGTTCACAGTGCTGGTGGCCTCGAACTGGCGACCTTCGGATGTTATCTTCAGGCAAACGGAGGCTCTACCCTCTAGACCAGACCTCCTGCCCATATACGTGCTTCCACCTACCTTCCAGGATAGACCACACGATTCATTATATACAGTCAAACCCTACAAAATAACTTCATTTGCTTCAGTTCTCCCAATAACACCAGTAAGATTGACATCAAGTACCTGGCCTTCTATGGTAGGCCTGTCTTTGCTTGCAGACACCCCTCCAATGTGAAGCAGCCACTCACCTGCAACACTGGGCTGTGAAGCAGCAATAGAAACCCAGAAACAATTCAGGAATCCTGAACTAAATCTTGAAATCAACTCTGTCCTCATATTTGCCTGGGTAATACTATCATGGGACCAAATGACCATACTCATCCAGAATTTGCAGTCATGCATCACTTGGCGACAGGGATGTGGACCAGCACCCCCGATGCCAAGCGAGGCTTGACATTATGCAAAACCTCTCAAAGCGAGGGGAGCTGTGCTGTCCTTGTCTCTGGAGGCTTTTCTGAGCCTTGCAGAGGCAACGCACCCAGAATGCCTGTTTCAGGCAAAAACACCCAGTTTCCTGGGAAACTGGAAGTCACATGTTTTTGGCCAAAAGGGCCAGTCTGAGCCTCATAGAGGCAGTATGCAGATATGTTTTGCCTCTGCAAGGTTCAGGAAACCCTCTAGAGGTGAGGGGTGCACAGCTCCCCTTGGCTTTGCAGGATGTGTGGGGGGGGGGGTGAACAGGGACCAGCAGCAGCCATTGCATATTTGGGCTGTCACTGGCCAGAACATTGCTAAGCAATGATCACCTGTACTTGCATATCTTCTAACATGATGTATGCCATTGTTTGGCAGCAATACACTTCTGCTGTTTATATAGGCAGAACAGGCTAGTCTCTCTACAGAAGGACATAGAGACATAAAGCAGATGTTTCATCAGAAACTAGTTGGAATGGAGACCATTCCACACTCTTAGGACATTCATCTGCAAACCTGAATGTCACCATACTCCAGCATGAAGTTATCAAACCAGTGGTTACAGTTACCAGTGGGAACTACAGTGGTTCTCAAACATTTTAGAGGCCCTGGAGGCTGCTGCCTAATTTATAAATGCAAAGGCGTGTGGCTATAATGGTGAATGGGCAGCAGTGCTCCCCCCACCCCCGTAGCAGCTTGTTTAACTCTTGATGCAGATAGCCCAATCTGCCCAGTTAGTTTCACGACTCAGCATATATTGGCTCATGACCCACCGGTGGGTCACAGACCCAGAGTTTGGGAACTGCTGAATTACTAAATTTAACACAGTAAAATGTCTCAACAACTCCTGGAAATTGAGGCCTTACTACAGAAAGTAATAGTCCCTCCTTAGCTGTTGGTCTAGTAGTGCCTCTCCATCACCAGCAATTGTTTGTCAGGAGCTGGTCATACCCACATTGATTGGATTTTGTATTCATTGATTGGCTTCTGTATTCATTTATGCTCCATATGATGTGACACACCTACTGCTGTCTTAGAGCCCAATCCTGGGCTCAACGTGCCAGCTTACTGCCGGCACATACTGTCACAAACGTGCCGTAAGGCATGATTACGAGCCTTACCTCCGGGCGAGCGCCCGTGCTAGCCCAGTGCTGGCTAGCGCTGGGCAGGTGTCTGGCTTCTGCCGTTCAGCGGTCGCATGGACTGCCAAGCTGCAGCACAGTAAGCGGGAGCATGGGGGGGAGGTGGGGAGGAGGCGTTCTGGGGAGGGGGAGGCAGGCTGAGGGTAGAGAGAGAGAGCGGGGAGGAGGCATGACAGGGAGGCGGAGAAAGGGCTGGCAGGAGGCAAGCCAGGGGGAGGAAGCGGGAAGGGAGGGAGGTGGGTCTGGTGGAGCTCTGCTCGACTGGATCCTGCCCGTTTGTGTGGGGCCCGGTGCCCTACATGAACGCCTTTACCTCACCACTGACCTTTTGGTCAGTGGTGAATTGAGTAGCCCCATTGCAGGGCTACTTTCCTTGTCTGGGAGAAGGGGACAAAGTCCCCTTCTCCCAAGATGCTGCCCACGGTAGCTCATGCCGTGCAGGATCCGGTGGCAGCCGTTTTTGATGCTGCCGAAGCTGCGTGCCATGGGAGCTCAGGATTGGGCTGTTTCTTTGCTTAACTTTTTTGCTTCACTGTGTAAGAATCAGAAATATGTACATTCCCCCCCTCCCCATATTGAGGGTATGCAAATCTTCCCAACTTAGGGGATCACCAACACTTAAGGAGATCACTTAGGCTGGGGGTCACATCTAACAAAGAAGAATCCAGCCCTCAAAAACCTACGCTACAGTAAGAGCCTTGGGAAAGGCCTGTAGCCTAGTGATAGAACCTTTGAATGGAAAGTCCCAAGTTTAATTCCTGATACCTCCAGAATTATCTGAGAAGCCCCATCTGAACAAAATAGCCTGATTCAGTATAAGGAAGCGTCATATCTATCTACCTATCATATCATAATAACTGTGTTAATCTTTAATCTTTAAATAAATATTATTCTGTCTTGTTGGACTCTGTCTTGTTTTTAGTGTGAGGAGTTTGTGTGCACCCTTGTGCTGCTGTAGTTGTGCTGGTGTTCACATCTCAGCCCTCTCCCCAGATCTCTCAAAGTTAAATCTCTGAAGGCCAAAGTAAAAGTTATGTCAAGTACAGCAGTAGAACTCTTACTTTTCTTTGCTAAGGAAGACTCATGGAGCCCCATCCGGATTGGAATCGTGTTGTGTGTATGTGTGTGTTGGGGGGGAGTGAGGTCTTGCCCTTTGCTTCAGCCATGATGTCAGTGGGAGCTTTCCGTCTGGGGTAAACACATTGCAAAGCAGTGTAGAGGAGGGGACCCAGATCAGGACTCTGGGCAACAAAGAGGTAATCCTCCTCTAAACTGCGATCCCAATCCAGATCCTCATAGAAAAGAAAAATTAAGCATGCCCCCTTTAATGACATACTCAATGTAACATGTAGTTTAGTCCAGATTCCAGAGTATAAGGCATAAACATATTGCTTCTAGTGCACATGTGTATAAATGCTGAATGGTTTTGAGTTGCAGCTGTTTTATAACTACAACCAGTTGTATTGTGAGATTAATTTTTTACTAATTACATTACTTTAAAAAAAAAAGTACAGTCAATTCACACCCAGAGCAGGCCAGGGTAGAGCAAGGTAAAGGACACTATGCAATGGGACAGTCTGTAGGGGATGAGATAAGAGCTCAGGTAGTGATTGTTGGTTGGAGAACAGGGATGTTGCAAATATGTCTTTATTTTTATCTGTAAAAGGTTGGAGGGCATGTGAATGAGGTGGCAAGGATGGAATGAGAGAGGCATGTTTTGTGCCAATCAGGATGGGAACTGTTCCCATCTAGGAATTCAGCTTGCTTTTGTTCTGCGCCAACCTGTCCCTTTCATGTCTGAACACAGGTGAGCATCCTAGGCTTAGACGTGACCTAATGCAGTGCAGTGAACTTGCCTTATATTGTTTCACCTTCCAGAGTCTTCAAATGCTTGCAGATGTGAGGTTTTATAAGGGGCATGTGTATTGAATCAGTACCTCTGAAATCTACAAACCACATGGGGACTGTCCAAATATCTGGTATCATCACTCCTGGTTCTACAACCAAGATACTTAACAAATTGCTGTCAAGATGGAAGCACTGTTGGTAGGTTCATCCGGTGATTCATCTGACCAAGTTGGTGGTATTCGACCTGTACTGGATGGGGCTGGATGCCCCTTAAAAGAATTGGGTTTGCCATCTGAGGATTGCTGAGTGATCCAACTTTGCTGATGAAGGGCCAAGTGGCTGCTGTAGCTTGTGGTACCTTCCATCAGTTAAGGCTGGTGAGTTAGATTGACCTCTCCTGGTCATATTTATTCTTGCTCTGGTAATCAATGGGCTTGATTACTGCACTGTGTTATATATGGGGCTGCCTTTGGAGATTTCTGGGAAATTTCCCTTCAATCAGAATGCAACTGCTAGGTTGCATATCAGTGCCAGGAAATTTATAATGCAAGTTTAAAGTACCTCCACTGTCTACCTGTCTATTTCAAAGTACAGTTCAAGTGCTTTGAACATAAGAGCTCACTGGATCAGGCCAAAGGCCCATCTAGTCCAGCGTCCTGTATCTCACAGTGGCCCACCAGCTGCCTCAGGGAACATACAGGACAACAAGAGACCTGCATCCTGCTGCTCTCTTGTAGCTGGCATTCTGAGGTAGCTTACTTCTAAAATCAGGAGGTTGCACATACCCATCATGGCTTGTAAACTGCGATAGACTTTTCCTCCAGAAATCTGTCCAATCCCCTTTTAAAGGCATCTAGGCCAGATGCCATCACCAAATCCTGTGGCAAGGAGCTCCACCGACTAATTATATGCTGGACTGAAGTTCTCTATGGCTTGGGAATATGGTGCTACATTCATTAGCTATGCCACTGGTACTCAGTGAAGACCTTTTTATTTTTCCAGCCCTTTTAAAGCATTGGTTGAATTGATTTTTACTCTGCTTCTTGTCCTGCTCTTTGATTTGATATCTTTCCTCTTGTTTGTGTATGTTACTGCCATCTTCATCCACACCAATCTATCCATCCAGTAAGATCAATGAGGAAGGCTTGGTCAGGTGTCCTGCTGCTGTCTGAAGTTTGGCTGGAAGTGACCTATGAAAGGTCTGGGGCCGGCCCATCCATGAGGCATATTGAAGCAGTTACCTCAGGCAGTGCATTGCTGAGGGGTGCTCATCAGGTCCGCCTACTTGCCTCCACTGCCCCTCCTTCTCTTTCCACTCCCAGGATTGGAAAACGTAGAAGGGGCAGAGAGGAAGAAGAAAAGTGGAGGGGAATGCTGAGCTGGGACATTGGAGAGGGGGAGAGAGCAGAAGCTGGCACAACATCAGGTAAGGGGGGGTGCATTTGGCATGTCATCTCTGGCACCAGGAAAGGTGCATCTTAGTAGTGGCCCCCATTATGTGGAATTCACTGCCTTGTACAGTCCTCTTGTCTTCCTTCTGCTGAGCTTGAAGATCTGGCTCTTTACGCAAGTTTTCCAATAGTTCCCTTGATTTGTTAATTGTCCTCATGATTTTGTTGCTATTGTTTGATTTATTGTATTTTTTTGTATTTTTTAATTGCTATTTTTTAATTGCTATTTAATTAAAAAAAAAACATTTAAATTGTTATAATAGCTAATAATAACTGTTATATTCCCTCAGAGGAAAGAAAGGTGGGGGAGAAAAGCTTTTGAATGAATACAATTCCACATTTATTTGATTTGATACATTGTTGTTATGCTTTGGTTTTTGTTTTAAACAATTTTTACAGTATTGTTGAGAGTATGATGGGTGGATCAGAATCTTTTAATTCAACGAATAATGTTATAATGTCACTGAAAGCAATGGCAACATGGTCTCAGAAGTCAAGACCTCCAGCAAGAATCCACGACCCGCTCAAGTACATGGCTTCTGCAAAGCACAGATGGACAGGTCATGTCATCTGCCAAACACACGACCAATGGAGCACTAGAATCACACACTGGATCCCATATCTTGTCAAAAGAACCCTCTGCCGACTAGCTACTCGCTGGTCAGATACCTTTTCCAGGTCATTTAAACAACAGGGACTGCCGCACTGGACAACAGTCGCACTAGACCAAAAAACATGGAGCGAGTGTGGGTCACATTGGAAAGATTGCCAATGAGGATGGACCATCAGTGTATCAATGTAATGTTATAAGACTACAGCAATCAAGTTCTGAATTGTAAGGAGTTTTAGGAAAGCTTAATTTGACAGCCAACTCTCCTCTCCCTCCAGGTAGCTTTCAGATTAGATCTCTTGATTTTGTCATGGTTAGTTTCACTTTTCCCCTGGGGGCTGGGGATAAGAATAGGCCCTCAGTTTGGCTGTACTTGTCGTAAGAGGCGACTAAACAGCCACCGGGTAGATGGGACTCATCAGCCTGGGAAGGCAGCTCATCTGAGAGAAGGAAAACTCTGATCCCAAACCTCCACTGCCTTGTGGCTACATCCAGTTCTGGAAAAGGCTTCAGGAGTCAACCTCGAGGCAAAATCTGGAGCCAGAGTCCCTGAGGCAGTGCATGGCTGAACACAGTCACGTTCTGGCAACTCCTGCGATGCCGCTGGAACCAACCGTATTGGCCTCTGCCTTTCCATTGGACCATTTCAGCGACGTGGAGAGGGGGGATTTGCTGCATGGGAAACAGTCTATCCTCCATATCTACTTTACCCAGGCTTCGTGCACTGGAGAGGACACTGTTCCAGAACCACCATTCAGAGCGCGATACCATAGTCTTCCGAGACTGAAGGATGCCAACATGTCAGTTTCACTTTCATTCATTGAGGCTTCCTAACAATAACCCATTCAGATGTTCATTTGGGTGCAAATGGGTAATTTGTCCCTGATGGTATGCAGCAAAGCCTGGGATCCCCTAAGGAGCAAATCTCACCAGAGGCAGTGTTCAAACACTTCTAGCACTGTTACCAAATAAATTATGTCAAACAAGGTTTTGGACAGGCAGTGTCAATTAACTCCTTTTTAGAGACTACAGTTACAGCTATGTTTGATAACATCTCCAGGTTTGTGGCACTTCATTTAACAGCTGTTTATAGTCAACATGGATTTGAACTCCAGCCTGGTGATATCATCTCAAGAATGCAATGAACACTTTACCTTTAAGTATCCTCAAAAGGACAGTACTCCATGTTGCAAGGCAGGGGAGATAACAGCTATCAGATGAATTCTAGTTTGAAAGAGTTGGAAAATGTTCACATTAGTGGAAAATAAAGAGAAAGCAATCCAGGCTGGCCAGCTTTAAAGAAACAAGGGAACTTCTTCAAAAGTTTTGACATGTTGGTGATGTGCCTTGTGTTTCTGTGTCTGAGGCTGTAATTGTGGTGGTGGTGGGGCACACACAAACCTACACCTAGCACCCTCAGTCCTCTCCCACCTCACCTTTATTCTGGAACAAAATTGTAGTAATCTCTGCCACCACCAAAGCTAACACCAGATGGAATGGGGTCCTGGGAGAACTTTGGTGATTCTTCTTCACAGATGTTGTGGCAGGAGCCCCAGGGTCCCAAATGGTTTGCCAAAAATAGATGCAGTAGCGTAGGGTTAGCAGCCAACAAGAGTGAGGCAGCATATTCTTTGCTGAGTCAACCAGTCTGGCTTTGAACTTCTCTTTATCACTTTTGTGTCTCTTAACACCTGTTTCAATAAAGTTCCCCTTACTTTGATGTTTGAGAGGGTAGTTTATTGGAATAGGTTTTAACAGACACAAAAGTAATAAAGTGTAGTTCAAAGCCAGTATATGCAAAAAGACTTATTGGCCAAGGCATGGTCACCTGGGCATTCTTAGCTGCCTTGGACTCTGGGTAACAATGTCCTGTTTGTAAGTCAGCAACAGTAGGAGAGCTGAACGAACCTGGTGCTTTCTGGAGTGAAAGAGTTTAATGCCTAAAATAATAGACTTATGCAGGCTCCTAATGGCAGAGCCGCTATTACATAGTAAGGGGACCAATGACCTGGGATAGAGGCTGTCATCGTGTTCTTGATAGGGTAGTTCCTCCCCTGAAGGAAGAAGTCTACAGATTGGAAGTGTCTACCCAGATGTAGCCTAGAAGTCTGAAATCAGGTATTTCAATAAGACAAAGGGTCCAATCCTATCCAACTTTCCCGTGCCAACGCAGCTCCAATGCAGCCCCTAGGTAAGAGAGCAAATGTTCCCTTATCTTGAGAAGGCCTTTGTGACTGCTTCCCCACTGCAGGATGCAGTACACGTCCCATTGGCATGGCTACATCAGTGCTGGAAAGTTTGATAGGTTTGGGCTCAAGAACTTTTATTTTAAAAAAAAAAGGCTTATAGCACATTCCTATGCATGTCTACTCAGAAGTAAGTCCCATTGTGTCCTACTCCTAGGAAAGTGTATATAGGATTGCAGCTCTAGATACATACTGCCTTCTTCATGAGCTGTGGTTAAACAGAGCCTTCCAAATGTGGAATCAAAACACTTTGGGACTCCACTAGGCTAACCCATTCTAGCATATTAAAAAAAAAGAAATAAAAAAGGCTGCCTCTGAATGGAGGTTGTTTGGTGTAAGAGGGAACCTTATGGAGGGAGAAGTTTTTCATCTCTTTTCTATGCCACTATGTTGCCTCTGCTCTAGAGGGAGTACTTCGCGCATGCAATTCTTTACCCCCATTTGAGCTGGTAAGGTAAAAAGGAGCATGGAAGAGTCGCAGGCTTCTGTGAGGCCTCAGTTGACCTCTCAACATCCCACCCACCAGAAATGGGAACTCTCCCCAGAGACACATGCAATGTTGCAGAGACTTCTGGGTGATCTCATATTTCTTAATGGGAGGGCTGCTCTGCTGAGGCAAGAAGAAGCCAAGCCACAAACAGGAGAGAGTCATGAGAAGAGAGCTTCAGGGCTTATTGAATGCTGGCTTAGTGAAGGGAGGTGACATGTGTAGGCAGTGCCAGAGGGGGCAAGGGGGGCAAACGCCTGTCAGACAAGTGACTCATTTCCCCGGCACTCCCCCACTGCTGGATTCCTGTGATAACTTGAAGGAAAATCACTTGTTACATACTTTGAATGTTCTATGTGAACTACACCATTGTTTTTCTTCCAGAAATCTAATATGTGGGGCAAACATAGTTCCCCATAAGAGCACTTGGGCCATTCTGCACCCTCCATATTTTGTTCTGGTGCTGCCAGTGTTGCTATGTGGAATGGCAAAGCTGCAATGCCAGATTAGTTGGGCTGTATATTTTAATTCTACCAATTAATTTGAATTGATTTATTTGGATTGGTGCATCAAATAACATGATCATTAATTGTTATTATTCATATAGAGCCATTCTAATACATGATCATTTCAACAACAGGGACTGCTGCACTGGACAACAGTTGCACCAGACCAAAAACATGGAGTGAGTGTGGGCCACATTGGGAAGATCACCAATGAAGAGTCAAAATCATCAAAATCAAATAATACATGATACTTTACCAGCTCTCCTTCTGGGATCATCACTGCCACCTACTTCTCCTACACCAGTTCTTCCCCTCCTCTCCTCCTCTGCCTCCCATTGCTTCAAAGCTGGGCAGGTGGGGAATGAGAAAGGCTTCCAATATCCTAAGCTGTTTTTTTAAGCTCCATGTAAGAGGCTACTTCTCTTCCTTCTTTTCTTTGAACATTCCCCACAAATCATTCTCCCCTCTTTCCAGTCTCAATTGCCATATATCTTGTTCTGGGCTTCATAGCCTAACAGAAGTTATTTCACCCCCAAATATTTACCTGGAGCTCAAAAAAACATTTTTACTGCCCGCTTCTATTTAAAGCCACCCAATTGCAGAGAACCGTTAAGGCAACCATTGACTCGGGCATTAAGGATAAGACCTGATTTAATTGCCTGCGTGGGTGTTTGTATTATGTTAATAATAGTCAGCGGCACTTATACAGTACTTAAGAAAGATTTTTTTTTTGTTCCAACTACTGCACAAACACTGATTAAAGCATCCCTGCAATATTGCTATGAGGCAGGGAAGGATTATTAACTCCAGTTTAAACAAGCAGAAAGTGAACCACAGTGAATTTATGCAGCAGCCTCAGGTCATGTACAGCTTGGATTTGAAATGTAGACTTTCTTAGCATACAGCCTTACATTTGACCCAATGGGCATCACCTTGTGTTCCTCTACACAGACAAGATTGCCGCTGGGCTCAAGTAAGCAGTTGTATAGTGTGGTATAATATAGCAAGTGCAAGCACCTGAAATTGGGCATGTTCTTTCAAAGAGTATCCTGTGTATATAGACTGATAGTAGCAAAACAACATTCACTTTACAATTTAATTTAAACTAGTTTTAGCTTATCCCCCCCCCCCCAGGAGATGCATTGCCTGCTTGTATGCAGGCCCGTTTAGTTAACGTTCTCTTCAATATCTGAAAGAGAGTTTAGTTCAAGAGGGGGAGACAGTGCGGTGGCAGTGAGCTGGTGAGCCGCTGTGGGAAACAGAATCCAGCAGGGTCTTCTTATGATTGCACATTCATAAATGTATCCCAAAGCCTCACCCTTATTCAGAAGGTCATGACATTTTTATTTTCATAAACTGGTTGCTCCTTGCTCAGGGAGGGGCTGTAGCACATGATTGGCATGCAGAAGGTCCCAAGTTCAGTCTCCTGGCTGGCCTCAATATTCTTGCCCAGAACTCACTAGAGGTAAGGCAGAGAGAAATTCTTGTCTGACCCCTTGGAGAGCTACAGCTGCCAGCCAATATCGACCGTGCATAGCTAGATGGACCAATGGTCTGGCTCAGTACAGTATAAGGCAGCTCTCTATGTTTCTACTTTCTATCCCACAGAGTGACCACAAAATGCTGGACACATGACTGTTATTTGATCTAAAGGTCAAGGGGACAATATTGAAATGGCATACAGTGTCACATGGGTAATTTGTTTATCCCACCTTATTTAATGTTATTTCTGGGTGTGGTTCTTTGGAAGACGAGAAGGGAGACGAGACTGGGGTGAACATTTGCATTCAAACTGGTTGAATTGGCTTGTGTAATTCACTTACCAATGTAGAAATAAAGCTTCCTAACCCCTTTAAAGGTCTCTGAGTATTTAGCATTGCGTCCATAAAAAGAATTTGAAAATCTTTCCAACACTGACCCTGCTCTGGGCTGCTTAGGTCTGCGCCACCTCTTTAGATGGTGCAGATCCGAGTAGACCCGTTGTGAATTGACCTAGAGTAAGGGGAAGTGATTCCCCTTGCCCCTGGCCGAGCCACATTCAGCTCCAAACTTGTGTTGGAAAAGGGGCAGGCCTGCCACTCTCCCCTTTCCAGCACAAGTTAAGGTTGCACTGTTAATGTTTGTACAGCACTTTGTGAGGGTGCAAAGTGCTTTGACTGTATTTTCTTCATGAAGTTCCTACAGCCAATTGTAATATAAGTTTTATTACCCCTAAGAATGCCGGGCATTCACCCTGGCCAGGTGCAATGTATTTTCCTCAACTGTGCTGTATGGAAGATTTAATAAGACCCCATATAGTGAAAGATGCTGTAGATGTGAGCTGGGTAAAATAGAATCTCTTTCCCTTATGATTTTGCATTGTACACTCCATGTAATGATCCATAAGAAATATTTAGCCCCCTATTTGAACAAATGAGCAGACTGGTTGGATGCTATTCAGTTGAAAAACTTGCTGTCATCTGAGGATCGGACTTTAATTGAGACTTCAGGGGCTTTTCTAAAGCATCTCCTGAAACATTGCAGCTCAGTCAATAGTATTAGAGAAATGGGTTGTACCTTCTAACATTTAAGAAATCATTATTACTCTTCAAGCCTGCAAATTGTTTGTCTATATATGTGTGTGATATGCCAATAAAAGGTTTGAAATGGAAAGTTTTATTAGCGCTATATTACAGACAGGGCTAAGGGGAGTGCCTTCCCTAAAGTCACCTAGTGAGTTCATGGCAGAGGCAAATTTCAAACTGAGGTGGTTCTGAGCTGCAGGCCAGTCTTTATAGCTTTATACTAGACCAGCTAATACTGAGTCAGATCATTGGTCCTTCTAGTCCAGAATTACCTACACTGGGTGCCAGTGGCTCTCTGAGATTTTTAACTAGAGATTGCAACCGATTCCACTTGTTGAGCCCAATTCTATGTATGTATACTCAGAAGTAAGCCCCATTATACCCGTTGACCCTTGCTAACTGAGTAAGAGGCACTTTTTGAAGTAGGTGCTCCTCTTTTATTTAGCAGGGGGAGAGTAACTGGCCCTCCTCACCCCAGCAGTGTCTTTTCTAGTGGCTGCCTGCTGGTATTCTTTTGCATCTTTTTAAGATTGTGAGCCCTGTTGAGACAAGGAGCCATTAGTCATTTGATTTTTCTCTGTAAACCGCTTTGTGAACTTTCTGTTGAAAAGCAGACTATAAATACTGTTAATAATAATAATAATAATAATAATAATAATAATAATAATAATAGTCAGGATTCCTGTCTGTATTCTACAGCTGAACTACATGGAGCAGGTCTGCTCGAGCAAGATGTCATCATGCACCTTGAGTTCTTTATCAACTGAACTCAAATTCAGCACTCAGAATAATTCATAAACTTGATCTGCCTGTATGCTTAGTCTGACATGAAATTTCCAATTTTCCAGCATCTGGAGATAGAAAGGAGCAGTGTAGTGGGAGGAAAAAATATGTCTTTGATGGCATTTCAGAAGAGGTATAAGGCACACTTCTTGCATCAAGCTTTGAGTTGATTTCCGTGACTGCTTGTGTTGCTGAATTTGTGTTCATATTATAGTCTGTGGCTGGCATTAACATAGTATTTGTTATTGCAACTGCATTGAACTTTTTGGACAAGCTGTATGTCAGTATTTAAATGAATTACCTCTAATAAAGAGCAACTGTGATGGAGCACTTACATTCTTTGACAAAGGCCAGGTAAGCCAAGTCCAAATATTTCAGTCATGAAGTGAACAGGATGACCTTGGATTAGTCACCAACTCTCAACTTGTGCTCCCGTGGCACGTGGCTGTGGCAGCACCAAAAACAGCTGCCGCCGCATCCAGCACACCTATGGCAGCTGTGGCCTCGGGAGAAGGGGACTTTCATCTCCTTCTCCCAGGTAAGGGAAGTCGCCCCACAATTGGACTACTTGATTCACCACTGACCGAAAGGTCGACAGTGAGGGAAGAGCGTTCGTGTAGGGCGCCAAGCTGAGCTCCTCTCCACCAGACCTGCCTCCCTCCTTCCCTGCTCCGTCTCCCCAGCACGCCTCCTCCCCACCCTCTCCCTGCCTCCCCCCTCCTCGGAACACCTTCTTCCTGCACCCCAGCCCCGCTTACCTTACCGTGGCTTGGCTCTCCGTACGACCACCAAGCAGCAGAGGCTGGGTGCTCACCTGGCGCTAGCCCAGCACCAGCAAGAGCTGGGCTAGCATGGATGCTCGCCAGGTGGTAAGCCTCGCAGACCAATCCTGTGCTCCCTTGCACATTTGCGACAGTGCGCGCCGGCAGTAAGCTGGCGCGTCGAGCCCAGGATTGGGCTCTGAGGCTGTTTTGAAAATGAGCTCTGGCATGTAACGTATTAGGTATATTTCTTTGAAATCCTGCTGGACATTCACTGCCTTTGTCGAAGATGCTTTTTTGAACTTCAAACAACTGGTAGCAGCACCTGAAGAAAGGAAAGTTTGTGGGTAGTAGAAGGAGGAGAGCTTGGAGCAAGGAAGGAAGGAGAGAGAGAACTAAAACTGATTGACTGGTGGATAGAGTAATGAACCGGTGGGCAGGTGAATGGACAGTGAGCTGGTGGACTGATTCTTGGACTAGCTGACTGACTAATGGATTAACTGACTGCCTGGCAAACTAGCTGAATGGAGACTGTTGAGTGGTGGAGGGATGAGGGGAAGGGACCCTGCAGCTCCACAGGCAAGCTACCTATTAGTTACCTTCCCATTGGTGCTGAGGTATAGTGGTAGTTTTGTATACTAGCCAGCTGTGTTTTGAGTCAGGGGAACTAATTAGCTAAAACAGGCATAAGTTCTCTAGAACAAGCTTGAAAAGGGAATTTGGCAAAACAAAATTCACACCAGTAATTACCCAGTGGTCATGGTCCACATTGGAACCAACCTATCATCCTCTGTCTGTTACAGGCTCTGGACTCCAGTCTCTTCTGCTTTCTGTCTTTCTTTTTCTGCATGCAGGTGTTTTATATATATGAACAGAACTGCTTTTTGAATGGAAAATATTATTTTGAGACCCAGATTGTAACAGAATCTAAAAGCCAAACATGTATATTAAGGAATGTGGGGCTGTTCTATGACATTTCCTGCAATACCTTGCTGACTCCTGACTCCCAAAAGGCTCCTGTATTTTGGGAACTGTAGGGGAGTCACAGTTTTGGCAGGTCAAAATTGCCCCTTCCATTGAGCCAATTTGGACTGTGCAGCTGCTATTTGACAAGGGAAAAAGAGCACTCATTTACACTAGTGGGAATTACTAATATGTTGCTGTGCAATTCCTTTTGTTTATACTAAATGCTTGTGTAATCTTAAAAGTGGACAAGAAGAGACTGAACTTCTGTAAACCCTTCGGTCCCTGGGTTTGACTGTAATATAAACGTTATAGTGCACAAAACAGTGAGTTGAGCTTGAAGTTTAAATAAACATTTTGGTGGTATAAAACGTCAGATTTTACTTTTTATGGGAATTTTTTTGTAGCACTACATACATCATATCAGAAGAAACCTTCTGAATTCCTGGAAACAGAACCTTCTGTAATTTTCCAGTGTAGATTGTGGAAGAATCCAACCCATGTGTGACAAGTCTAAGAGCAACAAAATGGGTATGTTTTCTTTGGTCACCCTTGAACAGATAACCTTCCATGCTTTGATGGCAGACAGTGATTCTCTTGTGGATGATTTTTTTCCCTCTGGGTTACGAATCTTCTTCTGCTATGGCTATCTTTGAAAATGTGCACTGCTGCATACCAGGGATCCTGCACAAACTTGTAGGAAAGTCCAGAGAGGTCGAACTATTGCTGCTTTGCAAAAACCTTTGGGAACTGATAAGGTGATAACTGATCTATGAAAAAAGCTTTGTAAGCTATCCTTGGGCTAAGCCTCCTGCACAGAAGCTAGAACCTGAGGAAAGAAGATCCAGCTGCTATAAGTCAGTTCAAAATCTTCATCTTCATCAAGATAACTGAAAACTACTTGAGCAGGTGAAATTGTGACCTCAATTGTTTCCTGCTGTTGCATTGCTGAAATGTGCTTCCTGGCAACACTGTTCAACTTACCACCATCACAAAATGTGACACACCATTGAAAATAGTCTGGCTGCTACCACAAATGGTGAGCAGGGCAGCTGGGCAACAGTGGCAACCCCGGAAGCAATGCTGGCACAGGGTGGGGGATGAACAGAACAGGGCAGGGACCAGGACAAGGATGGGGGTGTGCCAAAGCAGGGAAGGGGCTAATTATCAGCAGCTCCACTACCCAGGTCCACTTGGACTTGTGTCAACAAAATCACGGCACAGGTCTGAGACTCTTGGAGGCAGCAGAGGCTTGCCCTGGAGCAAGGAAACCAGTGTTCTTTTATCTTGAGGCTTAAAACTCCCCTCCTGGCTGCAGTGTGGCTGCGTCAGCACTGGGGAAGTTATGTTAGCTTGGACTCAAAATCTCATAAAATTTCATGATCAGACACTAGCACAAGTGACTTTTAAATGGATTTGGTGAATTCATGCAAGAAACATGATTAGGAAGGTAGATTCTTTAGTCTCTGCCAAAGGGGTGGTGCTTATTCTTAGTCCCATTTCCACCTCGTTCCTCTGTCTTCTGTATGCTGTTTCTGCAGCCACGTCTATTGCATGCTTCCTTGCCCTGCTCATACATAGACCTTGATTTATGAGCAGGCTACCAACCATAAGGAGGCCTTTCCCAGGATCAAGGGAACTTTCTGACTGGAGAAGCCAACAACCTGCTGCCTTCATGACAGGACTTCTGATTTTCCAGGGATCCCTTCGGTGCTGCCTTCGGGCCCAATCCTATCCAATTTTCCAGTGCTGGTACAGCTGTGCCAATATGGTATACACTGCATTCTTTGGTGGGGCGCAGTCACAGAGGCCTCCGCAAGGTATGGGAACATTTGTTCCCTTACCTCAGGGCTGCATCACGGTTGCACTGGTGCTGGGAAATTGGATAGGATTGGGCCCTTCATCCTCTCCACACTGCTAGAGACCTGAACCGGTAGGTTTTGGCAAAGGGAGATTGCCAGGTTATTGAAAAGCAGGACCTCTTTATCTTCAGAGGACCTCTATATAACCAATCATCAGATTCTGGGGACAAAGAGAATGTAAAGTGCATCTGATTAACTCCTTGTGATATAGATATTTAAAAAAGCAAGTACACTTAAGTAAAGTGGAATGTGCAACCATGTGTGCTGCAGCTGAGCAACCCCATAAGTGATTATTCCTGTCTGATATTCAGTACACAACATGTATCCTTGGTCTTTCTCAACTGGTTCCTTTGCTTACCACAATAAAGGGAATGTCTCAAGACAACCTTCCATTCACCATTCACTAGCACTGTTTATTGGACACAGCATCTTCCATGATGGATTTTCATGGGGGCTACATAATGGTTAAAGGACTCCTCTTGAGCCCACTGAAAACTTTTTCAGTCACCAATTCACTTGGGGTGCTCTTACAGGTATCACAGAGTTCTGCATTGCATACACAAGGTTTCAAGAGTCAGACCTTTATTTAAAGGATGTCAGAAATTAATACATGACACTTCTTGTTGCTATCAAGGATGGTTTAAAAACAAAACTACTATATAACACTTTTGTTAACACTTTTTTGGGGTGTATTTTTTAAAAAGAAGATATTCTACTTGATGGTGTCTATGAAGATCACCTGCTAGGCTTTCTTTGGGGAAGAATAAGTGTTTTCTATGAAGGACAAGTGCTCTGACAATATTTCAACATTATATTAGATAAACTTACCTAAAAAAAAAAATGTTACAATGCTACCAAAGTGCCATTTTTGTCACATGCCAGTTCAGATGTATTGGGAAACTGGTTTCCCATTACATGTATGAACCCTGCAGAAATGTAGGATCACACATTCCCTCTACCTCTATGGCTTCATAACTAGTGCAAAGCTAGGAACCATGGTTTAGCTCTGGCTTTCAAACCAGAATGTAAGGTCAACTTCAATTCTGGTTTGGGAGCCAGACTTAACCATAGTTTGGGACTTTGCATGTAGTTTAAAGAAATGTCTGAACAGATGCGGTAAGGACAGGAGGAAGTACAAGACCCTGCAACTCTCCAGGATATGTTCATGTAGTGGAGAACCATGTTTCCACTTATATTTGACCTCAGTCACTGATTTATAAGTGAGAATCATGTTACCCTTATGCAGAGATAACTTTGATATAGAAAAAACCTATATGCACTGCTAGCTGTAAGCACACATATTGGGATGTTGATGTTCGTAGTTTTCTCAATTTGAGTACTTGTAGCAAAGAAAATCTTGCTTTTCACTTCACACAAGCTCTTTATTCCTACACAGCAATTCATCTTCATGTAGGAAAGGTCTCGTACATAAGGCAGCCTGTGGCCATCCCAAGTATACTTTGATTTCCACTGTGGTTTGAGCATCCAGTCAACTCCACTTGGATTATCTCAGGTAGTCACACTTCGGCTAGTGCTGAAACAGCAGCCCAGTTGGGTTCAGGCCAACCAAATGTTTCCCTCCAGCAAAACAAAATACTTCAGTAGAAAAAGGAATATACATGATTCAATCTGACCCTGTAGGTTTGGTGTCAGCAGGCTTGGTGTCTTTCATGTTGCAGTTCTGACCATCCTCAGGGTCCAAGCTGATATTTTGGTTGCTGTTCATTAAGTCCTGCCCCATACCTTTGCTCTCCCTCTTGCAGCACTGACAGAGGTCCCTGGAGTTCTCTAGCAAGCTGATGCAAAGATTGATGATCAGCGCTAGCCAGGCCATGCCGAAAAGAATCCACAGAGATACAACATTCTTGTACCAGGTTGGGTATGTGCGATCAGGATTCATGCCTATGGGGAAAAACATCATCTAAGCTGTTTATAGGTATGGAGCATCACACTCTTGAGAGGGGAATTTTAAAATTAGCAGTCTGACACTAAGCATTTTATAATGAGTAAAGAGAATGTTGGCATTTGCTAAAATTCTTTGAGGATGGGCAGCCCAATTCTGAGATGTCCGGTGCAGGACTGCAGCAGCACCAAAAAGCCTGCCACGGCATCCTATCAGTGTTTGGGCAGCTGCTGGTCTGGCGGAGGTGAGTGCTGCCAGTCCCACCCCCTCCTGCCCCTGTTCCTCCCCACCACGCCTTCCCCCCACCCTCCACCTGCCCCAGAACACCTCCTCCCCCTTCCCTGAATTACCTCTCTGCCGCCCAGCGCTCTGAGCAACCATCGGGCAATGGCCCACCGGCCTCTATCCTTATGGCATGCTTGCGACAGTGTGCGCTGGTGGTGAGCCAGCGCACACTCAATAGGATTGGGCCCTGAGACACCTAAAACCTAAACTCTGCTATGTCTGAAGCATCTGAGAGTGGATGGGGCACTACCTAGTCAGACAACTACAGAAAGAACATGCTGAGCTGTGATTTCATTATCCAAAGATGTGTAATACAAACACAGATGTGGAAGAGGAATTTGTAGCGGAGACACTTTAGCTACTCATTCAGTGATGCAGACATGGTATTATAAAACAGTTTCTGGGAGACTGTAAAAGGAATGCACCTGGGGATATTATTGGGATGAAGGCTAACTTTGGTCCTTATGCATAATTCTTTGAGTGATCACCGGGACTGAGACTCAAGCTTGCTCTGAGTTTTTCATTTATTTGCAGAGTCCCATCCTAGATGAGTTTCTTGGTCACACTAGAGCAGCAGTTCCCAAACTGTGCATGATGACACCCTGTGGCTTTATAAGGCACTTACTAGGGAGTTGCAGGCCACCACCCAGCTGGCAGTGAGACCACACAGGACACTGCAGGGGCCAGTAAGAGATTCAGCTTGGCCCACTGAGCTCCTGTGCTATTTTTGCACACCATGAAGGGCCCTCCCACCTGCCCTGAGCTTCTTGTTGGCCTTTACAGCATCCCATGCAGTTTCCAGACCTGGTAATATGTCATTGCCAGTCACTTCCGGAGC
Source organism: Tiliqua scincoides (assembly GCF_035046505.1). Classification (NCBI taxonomy): domain Eukaryota; kingdom Metazoa; phylum Chordata; class Lepidosauria; order Squamata; family Scincidae; genus Tiliqua; species Tiliqua scincoides. The sequence continues at coordinate 242,260,067 of NC_089821.1, forward strand.
CACAGCTTATGTTTGCAGCACGCAGAGGTGTCGTGGGGTGCCGAAGATTGGGCAGTGCTGCACGAGTGTATTCTATGATTGGCATGTAGATGCATCTCTCTCACAGTACACATTGTGCAGATATACTGCAAAACTCTCTGAGAAGGGCAGGGCATCTCTGGGCACTCTGTGTCCCCAATACTGGGTGCAAAATCACCCCAGTTTCAGGGTGGAATGCAGACTTTATTTTCACCACCACAGTGTTTTGCATTTCTTCTACAGAAATGAATGCAATCACTCACTTACATAAGAGAAAGGAAAAGGATGCAATCAGGGACATCATTGTGCTGGAGGCTGCATCTACCATTGATGACCCCAGCCATTAAAAATCAGTCTTGCTGTGTTCTGCAGAGCCCTGCCCTGAGTCTTATTTCTTGGTCATTCTACAGAATTTTGGGAAGTTGGACAGAATGTGGAGAATGGCTTTTGAGAGGGCACTTTCATTATTAGATGCTTTGTGTGTTGCTTTTTCATTTAAAAGGCAGCTTACAAAATCAACCATTAAAATCAAATCATTAAAAGGTTAAAAAAAAATAGAGAGAGAATGCTACATGATTGGTATTATCTGTAACTGACATTGTGTGACACTGTAACCGACAATGTGTGTATATATGTGCTCATGCATGCAGAATGGTGTGAGAAAGGCCTTAGAAAGGAACTGATTTACACATTTTTCCCCTGCTGCTTGCTAGATTTTGGTTGGCAACCTTCAGTCTCGAAAGACTATGGTATAAGCCTACAGCACCCAGTATTCCCAGGCGGTCTCCCATCCAAGTACTAACCAGGCCTGACCCTGCTTAGCTTCCGAGATCAGACAAGATCCAGCATGTTATTTTTACTAATTTAACCTGAGAGATAAAAGCTTCCCTCTCTGAAAAAGAGTTTCACCACAGCAAGGGGTCATAAAGTTATTTGTGAAAGAGAAGCAAACAATTGTTTATGCAAACTCATTTTGTGAAAGTACAAGCACATGTGCACTTAGATGCAAAAGGCCCTTTATGTTCAAGTAAGTGGCCTCTTCCAGTGAAATTCTGCAGATGAAGCAAATGTTTATACTTTGGCTTTAGACTAAAGCAGTGGTTCTTGCACATTTAGTACTGGGACCCACTTTTTAGAATGAGAATCTGTCAGGACCCACCGGAAGTGATGTCATGACCAGAAGTGACGTCATCAAGCAGGGGAATTTTTAACAATCCTAGGCTGCAATCCTACCCACATTTATCCAGGAGAAAGTCCCATTTACTAACATTGTTAAAATAGTATACATAGTAGCTTGCTAAAAGTACAGGTCTGTAACATTTCCCCAAATGCAGTCACATACCATGGTAGCATCAAGTCTAATATATTAAAAATAAAAGATTGAAATGGAGACCCACCGAAATTGGCTTGTGACCCACCTAGTGGGTCCTGGCCCACAGTTTGAGAAACACTGGACTAAAGCAAAGAGGTATCAATGAACCTAATCTTGAAATGGTCACTCCCTTATGCATGGAAGCTTTAATGAAAGAATAAAATAAAACTAAATGAGCTTGACCAAATTATTAGTAATAGGTTTATTTAGTAATGAAAAATGTAGCTTGTAATAGTCTGAACTACTTACCAATTACATAATCTCCAAAGCCTATGGTGCTAAGGGTAATGAAGGAATAGTAGAACCCTTGTTCATACGTCCAGCCTTCTATTGCTGTGAACAATAAAGGAGGCAGCAGAAAGAACAGGAAAAGACCAGCCACCAGTGCACAGGTCCGTGTCAAGACAGCTGCCTCTCTCTAGTAAGAAATCACAAAGAATAATGGTCAGGGTAAACTGCAGACAGAGAGTTACATTTCTGATGAAAACTGATGCTATGGGTATTTGAGAAGCTTGACAGTGGTGGAATGATTCTGCAAAATGGGAATATATTTCTACTGGAACAATATCAGTATGACACACATGTGTGGAAAGAATATTATGAAGATGGGTCAGAGACAAGTTTTATGTACATGAGATTTGCTGGAACACACCATCGGTCCATCTAGTGCAGCAACCTCCTTCCCACTGTGAGTTAAGAGCCCAATCCTGAGCTCTGGGTGCCTTCTTACTGCCGGCAAACACTGTCACAAAAGTGCCATAAGGCACATTTGCAGGGCTTAGCACTGGCCCAACACTGGAGCTGACCCACCACCAGTTGGCACTGAGCTAGCACCAGTGGAAAGCCAGTTCTCCGCCAATCTGTGCTCACCTGAAGCGCCAGGCAGCAGAGCGGTAGGTGGGGGTGTAGGGAGAGGTGGGGAGGAAGCATTCCGGGATGGGGACAGGTGGAGGGAGGGTGGGGAGAAGGTGTTCCGGGGAGAGGGAGCAGGGTGGGAGCAGGGTGGAGCTGAATTCCACCAGATCCTGAGCTCCTTGTCAGGCCATGTGACTCGACACAGTTTGATTCTGCAGCAGCTCCAGAGCTGCTGTGGAATAGAGTAGCCCCATTCCGGGGCTACTTACTTTACTTGGGGGAAGGGGATGAAAGTCCCCTTCTCCCGAGGAGGTGGCAGTGGCTGCCTGGGGTGTGTTGGATGCCACAGTAGCCATTTTCGGTGCCATGGCAGCCCCATGCTCTGGGCGGCTCAGGATTGGGTTGTAAGCCCACAAGCAGGAATTGAAGCATTGACCCTTACCTAGTACTGTTCTCCAGTAATTGGTAGTCACAGAGATTCTCTCTTTGGATATGGAGATACTGTACAGCCACTATAACTAAAAGCCATTGACTGACTTTGGGTGCAATTCTGACTTGTGCTGGAACAGGCAGACCAGTGGGCCTATGCTGCAAGACCAGTGGGACTAGGTGGGTCACAGACCAGTGGGCCTATGGCAAGTTTGGGGCCAGAATCAGTGCAACCTGAGGCAAGGGAAAAACTTTCCTCTTACCCCATGTCATGCTGCACTGGCACCAATGGGTCTACTTGGATTTAAGCCACCTCAAGAGGTGGCACAAAATCTAAGTAGAGAAGAGCAGCTAGAGGCTGATCCATGCCATTTAGGAATGGGGTCAGGATCTGGCATAACTGCTTCATGGCTGAACAGGCATTTGGACCTGGATATTCCAGGTCCAAGTCCAACCCCAGAACCCACTACACCATCCTGGCTCTCTGCATTATCCTCCATGCATTTATCTAATCCTCTTTAAAACCCACTTTGTGGCCATCATCACACTTTATGGCAGCAAATTTCAAACAGTTATGGGTATTTTAAACAAGCACTTTCATTAGTTTGCTCTGAATCAGTTGCCCATCAATTAAGAGTATTAAAGCTATTCCCTTGTCTCTCCTCTCTCTTGTTTCCCTACTATTCCTTTTTTATATTATATAATAATTTTTATTTATATTACTATTATTACTATATTGCTATTATTACTAATAATAAACTATTATTTTTATTATATAAACCCCTCAACAATAGGGACCTACCTATGTAACTGTAAGGAACTATATTTGCTAATGGTACAGCCAATATATATATACTAATTCATTGTCTATTCTCTAAATCAGCCATTTTCAGCCACTGTGCTGTGACACATTGGTGTGCCATGAAAGGTCTGTAGGTGTGCCATGGGAGTTTGGGGGAGGCGGCATATATTAGTAGGGCCATTGGGGGATGTGATCCTCTACAGTGCAGTGTGCCTTGTCAATATTAAAAAAAAACAGATGGCGTGCCTTGACAATTTTAGAACCTTGTCAGTGTGCTGCGAGATGAGAAAGGTTGAAAATTACTGCTCTAAACAGTGACTGTGGCTGGAAGTTCAGTTTCAGAACCTAAGACCTGGCAACACTCAAAGGACAAACAACTAGATTCTACATTCTGCATGGCTGTGAATTATTTATTTAAATTATGTATATCTCACCTTTCCCCTCTAAAAAGAGGCATCCAAGGTGGCTTAGCAGTCATAAAACAACAAAAATACAATATCAACACAAACCAGAAAAGGTAGAGTAAAAAAGGAGTGTCTTCAGGCATTACTAGAACACCTGCATAAAAGGGCTAGCCTTGGCTCAAAAGGGAGAGAATTCTGCATGTGTGATGCCACCATGGAGAAGGCCCTCCATCTTTTACCATCAACTGGGTTTAAGCTGGTGGGAACACCTACAAGAGGGTTCCCTCAGCTGATCGTAAGGGTTGAGCCATTTCATATCAGGGGAGGCAATCCTTCAAGTGCCCTGGTCCTAAGTCATGTGGGTCTTTAAAGGTCATCACTTTAAGGTCTTTAAAGGTCATCACCAGTACCTAGAATTGCACTTGGAAATGGGTCAACAGCCAGTGCAGTTGCATTGCAAATAGGATTTCTGAGGTGTGTGTACAGCATCTGCTGTTCCTCTTAAGACGCCACATGGTGCATTCTTGTTTTAAAAGAATAGGTTTAAAAGAATACTTTGCAACCTTTTTGATTACAAGACAAGCTTAAAAATATGGTAGCATGCCTCTACTAAAAGCATGGAAACCCAAGGGATCTTGGGTGATTCTTGTAGAGCGCAGGAAGTAGGGACTTCAGTTATTTGCTCCGTAAGCGTTTTTTGGCAGCGGACCTGATCTCGGTTTGTGGTGCACTGTGGTTTAGCTTGTGTAGGTTGCTTTGTGGAGGAAGGCTGGTGGCTAGATTGCCTTGCCTTTGAGTCCCTTACAGTTTTGTGGGTTTGGACTTGATTGGTCTTGACTCAGAGACCTCAATTTACAGTTGAGAAATGGAAGCTTAATCCTACCACCAGTTTATGGCTTAACTTAAATTTGAACTTGGATCTTCTGGGAAAATTCAATGCTACTTGAGGTAAATTTAAAAGATGCATGACTAATGCGAAGCAATTGCCACAAAAAGGGGGTTGAAGAAAGGTTCTCACAGATTAAAGGAGATGACACTACCAATTAAGAGAGACATTTTTTTGATGTTTGCTAACTTTTGTTTATGTTTCCTATACTTGGGTTTTTTGTTTTTGATACGAAGACATGGAGATGGTGCACCGCTGAGCTTTCCATTCCTTTTTCTCTTCAGAGAAAATAATGTTTTTTAGGTTCAAATTTTAAAAAAAAATCTATGCAATTTTAGATCTGGAAGCAATTGTTATTCTGTGTTGGAAAGTAAATATAATAAACCAGAACATTCACATTTTGTTTCATTGGTATAATTTATTCTGCTTGTGATAAACACAAAGTCTGGCTTTTGTGAGTGTGAATCTTTTAGATTTCAACTTGTATTGCACTGGGGTTCTGCTTAATGGAGGACCCAGTGAGTAGAGCAGGGAGTTGGATGCTTAACCCATAAAAGCCAGTGTGTTACAGTATTCAAGTGTGGCAGAACATACAAAAGAATTTCACAATTTTTTAAAGGAATACTATGCACAGTATTCCATCCTGGCCTTATGCAGGCAGCAGACAGGGCTGTGCACATATGTCATGTTTTCTGGACACTTGAAAATAGAGATGCCAGCAGATTACCTCAGGAATGCAAGGCCTTGGCCAGACATAATATAAGAGGAAGAAAATGTGGGGGCAAAAGGCAACAGGTAACAATCCAGCATTTCCAGGAAAGGAAGTGAGAGACAATGACTGCTCAATGGTTAACAGCTTCCCTAATACTTGTAGAGCACCAGGGCAATTTATTTTATTGCCATTTAGGGCGCAGTCCTAACCAACTTTCCAGCACTAGCATAGCTGTACCAATGGGACATGTGCTGCATCCTGCAGTTGGGTGTCACACACGGAGGCCTCCTCAAAGTAAAGGAATGTTAGTTCCCTTACCTCAGAGCTGCATTGCCCTGATGTCAGTGACATAACACAAGGGGTTAGGATTGCGCCCTTAATTATTTAACCATTTATTTGATTTGATGTTCTCTGTAAACTGTTACCAAAAAGTAGCACATAAATGTTATTAATAACAAACATTCCCATTATTATTTTAGTAATGCTTCCTTTTTGCCCCTTCCAGTTGAATCCTACCCCAGATTTTGTTATTGAGAGGACATGATGATTCACACTTTTGTACCAGTTTTCAGCTCTGTTATAGGATAGTGGACTGTACAAAAGCGGCCTCAATATAGAAGGGAAACTTTTTTCATTTCCAAATAATTCTAGTAGTTGAATTTTTAACATTAAAAAAGTGTGTGTGTGTTTGTGTGTGTGTGTGTGTGTGTGTGTGTGTGTGTGTGTGTATTAACTGCATATTCCAGAATTTCACATCAGTCAACAAGTATAACACGTCAACAGATATCTGAGCAGAAGGAGGACCACCTTCCTCTAGATGACATGGCAAGTTATAGTGGAATAGAATTAAAAAACAGGATTCTCCAAAATGCTGCAGAGGAGAGATTCTTGATTTATTTGAAAGCAAGGGGTTTATAAGGCTAAAAAGAGACACATTCATTGTTTCCACACATTCTAGAGATTATGAGTTTTCACGCTGGAAGGATGTCATGAGGGAGGCAGCGTTGCTATGGGAAGCTATAAGATCTAAGCAAGAAGAGAAGCCTCATCCCCTTTTAATCCACTGTATTGAGGAAGTGGAGGTACTGTAAACTTTGGTTCATACCTGAGGCTGAAATGACACTCACCATCTTCTCCTTCCTCCCTTAGCAACTCTTTTATGCACACGGACTCTACTGTTACCACTCCTTAAGAAGCAGGTTTTTTTCTTTTTCTTTCTGCAGTGGTGCCAACAATGTGAAATGCCTACTTTGGGAGGCTTGCCAACCTCCCACTCTGCACTCATTCCAGATGCCAGACCTAGACTTCTCTTTCCAGAAATCTTTTGGGCTAAGCTGATCTGTCAGGTGTCTGCTTCGCTCCTTGTTAGTGTTTTAAGGCTGATGTTTGTTTTATGGTGTATGCATGAACATAGATTTTTATTTATGTTAGGGAGTTGTTTAATTATGTTGTTAGAGTTATTACTTTGAAATACAGTTAAAAGGGGGATACAAAATATTAACAATGTGTATATCACAATGTAGAATGTTGACATTGCACAGTTTGTTCTATTTGGAAATTTCAAACTTTATGATAAGGCCGCGGAGGGACAGGACAATTAAGAGATGAAAAGGCATGAAGTTTGGGTTTGGGACAGCTAGAGGCAGAAAATGGTAGCCATGGGAAAAAAGCAGACCTAGAAGCTGCCCCATGCAAGTCCTATTAATTCAGGGATGTCAAACTCATTTTATACAGAGGGTCAAAGTTGGCATTCATGGTGTCGAGGGACATAAATGACATCATTAAACAGAAAGTGGCATCATTAAGCAGATGGCCAGAAATAAGCACTTTGTTCTCACATAACTGCAAATATCAGAGAAAAAAAAATGCAAATCATATTTTCAAGATATGAGAGAGTCCAATTATCAAGCTGGGAGAGCCCAATTATAATGGGATGGGTGGATAAATTGCTTCATGGGCCATATTTGACCTATAGGCCTTATATTTGACATCCCTGTGTTAATCTGTTCTTGTTTCTGGGTCTCCGCAAGACACTGTCCGCATTTCCTAATTATTCTCCTCAGCCATCAAATCTAGAAACATTTTTATTTTAAACTGCAAGATGCTCTTGATGTTTCAGAATCCACACTTGCACGGTGAACACAAAAGAGACACATAAATCTGATTGCTAAAGTTTAAGGGAAATAGTGATGAGATTGAAGAAGAGACGATGTTTATAATGAAATGGAGGCAAACAGATGGCAGTGAAGGAAACCATGGTGTATTTAGAGGTGTTCATACACAGTGAGTGGACAATACAACTGGAACTGAAGTTCTTGCCATCCAACAGATGTTTTAGAGAAGATGCTCATGCTGCCTAAATAAGAAGCCTAAAACAACCTTGTTTTACAATTCAGTGCCATGTTCAGTTAAATCCCTTACTGAATTGTTCTCAGCAGTGGAGAGGAGTTAGTGCTGCATTGAGAATCAATGCAATGGGAAGAGTTATGCATCAGAACTGCTGACCAGTCTGCATCATATTTAAGCCATATCAAATTTAAGAAATATCAGTAGTGCTCTTATCCAATTGGTGTGAAATGAACAACTCATCTAGGCCAAAGTACCTGCATTCTTACCTGCCAATGGAACTTCTCACCCAGGCGGAAGGCACACTGATGTACACCAGAGAGCATTAGCTGGCCTATTCTGTTCAGGAGGACCAGGTTTAGGGGGATTCCAAAGAGAGCAAAAAAGATGCAGAAAACTTGTGCAGTCACTGTGCTGGGACTCAGGTTACCATAGCCTGGAAGTGAAAGAACAGGGTTGATGATGAGCTTAATAAGAATAGTCACTACGTAATTGTAACAAGAAACTGATTCAGTACCATCAGGCAAAATTCTTCACAGAATAAGGGGTCAGAGGTTAAGTGCCATGAGTTGGACAGTTTGCAACCTACATGAAGCCCTGAGGCTCTTGTGAGCAATGTGCTCCTAACAGAAAATCCAACTTTTCATAAATTAAGGGTGCAATCCAGACCCCAGGATAGGCTGATGCATGTCCCCTGCACCCGTCCTGGGGTGTTACAAACATGTTATAAAGTGTGAACTCAAGTAAGGAGGCCTCCAGAGGCTGAGCCAAGACCCATGGGGCCGGTGTAACAGATAAGGTAGTCTTGGTCAGACTGGTGCAGGGGCTAGGGGAGGGTGAGAAGGTGGCATTCCGGGACAGGGGGAGGATGGGTGGTGCATGGACCACAGCTGAGTGAGGGGTGGAGCAGTGCCAGGGGTGGAGTCAAGTGCCAGTTTCTAACCCCAGTCCTGGGTGACCCAGAGCAGATCTGAGCTGCTCAGATCTGTGCCACCACTTTAGGTTGTGCAGATCCAAGTAGTCCCTTTGGGGCTGCTGTGGCATTACCCAGGGTAAGGGGAATGAATTCCCATTGCCCCAGGCTGAGCTGTGGGCAGCCCCAACCCTGCTGTGGATGCACCTCAGGTCGGCCGACTTGCTTGCTCCAGGCCAGGTTAGGATTGGGCTGTAAGTAGTATTCTGGTCCATGAATGTCAGAGATAAGCTAGCAAATGTGAGGTCAATGCACACTAAACACCAATATGCCAAAGGGATAGTAAAAAGTAGATAAGTCCTCTTGATACACAAGTCTAGGATTATAGGGTTGATAGGAATGAGGCAAGACAAAAGCATTATTTTATATTTAAAGTTAACAATGTTGTATTCAAGAGAAAGTACAACATATCCATCAACTACAGTATTTATGTATGTTTTAGAGATCTATAGATCCATGACACATCTCTTTCAGGTGCTACACTCTGGGCCTAGCTCACAACACAAGAGATTGTGTTTCATGAATCTCTGACAGCTAGACCTTCATTCATCTGTATTCCCTCCAACGGCAGTTCTTACAGAGCAATCTGATATGTCTATTCAGAAGTAAGTCCCATTGTGTTCAATGGAGTTAGTTCCTCACTGAGCTCAACCTCTATCCCTTTCCATGCAAAACAATACCATATTATTCTGCTAAAAAAAACCAGGCCACTTGTTTCTGTATTTACCTTTTATTACTCTTCAGTGTTAGTAATGTCCTTGCAAAACAGAAAACAGTTTTTCCTTTCTCCCTGCTTTTTCAAACCCTGTTCCCATTTGCCAGACCCTGGGTTTTGTCTAGTATTCACTACCCTAGTGAAAGATAAGAAAAACACATGCTTATTTGCAAGCCAAGCAGCATTGCAAACATAATTGTGGCTTGGATCACTCAGCTGTACAGAGGCAGGTGCCAACGGCAAGCACCCAAGATTGCAGAAGAGTCCTATACTTAGGATATGTTCACACTTGTCCCTTTCCACAGGCATTGCACTCCACTGTCAATCTGCATTAAATTCCAGTGGTGTAACTTGATTCACTGAAATAAATAAATTTACTGTTAACTATGAGGGGGCGACAAGTTGTGCCTGAAGGTAAAAATCAGTATGCCACTTGCACTTCTAGTTGGAATTGCTCACTCTGCATATCCCCATGGGCTGTCTACACTGAACTGGAAATTGGCGGAAGAGAAAGAAAGTGAAGAAAGAGTAGCAGCTCTTTGGGAAAAGGAGATACAATGGGAGAGAATGACTGTAGAATTTTTAATGTGACCACAATGATAACTTACTAAACCAAACTTAGCTTAATAGCTCAGTATATAATGCTGCCACTGTCATGGCAGAAGCATTAAAGAGAACTAAAACAGCCTTAGCATAATAGTGTAAATACCACAGCTAGCTTGTAAGCCCTTGGATCAGATTCTAGGAACCTGGGAATTGCGACTTTACACAATGCCTAACAGAATAGTTCTTGGAAGTTTCTCTGGGGATGTTCCTCAAGTCCAAATGAAAAATATGTTTGAACCCAGAGGTATATACCTCAGCAGGTACCAGGTAAATGAACTTTACCGGTTTAAAGAAAAAGGGAAAGAACACAGGTCATATGGGTCCAGAGCTGAGAACTCCCTAAAATTGGGGGTGGGGGGTGGGGGAGGTCCTAAGAAATCATTTAAGGCAGTGGTTCCCAACCTTTAGCAACTACGGCTGAGGGCAATCCATTCTCCGCTTTCTCTGGTGGTCCATGAAGAAGCATCTCCCAAATGAGCACTCCCCCCACAGACTACCAGAGAGTGCAGAGAATGGACCTACCACAGCTGCAACCGACACTTCTGGTGGAAGTGATAGAAGACAATCTTTTTTTCTGAGACAATGCAGACCACTTTTCAGGGTCTCACGGACCACCTTTGGTCCATGGACCATACGTTGGGAACCAGTGATCTAGGAGAAAGAGGCTGCCACAGTGTTCCAACGCACAGTACAACACTGATTGGAACAGGATGGTTGATTAAACAGCATGTGAAGCACATACAGCAACTGATCTGAGGGGGCTAAGTAGGCCTCCTTTATACCTTTATAATTTGAACTACAGTATATGACTGCAGCTTCTAGATACTTCTGTAACAACATCATATCAGGTACAATAACAACAGATGGCCTTGTGGTGTACTTTGAAATTGTGCAAAATAGTACTACCCCCAACATTAGTTCCCCAACATTGCTAGTTGTTTTCTGTTGTCTATCCTTTTCGTTCTGAATAGTATTGAGGCAGAGAGAGCGAGAGAGAATATATGGTCCATTTCTCCTGGGTATGTACCACTTTATAAATTCATCACAGGGAATTACTGAATGTTTCTCGGTATCAGAAACTTCCATGCATGTAGAAAGCTAGGGCATTAAGGACAAGGGTTCTAATGTAGCTTTCTCTCCAAATTCTAGATTTGTATCTGCAAAAATACTTTTAAAATGTGGAAGAGCAAATGTAACATGGCCTTCCCCTCATCACTTGGATTCTGGAATGATATAGGGCCCAATCCTATCCAAGTTTCCAGCACCGGTGTAGCTGTAATGCATCCCTGAGGTAAGGGAACAAATGTTCCCTTACCTTGAGGATGCCTCTGAGACTGCCTCCCCACCACAGGATGCAGTGCAGGCCCAATTGGCACAGCTGTACCGGCACTGGAAAATTGGATAAGATTGGGTCCACATTCCTCAAGGAACTGCACCAACAGCCTTTTTTGAATTCAAACATCAGTTCCTTTTCCATTATGTGCTTGAACACTGTGAAGTGGATGTCACAGTTTCACAGCTGGAAGCAGCAAAATGTGTAGGTCTGCACTTCTACACCACAAGTATGGTTTTCTTTGATCCAGTGTAGTTTATATTGGCATGCCTTGTTAGCACAAAGGGTGAAACTGGCAAGCCCTGTACTAAAAACACAAATTATGACATCAACCCACAATACACAAATAGTAACAGTTCTAAAACAAGGTTACGTGGGGAAAAAACTGCACAGTCCATTTAAAAATAAAAAAATAAGTGAAATCAACCTTAGGGTAAAGTGAGATGATAAGAAGAGCACAAGATCCCACAATGCAGACCAGTTCAACGCAATGACATTTCAACCTCTTTGATCATGCAATCAGATCAATGGTTAGAGAGACAGTAAAAGGTTGGATTTCTTTTATATTCGGTTGATCTTTGAAGGCTGGAATGAGGATTTGAAATGGCAATTATGAGAATGGAGCCAAGGCAGTCATTCATACAAAAATATTCTGGAACAAAATAGTTTTATTTTATGAGCAGCTGTTAATAGTTAGATAGCATGTCTGTCAAGATAATAATTGTTGCTTCTTTCCAAATTAAAAGCAGCACACTGAAGTGGCAGTTCTGAAATATGCTCAAGGCAACACTGGTAGTGAGCAGCTTGATTAAGTAATTTTTGACATACTAACATGTTCGTACTATATAGGTGTACTAATAATGACATGTACTACTAACTCCACAGAATGGATAGGTGGCCTGGACTGCACCTATACCGAGGAAGCAATGACAAGATGAATGTTTCATGCAATGTGAAGCTAAAATAAAATGGAAAAAAAAGTAGAACTTTAAATATGATCAGTGTTTTAAAGTCAATGTACAGACTAAATATTATCATTACGGTAAAACCCTGCTATGATGTGATAATGTGAATTCAGATAAAACGTGATTGGCTCCTTGCCACCTTTTTCCTCATTCCTAACCCCTAACATCATACAGGTATTTAATAATTAATGCACTGAGTACTGTGCTTAACTGTGGATAAATTAACTTCAAACAGAAGCCATCTACTGTTACTATTTTCTACATATCTAATACATGAAAACATTTTCTCCAGTCATCTACTGCAAAAGATTATTTTTCATTAACCTCACAATAACGCGGCCTGCATTTGAATTTTTGGACCCCATTTATTATATTATTGTGGAGTTTTACTGTGTAAGCAAGAAGCAACTCTTCATAGATGTACCAACAATATACCCAGTGCTTTTTTTGTAAATAAAAAGGTGCAGGAACTCACAACTTGTTAATCTTTTATTTCTTTCTTTCTTTCTTTCTTTCTTTCTTTCTTTATTTACCATTTTTTACTGGAGAAATAAAATATTTTTATGTGCTTCCCCTCTAAAGATGAACTTACTTCTGAGTAGACATGCATAGGATTGGGCTGTCAATCTCCACATCCCCTTCCTCCTAGCTACTTTTTCTACACATGGGCAAAAATACTGTACAGGTGCACTTGTAGTGTGTAGTATGTAGTGTGGCACTACTTCGAGGAGAGGAAGCAGTGAATGGATTCCGGAAAATGGCTTACATGAGTTCCATGTATTAAAATTACTCTAAGCAACTGTGGCAGTAAGAACAAAAAAGGAATTCTTACACGAGAGGGGTCCTTAGGTGCACATAGAAACAGCTACATTTGCAAACAATTCATTAAATATGATTTAATTCAGGTATCAGAATACTCTGTGTCTTTGGGAAGGCGCTTGGCATGCAATTGTATGTTCTCTGCTGCCCTGAGCAGCTGCTGTGCATTGCTGGAGAGGAGCTGCAAACGCTGGCTGGCGGAGGGCATGCTTGTGGGGGAAGGATGAGGAGGATCTCTGGCAAGGCTGGACAGCACGTTGTACACATGTAGAATCCCTTTTCACCTGCCCTCAGCATGTGAAAATGGGTGCAGATATATATATCTCTGCCAGGATTAAGAGCCCAATCCTAAGTATGTCTACTCTGAAGTAACTCTTGTTCTAGTTAATGGAGCTTACACCAAGGAAAGTGCCTAGGATTGCAGCCTAAGAGCCCAATCCTATGCATGTCTATTCAGAAGTCCACTTTAGTGAATGGGGCTTACTGTGGATAGGATGGCAGCCTCAGGGCCCAATCCTGTGCCTGTCTACTCAGAAGTCAGTCCCATTAGAGGCAGTGGGGCTTCCTCCCAGGAAAGTATGGACAGGATTGCAGCCTCAGAGCCCCTCCTGTGCCTGTCTACTCAGAAGTCAGTCCCACTAGAGGCAGTGGGGCTTCCTCCCAGGAAAGTGTGGAGAGGACTGCAGCCTCAGAGCCCCTCCTGTGCCTGTCTACTCAGAAGTCAGTCCCACTAGAGGCAGTGGGGCTTCCTCCCAGGAAAGAGTGGAGAGGACTGCAGCCTCAGAGCCCTTCCTGTCCTGTCTACTCAGGCTGCAAGGCTATGACACTTTCCTAGGAGTAAGTCCCATTGAACACAATAGAACTTACTTCTGAGTAGACATGCTTGGGCTCTCAGGCTGCAAGGCTATGCACCCTTTCCCAGGAGCAAGCCCCATTGAGCACAATGAGACATACTTCTGAGTAGACACGCCTAGGCTCGTGCTGCAGATTGGCACGGGGCTGCACCAGCCAGCTTCCTTCCCCTACTCCTCCGCCAAGCCAGTACCTGGGCGTTCCGTGGGCGCCACAGCCTGTCTCCCTGGCTGGCTGGTTGGCTATCTGACCGTCTTCCTCCTCGGTGTTGGCGCGTGTCCCCCGCGCCCTCCACTGGCTTGGAAGCTGCGCTGGGAAGCAGAGTGCATGGGGAGGCAGGCTGGGCTCAGGTGAGAGCTTGGGGATGGGGGCAGGAGGGGGTCGTTGTGCGGTCAGGCAGGGGCCAGGCGCCCACCCACCCTGCACACCCCAGCACCCACCCAGCGAATGCATCTATTTTGCTCCCCCCCTCCTGGAATGCCTCCAAAGAGGAGGGGCCCCTGCAAAAAGGTGCCGGAACTCTGTCCCCCCACGTTCCATTAGAAAAAAAGCCCTGAATATACCTAAATCTTATCTGCTTAAGGGCGCAATCCTAAGCCCTTATGTCAGTGCTTTCCAGCATTGGCATAGCAGTGCCAATGGGATGTGTGCTGCATCCTGCAGTTGGGTGTTACTCACGAGGCCTCCTCAAATAAGAGAATGTTTGTTCCCTTACCTCAGAGCTGCATTGCCCTTATGTCAGTGCTGGAAAGCACCAACATAAGGGATTAGGATTGCACCCTAAATCAAACAAACAAACCAGAAAAAAATTTGATGCACTGATAGTTTGTCAGCAGGCAGTAAATGGAGAAAAAAAGCTGATCCTCCCCTATGCGACATTCTTCTTTAAATATCACATGGGTGGGGATAAGAATTCAACTTCAACGAATGTGAGTATGAAACATTTATAATACGAGGGATATACTCTTCCTCACTTTTGTGAGACGCAAACATTTTTTAAATGGGTCCCTGACAATACGTGCAAGAACTGTGGGGGCAGACGGGATTGGGCAAAGAAATTTTTTATTTTTTAGAAGTTGAGGTGAGTTCCTCCTCAAAATTTTCCAACATACTGTACATTCGTGCTCTTGTATGAAGGGAACCATGATTACTAGTTTTTGTTAAGGAAAGGAGTGGGAGAGAATTAAGAGAGGGGGGTGAGAGATCATTCCACAGAATGCTGATAAACTATGTGGCCTGTTTGAGAGAAGTACATGTTTAGTTTGGAAAGACAAAAACTTCATATTGAGTCTAAGAATGAAACTGTGTGTGGCTGAGAGGCAAATGGCTACACATGCTGGGAAGCCAAGGACTAGGCCATTCACTGGGAAATGGAATGGGAGGATAGCTAGAAGACAGGAGAATTAAAGGACAGAGAACCAGCATTCATGAAAAAGGGACGAAGAAGGTAAAGAAACAGTTGGGTGAAGGATGGGTAGAGAAAGAAAAAGCTGAGGCAAAAGCAGTGAAGAGGAGCAAGAGATAAAGAAAGGAGATAAAAATAAATGAAAGGTAGCTGGGGAAAAGTCTCATATATGTAGCAAAATAGGTATGCGCTGTTGGTAGAAAGGGAATGCAACTTTAGTCCTGGAGGTTGGCGAGCAAAGAGGCAAGGTAAAGTGGTGAAAGCAGTTTCACACATTGAAAAGAATGGATTCTCAATGAGATAATTAGGAGTGAAAGGTTGAAAGTGATACAGCACACCTCCAATCAGTGGTTCAAGCAAAGCATAACTGGAAGCAGTTTCAGTAAACCTATGTATTCAAGAAAATCCGAGGGGTATCCCCATGTTATCTGGAAAGCAATCTATCTGTATGGGATCTTGAACTCCTTGTTCTCTCATAAGGTTTACTCAGGGCATTGCCTGGTTCTCAGAGAAAAGAATGAGCAGATGTTTACCCAGTAGGAGCACCTACAAGAGATCATGGTGACCTGCTAGATAAATAAGATTGCCAGTCTCAGAGCTATTTCTTTTACTCTCTATTGATAATGAAGAAAAGTTTAGGATTAGCTTAGACAGGTGCTTTGTTACCAATGTACACTATTTAGGCTGATGGAAAACAATAAATGAGGAACATGGGGAGAGGGGAGCTGCCAATAAGATTCTGAAATCTCTGAGCAGATCTGGGCACTTTTGTGTGTTACAGGAAGTTTAAAAGAACTGATAAAAAACCTGAGAGATTAATCACATAGTACTGGAATCCTTCAACTTTCCTCATCCGTTCCTCATCACTGCCATGCAATTTGCAGAGCTCTGAGAGGTTTTACACCCTGCCTCCAACTTCCCCATTCACCACCCCTCCATCTTGCACTTGAACCCTCTCTCTAACAGGCTTCTGCTGCTCTTGAAAGAACATCTCATTTCATGGGGCAGCCTCAGGCAAGCAACCGTCTCTCAGAAAGCAGTCCTGACTTGCCCAGTCCCTTGCACCGGCTTCTAGGTGCTGCAAACATTCGCTCCAACATGGGAGTAAGGGAGGCTGGAACAAGGACATGTCGGCCTCGCAGCACCAAATTCAGATCCAGCAGAGGTGAGCTCATGGCAGCCAGTGCAGGGGATTGGGAAGGGCATGCCCGGGCTTGGGAGAGGGGTGGGATCGGCTTTGTAAGAACGTAAGAGCCCCGCTGGATCAGGTCAAAGGCCCATCTAATTCAACTTCCTGTATCTCACAGTGGGCCAACAGATGCCTCAGGGAGCACACAAGACAACAAGAGACGTGCATCCTGGTGCCCTCCCTTGCATCAGGCATTCTGAGGTAGCCTACTTCTAAAATCAGGAGGTTGCACATACTCATTACGGTTTGTAATCTGTGATACACTTTTCCTGTGGAAATTTGTCCAATCCCCTTTTAAAGGCATCTAGGCTGGATGCCATCCCCACATCCTGTGGCAAAGAGTTTCACAGACTTATTACATGCTGGGTAAAGAAATATTTTCTTTTGTCTGTCCTAAGACTTCCAACACTCAATTTTAGTGGATGTCCTCTGGTTCTGGTGTTGTGTGAGAGGGAAAAGAACACCCCCCCATCCACTTTAACCACCCCCTGCATAATTTGGTATGTCTCAATCATGACCCCCCCCCCCACACGCCTTTTTTGTAGTCTGAGCACTTAGGCTGAAACCTAAACCCCTCCCCCAGCACGCCAGAGTTATACTGGGCTGCTTAGATTTGGATCCACGTAGCCCCATTGAGGTGGCATGACACAGCGTAAGGAGAAACAAATCCCCTTACTCCGAGTTGCACGGGACTCAACTCAAACCCTGCGCTGCATACAGCGCAGGTCACCTGGCATACCTGTTCCAGCGCAGGTTAAGATTGGGATGGTCATGCCTGTAACACTGGCCTGCCTGATAGGGCTGATGACTCAGGTAGCATATGGCTTTTAATTTTATTTCTATGCCATCCTTAAGGTGAAAAACTCTCTGGATGGCTTCAAATAACTAAGGGCCCAATCCTTTCCAACTTTTCAGTGCTGATGCAGCGATGCCAACAGGTCATGCGCTGCATCCTGTGGTGAGGGGATAGTCACAAAGGCCACTTCAAGGAACATTTGTTCCCTTAACTCAGGGCTGCATCAGTGCTAGAAGACTGGATTGGATTGGGCCCCAGGTGTAACAATAAACAACACCACATTGATTAAGCCAAACTCAGTAGCACTGCAAAAGCCAGTTCAATAACATGAATTAGAAGGCTAGAATCACCTGTTGCCAAGAGGACACAAGACTGTGCCAGATGAGCCACAAAGAAAGCCCTCCAAGGCTGATGTCAATATTTGGCAGTTTGGTATGGGAAACAATGATCCTTGAGGTATGTGAATTGTTTAGGACTTTACAGGTAATAACAATCACCTTGACTTGGGCCCGGGAACAGATTGGGAGCCACTGAAGTTTTCATGCTCA
This sequence comes from Tiliqua scincoides, assembly GCF_035046505.1. Lineage (NCBI taxonomy): Eukaryota > Metazoa > Chordata > Lepidosauria > Squamata > Scincidae > Tiliqua > Tiliqua scincoides. The sequence continues at coordinate 242,278,092 of NC_089821.1, forward strand.
CAAGGTTGGTGGAGAAGCATTGCTTCTTCACTGCTGTCACCAAGGAGGCATGTATGTGAGCTGTTCTGAGGGAAAACTGCTGTATAAATATTGAGGAGTACTATAGTACTACTAGCAGATTCATTATGTTTCACAAATACATACAAAATACACATTTTGGGAAGGGACAACAGTGGCAGTAGGCCACTCAGGAGGAATTTTAGCACACACTTCCTTGATTTTCTGTCAGCTATTCAGGTTCTGAGCACACTCAGAACTTTTCACTGTAGAGAGACAGTCCTTGGCTTTTGTTGGCCTGTTTGGCTGCCATTTTCCTCATTCTCTTCTGAAGCCTGGTAACTTCGGAAAGGTGTGGGAAAAGGAGAAGAAGGGAAAAAGTGGCTGTTGTGGAGGAACTCTCTTGGGCCACATGTTTCTAAGCTTTGTAAAACTCTTGTGAAAAGTCCAAGCTTTTTCTTAAGGTTCAGAAACACCCAAACTATTTTGACCTGAGATGGGTGGATTGCCTATCGCTACTACTGTTTGATACAGGCATCCTCCAAGCCTCAAGGATGCTGCTGGGCAAAGGAATACCCTCAAAGTCTCACACTGCAAAACCCTCAAAGTCTCACATGCAAAACCCTCAAAGTCTCACACTGCAGTCATGGTTTTTTTGTACCCCTTAATTTGGCCTCAGTAAGGGATTAGACGCCAAATTCATTAGGAAATCAGACTATGAAGTAATCATGGGAGTATGGAGGTGAAGGTGAGCCTCCACATCAATTACATTCAGACTGGTGCTCAATTAAAAAAATAAAGAATTTTCTTAAGAAGAAGTGGGATGTGTTCGCGCTTAAAAATCAATTACACTAAACAGAAAAATTAAAGTGCATTTTATTTTTCTACAGATCTGAAACAAATTAGAAACACCCAAAAAACTAATTTCAGTTTTGTGTAGATGCACAATCAACAGGTCTTGGAGTAATGTTTCTTAGCCCTCCACCAATTTGTATTGTTTTCTGAACATACACAGTAAAGTGTACAATTTACCTGATTCTAGATGTGCCAAATCGTTTACATTGACATTGCCCTGCCATCTAGTGGTTACTAGTAGTCATACAAGTAATGTACAATTAACCATACAAAGTTTCATAATTTACTTGCATTGATCCGACCTCTTTTGTTACACCCCCCCCCCATTTCTCTTTTACTATAAATACATATATTCCTAAATATATGAATATGTTATAAATCAACAACTTTTATAATGGGCAGAACTATATATTTTTTTTAAACTTCTTTTATTTTTTCTCTTCAGTCCTCCGTTTTCTTATCACAGTCTAACTCAGAAGATTCATGTATGTGTAACTTCATCAACCAGGATCTGCTGGTGCAAACTGCTCACATGTGTCAAGTATAAATATAGTATAGCAATGATAAATAGTGTTATAGGAAAGATTAGAAACAGTCTACAATGGTAGTGGCTTGGCCTCAGTCTGGTCAAGCTGACTGTGGGCTTGCAAGCTGGTAAGACAGTTGGGTAAAAGACGGCATGGAAATATTTGTAACAAGCATAAAATTCAGTTGCTGATCAGTTGATGTGCGTGTGGAGAATTAGCTAAGCTAGCAGAACAGGTGTTAAAACTGCAGAGCTAGAGACACTGCCAGGCAGAAAAAGAGAACTTGAATTTCTTTAACCCAGAGGTTCCCAAACTTACCATGGCCATGATGCCCTTCTTCCATGGCATCCCCTTCTTCCTGGCTCTGCCGGGCATCACCACCTTGAATTGCACAAAAACTTGAGCAATCCAAGATGGAGGTGCTCAAGAGAGCTGGGAAGAAGAGGCCATCAGGGGCATCCCACAGCAGTGAGTTTGCTGCGGTGCCCTCAGGTGCCTCAGGGCACAGTTTGGGAACCACTGCTTTTACTTGAACTGCTCAGAGGGAATGTGCAGGTAGAAACAAAGAAAAAAGAGACAAGAACAGGTGGAGACAATGACAGTAAGGTATATGACAATGACAATCTTGTCAATGATAGAGGGGTATAAAATGTTAAAACACAATTTAACATTTGTGCTAGCTAACACATTCAGCTGCCTCTGAGAGGCAATGTCCAACCTCGACATTTAAAGATCCAGTTGATGGCTTTTGAGAATAAATAATAATAATAATAATAATAATAATAATAATAATAATAATAATAATAATATTTATATACCACTTTAACAAAAAGTAGTTCACAATTCTTTGGTTTGCATAGCTAAACAAAGAATTAAATGGTTTATTTACTTATAAAGCAGAACATGTTTGCTTAAGGGTGCCTGTCCTCTAAGTTCAAGTCCTTCCCCTCTTCAAGCTCCAGGATGATGGAAAGCAAGAACTTCCAGGAATTAGGAAAGCATCTGGGTCACACTTGTATACTAGATGGAAACTTACTATATACTAACAGCTACAAGAAGATGCCTGTGTTTCCTGCTGCTCGCATGAAATGCTGTGAAGTGATTATGAAATGAAGAATGCATTTCCATATGAAAAATCAGGGAAGTGTTGACAATCCCAACCAGCTCCCTGCATTTATGGACAGAGGTTCAACTTGTATTTGACTATCCTGAGCTACCTGGAGCATACCTGGAGTATGCAGCTCAATTTGTGGGGGGAATTATTACCCAACAATTCCCCCCTGTGGCTAAGTGTGCTCATTTTATAAAGGGCTTTTTTTCAAAATCTCTGCTGCTGCTTACAGTATGGTGGCTGTGATGCATTCTTAGCTATATCAGGGAGGAAGGGGGTTTAAATGAGATTTCAGAATACCGGGTTAGATACCCAAGCATGAAAACAACTGATGTATTTTGAGAGTTTTCAGGGGTTGGGTTGTAAATGTTGCTACCCCATGTGTGCGTGAGAGGAGAAAGTATAGTTTTGAGATCTCTTAGCTCACAATATGTCTCAGCAGAGACCCAGTGTGTTGATGACAGCACACCAGGTATGCTATGGTATTTCATTCAGTCCAGGCCTTCAAATCCCTGTCATATATTTGCAAAACTTTCCTGTCCATTGCGGAATTAGTACCAGTTTGATATAGCAAGTCATAAACAGACACTTGTAGAATTCAAGACACAGAATGATGTAGTGCTGCCATCTCATGGTTTAACTGGAGACTAGCAAGAACACAGAGGCACAAGAACAGCTTCTTGTGTTATAATTGCATACAGTTTCATTTCAATAGTTGTATCTGAACGTGCATCTTTTTCAGTATAGGAATTGAATTGTTGCTTACTTTTTTAAGTACAAGAAAACGTAACAGGAGGGGCATGCAAAAATATTTTTCTTACCTCCTTCCTCCAATTGGTTTTCCGTAAGCCAATCAAGCATTTCTTATGCGAATACACTTGCATCAACAATAAAGTCCAACCTTGGCATCCACGGGGGTTCTGTTCCAGGAACCCCTGCAGATACCGATAATGAAATCCATGGGTGGGGCTCAGCATCTGTGCCCAGGAGGTGGTCTGAGTCCCAAGGAGGCTGTGCATGGCTTCCCGGGCCTCAGAAGGCTTCTGAAGGTTCCCCAGAAAGCATTGGAAGCACACTTTTGGTTTTTGCAAAAACCAGAAGTGCATTTCCTAGGCCTTCTAGGGGGCTTAAGAAGCCTTCTGAGGCCCAGGGAGCTGCACGTGGCCTCCCTGGTTCTCAGAACACCACCCAGGTGTGATCAGAAGATCCTTCTGGTCATGTCCAGGAAGTATATTGATTGGGACCTGTGGTGAGTCAAATCCACAGGTCCCATATCAGCATATAAGGAGACATGACATGTGTCTTTTTTGTGCAAAAATTTAAAAAGAAAACAAAATAAAGCAAAACTAAGCAACATGTTGCAAAAATGGGAATATACTGCCATTTTTTGGCAAATCCTTCACTGAATGACCAAACTCCTGCTTCCTGCATTAACAGCAGCGCAGAGCAGAGCGCTGTTCCCAAGCAGCGCAGAGCAGCTGCAAGCCACTCCGGTCTCCTAGGATTTATGCCACCTCCGGTGGTGGCGCAAGTTCGTGGAGACCCATTGGGGCTGTGGTGACTTACCCAGGGGCAAGAGGAAGAGTTTTCGCTTACCTTCGGCTGAGCCATTTTGGGCCCCTATCTTGCACTGGATACAGCGCAAGATAGGATTGTGCTGCATGACAAACTGAAAGGAAACACATTACTACGTCTCTTTCTACTGGGTTTTCACCAACACATTTAAATGCCTGCCAACTAGGCAAGAGGCAAGTCACGGTGGTTCTCTTACACTGAACAAGGGGATACAAACTCTCCCTACTAATCCTAGCACTGCATCTCTCCTAGTGGCTGTTTGCTTGCAGTTTTCCTGTGTTTGTTTTTAGATTAAGAGTCTTTTTGAGGCAGTAAAGCATCTTCAGGCAGAGGAAAGGTTACAAGCATTTCCGTTTGCCTGAAGTTTGCCTTTTGAGTACTCTCTTCATCAGAGCGTATGACTTTTGCCCAAATGCCAAACTATTGAGATCCTCATCAGAGGCTCTGCTTTGAGGGCTGCAGTGAGACGAAATGGGTAACAAGGGACAGGGTCTTCTCAATTACAGCTCCCCATCTCCAGAACTCCATTCCTTTCTCCATCTGTCAGGCTCCCTCTTACTTTTCCTTACTATTAGAAAACCACCATACTGATTTTTTTCTTTGGATATTCATTTCTTATAAAATGTGCTACTGAATTGGATTGTTTATGGCCCAATCCTATCCAGGGGCAACACACAGCATGCAGTGGCACTGACAGAGCTTGTGCTTCATGCTCTGGGCCATCTGAGAACTAGGTAGCCCAGGAGAGGTAAGTAGACATTTTTTACTTACCTCCTCATAGGCTTCCTAGTCCCTGATGGGTCTCTTCAGGCCCATGCCAGATGGAATAAGTCTGAAGAGCTTCTGGAACCAGGACTTGGTTAAGAAGGGGAGATAACATGTGTGGTTGCCACTGGGATCCATCCCCCCCCCCACTCCCAGCTTGCTCCCCAGCCCTGCCACCACTGCTGGAGGTTCCGTGGCCTGCCACTAGCAGTAGGGAGCATACAAGCTCCTGTGCTACTGATAGCAAGCTGCAGAACAGTGCAGCTGCTTTAGCGGTGGCAGAAGCTGCCTAATGCTGATAGATCACTAGATCTGCCAGCATAAGGCCTGGATAGGATCAGGCTGTAAATTAAATAATGGTCATTGGCAACTTTTGCCTCCTGCATTGAAAGTTTCTTTTCCTTTCAAGAAAGCACTTGACAGGAAAATAAAACTTTCTAGACAAAACCTTTTTCTAGCACCTTGTGGAATTCATAGTAGTTATTGTCTCATCATTGCCTATCCACACTAATAGACAGAATCCTTTGTGGGTTGGTAGGTGTGTGCGCTCCTTTTTAACTCCTGGCAATACAGGCCTGCAACTCTTCTTCTTCTTCTTCTTCTTATTATTATTATTATTATTATTATTATTATTTGCAGGACTCTTTGCACAAAAAGATCCTTAACAAGGCAATCAAGTCTCCCATAGCCTGCAGCAGAGTGTCTGTTTACACAGCAAAGAAGGGGTTCTTAATGAGGTAATGGGTCTCCAGTAACTTGCACAATCTGGCAAAAGCACTAGATGGGGCTGAATGTTCCCATAAGAACTGAATTGAGTAGAGAGATCAGAGACACCTGAAATGCCTCAAATGTGCCTGAAGACCTCCCATGACCATACCATGGGATGCTTATTTATCACTGAGGAGTTAAACCTTCTCTGCCCCAAACCACAGAGTACAGACATCCTTATTCAGTGGTAACCCTGCAGATTAGTCAGCTTTCAGTGTGACAGGAGTACAAAACAAAACTGAGAGGAAAAAAAGACTACAGGAATCTTCCCATCCACAGGTTAACCATCCTTACTGAAAGGGACTTCTCTTCCAAGGAAGGAGGTTAAAAAAAAAAGCTTTGTTTCTAGGACCATCTGACACCATTTTCTTAGAACCAGTACAGGATTCATACCAATGGTTGTTACTGCAGAAATAGAAAAGAAGAAGGAGCCAGCAAAGTCCCATCTGCCCAGACTGGAATTTCCCCTCAGGATAAGCCCGTTCTTGTAGGCCTGGACGATACCCTGTAAAAAGATAACAGGGAATATGAGAGTTCATGTCCCAAAGGCAACTATTCAGCCTACATTGTCCATCTAGCCGGCATGATGTGAATTTGGATGCCACTTCAAATGAAAACGTTCCAACAGAGCTTTCAACAAGGTGACAGAAGGACTTTGCATTCATATATGTTCTGCAATAATGCAAACCATGATCATTCAGTGTGCTTATGGAAGAAGCACAACTGATACTCATATATGAAGATGGAAAAAATTTCCAAAAATAGAGCCAGTGCATACATAGCACTGGTGTAGCACAGCTTTCTCTTTTTTAATTCATTCACTCTTTAAGATCATGGAAAGGCAGTCACAACATCCAAAATGGACCAACTCATCACTGGGAACCCAGAGCTTCCTTAGAAACAAGCTCCCTGTTGATTTTAAGCACACACAGGGTCAACTAGACATTACATAGTAGAGGCATGCAGATGCTGTCATCATTGGGCAGCTGCTGAGGGCTAAGAGCTCTCAGAAGGGCCCAGTGCTGATCCCTGAAACCACTCATGGACCCATAGCCTCATGTGGTGGTGGTGGAGTGGCTCTCAGGGTTCACAGAGGGAGGTTTATTGAGATGCCTCTGGAACCCAGAGCCAGTACTGTATACAGTTTTTACAGTACTGTAAAAATTTTACAGTTTTGGGGGTTTCTTTGCTTTTCTAATGAAATGTGGCTGCAAGAGGCTGCCAGTTCGAGTACTGGAGAGATGGGAGAGGAAGATACTTAACATCAGAACTGATGTCAAGCATGTGCCAAGTTCTAGAAATTAGCAAAGAACCTATTACTGACACAAGATGCTAGGCTGACCTCTTATTCAAGGAGCTGGGAAGAGTGCCAGATGAGTAGATAGCAAACAAGAGTTGCAGTCTGGTGACCCTTGTAGTGGAAACACGCAAGATCCTTTCAGGAGATAGGTGTGGTGTCAACAGTGGACCCTTTCCCAGACAGGTCTGAGAATTATGGGGTCAAAACCTACACTTTTAGCAGTGTGTGTGCTGCACAGCTGCAGCCACTAGAGGTAACAAGGTCTTCAAAGATAAAAGCAGCACCTGGTGAAGGGAGAGTGTGTGAGTAGTAGAAGGTTGGAGGGAGAATTGGCTAGCTGACTAATGTATTGACTGACCTGGCTAATGAACTGAACAATGAACTGGTTAACTGTCTAACAGACTGATTTGACTGGCTGGCTGAGTGACTGACTGATGGACAGGTGAATGGGCAACTGCGGACTACTGGAACTGTGATGGTTGGAGACTGCTGGTTGTGGAGGGGGGGGGAACTAATTAGCTTAAAAGTGGACTTAACTTCTCTGGAAAGACTGGCGAGGAAACTTGGGCAAAACACCCCCCCCCCCGCACCCAAGCACCTCTCCAACCCAGAAATGGGAGTTTGTCCCAAATGTGCTTGCACTGCTGAATTTTTTTATGTAATTCCACTTTCCAACAGGGGAGATATCTGTAGGCAGCAGGAAAGCATAACTTTCTCATTCTCGTTTTAGCCCCATTGGCCCAGAACAAAAACAGTATGAAAGAATTTTGCTTCACCAGCTAATGAGAGCTGCGCTTAGAGGACCTCCATCATCACAGTGCTTGGAAGCCCAGTAGCAGCAACCCTCTTGGGTTCTTCAGACTGTAGCTAGTCTTTCTGTAGGCTTATTCTCAGGGAGACAAGCTATCACCATCCCTGTAGGCAATTTACCTCTCGGGTTGAAGTTATCTTTTTAGCATGTTTGTTGTAGCTCCATGGGCAAGAAAGTCACTTACTTGCTTATGGAGCTACTATATACATGCTAAAAAGATAACTTCAGCCTGAGAGGTAAAGTAAGTGACTTCCTATTTCACTGGGCATGAGTTTTTTTTTAACTTCCCTATACCCACATATCAAGATCAGTAATGTACAGAGTGAGTCTAAATGCTACAAAACTTAATCTTAAAAGCAGATTTTGCAATGAGTAGTGGGAAACCCTGGCCTCTGAGCGGCCCGCTTGGAGGCAGGCTGTGCAGCATGGCCTTTCCCAGTTTGAAGAGACACTTGGCCAACAGACTGAGGCAAAGAGGCAAAGAAGGAAGGTCCATAGCCAGGGAGACAGACCAGGGACAGACTGCGCTTGCTCCCAGTGTGGAAGGGATTGTCACTCCTGAATTGGCCTTTTCAGCCACACTAGACGCTGTTCCAGAACCACCATTCAGAGTGCAATACCATAGTCTTTCGAGACTGAAGGTTGCCAACATAAATGTGCTTAATAATCTTTCCTCTTCTTTGTATCCCTTTAAGCTCTGGGAACTGTACAAACCCTAATAGTTGCTACTAAACATCACATTAAACATAAAGTGAAACAACAGCCAGTGACAATTTGTAACCAGTAGACACATACAGTCCCTGTGCAAGAAACTGTTTCCTTCCTAAGGCATGTTATTTCATATCCACTGATAAGAAAGACACAAGCACCCATTTATATCTATCAATTATATATGCTGCCAAGAACCACCAATGGCTGCGGTGGGTGGGGATCAACCCATTGGGGAAAAAACCACTTTGGTGTGGCAAATGAAAATGCAAATCCACTTTAAAGATCAAGTGAGACAAGACATTAAAATTGTACCTTCACCCAAGCAGCAGTTTGGCCAAGGAAGGAAGCCATTGTTTGCACTTGTGGCAACTTCCCTCCAAGTACAAACATCAGGGCAGGGCAGGGGAATTTTCAGCAGGTCTGAAGTGCTTGCATGTATGCAATGGAATGGCCCCCATGACTGCTACTGAAAACCAAACTACACAGGTGAATGTAAAAGTGCATGTATCATTCCTTCTGCTGTGACCCAAACAAAAAGTAGCAGCTTCATTCATGGTATGCATGTACAAATCCATAACTATTGTAGTAGTTTTAACTTTCTAACAGTGCAGTCCTGAGCATTTAACTTACACAGTAGCAAGTCCTACTGCATTCAATGGTTATGACTGTAATAAAAGTGCATACAGCTATAATCAAAGTCACGTCTGAAATCAATGTTCCTTCTTATAAAAAAAAACTTACTGTTGAGTACCAAGTTATGGGGGAAGTGGGGTGGGTTTTTTTTTAAGTTAGTTGGACCTTGTCCTCCTAAAATGAGATATATTACTTTCTTTTCCTGATCAAGACAGATAAACAACAACACTCAGGGGGATGAATATCTTAAGACAACTCTTCAGGTACATAGGTGAAATATAATAAAGTGCTAATTAGCTCCTTATCAGAGCTTCTGTACCTGAGGAACTCTTCTGTCCCACACTGATAACGTGAAGTTGAATAAAGTTTGTGAGGTTACACAAACAAGGCGAACTGGAAAGCCAAAGGTGTCAATTTCATAACCACTTTGGTGAACCAAGTTCCTGATATGATTAGTTAGTTTCACAGCAGGCTCTTTCAACCTCCTCTTTCATCTGAAACTGCAACATGGGGGTGCTAACTATACACAGCCACCTCCAAGAAACACATCTATACACAACTTTCTCACAGCTATCCACAGGTAACAAACCACCTCCCAGGTCCAGGATGCACAGAAGCACGCCTGCGTCATTAAATCAAAAGACAGAAGCTGCTTCCCCAATTTTCCCTCTCTCAGAATGAAGTTTGTGGCTGTGAAGGCATGCAGAGATATCTGTTTTGGCCTTGGCTTCTTGCAGTGCTGTGGGAAAGCATTTGCGCCTGCTTATTCTCATCTGTTTCTCCTGTGGATGAAGCGAGTCCAGGCATTAGTCTCAAGAGTTTTTCCCCAGAGACATGACAGAAGTGGTTAGGGTGACCATTTGGCTTCCCAATTGCCAACCCAAGAAGCAATTGGAGGCATGACTATAGATAAAAAGAACTATTCTAAAAAAAAGGGGGGGACTGTTATTATTAGATGCAGTTTCTGAAGATATGAAGGTAATATTCTCATGGATAAACCTGCCCATAATAACAAACATTAAACACTTTAGAACATTAAAAACATTCTGAGGATTAGAAATTGTGCACAAACAGCATCTTCTGAAACATGGTACTAAAAGAACACATGTAGGTTAATTTTTGCCCTGTAATCAGGGAAGAATTAGTACAGCGGTTACCCGTCTAATACTGAGTCACATCATAGATGTGGCATGAGTTTGAAGAATGTGGCTAAATTGCTTCCTTTCGCAACATGTGAGTTGATGTAATGTGAATTATTTCTATGAACAGAGTTACTAACCCAAGTGGTAAACATCCTGTAAACATTGTTATGAAATTGTAATATACCTTTAAAATCTTGACAAAGGCATGACATTTGGAAAATCTTATGCCGTTCTCGAAAGTACAGCATACAGAAGGGTCCATCATGCACAATATCCTATGTCTCCATCAGGAGACTGCATGAAGCTCAAGATTTAAATGTAAATAAAACTCCATTTTTGCACTACAGTGAAGGACTTGGTAGCAGAGCAGAGCAGATACCTGCATGGATGAAGGCCCTAATTAGTTCTACCATCTCCAGTTAGAATTAGGGAAGCAGTCTGCTAGTGAGTCTGGAATCAGCTACCAGCAATTGATTAGACTGCGTCAGCTTCTTACATCCTCTTTCTTTCTTTTTGACCCTCACTTGTACATGTGACATTCTAAATATATGCAAGATCAACAATTATGTGCCTCTACTTAAAATACCACATCCTGAATCTTCAAATTTGTCTGACAAGGACTAAAACTGAAGTATTAGCAGACATGTTACATGACAAACTATTTGTTGCTCAGCGGATAAGGATTCTAAGGGCTTTTCCACACAGCATATTGTCTTGCAATAAATGCTAACTCATTTGTTATGTGAAATCAATCTGATTTTTCTCAGGGAAGCACTTGTTATGGACACCTTTAATTTAATTCAAAGTTCTTATGGGCACCTATTGGAGATTGCTTAAGATGCATCACTTGTCACTACTCACAACATAATGCTCTGGGGGTTGAGTGTTTCCCTGCTGTTGCTGAGTATTCCAGTACAGGAGTTCTCGGCTATAAAAATAAGGTTAAGTTGCATTCCCCAGAGCAATGTCCCACACCTATATCTCTCCACTTTTCCTCCATCCATTACCTTTGAACTAGATGTCATATTGCTGTCTTTGAATTGGGACTTGGGGAACTGTTAAACACTACTTGGGCACACTATCACTACTAATTTATAATGGTAAGCAATACTAGTAGAGCAACTACTTGAAGATAGGAGAGTTCTGGAGATTTAAATATGTCCCATCAGAAATAACTTTTTCCTTTCAGTTTCATGATCAAAATGAGGTGAATATTCCTGCTCAGGGAGTCAAGCCCTTCAAGTTCCTGTAGCATTAGTCATCAAGTCATCAGAAGTCATAAAAATAAGATCCCAGAAACCATAGAACCATGGGGTTGGAAGAGTCTATCAATTTCAATAACAAGTCCTCTCTTCTGCCCCGAAGGAACATAGGAAACTGCCTTATACTGAGTCAGATCATTGGTCCATCCAGCTTATTATTGTCAATAATACAATAATTGACAATATTATATTATAAGACTGGCTTCCCAATGTTTCAGACAGGAATTTTTCTCTTCCCTAAATGGGATGGAAAAGGGCACCATCTCCATACAAAACATGCAACCTGCCATTTGAGATGTAGCTCCTCCCCTCAAATTCTTCCAAAGTCTAAGGGACACACTACAGTCTTCAGCAGACAAGCTACAAACAGGCACCAGTTTCATGTGCAGAGTGCAGAGTTCATGTGTGTGTGGAGGGGGAATTAATATTCCCCCTCTCTGCCATTTTTGCATACTCCCAAGCAGTTAATTGTCCCTGAAGTGGCTATTTCCACAAACAAAGGACAGTTTTGGCATAACAGCACAAGGAGGGAAACAGAAAACCCCTCAAAACCTTTCACCACACACCCATATTGGATCACACATTGACAGCTGTTTGGGGGCTAAAAAGGTCCCCTTTCAGTCTCCTTCCTGCTTTAAGTCTATCTCTTAGATAGTTTTAATGCCGCATGTTGCTTGGCCCTTAGTCACAGAAGCCAGATCGAACTGTGCCATAGGCAGAAAACTGACAAGGTGCATTATCAGAGGCTTCCAGGTGACACAAGCAAGTGAGCCACACCTGTAATTTCTATTATCAAAAGATTTTCAATTCTTTGTCCTGTTGTATTGATCCACTTTCTATAAATGTTATCCTTCCTCATTGACTCATTCTGGTGTTTGTTATTTTTATATACCAAATCGCATCTGAAACCTCACTTATACTGAAAGTGCTGCGCCTTTGTGTTTATCCTGTAAAGCAGGTAGAACACATTAGGTGGTACATCAATAATCCTTTTGCGATTAAATGCAGGCATTAAACGCAGGCGGATTCATGTGAAATACATAACAAGGCTTAACACCTTGATATCCCACCTTAGCTACTTATCTCAAGGACCTCTCTGAACCCAAACACCCCAAGAGAGCTAAGTTGCTCTTTAAATCTGTTATGCTGGCAGAGACCAGCAAAATTCTTCTTTTCCAGTAAATATTTTCAGGTCTTCCACCATTTCCTCTGATACATGAGAGAGGGTTTAGGTTTCATAGAACATAGAAGAGCCCTGCTGGATCAAGCCATAGGCCCATCTAGTCCAGCTTCCTGTATCTCACAGTGTCCCACCAAATGCCCCACAGAGCACACAAGACAGTAAGATACAACCTGCATCCTTGTGCCCTCCTCTGCATCTGGCATTCTGAGGTAATCCACCTTTAACATCAGGAGGTTGCACATACCGGTCACGGTTTGTAACCCATGATGAACTTTTCCTCCACAAATTTGTCCAATCCCCTTTAAAGGCATCTAGGCAAGATGCCATCACCACTTCCTGTGGCAAGGAGTTCCACAGATAGTTAACATGCTGAGTAAAGAAATATTTTCTTTCGTGAAAAGAATTTTTTTCTTTTCTCCTAACTTTCCCAACACTCAATTTTAGTGGATGTCCCCTGGTTCTGTTATTATGTGTGAGGGAAAAGAGCGTCTCTCTAGCCACTCTATCCATCCCCTGCATAATTTTGTATGGGAACAGCCATAGGGTGCCAGGACTTCTTTTTTTTTTTAATTACAGATGCTTGGTCAGTCCTATTCATAGTTTTAATACCTTGGTAGTGTTCAAAGTGTTACACATGCAGAACTGCAGTACTACAACTCTACAGCTCAGCATTATGTTTTCTGTTGCAGATGGAGAGCTGAAGCCAAAGCCAGGGCTATCCCAGAAGTTGAGAGGCAAATGCATTCAGTGGCAGAAAGTGTGGTACTGGGCAACTTTTAAGTGGAAGTTGTCACAGATTTAGCATGGGAATGCAAGTGTCTCTGTTAATCTCAGTATAGCAGTAGCTATACAGCTCAGCAAGCAGTAGCTGTTTGCTGGTGTCTGTCTTCTTTAAGACTGTGAACCTACCCTTGGGACAAGGAACCATTTGTTCATTTATTTTGTTACGTTAAGCATTTTGTGAACTTATTGAACAGAGAATTAATAAGAATAATATATTCTTATACAAGTTCATCCTGCTATGTGGGTGAGGAGACACTTTTTCAAGAGATGCTCCTCTTACATTTAGCAGAAGAGTACCTGTCCCTCTTCACTCCCACACCTGATCTTTTCTAGTGGGCATGCTGGTGCCTTTTCTGCATCTCTTTTTATATTGTGGGCCCTTTTGAAACAGGGTGCTATTTACTGTAATTATTTGATTTTGTCTGTAAACTGCTTTATGAGCCTTTTGTTGAAAAGCAGTATATAAATGTTAGTAAAAATACGTTTTTTTATGATAAATTATCATGCACACATCACAAGCTGCAACTCACTCTATGGCACAACAGCAGTAATCAAAGATTACTCAAAATAACTGGAAAACTCATAAAATAATTGGCTGATTGGAGAGGCACTTTAAATTCTGATACTATTCTACTGTTAGCCTTTATTGGGATGAAGACTGCCATTCTCAGGAGATTAGCTGCCTTACTCGCCTCCTCTCTCCAACTGTGCAATTTAATGTATGTCTACTCAGAAGTAAGTCCCATTGTGTTCAATGGGGCTTACTTCCAGGAAAATGCATATAGGATTGCTGTCCAAGAGTCGCAGTCCAGCTTCTCCAGTATCTTCCATGATCTCCTTGGCAAACCACTCCAGAACTCCAGTCTATTGTAACTAATTATTTTACTTCTGCTTTGTCTGCAGAGCAGTGGGTTGACCTGATGTTGCAAGGTCTGTTTTTGCCACACTCAAACAATGTGCTTTACTTAGAAAGCAAAAGCGTGTACTCAGGATCTCTCAACAGCTCCATATTGCTTATCTTTGCTTAAATTGAGCTTATCATTCAAAAGCTCTATATTGCTTTTGAATTTCAGAAGTGCCATGGTGGATTTAACCAAGGAGTAGTCTACCATTCTTTGCAAGAGTCCTATGAACAGCCAGATGCTTGGTGGACCATCAGAAATTGAGGAGAGTGCTTTCTATGCACCACCAGAATACCCTACAGTTTCTTCCTTAAAAGTTTGAGTATAGTAATTCAGCATTGTCTCAGACCTGCAGCCTGCTTCCCTGATCTCTGCAGGAAGCTTCCCTATTGCAGAATCTTTATGGTGGGAGCTCTCACCACCTCTCCTTCCAAATGACAGTGGCACTTCTGTCTTCACCTACATGCTTCACTAGCTCCAACTTTCTGCAGGCAGACAAGAGTTGAACAGTTTACAGCCTGCCTTCTTTTGGCCTCTTGTTCTTCCTCCTTTCTCTGCTGCTTCTCCATGAGCTGCATAACCCAGTCAACCTGAAAGCGTTCATGCAACTGCACCCAAACCAGGCAGTTCTCCAAGGGCTTAATTTCTCCCAGTCAGATTTAGGTTTTCAGTGCTGAGATCAGCCTTGGAAGAAAAGCCTGCCTCGGAGTGGGCACAGCGCCTTTCCTCCAACCAGGAGGTCTACCACAACCATCCCTACAGCCAGTGGCGTAGCTAGAGGGGGTGCAACGCACTAGGTTTTGCAGGGAGCCACATCGCAGCGTGCAAGCGGCCCCTCGCCTTCGGAGCATTCGCCTCCGCGTGGCTCCTTCGCCCCCAATGGCTCCAAAGGGGAGGGGCCGCTTGCACGCTGCGGTGTGGCTCCCTGCAAAACTTAGTGCTTGGCACCCCCTCTAGCTACGCCACTGCCTACCCGAGAAAGAGGTGGCGGGAGAGATAAGGACACCAGGGGGCTTTCTGGAGCCCCTTCCCTTAAGCGACGCCCCACTCCATGTCCTCCCCCCCCCAGTTCCCCAGGCTCTAGCGCCCCCGGCCAGTACCTCCACGAAGCGCTCGAGGGCCTCCCTCTTGAGGCACGTGTGGTTCTCCAGCAGCTGCCACTTCTCCCACTGCAGCTGGCGCGCCGAGTCGCGCTCTGCGGGCCCCTCGAGCGCCCGGAACGCGGCGCTGCCCAGCAGCAGGTAGGTCAGGTAGGCGAGCAGGAGCAGCGGCGTGCAGGGAAGCCGCCCGCAGCGCCCCGACGGCGCCCTGCACTGGCTCTCGCCGCCGCACATCTCCCGCCTCGTCTGGCTGGCTGGCCGGCCGCCGGAGGCTCCAGCTCTGGCCCTCGCCCGCGCCTTCCACGGGGAGGAGTTTCGGCTGCGCCCCGGCCTGGCACACGTCGCCTCCTCCTCCTTCTGCAGGCACTGGGCGCCCTCTTCCTTGCCAGCCGCACCACAGCAGCCCCAAGAACAGCAGCCTGAAAGGGGAGAGACAGGTTGGTTCTCACCGTGGCCTGGCCACTTAGGGGGTCAAGAGTCAGCCCCGCAAGACTAGAGGAAGTTAGTTCTCTTTCAAAGGACTGTACCTTTGAGCATGTGCAGAGTTTCTTGCCCGCAGGGGTAGTGAGCTGCCCATCCCTATGTGCTACTCAGGAGTTCCCACTTCAAGGGTGTGACTTCAACTCCGTACCTCTCCTTTGAGACGCAGCTTCAGAGCTATGCGGCTTTTTCTTCAAATTCAAGGGTATACAGGTGTGGCTAAGTTGGGGGCAAGTGGCAACCCTTTGGGGCCAAGGCAGGGCACTCGCACGGAGTCCCCCACTTATCAGGCAACCATGGCAACTGCAGCCATGGTGAGCGAGATGCCTGTGATGCACCCAGAAATAGTTGGTGGTGAGGTTTTGGTGGTCGCTGCCAACTACTTCTGGGAAGCCCATTTCAGGCCAAACAGTCCCAGGGGAGTGTAAGCAAGACCACACTCTGCTCGCCATGCTGCCCCCCTAGGCTGCCAGATGCTGGCTGCACCAGCAGGAAATCCACCCACCATCCCCAGAGAGTGGTGCTCAGTGTTACTACATAGGCAACATTGCCCTAAGGCCAGCCCTGGTTGGTGGTTATTTTTGTAGATTTGCTGCCTTCTCTCTTACTAGCATAAGTAGTCCATCAGATATCAGGGTGGGTGGATGGATGATCACTCTGAAGTAGAAAGAGAATATTCACTTCGACATCACATGTCCTTGGGGCTCAGTGTCCAAGCAGGTGATGGGCCTTTCCTCTTGTAAGTATTTAAGATTGCAGCCCAAGGCCATGGTGCCAGTTGTGTGAACTGACAGAGCTGCTTCAGGTCATAGACAAACTTGTTAATAGCAGCCATCCAGGATTGCTCTAAACCAGTCAAATGGAATGTTTTGATTTTCATTTTCTGTCCCTGATTTGTGTGACATTTTGTGTTGAATGACTGGCTGTGACACAGAGTAGCAGGAGTTAGGGCTAGGCCTACAAACGAAGCATGCAGCAAACCACATGTTTAAACATCCTCTTCCACCACAGGAGACCTGGCCAGGTGGGTGGTAGGGTAGGGCAAGTATTCAGCAGTCACTATTCAGGAGTGCAAATTCTCATAGCCTGCAAACAGATCTGCTGATAGTATATGTAGATATTATAAATAGTGTCGGAACAGTAGAGTGCCTTGTTGCCTCTAAATAACCTAGGCCAGTGGTTCTTACACATTTAGCACCGGGACCCACTTTTTAACATGAGAATCTGTCAGGACCCACCAGAAATGATGTCCTGACCAGAAGTGACATCAAGCAGGAAAATTTTTTAACAATCCTAGATTGCAATGCTACCCGCACTTACCCAGGAATAAGTCCCATTGGCTATCATTGTTAAACAAATATACATAGTAGCTTGTTAAAAGTACAGGTCTGTAACATTTCCCCAAATGCAGTCATGTATCAGTCTAATATATTAAAAATAAAAAATTGAAATGAATGGGGACCCACCTGAAATGGACTCGTGACCCACCTAGTGGATCCCAACCCACAGTCTAAGAAACACTGACGTAGACGCAACATAGAAATGTGCCCATGGCAATAGCTTTCTTGTTCAGTCTTGTTCCCTGGCCTAAACGGTGCCACATAAGAACAGCCCCACAGGATCAGGCCATAGGCCCATCTAGTCCAGCTTCCTGTATCTCACAGCGGCCCACCAAATGCCCCAGGGAGCACACCAGATAACAAGTGACCTCATCCTGGTGCCCTCCCTTGCACTGGCATTCTGACATAGCCCATTTCTAAAATCAGGAGGTTGCACATACACATCATGGCTTGTAACCTGTGATGGATTTTTCCTCCAGAAACTTGTCCAGTTCCCTTTTAAAGGCATCCAAGCCAGATGCCGTCACCACATCTTGCGGCAAGGAGTTCCACAGACTGACCACACGCTGAGTAAAGAAATATTTTCTTTTGTCTGTCCTAACCCTCCCAACACCCAATTTTAGTGGATGTCCCGTGGTTCTGATGTTATGTGAGAGTGTAAAGAGCATCTTTCTATCCACTTTATCCTTCCCATGCATAATTTTGTATGTCTCAATCATGTCCCCCCTCAGGCGTCTCTTTTCTAGGCTGTAGAGGCCCAAGCACCGTAGCCTTTCCTCATAAGGAAGGTGCCAGAGCCCAGTAATCATCTTAGTCGCTCTCTTTTTCACCTTTTCCATTTCCACTATGTCCTTTTTGAGATGTGGTGACCAGAACTGGACACAAGGGTGGAGAAAATAAAGATGCAGGAAATACTTGTGATATTGGGAGCAGGGCAGATGTCTCTAGTTGCTAGCCATGAAGTATGCACACATTAGATACTTGAATGTGTGATACATGGGCACATTTGTACACAGATTATACACATGAACTGAAGAATGCAACTATGGGGAGAGGCCGTAGATCAAATGAAGAATACATGGTTTGCAAGCAGAAGGTCCCAGGTTTTTAGTCCTGGCATCCTGAACTCAGGCAGGGTAAAAATCCCTATCTTGGAGAGCCACTGCCAGTCAATGTGGACTGTAGTGGTCTGGATGGACCAATGGTCTGCCTCTGGATAAGGCCACTTGCATTGTTCAAGCCATTTTATTTTTCCATTTTCATGTGATCGGGTGGGCTTGTAAAAGTGCCCCAGCATGGTTAACCTTGCCATGCCCTGGTGGAAATTATTTTCTAGTGATTTTCAAGGACTTGGTACTGCATGCTTTTCCTACATGGAATGGAAGTGTTTTTCATAAAATCACTTTATCACATGAAAATTGAGAAACCTCATAATGGCTCTTTACTTACCATTTTTAATGTGAATTAGCAGTATGTTTAGAACAAGTACTTTGGGTTAAGCATTTGGGTAAGCACACTGTGAAACACTGGGTTGGACTCTCTGGAGTGATATTATATTTGTGGTACATGTATAAACCAGGGCTGTAGTATATTTGTGGTACATGTATAAACCAGGGCCAATTCCATCCAAAATTGCTTCTGATTTCTGACTCTGACTCCAACTGAGCAGGGCTGTGGAGATTGAATTGGAAACAATTTTAGGTGGAATTGGAGGTTTTGTGTACCACCTCCACAGCTCTGGTGGAAACCCTGTTTGTAAAGTATTTGGAAGTCCTCGAAGTCTGTAAATGATACTGAAATGTTGCCCGCATTTATTACTGATATTAGCACTAATAATTTAATGGCAGGTAAAGAAATTTAGTGCCTTACAATTGATGAGTAAAGATTAGAAAATTATTTTCCCAGATTTGCATCTTCCTGTTTCATCAGAAGCGCAAGTTCCACCTTTCAGCTCCATCTTGTAAAACACAAAATTGGATTAGCTAGACATGTGTGTGAAAATTATGAGGGATATAAGTTCTCTACACACTTTGGGAGGCAGCTGTCAAAAATGAAGATAGTACAATAGAAAAATCACCACAACATATGCAGACACATATAAATTCATGTATATTTTTGTATTTACATGTGATACTTTGGAACTACTTCGTAAGTTCAGACTCTGTGACTAAACAGAAACCCATTTGCTCATCTTGGAAAGATTAGGAAAGATTTCCTTGTTTTTCAAGGAAGCAGAGACTATTTTTATTTACAACCAGCAGGCTAGATGGTACATACCAATAATCATGGAGAGGAATATCCTACATTGTACTGAACCATGTGTTGTTACACTGTGAATGGGTCCCTCACCAGATAACATCTCTAAAGAAAGAGACTGTTTTCTGTGCTCATTCAGAGGGTTACCCCTGCCAAAGGCAAAAAGAAACAGTTTCTCATTTGTGTGTCCCAAATTATTTAGATGTAGGCAAACCTTTATATTGCCCATTGCTGAGCGCTGAGTTTATTTTAAAATAGTTACCAGATTTAAAAAAAAACAACACAACCCGTAACAATGTTAAACTCTTCATCATAAAGTGTAACTGCTGTCTGTAGAACAACACTCTTTACCACAAGGAAGGAAGGTTGCTTCTCATCCTTTGCGTTGTATGTCCTGGATTAGCTCACCTTCTTATTGCTGCTTTGAGCACCAAGTACCCCCCCCCCATTTTATTATGTGCCCCCTCCTCCTCTACTTGTTTCAGGCTCCTTCTGTATGAATGTAAGGAAGGACTGTACAACCGCAAAGAACATTCATACATGGAAAGATCACATCTTCCTTCCTTTTTATTGGTTGGGTTAGGGAATTCCTGTCTAGTACCCTGAGTATGCTCTGAGATTGAAGCAGTTTCCCAGGGTTTGACTTTTGCATTAAGCTCAGGCTATGACAGATCCTTGTTGACATGAAAATTTTCTGTGCCTAGTGTAGATCTGTCTTGGGGTAAAAGGTTAAGACACAGTAGTGGGCATGGAAATGAAGAGCAGCCAGAATGCTCCAGTGATGTAATCCCCTTAAATCACATGGAAGTTTACTTAAATTTTGAAAGTAAAAAGGAGACATATATGGGAGGTGATCCCCAAACAGAGGTATCTCTTTCAGGGAAGAAAGGACTAGGATGTTGGTGACAGCACCAGTGTGCCATCCCACTGAAAAGAATGAAAAGCTAACTGTGTAACATACAAGCTGATCCTCCCTTCTATCCATATGGTTTTACAGAAGCAGGTATATAAGGGATCATATATTCTATCCTGTATTTTTCATCTTTACCCATCGTTATTTTTAATTTGTTGGTATTTCTCTGTGCTAGGTAAAATATTAACTTTCTCAAAATTTCAGTCTGCTGGCTACTTTTTGTCCACCTCAATCCATCCTTATCAGAAAAAAACAGAGAGGGGAGATGAAATTTCTTATTGGACATTGGTTAGTTAAGCCTGCCTGGACTCCCCAAATCATGGTCTTTGTTCAGGGTATATATAGAGAGAGGACATAGGGCATGTTCAGAGTGCTATTGTGAATGTGCGGAGTCCTATGTGGACAGGTCAGACTTGTAGAAGGACTTAACCAATAAATCCTTTCATATAATGGAGGAAATGGAGTTAATTTTTCTTCCTAATTTCCCTTCTTTTAAAAGAAAAGTAGGTCAGGTAAGGAACATTCTCTTAGTTGAGTATTAAACTAAACTTAGCTTAATAGTTTGGGACCTCAGTCATTCTGGCACTTCTCTCATAGATAGACCTGAGAGTATATAAATCCACAAAAGTCAATGAAATTTCAGTTAGTTTGTTTCAGCAGTTTGCCTAGTGATACCAAGAAGCAAACAGAAGTGAGTGTTCCTTTTTTTTTTTTTTTAAATCTGCTCTTGGAGAAACAGGTGGTTCCTTCAATGGGTCTGCAACAATCTTGACGGTGTCAGCTATTCATGGCATTCTCCTGCTACGAACAGGTGTATCCAGGAGACAGAAAGCTGAACTGCACCATACACAGTTATCCCATTTAATGGTTGAAAATAGGATGTAGAGCTACTTGAGGATTGGATTGGTTGAGTGGATACAGTACTTACAGTTCATTTTCCGTAGCTTTCTGTAGTTCATTTGGCAGCTTTCTGTACATTCTCCAGGAGCTCCTTGTCTTCAGAAAAAAATCTCCCTTCCCTTAGTCCACTCATTTTAGAGTTTGATGCAAAATCTCTTACCCACAATCTTTGTTTTGTTGGCACAAGGGAAGGGCATCAAAAGGAAGGGAAGGGCATCAAAGTTCTTTTTAAGATGCCTGTTCATGAGCCATTCTCAGCTAGGTATATGGATCCTGGGTTGTTCAGGGTTTTCCTCTACTTTGGCAACTGCAGTCTCTGCAGGGCTTGAGTCAGGCTTTGGCCAATTAAGCTGCAGGAATTTTTCCATGAGGTCAGCTCCCAGGTTGAAGATCAGAGCAAGCCAGGCTAAGCCAAAAACAATCCAAATTGCTGCCAGGCTTCTGTATATTGAGATATAGTGCTTGTTGGGATCTGTGCCTGGAAAAGACATTCCAAGAAGACCCATAAGTTAGATTGTCACCACTGTGATCTTTAATAATATGTTAATTCAATGGCCACCACACACGTTGCATGTGCATTTGTGTGCAAATAAGAACCATGCAAAGAGTGGACATTCCGTCCCTGTAAGCCTGTACATTTTCCCACAGATTAGAGATAGTAATGGCAGTGGTTTCACAGTATATCTCCAACTTGCCAAGCCTCTCAAGATATGGGAACAGGGTCCATGGTGAGGTAGCAGAAGAAGATAAGTGACTGAGTAGCAGCAACTGTTACCCTGCACATGCGTGATCTCGTCTGATCTCGGAAGCTAAGCAGGGTCAGGCCTGGTTAGTACTTGGATGGGAGACCGCTTGGGAATACCAGGTGCTGTAGGCTTATACCATAGTCTTTCGAGACTGAAGGTTGCCAGCCAGGGAAAAGAATCACATGGGAAGTGCCAGGCACATTGTGGCAGAAAATTGCCCTCTTTCAGGCAACTAGTTTCCTTTAGCTGTAAGGGAAGTATCCTTACAAGAGAGGACCTATGCATGAACAAGGAAAGGAAAGGAACAAGGAAAGCAGGAACTGAGCATGGTTGGAGAACCACATGTAAAAAGCAGAGGAAAGGAAGGTCAAAGAGGAGGGCACTTTGGTGTCTATAAATGGATCATTCATGAGAGATTATCCCTAACCTTTTAACAGGGATGGTTAAACATTGGTGAATGAATGAATTTTGCATCTGGTTGACACTTGTCACCAGCCTCAGTAGAGATGCCATGTATAATGAGGTTACATGCATTGGCCTTACATTTCAATAATGTCACAGGTTTCACTATCTCTCCACTTAATCAAGGTTTACAGTGGAATGCTCTCAGAAGTTGCCAACACCATTCGGTCCATTACCTACTACATAATCTCCAAAGCCAATGGTGCTGAGGGTGATGAAAGTGAAGTAGAAACCTTCTCCATAACTCCAGCCTTCCACATAACTGAAGATCATTGGTGGGAAAACCAGAAAAATCAATGTTCCAACTGTGAGAAAAAATCCCGTTGTCAGAGTCTGCACCACCTGTGGATACAAAGGAGAAAAATGGTAGTTTAGTAACAGTGAGCATCAATCTTAGCGGGGATTTGAGAGCACTTTGAACTCTACCAGGTCATCTTTCAAATGCAGCAGTGCCCAAACTCGTGGCCGCTGTGTGTTGGGAATGCTGTCCCCATCCGGACCGCATCTGACTGTTCCACCCAGGTGCCACACAAAGTCCTCCTTGTTCAGGGGACAGGGGTGCTCTGAGCAGTCACATCTGCTGCCTGGTGTCCCAGAAGACAGTGCAATAGGACATGCAGGCAGATGCAATTGCCCAGAGTGTCCCTGGCCCCTGAATGAGGAGAACTTCATGCAGTGCCTGGGTGGAACAGAATGGTCAGCTCGCCAGGTGGACAGATCCGCCCGAACCTGGGATCTGGCCCCCGGGCTGGAGTTCGAGCAGCCCTAATATAATGGCTGCCTCATGTGTTACAGTCCCAAGATTATACTGCTGAAAACTTATTCAACATGGCAATGCTCCATGTGGATGTTGGTGGTAGTATATCATTTGTAAGCTTCTTACCACATGCATTTGAAAGTGAACCTTGCAGACCAGAAGACAAACAAGAGAAAGTAAACAGACTGCAAGTCTCTTTTTCTGAACTTGAACTTTTTGAACTTTGTCTAGACTGAGCAAGCCCACGTGTATTAGGCAGGTAGGAAGTTGATCAGTCTAGTTCTTACAGTTTAAAACTTTTCTTGATCTTTCTTGGCCCCCAGTTTCTGTGGACTTTTCTTTCTAAAGTAAGAGGTGCAGTTTCATCTACATGAGTATACATGTTCATCTGCAGATTCTTGGCATGGTGTTGCTTGTGCACCCCCCAATAAATGTGCAAGACAGAAACCTGGGTGAAACTGAGCCATTTTATTGAAATATCAAATAATGAACCTGCAGAAAGTAGAAAAAAAACTCTTAAAAAAAACCCTCTAAAAGCTCAAACCCCCAGTACAAATACATGGGGGGAAACAGTAGAGACTATGTATTCCCCCAATTAAACACAGGTGAAATGATCCTGACTCAAAGCTGTGATCTGTCATGAGATGGAGTAAACTTGTCACAGTAAACCCCAAGGGTCAAGGCAACTGGACTGAGCAGGCTCCCACAAGCTTGCAAGCCTTATGATTGTCTCTGCAAATCCAAGTAGAGGGCTCACCAGCTAGCCTCACTTTGCCAGTAAGCATCATCTGAGTGGTACTGGCTCACCCTCTGACCTTGCTTACCTGAGAATGCAACCAAACTGCCAATTTTTATCACCAAGACCTGCATGACACCTGCCATGTGGGGGAGAAAGCAGAGCACCCTGTGCCCCACAAAGTGGCACAGGGAGGAGAAGCTATGAAACAAGATAGTTCATAGAAATTGATGAGGATCAGTGGCACAGAAAAAGGGAGTTCAAGTCTGATTCAAGAGAGCATTTTATGGGCTCAGGGGATGCAAAAATTAATACAGAAGACAATGGACAGGATTGTTATACAACCAGAGTTGAGACTACTAGTATGCAGTTTTGCAGAAATGTGAGTAAAGTATGTGAACCAGGAGTCACCTAGAACAAGTTCACAACCTGTTGTTCCCATGGATCCTGATAGGCTGGATCCTTGTTCCTACTAAATCAAAATTTTAAAAGGAGGAAAACCTGTTTGTGAGAAATACCAAGAAGTCCCTTCCCTCTAAATGATGTCCTTGGACCATATTGTGCAGACAGCCATTGTGAGTCATCTGTATGCTTTTTAAAAATTACACCCTTTGAAAATTCAGTCTTGCATCCTTTTACCAGAATTTCATACAAACACATGATGGTATCCTGTCCTGAGTCAGACCAGTGGCCAAACCTTCTCAATATTTTCTACAGTGACCGTTAGCTACTCTTCAGAATTTCAAGTTCCTGCTTAAAGCATGCACTCTGCCACTGAGCAATGGCCTTTCTCCTAATTTTTTTTCCAAAATTTGATGAACACTCTGAGACTAGCCAGCAGCAGACAGGCCAAAGCATGTTGTGTAATTACCTCATCTTCATCCTTTTTCATCATTCATTCAACTAAGTTTTGTAGTCTGTGCTGTGATATAGCAATTTGCTGCAGGTGCAAGGGTTCTGTGGCATGTGTACATGGGTGTTCAGATATTGTTCTGGATTAGGTTGATAGTGTATAATTTCCACAAACAATTGTGCATGTTGTCAAAGTTCTTATTGGCCATTAACAGTGTCAGTATAAGCACACCCTCAAAAAAAAATCAAACAATTTTTTTCTCATACTCAAACTGTCAGGAAGTACAGGCTCTTTACGGGGTGTGAGTAACACCAGTTTAGAGGGAGGCACAAGTAATTCAACATGTTTTGTTGATAATATTGCTATAAAAGTCAATGCTTATGAGAGGGGTCTACACATTTTGACTAGTCTTGATGGCCATCCAAAATATGTGACTGCTTCTCATCTAGATTGTCCTTTCACTCAGAGGCAAGGTGGAAGTGGCAATAATTCACATTACAGGTGGAGCCTATTTATCCGTGTTAGTTCCATTCTGTGACTCGGAACGATTAACAAAAAACACGTTGTGCTAAATTCCGTAGAGTTGCATAGAACTGCAGCCTGACACTTCTGGATGGAAGGAAACTAAGGCAGCTGTTATCAATCCCCTCCGCTCTGTATTCAGCCTTCCCTGTTGCCAGCTGCCCGACTTCTTTCAGTTGCTGAGCTTTTAAGAGTCCAGCCCTATGCATTTCTACTCAGAAGTAAGCCCCATTCAATTAAGTCCCCTCTCCTCCCCCTCCCCACTCAGCCCTCCCCGTTGCCAGCTGCCTGGCTTCTTTCACAGTTGGAATGAAAGCTGAGCTTTTAAGAGTCCAGCCCTATGTATTTCTACTCAGAAGTAAGCCCCATTCCAGTCAATGGGGCTTACTCCCAGGAAAGTGTGGAGAGGATTGTAAGCTATATCTCATGCTTAGCTTGGTGGGAGGGCTTGCTTGTGTCGGTGATAGCCTGCACCATGGGAGGGGTTGCTTGTGTCAGTGATTGCCTGCACCATGAGGGGGGGGGGGAATTTGGCAAACACTCCCTGGGTTTTTTAAAGCAATCCTCTCTGTTGCTACCACACCTGCCCCTGCGTGTGTGTGTGAGAGAGAGCGTACGCGCGCAAACTCCACCTTGCTGCACGTGTTCTGGTTACACAGGGTTTTCCACCCCCCTCTTCAGCCTCTTTGCTGGCTCAGGGGCTCCAGGAATGTTACTGTTCCTTTGCACTGGGAACCACTTCCAGGGCTCCAGGGCTATTTCCCTGCCTGGGCAAGGTGGAGCCTTTTTGCAGTGTTTTGGGCTGCCTGGAAACAGACTGAGATGCCAGCGCAGGGCAGGGTGCAAGAGGCAAAGGTGTGTGTGACTTTCAGTATCCCCGGCCCATTATCGTTGAGACAAATCTGCAGATAAAAGAATCCGTGGATAAATAGGCTGCACCTGTTCTTCTAAGAGCTTCTGAAACCCAGCACAGGGTCAGAAATAAGCCCTCACCTGTCTTCCAAATCCCAGACTTGGGAGAATGAGGGGGTTTTGTTCCATCACACTGAGTGTCTGAAAGAGCAGAGATGACTTTCTGTCCAATATCATTTTGTTTTGGGGGGCAGGCATTGATGAGATTACAAGGTATTTGCCACCAGTGGTAACCTGGTGAGCAGTTTGGTGGGCCCTGCCTCAGGAGTTCCTTATCTTTCCTAGAGTTACCCCAGACTGCAGATGAAGTGATGCAAGAAAAGAGGCTCGGTTTCAGCCAGGGAAGGAATGGACAGGTAAGCTCTGAGAAATGCTTTGACAGGCACAATGTATTCTTTACTGTTCACTTCGTGAAAATACCTAGCCTATATTTTCAACAAGGAGTTGCTCACCACATTGTGGCAAAGCAATAGTAGAATAAGGAAGGGAGGAAGAAAAAGTTCTCAGAAAGTAGGTGTGTTATGTTGCACTTAGCCCCTTAGTACCCAAGCCACAAGGTCTTCTTCAGTGAAGGCCCTATGTTTCTTAGAGGTCAAGCTCGTTCCTCCCAATTGCCCACAAAACAGCCCCCATAAGGTGGCAGAATGGCTCCATCTCCTCAATGAGGCAGCTTCCTCTTGGCCCACATCTTTCTCCTGAGAGCATGTGCAACATATGCTCTGGATCCTTCACAGTCCTTAAAGCTCTACATAGCTTGTGATGACCTTCCCCAATGCCTCTGATATTCCTGGCCTTGAGAGAAGGAGCAACAGTCCCATTAGTCAGAATGAGTCCAAGACATCCCCACCTGCTCAAGAGACTAATGCGGAAGTCACTTTTGAAAAGGAATGAAAACAGTGCCATGATAAATGATCAACTATACCCGGGCTCGGCCTGGCTTGTGGACCCATCTCTCCAGATTGATCAGGTGCACACTGAGTCCTTTCCCCAGCTGATTGAGAAATGCCAGATTGAGGGGAACCCCAAACAAGGCGTAAAATACACAAAACACTTGCCCAGGCACTGTGCTGGGGGCCAAGTTTCCGTAACCTGCAAAAGAAAAGAAAAAGAGCGTCGCAGTGCTCTTAATTTGACTCCTAATCTGCTTTACCATAAGCAACCACATTACAACATTAGATTTAACATTGTATCTGCCTGTACCGAGGGTTCTGATTATTATCCTTGGCTTGTTGGGCATGCTGTTGATGATGGCCATGAGCCCAAAAGAAGAGTTAACCACTTTTAATTCCCATTGATTTGTAGCTCTGCCACTGAAATCAAGATAACTTTGGCTGGTCCATGCTCTGGCTTTATAGAGGAGATGCTTTCAGACACCTATAAGTTTGCAAAAAAGGTAGATTCTACACATTTCATAATGGGGGGGGGGAGCAGGACTCCCCTAGTCAGGCTGGGAATTGGGCTTGGGAAAATTGATATTGTTTTCCTCAAAATTTGGCCTCAGGATAAACCAAGCTATTTCCCAATTTGGCCCCTGTCCTGCTTCTAGTGATGTTATCAGGAGCATTATAGGGGCCAGTCCCTACTCCCAATTCTCATACTTCCCCAAACTTGCGCCCATTTACCTGCCTCTTTCTCCTAATCCTTCTCTCCTAATTCCCTTCCTCCTGACATTTGCTAGTAGCACTAACAAACCACATTTCCCAGTGCATCTGATGCCTGGTTTGCAACCTAGGTGCCCAAGGGAAAGATCTCCCTTCCTTTCTCCATTCCACTATCATTACTAGAGCAACAACAAAAATAAATGGGCACAGGTGGGTAGGTATAAGGCATACAAGGAGAGGGATTTATTTTTCTTCAGCTCAAGTAGATAACTTGAGGTTGTAATGCTTGCCTTGTATTTGAGACAAGCATTACAAATAATAAAAATCTGTATTTCACAGCTGGAAAATACGTTTCGTAAAAAAACCAACATTTGTTCCATTTTGCAGGACGAGACAATTAGTCATAGAAAAGGTAGTTGTAAAAATGGGTGTGGGCTGTAGATATTGCCTGTTAGACACACCTTGTGATGATGGAGGCTTTCTGACCAAACTTTACCAGAAGTGCTTTGTAGACTCGGCTCTTCACAGAAGATATGGAAACTCAAAGAACAAAATGCCTCCCCCCAAAATGAGGTCACCTTACCTATAGTGGTAATAACAGTCCCAGCAAAGAAGAAACTGTTGCTAAAGTCCCAATTGCTGGGGTTGGTTGAATTTCCTTCAGGGTTGACCCCTTTTTCCCAGGCTTCCATGATGACCTGAAATGGAAGAGTAGGCCAAGGCAGCATTTAAAGGAGAGTGTTGTCATGTCAAAAACTGGAGGACAGCAGTAGCTTAAGTGGTAATGTACCACTAATGGTAATAATCATGTCATACTTCTTTGACACCAATTGCAGGTGCTTCTGGTCCATTTCTGGGTACAGTTCAAGGTGCTGATCATTACCTTGAAATCTCTAAATGGCTTAGGGTCAGGACAATCTCCTCCTGTATGGAACTGTTCCTTGAGGTTTTCTGGAAAGGCCCTCTTCTGCATCCCACCACCTGTTTAAGTTCAGCTGGTAATAACCAGGGAGAGGGCCTTTGTGGTGGTATCTCACATGTGGAACACCTCACCTACGAAGACTAAAATGGTTTCATCTCTCTCAGCATTCTGACTGCAGCTGAAAGCACATCTTTTTGGATTGCATTTGAGATTTAAATTTTTGTTTAGTTTTGGAGTTTGTATCCTTGATTTTTTTTGTATTACCTTTTTCAAAAATGTAAATTGACTGTAAACTGCCTTGGGCCCTTCCAGGTCTGAGGGGGAAAGCAGGATAAAATTACCCACTTTGCTGCAGGTGTGACAGCAAAGACCAGGAACCTAGAACAGCATAAAAAATAGAGTAGGGAAAGTACCCAAAAAAGTTGTGACACGTTTTTGTTTTATTTGTAGCTTGCATTTTAACAATTTTGCCACTTTCCTTTTACTTCTTTTGTGAGTTTATTGGTGCCTTGTCTTTTTCATCCTTGTCTTTTTCCCTCCATTGTTTTGCTGCTTTACAGCTGTTTAATAAATTTCTTGTACTTTTACCATTTCACTTGTCTGGGCTTGGTACACACAGGAGGGAGCAGATTGCCACATCTCTCAGTGCACAATCCTAACTTGCAGTGGAAACAGGAAGGCCAGTGGGCCTGCACTGTATCCAGCACAAGTTTGGTACTGACTGCAGGCCAGCCCAGGGCAAGGGGAAATGTTTCCCCTTACCTGTGTTGCACTGCAGCAGCCCCAGTGGGTCTACCCAGACCTGCACCACCTGACAAGGTGCACAAATCCAAGCAGCCCAGGACTGCCCTGGGCTGCCAGGGAACGGGGACAGGATCTGGCAAATCTGCTGGATCCTGGCCCCATCTCTCACTCCTACCTGTCCCTAGGAATGCCTACCGCCTGCCCTCCCCCTGCCCCAAAACACCTCTTGCTTCCTCCCGGCCATCCCCACAACCCCCCAGACCCCTGTGTTGGCCGAGTTCGGCTAACTCAACTCACCTCATCCCCAGGGCCTACAGTTGTGCTGGGAGGCCAGCACATGTCCGTGCAGTGTCCTATCTCCCCAACAAATGGCACAGAAGTGCTTTACGGCACTTTTGCAACGCTCCCGGGCTGGTACAAGGGACTTGCACTGGGCCATGTTCATTGTAGGATTGTGCCCTCATAATGTTATGTTCCACTACTGTTTGGTTTTAAGGAGACATTCTAGATTTTGGGGTTCCCTGTTAATCTATGAGGGAAATTTTTCCAAGGTCCTAGTTTTTTCCAAACTCCTAGCTAACCTCTGTAGCTTTGAGTAATGACGGTCAACTACTTTCCCCAGTTCGTTGCCAGTTTACTCAGTTAAAACTGTGAATCAGGGAGCAGGGAGGTGGGTATAGATCGTAATAATGATTATTCCTATCATGTGGTATCCTATAATATGGTTGTGGATGATTTCCACGGCTAACAGAGATTTAAAGGCCAGTTTTTGTTGTAGCCGAAATGTTGGTGCCCTCTAGTGGGTTTTCCCAAGTACAGCAGGCATTAGAGAAAATATCTTGGCCCTTCCGTACACCAAAAATTTGAGCTTCCTTTCAATGTTGGCATCTGTGTAAATCTCTTGGCTTCACTGAATTCAGTTTTGTGTAACAGAAAAGAAATTACTTAGCTTCCAGAAACTAATTTACACAGTTTGCCTTTAAATAAAAATATGATGAGGACTAGGTTAAAAATAGAGTATTAATGACAATCAAAAGCTTCATAAAAAGTCAAGGTAAAAAGCAAATTTGTATTCAGTATATATGAATTTATTTGCAATAAACAAAATGTATAAAAATAAAGTAGACACTCTCATCCTTTGAATGAATCAAACAAGTAAAACTTATAATTGGCTTAAAACCACCCACAAAAAATAAAAATGCATATCTACAATATATAGGTTTTGCATGTGGCATTGCAGAGCATAGTATAGCCACAAACCAACTTCAGATCGTGTTGCATATTATAAGTCTGGCTAAATATATATGTGCCAACATTTAAATGCTCCTTAGGTCTTTAGGTGTTCTCTTAGTCTGAAATGCTATGTACACTTTCTGGGAGTAAGCCCCATTAAATACAATGGGACCTTCTGAATAAACATGCATTTGATTGTATTGTTGATCTCCCCAGTGAGCAGTATAGGGACATGAATGCAAAGAATTTTGCATCTTCTACTTGAATGCGGTATGGGAAAAGGTCACATGTTTGGAATTTGATTAATTTGCTCACTTCAAAACCATTTGTTGTAAATGGGAGTGCAATTAAATGTTGAAAAAATATTTTCAAATGCTGAAAGTCTTTTTTCTCAGAAACTACTAGATGTTTAAAATTTATGGCAAAATGGGATTTTAAAATGAAAGTTAGCATTCAGTATTTTAGCACTTTTTGAGCCATAGTATTTAAAATACAATCCTTTCCTATGTTCCTTGAAGAAGAAGAATCTATCTGGTTTTGGTGATTATTTCAGTGCAGTTCAGTGAACCCTTGATTTAATAGACCTCAGTTGAACAGAAATTCAACTCCCAAAATAGTTCAGAAATAACAGCTCCCAAAGTCTGCAGAGTTCCATTAACCCATACTTTACAGTGGTTCTCCTTTCTGTCCTCAAGCAGGGTACTCTAGGAATTGAGATGCTGTTTCTCCATTCCTGAGGCCTTCGTGTAACTGGGTCTAATAATCATAAGAACATAAGAACAGCCCCACTGGATCAGGCCATAGGCCCATCTAGTCCAGCTTCCTGTATCTCACAGCGGCCCATCAAATGCCCCAGGGAGCACACCAGATAACAGGAGACCTCATCCTGGTGCCCTCCCTTGCATCTGCATTCTGACATAGCCCATTTCTAAAATCAGGAGGTTGCACATACACATCATGGCTTGTACCCTGTAATGGATTTTTCCTCCAGAAACTTGTCCAATCCCCTTTTAAAGGCATCCAGGCCAGATGCCGTCACCACATCCTGTGGCAAGGAGTTTCACAGACCAACCACACGCTGAGTAAAGAAATATTTTCTCTTGTCTGTTCTAACTCTCCCAACACTCAATTTTAGTGGATGTCCCCTGGTTCTGGTGTTATGTGAGAGTGTAAAGAGCGTCTCCCTATCCACTCTGTCCATCCCCTGCATAATTTTGTATGTCTCAATCATGTCCCCCCTCAGGCGCCTCTTTTCTAGGCTGAAGAGGCCCAAACGCTGTTGCCTTTCCTCATAAGGAAGGTGCCCCAGCCCAGTAATCATCTTAGTCACTCTCTTTTGCACCTCTTCCATTTCCACTATGTCTTTTTTGAGATGCGGCGACCAGAACTGGACACAATACTCCAGGTGTGGCCTTACCATCGATTTGTACAACGGCATTATAATATTAGCCGTTTTATTCTCAATACCTTTCCTAATGATCCTAATGAATCCTAATGAGCCTAATGATCCTAATGAATCAGGACAGGGCAATAATAATTTTCAATTGTTTGGATGGATCTTTAAAGGGGGGGGGAGTCAGTAACCCAAAATGTTAGCAGGAAGGCAAGAACTCGGTTTACGTAACAGTGCATGTAATGGTGGTAATGGTGGCAAGCATACCTGTTGGCCCTGGCCCTGATTTCTGCATATTCAGTAGAATTTGTGAACTGGTCTTTTGTGCATATACAAAATGTGTAGATTTATCTGTATGATCTTTATCTTGCATTTTTTTCAGGTTACATATTGTGCATAAAAGATTATGGCAGTACCATTTGTACATGTATAGGAAGGACTTTGTCTACCCAAGTTCCACTGAGCACACATAGTTTAGGGCTGAGCCAATGGGTACAACTCTGACAACCCTCCCTCAGTGCTTTGAGGTGTAGATTCCATGTGAGCAGAGCTAAGTTTTCATTAATTTAAGGATTTTTCAGTGCCATTATTACAGCCAGTAAACTAAGCTATCGGGAACATGAGAAAATTTTGTGCATAGTTGTTAAACTTCATAAAGGGAAAAAATGCTTTGAGATGAGGTTTGTGTTGTATAAGCTACACTATTTTGCCTACATACAATTTGTAGAGGGGATGACCTTGTTTCAAGAGATATATTGCTGTTAACCTTCTTTAAAATACACACACAGAGGAAAAGAAAAATCTGCTAGGTGTGCAGTATAGTATATAGTGGAAAAGAAAAAGTGAGAATGGACAGCTCCAAAGAATAAAATAGAATGAAAAATTTCCTAAGCAACAAGGAATTACTATAGACAATGCAATTTTTGGCAAAAGAATAAAAAAGAGAGAGAGAGAGAGAGAGACTACATGAATGCTGCTTTATGAACACTACATTCAGTCTCCAAAGAATTCAATACTTGAATTAATATATTTGAATGCAGACTTTAAATGGGAAGGCAAATACTGTTCCTATATTATTTGTTTTTCAATCACATTAAATAATAATAATAATTAATAATAATTAATAGACTTCTACAACAGGCTGTTTTTTTTAAATTAATGTTTCTATGCTTTAAAAATAATGTTTGGTTTGTAAGGCACCTTGAGTATCCTCATTGAGTACATTGGCAGGCTCTAAGTGTTTAAATAACTCAAATAATTTAGTTGTTACCCTTTTCACTCATACACACACACATACACACTCTATTGTGTTCCATGCAGCTATCACAACACCCCAGCAATATCCTTCTCGGACTAGGGAAGGGCTTTTCAAACTGGGTCGTCGCGATGTCCCAGCCTGAAGGCCCTGGCCTCTGCCACCTTAAGGGACAGGGCAGCGAGGGGACAGCGAGGAGGAGGGGGCAGCAACACAATCCCCAGGATCGCATCGCTAAGGGGGCTGCAGGGGCTTGGCGGGGAGCCCTGTGCGAGCAACTGCAGGGCTCCCAGGTCTTCAAAACTGAAAGCACAGCGATCACGCTCCACTTCCAGTTTTTACCCCATTTCCTCCCCCCTGCCCCGCAAGGACTTACTAAGGGGCTCAAATTCCCTTGGAGTTTGAAAACTGCTGGACTAGGGGGAGAAACAGATTTTCCAGATACAAAATACTAAAGTTTGAATGTTGGAAAATGGCAATATCTGCCTAGCAAAAATTGCAGCCTTGAGGGAAGATGAGCAACAGATGAGAAAGAAAGATGCATTTACTGCTCAGTGAAACAGATTGTGGAAAGAGGCTCTCATGCATTCAACCTTCATCGCAAATATGTACCAGTTATTCCTCTATTTCCCTTTCTATATGGTGTGGCTTATCTTAAACCCATTTCTGCCCAGCCCACAGGTGTACACATTTGATCCCTGTTGCGTAGAGGCAACGTTGGGCAGAAATGGCTTAAGTGGAGACCAGATAAACTGTGAAATCATTGCTGTCAGTATTGTTGGAAGTACCATTTGTATCAAGAACCTTGGTGCAGGTCTTTTCTCTGGGGACAAACCAAGTTGCTTTTGCACGTGTCTGCCTTGCTCCACTAAACGCACATTCTCCCTATCACAACTGGCAGGGTATCTTCTTCCTTTTCTAAGAGATATTTGAGCTCTTGTAGGACAGTCCAGAATAGAAATGGACAGGGAAGAAGCACAAAAACTCCTTTAAGGTCTTTTTTGTTTGTTTTCCTTTGTGAAATTTATTTTTTCAGAAACTGAGAAAAATAAGGTGGAATTGGAGATCTAGAATTATAAGTGTCCTTGTAAGGCACACTGAGTGGACACTAAGGCAAATGTTGAATAGGACTTAGGGATGAGAACGAGAGACATAAGAACAGCCCCACTGGATAAGGCCGTAAACCCATCTAGTCCAGTTTCCTTTATCTCACAGTGGCCCACCAAATACCCCAGGGAGCACACCAGATAACAAGAGACCTGCATCCTGGTGCCCTCCCTTGCACTGGCATTCTGACATAGCCCATTTCTAAAATCAGGAGGTTGCACATACACATCATGGCTTGTAACCTGTAATGAATTTTTTCCTCCAGAAACTTGTCTAATCCCCTTTTAAAGGCATCCAGGCCAGATGCTGTCATCACATCCTGTGGCAAGGAGTTCCACAGACCAACCACATGCTGAGTAAAGAAATGTTTTCTTTTGTCTGTCCTAACTCTCCCAACACTCATTGCCAATCAGGGATGCATTAAAAGACTGGAGTTTTCACAGCATTGGTTTCTGGCCAGTGTATAGCCATTCTTAACCTTTATAGCATTCTCTTTTGCTTTTGGTTGAAAGTTTCCTGTGGCCACAGTTCCCTAAAACCACTGCGCTAGAGGAAATGGAAGACCAACACACTGTTCCAAGGCAGGATCCTCCACACCTTAGCCACACATTCCACAGATTCATTTTCATAATGCAGAAGATTACAACATTGACTCCTTGAGCAGAGGTATTGAAGTGCCTATGTCACGATTGCTCTTCTTACCTGCACAAACTGCTCCAGGGCTTGTCGATCTAAGCAGGTGTAGTTTTGCAGGAACTTGAGCTTCTCCATTTGGAACTGGCCCCGAGTCTTGGCTTCTGCCTGCTTTTCCAGCAGCTGAAAGACCATGGCACCCAGCAGCAGGTAAAAGAGGTACCCTAGCACTAGTGTCAGAGTCCAGTTAATCTGCCGGTTGCACACTGTCAGGGGGGGCATGACTGCTGCCAGGAAGACACAGCCACCCTAGTTGAGCTGGGTGGAGTGCTCACTGGGTTAATGTTCCTGTTCCAAGAGGCATGAAAGAATTGCATGGTTGTATTTTCAGCTCATGCCACTAAGATTCTGTTTAAACAGCTTTATGAGCATGAGGTCTGGACAACATGAGACTAATGCAAACAGATTTCACTCTTTCTCTCTCCCGCGCCCCACTTTATCTTTCCTTCAGCTGCAAGCAAAACACTTACTCGTACTTACTATAGTGACACTTAATGTAGCATTAATACGTCCACCTGAAGCTGATGTTTTCAATTTTCTGGATGGGAGACCAAGATAGAAAATTGCTGAGCAACTTACCTGAAGTCACCCAGTGAGTTGGTGGAAGAGCCAGTGACAAATGACAGGCATTGTGATGCTCAAGACTTTGCGGTAACGACTGGGGAACAGGGCAGGGATAGTCTGTAACCTCTCCTGTTATGGAAGGTCCTGGAAATTAAAAATAGTGTTAAAAGCCCCCTCCCTATCAACAACGGTGCCCTAGAATATGCTAAGGTGGAAAGTCCCACTGAGTACAATGTAAGGAATCTCATAAGCTTTAGTTGGCCTAGTTCTCAGATACACCACCTCTCTTAAGTGCTGCAGCTTCAGTGCTCAGCTTTTCTGCTGCATTATTTCTTACTTGGTGAAGTCTGTGGGTTCATGATAGGAGCTTCTCCAGTTCGTGGTTTCTGATATCAAGGTTGCCCTTTAAAACTGAGTGGGGTGTATGTGTGGGAAGCAGACTAAAGGTTGTTAGCTCAGATGGTACCACAGATTTGCCTTGAGGGACGCAATGATTTTCATGGACAGAAAGGGATGGAGAACCTCCTGCGCCGATGGCAGGACTTGCCTTAGGGTCCAATCCTACACAGTTTTCCCGTGCTGGTGCAGCTGTGCCAATGGGGTGTGCACAGAATCCTGTGGTGGGGAGACAGTCACAGAGGCCTCCTTAAGGTAGAGGAATATTTGTTTCCTTACCGCAAGGAACTGCACTGCGGTAGCACCAGGCTGGAAAGTTGGATAGGATTGGCCCCTTGCATGCTAAAGGTTCATCAGCCCCAGTACTGACAAAAATGCATGGTGCCTGAGGGCAGAACTACCTGTACACATCAAGTGCGCTGTTGGAAGAGACTGGCACCATCTCCTTTTTAATGAACATAGCCACAGATTGTAGTACACAGGAGGAAGAAACTTTATTTAAAACTTTTATACTCCACTTTTCCCTCTAAAAAGGGGCGTCCAAGGTGGCTGCACAAAATATTGAAATGTGATATCAGTAATAACAAACAAAATAGAAGGTAACTGGAAAAAACGTACCTCTTCCCTGTGAACATCCACTGAGGGCCCAATCCTATGGTCCGCACCGTGCAGAGGCGCGGTGCGGACCACAGTCACAAACGTGCCATAAGGCATGTTTGCGGGACTTACTGGCGGGCTCCTGCCGGAGGTGGCTTGGCTCCAGCTGTCGCTGAGCCGCTGCCCGGCAGGCGCCCGGGTTCCACAGCTTGGCAGTGCCTGCCACCGCCAGGCTGCAGAACGACAAACGGGATGGGGCATTCAGGGGAGGGGGAGGCCGGCATGATGCGGGGAGGGCAGCGTGCCAGAGGCATGCTTGGGGTCGAGCAGGAGGAGGACCTGCAGAGCTCTGCTCCGCAGGATCTTTGGTGCTCATGGAGGCTGCACGCCTTACACGAGCACCTTCACTTTAGCGGCGCCCAAAGGGTGCTGCTAAACAGAGTGGCCCCATTGCAGGGCTGCCTTCCTTATCCGAGGGAAGGGGACGAACATCCCCTACTCCCAAGGTGCCTCCTGTGGTAGCGCGGGAGGCGCTGGATGCAGCGGCAGCCCTCGTGGTGCCACTGAGCAGGGGCGCCCCGGGCAGCTCAGGATTGGGCTGCCCCTTAGGATTGGGCTGTGAGATATTTGGTATGTGTCATTGTTGTATATAGTTTTGAGCCTATGATTCAAACAACACATTGTCTGACACTGCAGCACAAATTCTGGCATTGGACATTAATACATGCAAATACTTATTTTGCATGCCTGAGGATGGTGGACCCCAAGGATTAGAAGAGGATATATCTTATTTCTCTCTAAAAACAAAACAAACAAAACCCCAACCAGTTTCTACAGTTTTCACCTGATCCTTCACCATGAAAAGCAACAGGGAGCTTTCTGTAAGTGCATGTCTAGGGTAGGATATTGCTTTATTTTTAGGTTTTTGTAGCTGAAACCAGTGATTGCTCACTCATCCAGGAATGAGCCTTACTTTGGTGAAACATAATGATTTCTAATTACTTTTGGCAGGATTATTATCTGTGTAACGACCGGCATAATCTATTCCTTTAAAAGCATATCCAAATATCACCCACCACAAATCAATTAATGGAAGAGAAAATGTAACATGCAGACTGTTTTGTGTGTTTTTAAAAAGGACTACTGGATAAGATGAAGCATCCTGAAGAAGGTTTTATAATCAGGTTACGGTAGAAAGCGGAAAAGTAGAAAGGGGGTTTTTGAATTTGTGATTTTAAAGATTCTGCTGTCCATGCAAGACAAAATGAGGTGTAAAAATACAGCTGGGGAGGGGGCACATTCCTGCTGAAGGTAAATGAAATAGTACACCCATATTACAGTTGTTTAACAAAGGGATACTGTCTTCCCACGCAGTGGATGAGGATAGTGCATTCTGAAATTTAAAAGTAAGATTTCTTGTGAATTATGTGTCAAAATTCCCGTGTTGTGTGTGGTTTTGAAATGCATGGCTTAGTTCAAACAATAGTGTCTGACCACCTTGGGTGCTGGTGTGATAAGGAATAAGTATGTCATGAGTTTGTGTGTGTGTCCTACCTCCTTCCATGGCATGCTGGGATGCTTCTGTCTGAACTACCCCCCATGTGCTATTTAAATACTAGCATGAACAAATATATAAACAGCACATGAAGGGCCAGTTTGGATGATCCTCCATGTGATTAGGTAGTGGTTCTCCAGAGTGCCAGGAGGGGGAAGGGTTTGTATGCCTTGGTGCTCTCACTCCTAATCATGTGAGTGACTGGACCATTTGAACAGTTTGAACCACCATATGTGTATTTCTAATAACCGAAATAGTGGTGGTGGGGGAGAGAGATCAGGTTTGTAATTGTGCCATGGGGCGGAGAGGGATGCCACAGGGCACATTTCACAAGAGTGTTCTCTTTTTTATAAGATTGTGTGCCTTTGTAATAATTATATGTTCTTAGGCACATAATGTATACATCTCTCTCCTGTCAAACAAGAGTTCAGCAATATATTGCTAGACTTCATGGCGCAGCAGCTTTGTACCCCACAGCTCTGGTTTAGTTTTGCAACAAATAGGTCTGACAAGGGCATTTGAAGTGTTATTGATTCTTTACTCAAATGTATGCCAGACAGGTTTTTCTTTTTCTTTCTTTTTTAATACTGATATACTGTTTTTCATGTTTTAATTAAACTCCTTTTACTTTAACACAGGGCTGCCCAAACCCACAGAGGGCCCCAATCCTGCCCCCCAGGGAGCCCCCCATCTCCAATGAGCACTTGGCCTGCTGGGGACCCGCCGGAGCCCTCGCTGCTCTTCGCATTGACAGGGAGGAAAAGGCTCAGCACTCACAGGAGAGCAGGAGCCCTGCCCATCCGCAACCCTCCCATTAGGTTGGGGAGGCTGCAGCTGAGTGCAGGCGTGGGATGGGGGTGAGAAGTCCTGGGTCTGTTTGTGCTGCTTGAGTTTGGCTTGGGGGGGCAGGCACTGAGGAGGGAGGGGAAACAGTGAGTCTATTTGTGCTGCTTGTGTGTGCTGGGGGGCGGGCACTGCAAGGGAGAAATCGAGGGATGTTTGAATGCTGCTGGAGAAACAAACTCCTGTCCTGAGGGGGCAGGTGTCCACCAGCTCCCTGGCTGACTGTGTTCCTTTGCTGCTGCTTGTTGCCAGGATGGGGGGGGGGGGAGAGTGAGAGTAAAAACATGCTCCTGCATGGGGGGGAAGAAGCCCACTTTGACTCCTCTTAAGTTTGTTCTGTACTTTTCCCAGGGAAGAGGTGTGTTATATGTTTAATAATCAGGAATTATTGTAACAACCCCCCTTTTCTGAATCTCATGTGTATTACAAAAAAGCTTAGTAAAATTCATTCATTCATAGAAGTTCTGTCTCTAATATAGTCATTTATGTAAATTTATTCAATGTAAATGTAAATTTATTCAAATTTGAAATGTAAATTTCCCCCGGCCCTGGACACAGTGTCAGAGAGATGATGTGGCCCTCCTGCCAAAAAGTTTGGACACCCCTGCTTTAACATAATGATTACTCCAAAAGGTGTTATGCGTTTTAGGCCAAACAGGTGAAGGTGTTGTAGGTATATAAGGAGCTTTCTAGCAGAGCCACCTTTTGAAGCACCATGTTCTGAATTAACTATTATAATGAGCAATCTCTTTTGGCACAGATAGGTGTATTTAGCATTGAAACACAATCTCTTTTGAGTAAAAAAGAAAATTGTCTCTTTCTAAAAAAGAAAAGTGTGTGTGTTTATCTGATCCTTTGTACGAGTATAATATACAATGAGATAGTAGCAGTGCCCATCCCAAGCACCATTATGTTGGTCTCTGTACAAACTTGTTACATGCCCTGCCTCTGGATCCCTTGTCTGCTTCTGAATTAGAGGATTGAGGACCCAATCCTATCCAACTTTCTAGCTCCGTTGTAGCTACAATGCTGCCCCATGGTAAGGGAACACCTGTTCCCA
Organism: Tiliqua scincoides; assembly: GCF_035046505.1. Classification (NCBI taxonomy): domain Eukaryota; kingdom Metazoa; phylum Chordata; class Lepidosauria; order Squamata; family Scincidae; genus Tiliqua; species Tiliqua scincoides. The sequence continues at coordinate 242,318,357 of NC_089821.1, forward strand.
TACCTTGAGAAGACCCCAGTGACCACAGGATGCAGTACACACCCCACTGGCACAACTGCACCAGCACTGGAAAATTGGATAGGATTGGACCTTGAGTTAGCTTTCTTTAGTTGTCATTTAGTTTTTTTCTTTATGGTAATAGGCTTGTAGCCCAGGATTGACCCCATAGACCTTCAGCTGTATCCATGCTCACCCCAGTCCCATTTGATAGATAGGTAACAGCTTTTTATTAGAACTCATTTTAAGCTATACTGATACAGAGACATATACAATTGTTTGATGTCTCCTTTTGGAAGCAGTGCCTTGTATTTTTTATTTCGTTCTGTAGTCTCATTTTTATTTACAGTGGTTGCTCAATGCTAAATACACCTATCTGTTCCTATGCAGTACATAGTAACAACTGTTTCATGCATAGCTTTTGTTTTTATTCTGCTACTCTCTCTGTAAACACATATTCATGGCTGCTTCATTACAGAGTCTTCTTGTTCTTCAGAATGCAGTTAGATTTAACGAGCATTAAAAAAAACATTCTTAATCTTTCTCTAGGACCTCTGGAAAAGGTGACAGGCCAAAATACATGGGCATATTTTTTTGCTTGTGAGACTTTAACTGTGGTTTGGGTTGGTTTTTTTATTTTTTTATTTTTTCCTCCTGAATATGCTACATTCATCAGTTCAGCACATCCACTACATCATCTGCCAGAAAGGAGAAACAGAGCAGGGTGCAATCAGTGTACCAATGTCAACTCACTGCAGATCCTTGGATGACAACCTCCTTTTAGCTTTTAGCTTTTAGCTTTTAGCTTTTACATCAGCCTGCTACTGTCCGTGAACACAAAGCTTATTTGAAAGCTCTGGAAGTATCTCAGAAGGGGCAGGTTCATCTTGTGCAATTCACTTGTGCCCCAATCCTATTGAGCCCAGCACTGGTGGTACACTTGCACCGCTGGTGTTGGGTGTTGTGAAAGTGCCATAAGGCCATCTCTGCAAACTCCAGCATCTTCGCCAGCCAATCTTCTGTTGTTGGTATAGTGGAGCACTTCCATTTCTGTGCATAGAGTAACCTTGCTGTGTTATCATGTACAGCAATAATACACCATGTTCTCTTTCCAACTGTTTATCCATCAAATCCAACATGAAAAACTCTGGCTTCCACTGTATATTAATCTTTAAAATTTTCTGAATCTGTGAATGAATTTGTATCCAAAAATTTTTTTGGAAATTTGCAGGACCATGACTTATGAAAAAAAGATCCCTCCTGGAGTTCACATTTCCAATGATGTCCGGTTGTATTATAAATTTTATCCAATTTCATGGGAGACAAATACCAACGTATTCATAGAATACGTACATCATCTTATAAACATTTTGGTTGGTACATCATCTTATAAAAATTTTGTTTAAGATTAATATTTAAAGTAAACTTCAAACCCCTTGTCCACAAACTCATCCATTGATCCATTGAAATATTATAACCAAAATTCTGAGCCCATTTTATCATGCAGTCTTGTACTTGTTCTTCTTCCATTTCAAGTTTTAATAAGAGTTTATGAATTTTAGCGATAATTTGTTTATTGTTTAAACAATTCCCTTTCAAATTCTGATTTGTGTTGTTCAATACCAAAGGTTCTTCTGTCTATTCTAAACCTTTCCTGAATTTGCAAGTAATGAAACCACTGACACACATATCCTTCATCTAATATTTTCTCTCTTGATTTTAACATACATTCTCCCTGAGAAAATTTTAACACAACCGATGGGCAGCCCAATCCTGAGCTGCCTGGAGCGCCCAGGCTTGGTGGCACCAAAAAGAGCTGCCGCCGAATCCTGCGCCTCCCGTGCTACTGTGGGAGGCTCCTTGGGAGAAGGGAACGTTCATCCCCCAAGTAAGGAAAGCAGCCCCGCAATGGGGCTACTCACTTTACCGCAATGGGGCTACTCACTTTACCAGTCAGTGGTAAGGAAGAGGCGCTCATGCAGGGCGTGCAGCCCTCCACGAGCACCCTGGATCGGATCCTCCTCCTGTCGCCCCTTGGCACATCTCCTACCCACCCTTGGCATGCCTCCTCCCCACCGGCCTCCCCCCTCCCCTGAACGCCTCCTCCACACCCCTGTTCATGCCATCACCTCCCGTTCTGCCGCTCTGCAGTCTAGGAGACCGCTGAGCCGCGGAACCTGGGCGACCGCCCCGCGCTCGCCCAGCACCGGCTGGCACTGGGCTACCACTGGGCTACCACTGGCAGGAGTCCAGCGGTGAGCCCCGCGAACGTGCCTTACGGCACATTTGCAACTGTGGTTGGCAGCATGGAGCTGTTCCACTAACCACAGGATTGGGCTCTCAGTGTAGTTATCACTTCTTTTCTATGCAAAGCGTCTTGTGGTGATAACCACAATCTAGCTTTATATTTATTCCAAGTTGACATCTTTAATTAGAGAAAAGAAAACAGATTCATTTTTGACCGGGTGGAAGCCATTTGTGATTTTCCTGCAGAGATTAGATTGTAATGAATTATATACCTGTGGGTTTGGAGACTGAATAGAAGAGATAGATATAAAAGAGATCTAATATTAAGTTTAATCTTTATTGTATCAAATATTATAAAGATAGATATTATTATTATTATGTATGTCTGTAAGCCTGTAGTAGAGATAAGTGGAAGTCTTTTAAAATTTTGTGTTAGTTCAACATTGTAATGAAAATAATAAATAAGATCTTAACAAAACAAAAAAAAGGCACATAAGGCACTTTCCCACTGGTGGAGAGGCCAGTGCCAGTTGGCGTAGAACCTCAGTGCTAAGAAGACACAGTGCTGGAGTGGCCAGCAGTAAGTGCTTCCACCAGCAGGTGGTAAAGCTTTTTGGAGCAGAGAGAGGGCAGAGGGGTGGCAGAACTGGATGGGCAGAGAGCAAACTGAGGTGAGGATTGGGCCCAGGAGTGGGGTGGGGACGGCCACTGAATCCTATGCCCTCTGAATCCTGAGCTGCCCCTCCTGACTCAGGCCTCCTCAGTTCTGTGCCTGCTAAATAGTGGGCGCAGATCTGAGGAGACCCATTGTTGCCAGCAGAGCTCAACACGGGATAAGAGAATATTTGTTCCCTTTTCCTGAGGAGGCTCCAGTGGGTGGTTCGGGTCCCACAGGTGACATTGCCGGCTATTTCAGCACCACTGTTCCTCGTGGCGGTCGTGGACCTTAGGATTCAGCTGTTAGTCCCCTTGTTATATGGGTTGGCCAGATGTGCAGACAATCTGGGTGTTGGCTCAGGCTAATCTCCCCCCACCCAAGTTATGGACTGTCGGGATCAGATGTAATGTATAAATACTCTTGTCAAATGAACATGATTATATGACATAGATGATAATTGGGGCTTCCCTACAGTTCCAAGTGTAAAAAACAGTTCATTTGTATGTCCCAACAAGGAATATTAAATAGGCAACAGCCTACACCAGTGGTTCTTAAACTGGGGCATCACAATGCTCCAGCCAGAGAGCCCTGGCCTCTGCCCCCTTAAGGGGAAGGGGGGGCAGCAACACGATTGCCAGGATTGCGTCACTTTGGAGGGGAGCAGGGGCTTACTGAGACTTACCACAGCTTGCAGCAGCATCCAGGGGATGAGGTGAGCCCTGCACCAGCCTCCACAGGGCTCCCCAACATGTGGAGAATTTACAAATAACAATCACAACCCACTTCTAGTTTCCAATTGTGAAACTGGGCCGCAATTGTTATTTAGCCTGTCTCTGCATGTTGGGGAGCTGTGCAGGCTGGCTTTTTGTCAGGGGGTACAAAGTTTCTTCTGGGCCCCTTCCCAAAGGGGTTGGTGGCCAATGGGGACAGGCGGGGGAGGGGGAACAAGGCAGGGGGAGGGTGCTGACAGCCACAATAGTCTTTGGAGCCCAGGTCTACTAGGCTTCTTGATGCAGAGCTCAGGTCTACCTGATCATGCAGCACTGGCAGCTAGATAAAGTGGTCGCCAGTTTGAGGCCAGCGGCAGCTCCTTGAATGGCAAGACCTTGAAGCAGCTGACAGGCTGAGCTGAGTTATTCCACCTGCTCTTTTGTGTGAGTGAAGAAGCATCTTGGCTGCCCTTCAAGTGAGAGATGAAGGAGCTGCTTGTCAGCCAGCGTGGGAGGCAACTGGGGGCCAGAAGTGATACCAGACCATGAATGATCCATCTGAAATGTTGTGTGGTTCTTGAAAGAGAGAACCTTTCTGTTATTGTAAAAATCCCCTCGGGGGTTTAGAGATAGCCTGCCTATGTGAACCACCTTGAATAAAGTCAGAGGAGTAATCCGATGACCAGGAAGAAGGCGGTATATAAATAACATTATTATTATTATTATTATTATTATTATTATTATTATTATTATTATTATATAGAAAACCAAACACTCCTAAGTCTCTCTAAGTCTTTGAAATATCGAAAATCGATTTCAGAAAATTAGCATCATTGTATTTAGGCTCACACTAGAATGGACCAAAATGAACTTCTGCAGCGGCAGTAGCCCCACACCTCGGTCACTGAGCTTCCATGCACTCCTTCATGGTTATGGAATCCGCAAGACAAAGAGCTACTGTAGCAAGCCAGTTTTGACACCCAGATTTGACACTGTATTCAGGAGGGTCATGGATGCATTCCTGAGCCCAGTGTGTATGGCTTGTAGTAGCATTTAACACTGCATGCACATGGTTGTGCCCAAGCATCATGCACAGACAGTGAGTTCAGGTGGGACCAGAAAATGTCAGATCCCAGGAACTTTCTGGGTCCCTCCCTTGGCTCCTGGGCCCCCTTTCCGACCCTGGGCTGGAGTACAAATTACCCCCTTTACCCCACTCTCCTAGGCCCTGACTGGGATAGACTTTTAAAAAAGTATAAATGGCTGATGCCTCCTGCAGGGTGGATTCAGTATTCACTTGTTGTTGTTCACTGCCCTATAGGGGGCAGTCTTTGTTTCGGTATGGGGTAGTATGTAGGCACCATGAATTAAGTATGCACAGTCCCTTTCCGTGCAGATTAGCATTCAGATTACCCTTCCCCTTGTACAAGGAGCACATTTGTGCCAGCCCACTGTTGTTTTGGAGTCATAACCCTGTAACATAACTAGCATCTCCACTGTGCTAGGATGGGCCAAAGCTATAAAGACAATAGTGATTAGTGATGAAAGGGAAAATAACTCTTGTTAATGGACAGAGCTCTGCAGTGTAAGCAGTTCCATGTCTGTGTTCATTCCAGAAGATTTTACTATGTTTGGAGAAGGATTTTGTGGTCCTTCTACTTTTCCCAGACAATTTGGGCTTTACTCATGTTTATTCCCAGAAGGACTTTATTCTGTTCATGCAAACAAGTTACTTTTGTTTCTTTGAGCTGTCACAACCAAGTGAGATGCAGGGAGGGGAACTCAAGTCAGGTGACTCCAGCCCAAGTTGTGAAAATGTGCGTTTTCACGGACTCGTGTACACTTGAGTCGTGTGTGGAAGACTCAGCAAAACACTCAAGTCAAGAGCCCCTTGACTCAGCTCTCATCCCCACGCATGCAGACTTGAATCTGTGTCTGGATGTTCTTGTTTACTGCTTTTGCAGTGTGAAAAACCTTGTGGGGCCATCATTCAGACTGGCCAAGTAGCAGGGAGGTTCCAGCCAGGAAGCAGGGAAGGATTTATGTTTGCTTTTGCAATGAATAACAGGCAGGAGGTGGGAGCGGGCTCTCTTGCTCATCTCCGAAAGAACTGATGGTCATTGGATGAAGTATGGGAGATCTGATATTTTATTTTGTTGAGGTAGAGCAGAAGGAGGACCCCTTAAGGGGTTTCTTTCCTTGGGATTGGCTGGAGAAGCCCAGGGAGAGGCAGGAGCTGCTTCATAGCAATCACACTTTCTTTCTCATGGCTCTGTTGTTACTTAGAAGGAGGGAGCCTCATTGAACAACTGGCACAAAAGGGACTACTGAGTAGAGCTGCAAAGAATTGGGTCATCTGGTAAACCTGCTGTGCGTGACCCTCCTCCCTCTTACTGCTTCTGTCCCCACTCTCTCACAGTCTGACCCTCCCACCTTGTTTACAGATGGGTGGGAACAGCAGGGGAGTGTTTAATGAGAACTCTGACACACACCCCTGTAGCTCCCCGGGCAGGGAATGGGAGGCGGAACTGTTGCAGTTATGCCAGATCCCACCCCCCACCCCCGTTCCTGGGGAGAATGGAGTGGCTTCCAGCCGCTCCGCTCTCCTCGAACTTGTGCCGCTTCAAGTGGTGGTGCAAGTCTGAGGAGATCCATCTGCACCAGCGGCCCTTACCCAGAGGTAAGGGGAAAATGTTTCCCCTTGTCTCTGGCTGAGTCACTTGGCTTGCCTGTTCCAGCGCAGAATAGGACTGCGCCCTTAAAGAAGAAGCCCAACCTCCTATATATCACAGTGACCCATCAGATGCCTGTGTCTTGTATTCCCTGTCAACCTGCATGAGAGTCAGGGCCCAATCCTATCCAACTTTCTAGTGCTGGCACAGCCACAGTGTAGCCCCAAAGTAAGGGAAAAGGAATTTCCTTACCTTGAGGAAACCTCTATGACTGCCCACCCCCACAGAATGCAGTGCATGCACCTTTGGTACAGCTACATCAGTGCTGGCAAGTTGGCTAGTGAACTTAATGAATTCCTCAGAGCTTTCCACTTACTTCTGAGTAGACATGCATAGGATTGTGCTGTTATGAATTGGTGGTCCTTTTATATTTAGCAGAAGGAGAGTAACTATCCTATCATTCCAACATGGTATCTCTCAAATGGTTATACTGGTGCCTCCCTTGTATATGTTTTATTTTTTATTTATGAGCCCTTTTGGGACAATAACTATTTTGACTCAGAGCTTAAGTTTCACTGTAGTGTGCAGTGCAAAAAAAAAAAAAAGCTAAATGTTCTTAAGCACAGGGCAGTACGTGAATAATTCCTCATAATAATCTCTCTTGCATAGATCTTGTTACCCCATTGTCCATCTGCTTTGCAATAACTAGGGCAATGCCCCAACAATTGGGATGTAAAGAAGCTTATCTTATGAGGCAGAATCCATTCTCTCAAAGAAGGAGCAGCATAGCCAAAACTGTGTGCGTCCAATGAGATAATGGACAAGGTCTTTGACATAAGGTTCCAGTAACATTAAGACTGAAACCACACGTCATGGAAGTTTATACCATAAACTGGCTCTTACAATTGGCCCACTATGAGTCCAATCCTGAGCTCTTAGCGCCAGTTCACTGTCAGCGCTGAGTGTCACAAATGTGCCGTAAGACACATCTGCAGCCTTAGTGCCAGTCCAGCACCAGTGCTAGCTCAGTGTCAGCTGGTGCAGGGCTAGTGCTGGTGGACCTCCACTGCTCTGAGGTCGCCCAAACTGCCAGGTGGCATAGATAGGGGCCTGGGGGGAGGCATGCCACTGGAGGGAGCGGGGTGGGAGGGAGGTGGAACCAGAGGAGCTTTGCTCTTCTGCATCCAGAGTCTCTGTCAGGCCACGGGCCTCACAAGAAGTTTCTTGATTCTACGGCAGCCCAAGGGTTGCCGCAGAATCGAGTAGCCCCATTGCCTTTCATCTCCTTCCCCCAAGGAGCTGCCAGCAGCTGCCCTGTTATGTGCAAGATACCGCAGCAGCTGTTTTGGCGCCATAGCAGTGCTGGCGCAACGGGCAGCTCAGGATTGGGTTGTGTGTCCCATTACTTCCTAACTGAAACCTACTTAAATTAGGAGAATACTTATAAAACTTTATTTCCAACTTGACTGGTTAATTGCTGTTGCTGAGGGAGAAGAAATGGCTTAAGTTTTAGTAATTTCTTTTCAGTGGAAGAGATTAAAATATGGATATCAAGCTAATAGTTACAACACCATCCTTTGCTGACTGCATTAGTATCCATGAATCCCTCAGAGCTCACCACTTGCTTGGCCACAGAAGAAAATTTCTGCACAACACATAAACTGTTTCTTGTGGCTTGTTTCTTTGTAAATCATTTTAAAACATTAGTTTCATTAATCTAGCTTTATGTATGTTTGCCTTCATTTGCTTCTCTTGTCCCTCCACCCCCCCACTAAGTGGGAGGGGTGATTGTGACTCCTGGTAATTGTCACTCATCTCAGCACTCCGTGTCTTCTCATCCAGAGCTTCTCTGCAAACAAACATTTGGAGTCAGAGTAATTTGCCCAAGCTGGAAACGCTAAATAGTATTTGCCATATTGACAAGTTTACACAGCCATTCATTTGATATCATAGTTGTTGGCTGGTACTCAATGTGCATGAGAACCTATTTAGCTAGAAAAACCTTTCCAGGGGTAGCAAATAGGTTGAAATATGGAGATAAACCTATGTTGAGAACTGTGCTTTCTGCTTTGGAACTACTGCATAACTGAAGTTGTTTTTTGTAGCACATTTAGGGCTGCAGTCCTGGGCACATTAACTTGAAAAAGTCCTATTGGTGCCAAGAAACATAGTACAGGTTGAGTCTCATTATTCCCAAGGGTTCCCAGAACTCCCAGAACTTTTGAATGGCAAAACGCAGGAAAGCAAATCAATTTAAAAAACAAAGTTTCTTTGCTCTGGTGATTTAAAGCAGCCTCACTGACCTTTTGAAATGCACACAGAGGCAATCAGTCTCTCTCCAGGCACTTATGCTTCACTAGGAGACAGCAATCCCTTTCTTCACCAGGAGCCCCAGTGATAATCACTGCCATTTAGCCTTCTTTCATGTGCTCAGGGCGAAGGGAGAAGTGAAGCCTGGAGAGAGAATGACTGATGGATTGTCAGCCTGCTGCCCTCTCTCAAATTAAGGAGGCTATTGTTAAATGACTGTTTTCCTTTAATTTAAAGGGACCTTCTCATCAAGTTGAGACAGAAAAATCTGTGGAATCTGTGGATAATTAGATTATACCTGTATTCACTTGCATGACTGTCTCTCTATAACAGTAAAAAGCAGTTTTTTAAACTGTGATTTTAAAGGGGTGCATTTTTCCCCTTCTCCAGGGATCAGGGGCCATTCGTGTTGAGTCAAATTTGTGTATAAAAAATCCGTGTATAACAAGGGTTGGACCTGTATACATGTCACAATCATGGTGGTGAGGATCAAGTTAAATCAGATCATTCCTCCATGACCCTGATCTAGGTGGGCTGATTCAGCTTTTTTGACAAAAGAAAAACAGCCCAATCCCAGCTAAATCCCCCCTTGCTGATGCAGCTGTATCAATGAGCATGTGCTGTTTCCTGCAAGGGAGGGGGAGGGAGAGACACCTCAAGGAAAGGAAAATTGTTCCTTTACTCCAGGGCAGCCTCCACTGCCCCATGGGTCTCCCTGGATCTATGCCAACTATTTTGCTGGTGCAAGGAAAATAAGAGTGAATGGGGTTAGGATCCACCTCACATCAGTGCCATTGGGATCCACCCCTTCTGCCACCTGTCCACCCTTCCCTGCCCCAAAACTCCCCCATTCCTCCCCCTCCCTGCCCTGTTCCACTCACCCCCTGTCCCTGACTCACTTTCGCTGCTGGAGTAGCGGGCCTCCAGCACTGCTGCTGTTTGGGATGGCAGAATCAAAATGGTTGCTGGTGGTGTGCTGCAGCATGTTGGAGTTGGTACAACTCCGTCTGCTTCCACAGGTGGCAGGATATTGTCCATTGAAAGGGTTAAGCCATAGCCCAGTGACCCTACCTGTCCCCTTTGAATGACCTATGTGGGGGCGTGGCCCCAGACCCTATATAACTCCCTTCTTCTCCAAGCTCTTGCTCTCTTCTTCACTGACCACTGAGCAGACAAGATGGCACGCAGCAGGGCTCTGCTGGTGACGCCATCTTGACCACATGGCACGCAGGACGAGGCAGCCTCAGGGCCTTGTTGTCTATTAAGTTAGTGTACCTCTGAACATATTCAGATGCTGTAACCATACTTCTATTGGAACCGTGAGTAAATGAATCTCCTTTGCAACTTCAACCAGCCAATGTTGTTTGTGTTTCTTGATTAGCAGTCAGCCGGGTGTGGGAGGCTCCCTGGGTTGATTCCCAGCAAGGGGGAGGGTCTGCTGCTGAAGCTACTCTGCTTCCCCCCTAAAGGAGGAAACCAGTTTTAAGAGATTCCTCCAACACAGCATGCCTTGTATGGCCATTTACGACAGCAAATTAAGGGCAGTGCAGCCCTACATTGGATTGGGCTGTTAGAGCATTAGGGTGAATAATGCTTTAAACATCACATATAATTTGGCTCTGTGAGAAATGCTGAGAGTCTCTGAGTTAAGTCTTAGTAGACTGAATTTTACTGATAAAATGAAGAGAAAATTAGTATTAAATTTTTATTTTATGCTGTGATTCATTGTTAGATTGTATTAAGTGACATTATTATGGTAGTGGGCCTATATTTAATAGAAAGATTGCCTTTTATGTTGCAGTCTTTTCAAGTGGGGCTAAGAATAGAAATTGCTTTCCAAGAATAGATGCCATTCTGCCTTCACTAGTGTAACACCTTATGTCCATTAACAGATGGTGGGATGGTCCTTCAGGATTCAGGCATCCCAGTGACAACCACAGACACATCTTACATAGGAAAAAATAGGAGCTTTGAAAAATAATCCGGTTAAAACTAAGAAATCAAATGCCAAATGACTAGCTTGCACTCCATGGACTGACACCCTCAATGTAAATGGACTATGAAATTTCATTTTATGATGATCAGTGGTTGCAACATAGTACATGATCTCCAAAGATCTAAAAACTAAGTTTTCACAAAACTTTTTAAAAGAACGTTTTGCTGGCATTAAGAGCTGTGAAGTCATTATATGGGACAAAAATATTTGCTGTTCTTGCACAATGCAACTGAGTCAACAAGACTCCAAAAACAAAAAAGCAAGTCTTTTATCAAGTTCCAAGAGATGGAAAAATATACCGTGAGAAATAATTCTACTGCTTATGTTAGGTGTGGAAAAATGTTCGTAGAAGGTGCTAAATAGTCATGACAAGCCACATGAAATGGCCATCATTTTCTCAACAGGCACACATTAGAGGTTCCTCTCTCATTGTTTCGGTTTTGCTAGTTCTTTGTAGCAAAGACAAAGACAATGTAGCAAAGACAAACAGCAAAGACAATGACAACACCTCTTGAATTTTTTGCAATGTTTTCTTCCTATAGATTCAGCTGAAGCTCAAAAAGTCAATTTTGTTCCGTTGATTTGCTCTGCAGTGCTGCCTTTGATTTTGGTTGGTACATTGCTATGTAGCAGAAAGTTCATTTGTTTCCCAAGCCTGAAAGAGATAAAGATAAAGTTGTCAGACAAGAATATAATTACTAAACTCGCAGGCAAAATGGGAATATTTAAGGAAGAAATATTTTAATCTTGGAATTTTAGGGCAACTAATGATTGGCCTTTTTTCTTAGTTTTATAGGGTAGGGGGCTGGTCCCATGAGGGCCAGTTACTGCATGCAGTCACCTGAATGTTGTGTAGGGCTGTGTAGGGCAAAGAACACCGAGGTGTTTCACTGAAACAGTGAAGTGGTTGCTACTGCTGCTGGAAAGAGGATATTCTCACTCAGCACTCTTTTCTCCTCCACCTGAAATCCCGTGCAGGAGGATGAGGAACATCAAGAATGTTACATGTGTAACTTCAAACCCTTGAAAGCACTATACAAATGGTTGTGGTAGTTGTCAGTAGTGGACCTCCCCAGCCCTGCATCCCAGGGCAAAGGCCCATGATGGTGCCCCCCTGTGCTGCCATCCCCAACATGCAAATCAGCCCCCTCCACTTACCTGGAGCACACAGAGTCTCATGCGACTCCAGGATGCATCAGGGAAGCCTCATGAAGCTTTCCTGACACTTTAAACTGTGCTTCCAGCAAACTGGGTGCAGTTTCGGAACGTGTTGGGAGCCTCAGGAAGGCTTCTACGTGGTCCTAGAGGCATGCGAGGCTCTGCACCCAGGGCATTTGCCCTGTTCATTTAATGGCAGGTCTGCCACTGGTGGTTGTTGTTAATTTAGTACAGGGGGTGCCCAAACCCTGGCCCTGGGATCACTTGTGGCCCTCGAGGACTCCCAGTCCAGCCTGCGGGGAGCCCCCAGTCTCCAATGAGCCTCTGGTCCTCTGGAGACTTGCTGGAGCCCGCACTGGCCTGACACAACTGCTCTCAGCATGACGGCCAGTTCTACCTCTTGCGTGAGCTGTGGGGCGAGGACTCCCTCCACTGCTTGCTGTTTCACTTCTGTGATGCAGCAGCAAAGGAAAGGCTGGCCTTGCTTTGTGCAAGGCCTTTTATAGGCCCTGAGCTATTGCAAGACCTTCATTCATTCATATAAGTTCCATCTCTAATATATTCATTTATGTAAATTTATTCAAATTTGAAATGTAAATTAATCCTTTTTCTCCTGGTCCCCAACACAGTGTCAGAGAGATGATATGGTCCTCTGCCAAAAAGTTTGGACACCCCTGATTTAGTATATGGATCTGAGTTATGGTTGGCAAGTGGTTGGCTGGTTCAATGTCAGGTGCAAGGGAGTGGCAACAGGATGTAGGTTTCTTGTCTTGTTGTCTAGTGTGCTCCCTGAGGCTTCTGGTGGGCCACTGTGAGATACAGGAAGCTGGACTAGATAGGCCTTTGGCCTGAAGTGGCCCAGAGATGTCTCATTTTGCCCCACTTACAAGTCCATACAGGCATGCCCCTGTATCTGCAGGGGTTCTATTCTATCCTGTGGTTAAGTGAAACTGCAGAAACGGGCAAATGCCCATAGGATAACTTATTAAAAGGATGAGGCAATTATGCAACATGCTTTGGGCTGTCTGCCACTGGCATTCAATCTCACAGTGTCCATCAAATTTGGAAAAAATTAGGAGAAAGGACATTGTTCAGTGGCATGCTTTGTATACAAAAGCTCCATTTTCAATCCCTGGCAGCTCCAAGTTAAGCAAGAACTCTGAGCTTGAAATCCTGGAGAATAGCTAACAGTCACTGTAGACAATCGAGAAGGTTGGGCCACTGGTCTGATTCTGTACAGGACAGCATCATGTGTTCGTATGAAATTCTGGAAACAGGATGCAATACTGAATTTTCATAGGTCATAATTTTTAAAAATCACACAGATGACTCACAGTGGTTGTATGCACAATATGGTGATTGCAGTGGTTCAGGGAGTGGCAGGCTGATGGGGGCTGAAGAACACCCTTTCCCAGTCCTGAACTTGCTGCTTGAAGCAGCCATTATTAGTTGGACTCACCTTTGCCCTGGTCCTGCTGGTACAAGTGGGCTGTGGACTGTTAAAGGTATGACCCTAGACCAGACTCAAACTGTGGGTCGGGACCCACTAGGTGGGTCTCGAGCCAATTTCAGGTGGGTCCCCATTCTTTTCAATATTTTATTTTTAATATGTTAGACTTGATGCTTGATGGTATGTGACTGCATTTGGGGAAATGTTACAGACATGTACTTTTAACAAGCTACTATATTTTAACATTGATAGTAAATGGGATTTATTTTTATACAGGTATTTATATACCGCCTTTCTTTGGTCATCAGATTTCTCCTCAGACTTTAATCCAAGGCGGTTTACATAGGCAGGCTGTTCTAAACCCCTATAGGGATTTTTACAATTGACTAGTTCTAGTCTTTCATAGAACTCCTCCTTCCAGCTGGATTCCTTTCCAGTCTGGCCTCTCTCTGGCTCTTCGCCTCCCACGCTCCACTTCACGGCAACTCCTCTCTGCCACTGAGGGTCAGCTCATCAGTATATCAGCGTCAGTTCTCGGGTATTTCCGGTTGTTTCAAACTGGCAGCCTCAGATCTTCAGACATACAAGGCGGCAGCTCTACCAACTGAACCAGACCTCCTGCCCACTGAGCCAGACCTCCTGCCCTAAATGGGACTTACTCCTGGGTAAGTGAGAAGGATTGCAGCCTAGGATTGTTAAAAATTTTCCTGCTTGATGATGTCACTTCCGGTCATGACATCATTCCCGGTGGACCCTGACAGATTCTCATTCTGTCCCAGTGGGTCCCGGTGCTAAATGTGTGAGAACCACTGCCTTAGACAATCAGCCACGTCAGGAATAGCCCTGTTCAGTTTTTACATACAGCTCCCTGGCTGTGCCTAGATCCATTCTGCTTCTTTTGCTTTCTCTGCTTGATTCTCCTTGACTCATATCCAACTTCTTTCCGGCCACAATGACCTTAACATTCTCCTGACCTACAGCCCCACCCACATCTAAGCTTGCTTGTTGTTAACCACTGCCATTCAAAACAACACTAGAAGAGCGTTCCACAGGGCTGTCTGACTTGTGCCGTAAAAGGAGTGTATGAAAGATACCAAAAGCTGTCATTTGTTAGTAATCCTATTTCAACAGTAGGTGCTAACAACTGTACCAAGCTATTCCAAGGGAGTAAGATTGACATGTAGTGACCACATTATTTTATAGTACTATGCTGCCTGTTTTAATTAATCTTTGTTTGTACAGCTCAGAGCCTCAAACAGCAATGAGCTGAGAGAGTGCCTAGTTAATCTCCAGCTTAGACCCCTTGCAGTGGGCATTTTCCAGTACATTACTTTCATTTTGCCATGCATTCCCACGCTGATGCCTTTTCTATTTATGAAACTAATGTTCCACTCCATTGGCCTCTGCATACATTTTATCCTCTTTTCTTAGCTAATGCAAAGTAGCATATCTGGGCTATTAATACCACATGACCATTTTAAAATTGTCAATAGAGAAAGAGTTGGGAAGGCACAGTTTGAATGAGCAGATGAGGTTTTGAAAAAAACCTTCTTCCAGAGTTCCTTGGGAAGAAAACCACCTTCTGATAATGTCACAGGTTGATTTTGTTGAAATTTCAAGGTGATCCAGAATGTAGGCACACAGAAGAATGACTCCAGGCACCCAGAACTATGGCTTTGGTAGCTATCTAGAGCCCCATGGAATCACACATTTGTGTGTATGTGTCCACACGCATGTGCACACCCTCTACCCTTCCTTATGGATACTACTAGCAGGCATCTCAGGGCCCAATCCTATCCAACTTTCCAGCCCTGGTGTAGCTGTGCCAATGGGTTTGCACTGCATCCTGCGGTGGGAAGGAAGTTATGGAGGCCTCCACAATGTAAAGGAACATTCATTCCCTCTCCTAGGGGCTGCGTTGCAGCAGCACCGGGGCTGGAAAGTTGGATAGGATTGGGCCCTTAGTCATCCTGGAATATTTTTTATGCAGTTAGCAAGGGGTTAATTTGCGACCTCAAGTGCAAAAGCAGTTGGTGGCCCCAGGATTCCAGTTAGCTCTTGACAATCTACCTGGCTTCACCCTTAGTAGGGTTGGTGCGAAGGACTTATTTTTCAACAGATTGAAATAGCTCAAAGAAGCATGCATACATTTATTCCCTCCTCCAAATTGTGCCTATTATCCTTTCTGAGGCTGATACCAAGAATCGCTCTCCGCTGTCATTCCATGAAGAGACTGAAGTTTGTGAGGGAAGAAGACTGTCACTTAGAGAAGCAGTGACAGAAAGAGGAGGAAGGTCGTCATTTCCTCCCAGCTTCATGAAGAAGCTGTTACTGATTCAGGAAAGAAATCCCAGAACCTTTAAAAATAGTGTTCTCATGCTTTCCCAGAGCTTTTCCTACCCTAAAGGCAAAAGCCCTGGGCACCTCTCTCCCTTTCACTCTATGTCATGCCTAGTAGTATGTTTTTTTTAATTTTTTTTAAACACACTCATGTGCTTTTTCATTCAATGTACAAAATCTGTAACATTTTAAATAGCTCATAGGTTGGATCACCTGGGGCTTATTCAAAAATGGCCACAGAAAGAAAGAAAGAAAGAAAGAAAGAAAGAAAGAAAGAAAGAAAGAAAGAAAGAAAGAAAGAAAGAAAGAAAGAAAGAAAGAAAGAAAGAAAGAAAGAAAGAAAGAAAGAAGAGGCCACTTCCTTAAATGTTTTGCTTCCTTAAATGTTACACCAATTCCTGGGTATATTTGTGTTGCTAATTCCAAAAATGGCATCCGTTTTGCCTTGTCACATCAAGTTTTGGAGACACAGCATAGCCTCTTTAGTGAATTGTTCAAGCAGCTTCCTCATGAGGAAGCTGCTTGAACCATTCACTAATGAGGCTATACTATATCTCCAAAATAGACGTGATAGGGCAAAATGGATGCCATTTTTGGAATTGGCACCCCAAATTCTTATCAAACCACCATAAAGTGTGGGAAAAACTTTTCTGATGCTCAGTTTTGTAGGCCTGTGTTATTGAACAGATTGTTGTTATTTAATGTCAGAAAAGGTCTTTGCAGATTAAACATCTCTGCTCAGTCACCATCTGCCAAGACTACCCATCTTTAGCTTGTTACTTGCATATATAGATCCTGAAACAGATCTAGAAATAGCCCCAGCAGGCCAACAAAACCTTGATTTTGTAAGAGCATGGGTAAGCTTTCTTGCTTTCCTCTGAACTCTGTCTAGTGTCTTGACTGAGTTTTCTGGATGTGCTATAAATAAGTAGCAACTTCATGGTAAGATATGCTCTTTTATGAACTATGAATTAGCTGGCCTGAAAGCCAAGATAATTTATCATAAACTCTCTAGCCTGGTTCCAAGGGAAATACCACACAAATTCAACATAATTATATCTTCAGAGAGAACTTGACAGCAAGTTGACTAAATTGAGATGCACCACAGCTCAGAGCTAAGTGTGCAGAATATTTGTTCTGGATGGAGGAAGGTGGCTGGTTTTCAAGCCTCCATGTTTACACCTGACAATGATTGCTGATAACCACAGAGATAGACTTAAGCTCCACTATGGGATAATGCTAACACCATCTGGCAGGTGCTGATAGCTTGCTGAGTAATGCTGTCATCAGCACTTGAGTGGTGATGGAAAGTTATTGCTTCACTAATCACAGCTGCTTTCATGTGCTCTCTATAATTTGTTCCTGTCATTACAGAGCCACTGTTACAAAGAACAAAGTTCTCTCTCTTTTCTTTCCCAGGGTTCATAACTTCCTTGTTACCTTCAGGTGCCACTGTTTTAGTCTGAATATCTTCTACCACTTGCCTTCTTAACAGAATGGAATGTAATACATTCATCTAGGCCGCAGCCAATTCACACAGAACATGGGCGTGTGTAGCACATGCATGTGAGCTGTGAGTACAGGCGTCCTCCTCTGTGGCACTAACACAAGCCAGGCTGTAAATGTTCAGGTATGTAAAGCCCCCACTCACAGAATCTGTCCACCCCTTTCTTCACAATGGCCAGACTGTATGAATAGGGTCTAACAATACACAGGTGTCCCCCACTTATTTGGCAGTGTCATATTGCAATAGTCGCAAAACGCATTATGCCAGTAGAATGCATGTTCTACTGCAATAACACCCCGCAAAGGATTGGGCCAGCAGTTGGCCTCACCCTGCCTAATGGCGGCACCAGCCCTGTGCTCAGCACATTCGTTTGCATTCATGTGGTGCTATTGTTCCGAAGACTGAAGCCTTCCGAGCCAAGCTACAGCAAATTGCGGAGGGAGGAAAAAGAGAACATTTCTGCCAGCTTTAACTGCTATGGATCAAACTAAAGTGTACACTATTGTAGTTCAAGCACCATTACATAGGATCAGGCCTGTTGTGATACTACCAGAATATTTTAAACCTTCTCATGTTAGGTTGAATTCTAAGATCTGTGGGAGCAAAAACGCTAGTACAAACAAATTTCCTCCTCTTTAAAACAGCCCTCCAAACTGAATGGGGTGGGATGGGAAGCTTCAGGAGTAAAGGGGAATTCCCCTAACCTGGCTGAAGGCACAGTGAGTGCTCAAAGGGGGTATTTGTGATATCCAACAGTTAGTATATTCTCAAGATCACAGGAAGAGTTTTCAGGAGCAGCTGCCCTCCTGGCTAAAGCTCCCTCCTGGCCCAAGCCGGTCAGTTCCCTTTTACTAGATGTTATTACCCAAGAGGGATGGGGTGAGCGGATCTGTAGGAGGCCTAACTCTTCCAAGCATCCTGCCCATGTCCTTCGTTTGCAATAACTGAAACTCCTCAAAGTGCTGTGCAAATATCTCGCAGTAAGCCTCTGAAGTTTCCTTCCACCAAGAAAGCCAAGTTGGAGCAGGCTCTAAACAATTCCAGAAAGCTCTCCTGGGCAGCATCTTGAGGTTGCAATGGTTCCCGATAAATATTGCTTCTTTACTGTCAACACTGCCACAAAGCAGGCCTGAGCTCTCACTTGTATTTAGTCACATTTGCACTGCATTTTTGTTCACTTTTGTTGTAGCCATTGCCCAATCATTGCTCCCAGCTCTCTTGTTTTAGATTTATATTCCCACACAATAACCCAGATGACAACTTGACCAGCTAATGCATTTAACAAGGCATACCTTTCTTGTGCAGGAGATTCTGTCTGGCTCTAATGAAAGCTAGAATGTCAGCATCAGTTTCATGGTCTCCGGTGAAAGCGATGGATGAACCGAGACCTGGTGAAGGTCTGCAATAATCAAACATATATTTTCCACTTTCATTCCGTATATTTTCCTCCTTCATTCCTTTTCGAGAAGACTGTATGTTTGGCACCCTATCTCCAGGTTACAGACCTAATTCACAAAGTGCAGACCTACACAATGGCTTGGTTCAGATTATCCTACAAACTAAAACGTGAGCAGACAAATTCATCTGAAATTACTAGAGATTACGCAGCAGCAGTACCTGATGGATGGATTGATTTAAAAAAAAAATTGATATCCTGCCTTTCCCCTCCCCATCAGGATGTGCCCATATTAATAGAATACAAAAATAAAGGGGTGATGTTATGCTTCTATGGTTGATCTCCCTTCTCTTCACAGGGCAACTGAGGGTCCTCTGTAAGGAGTGGGGACACAAATCACTTTAAAAAGACAGCATGAGAAGGTAGTGGTGCTGGTCACTCTAATCCAGGGGTGCCCAAACCCCAGCCCTGGGGTCACTTGCGGCCCTCAAGGCCTCTCAATGCGGCCCTCAGGGAACCCCCAGTCTCCAATGAGCCTCTAGCCCTCTGGAGATTTGTTGGAGCCCACACTGGCCCGACACAACTGCTCTCAGCGTGAGGGTGACTGTTTGACCTCTCGCGTGAGCTGTGGGATGAGGGCTCCCTCCACTGCTTGTTGTTTCACTTTTGTGATGCAGTAGCAGCAGCAAAGGAAAGGCCAGCCTTGCTTTGTGCAAGGCCTTTTATAAGCCTTGAGCTATTGCAAAACCTTCATTCATTCATATAGGTTCATCTTTAATATATTCATTTATGTAAACGTATGCAAATTTATTCAAATTTTAAATGTAAATTAATTCTTTTTTTCCCCCGGTCCCCACACAGTGTCAGATAGACGATGTGGCCCTCCTGCCAAAAAACTTTGGACACCCCTGCTCTAATCAATCAGTATAAATTGAGAGAATAGTAGACTTGTTGATTGTATACTTTTTCTGTTTTAAAGCCACCGGTTCGTTTTATTTACATAAAAATATAACAAGGAGAAATTGGTTCTCTAACCACTCAGAACTGCCTTTTCCCAGCAACAGTTGTGTTCGCATTTAGAATGTTATCTGGCTTGTGCTGACTAACAACAACAAATAGGACTAACAACTGCACACTCCTGCTTGGTCTTGAAAGGCCTCTAGATCCAAATCCCACAGGTTTATTGTAGTAATATCTACAATAATTTCATTTCCTGTAGTGCTGGCTTGCTACAGGGCTCTTTGTCCTGGCTTGACTGACAGCGAATGACAGCATAGTATTCTGGCAAATCACTGCCAACTTCCTTCAATGAATCTCCTATAGCACTGTCTCAGACAGCAGTCAGCTTTCAAGGTAGGGATCTCTGGCACTGTTGGAGGCCATTATTCTATATGGCTTTGGGAAATGCCCATCACCTAGGCTTGTTGTGAGCAAGGTTTGTAAAGCACTTTGTGTAGTATGGCCTCAAGCCCACGTAGCTCTATGTGCCCATGGATAAGAACTGCATGTGCAGCAGGAGCTTTTGTTGTTGTTTTCTTTTCACTCTAGCAACTTGACAGCTTCAGATACAAGCTGTTCTGTTAAAAGAACAGTGACCTGCCTTCTTGGCAAGGTTTGCTGCTGAAGGAAAAGCTTCAAAGAAAGGAAGTTCCTTCTCAGTTGAGAGAGTCTTTAACATGTTTATTTTATTTACTTAATACATTTACAGCCCACCTTTTGTCCAGATGTGCCTTTAAGGCAGCTGAAAAAAGAATAAAATCTCACAAGAACAACATACTGAAAACATAAGTTGCAATGAGTAGCCACTGTAGGATAATCAAGACATTTTCATTAAAATGTCTTAGCCAAAGATCTAGACAATGAAAATTACCTTAATTTGGTACCTAAAAGGCAGTAGAGAAAATATCAAATGAAAGTACCGAGGGAGGCCATTTCACAATCCAGGTGTCACCATGAAGACAGCCCTGTTCCTAGTCATCACCTGCCTAATCTCTGAATCTTCTAAAGACAGAAGTCAGATTCATACATTGTATTTCTTGGAATTCTGGATATAGGGGTAACTTTTACGATGAGCACAGAACAAACAGGGTCTTTTCTCTGCCCTTTGCTCTTTTAATTTTGTCCATAGGAGGCATGAAGCAGAAAAAAATCAGGCTATGCATAATTTCCCTTTGGTATCTGTTCTACTTCCAGTGAAAAACCTGTGGGAGAACACCACCACATGGAAAAATTAACAGATATCTATCCTCTTTCACTATGCTTTTACTAAAATTGATGGAGACCTGTGGCTTACCAGACAGATCTTTTGAGACTCCCTGCTCAAAGGAGGCATTTTAATTTTGTCCATAGGAGGCATGAAGCAGAAAAAAATCAGGCTATGCATAATTTCCCTTTGGTATCTGTTCTACTTCCAGTGAAAAACCTGAGGGAGAACACCACCACATGGAAAAATTAACAGATATCTATCCTCTTTCACTATGCTTTTACTAAAATTGATGGAGACCTGTGGCTTACCAGACAGATCTTTTGAGACTCCCTGCTCAGGACTTCAGGGTGTTTGTCAAATTCAGAGTGGAGTCCATAACATGCAAACCAAGACAAAAGAACAAGGGAAAATGCAGAAAACAAGAAAGTGTGTTAGATTCTCAGAAAAAACATGTAGATGCTGCATACCTTGTTTTTGAGGAGCTGAGGCTGCTCATACTGTGTTTCAAAGTAGCTTCTTCATAGAAGCTGGCTCTGCTGTTGTTTGGAACTCTGGGAAAAGGAAATCATCAAAATTAATTTCAGACCATTACAAGGATGCTATCTTATACATTAACTTTTTTATATCCATAAAGAAACTAATAGAATGAAGTATTTACCCAGTTCAGGCCATGATACAACATGGAGGAGATAGTCAATAATGTAGACAACAAATGGAGTCCATTTAAGATGAGAATTGATTGCCAACCAGAGCGCACCATTAATTTTATGGGCCCTGATCTTCATTTTTTAATGGAGGGGGGCTGTGCAATTTGGGGCATTTGGTGGGCCACTGTGAGATACAGGAAGCTGGACTAGATGGGCCTATGGCCTGATCCAGTGGGGCTGTTCTTATGTTCTTATGTTCAATTTAATGGTTCCATCATGCCAGTAGCTAGCCTATACCTGTCAAACATCAGTGTACTGTAGTTGGGATCCTATGCACTTCTAACAACAAAGCTGAGAAAACAACAGCAGGTCAATAAACTAGAGAACATAGCAATTTCCCTAGTCATACCTTCTTCTTTTTAACTATAATACAACTTGTTATCCACTGGACCATTTATGAGGCAAAAACAGAGGTCAGGCAAAAAGAGTGGGAAAAGCATACTCCCTTCCTGGGCTACTCACTACATATGAGGAAAATGTTGCCCACTAAGGTAAAAAATAAAAATGGCACCCACAGAAGTAAAAAAAACAGCTGATGCTTGTGAACGTTAGCCAGGCTCTGGGAGCGCTGGTGGAGAATCCTGCCTGGTGGTCCCCAAACACTGCAGTAGTGCCAGGTCAATCGAGGGGTCTGCCACTGTCCCCCAAACCTGCTGCCACCTCAGAGAGGTGTGGACCAGCATGCTGGCAGCCCAAAGAGCTGAGGTAAAAAAAAATGGCTGTAAAGACCCTCTCTATTCTTCTGTCTACAGGACTCTTTGGAAGGCTCTCAGAATCAGAAAGCAAAACTGAGGAGAACCTCGGATTGCCATAGTGGCATCAGCTGGGGGGAGTTAAAGCATTGCATCTCTGAACCAGACTGGAACTGAGCACTGGCCAGGTTCGGAGGGTCTTATGAGGCCCGCAGAGGCGGTGTGCAACTGCCTGCTGCCTCTGTGGGCTTCAGAATGGCTATTTTGGCCCCAAAACCACTTCTTCCAGTTTCTGTCAGGAAACTGGAAGTGACATTTTTATGCCTTATAAGGCATGCTGAGGTCCGAGGCTCCCCTTACCTCCGGAGGGTCCAAGTCTGCCTTCCTGCAGGTTTGGGGGGACCTGCGGATAAAGGAATCTGCAAGTTCCAAATCTGCGCATAATGCAGGCAGACCTATATATTCAAATGCACATTCCCATTTTGGTGCAACTACAAATTCAGAAACACCTTTTCAAAGCATGACCAGGTGTCCTTTGGGTGATCATGCAGCAACATTCTCTATCAGTAACTTAATTATAAAAGTAACAGCAATCTTCATCATCTTTAGCTACTCAAAGGGCCCAATTCTATCCAAGTTTCCAGCACAGATGCAGCTGCAGTACAGCCCCGAGGTAAGGGAACAAATGTTTCTTTACCTCAAGAAGGCCTCTGTGACTGCCCCCTCATCACAGGATGCATGCAACACACATCCCATTAGCCTGGCTGTTTCAGTGCTGGAAAGTTGGATAGGATTGGGCCCCAAGAGTATGCCCAACATCAGAAGAATCTGTTATTCTTTGTTATTGAAACACATTTAGGCTGCAATCCTATACACGCTTTCCTGGGAGTATGCCCCATTGAACAAAATGGAACTTATTTCTGAGTAGACATGCTGTGTCCGTATTTCAGGCATTAACTTGAAATCTAAATGCATATGAGTCAGCATTTAACCACTAGATGGCAAGCTTGACATGGTCTTGCTTTTCTAGGTTTATGTTATGTTCATCTTCTGGCTTCCAGATTGATACTTCTGACAAAAAACAAAACAAAAAACTTTTGAAGAGGGAATGGAAAATATTGTTTCCATGAATTTCCTTTCTTAATGTGTCAGAAGAGCAGTCACAATAGCCAAGACAGCATCTCTTCTTGGCTGGAAGATAGGGTCACAGACTTTTGACTCCACCGAACTGAGGATCTTCCAATTCACCCAGCTGAGAAGCAAGAACAAGTCAAAGTCCCACCATTTTGCGGTATCCAAAAGCCAGACAACTTCATCACTAATCTAGTGTGTGTGTTTCCCAGAGAGTACCCATTATATTTGAAGGGTGCTATGTCTTCTGTTAATTCATGGTTGATCAGCCAATAGCAGCTTCCTGCTGCAAGAACTCTTAAAGGTTAAGCCCAGCACTTTGTTGACTATAGTAACAGAGAAACTTAAGCAGTGCTTGCTGATCTCAGCAATCAGACAGAACTGAGAGCCAAATCCTAAACTGAAGAACTGCTGGTGCAGTGGTCTGGCAAAAAAACATTTTTTTTTCTTGCTGCCAATGCAGCATCCAGTCCACTGGCTGACAGCGGAGGTAAGGTTTGCGCCACGTGGCGGAAGGGGAGGATGGTATGGAAGTGGCGTTTGGGGGCGGGGAAGAACAGAATGGGGGCGGATTAGCCCCAGGAGGGGGCTGGATTAGCAAAGCAGACCTCTGCCTTAACTAACCTCCCTCCGGGGCCAGTCAGAATTGCACCTAGCTGCTTGGACTTCCACCAGCCAAATAGCTGATGAAGTTCTGAGTAAGCCCCATACGGCATGCTAGGACATTACTCAGGGTAAGGGGGAAAATATCCTCTGACCTCAAGGAGACCTCCAGCCTGCTCCTAAGCTGTGTTGGATGCAGACGAGGTCATACAGCCCCACTGCACCAGTGTAGCTTAGAATTGGGCTGCCTGTGACTATTCTGACATCATAAATAAAGGAAATTCTCTGTAAAAATATTGGTGATTGGAACATTGGTAAATGGATTTGGAAGAGCGGAGCACAGAGCTGGTTTTGGGACAGAGACAGCTTTGGTCATCCTGGTGGATGGTCTACATGCCTGTTGGTCCTGCCAGACTTCTCAGAGGGTTTCAACAGCCCTGACCATGGTGAACGTCTGGGAAGACTGGCTGGATTGGGGTTGGGAGGCACTATTTTACATTGGTTTCATTCTTTGCTAGCCAGGAAGTTCCAGATGGTGGTACCTAGGGTCTCCTGCTCATTGCCCTGGCCTTTGCAATACTTCAGAGTTCAGTCTTGTCTCCTATGTTATTTAATATATTATTATTATTATTATTATTATTATTATTATTATTATTATTATTATTATTATTATTATTAACAGTATTTATATACCGCTTTTCAACAAAAAGTTCACAAAGCGGTTTACAGAGGAAAATCAAACTACTAATGGCTCCCTGTCCCAAAATGGCTCACAATCTAAAAAATATACATG
Source organism: Tiliqua scincoides (assembly GCF_035046505.1). Lineage (NCBI taxonomy): Eukaryota > Metazoa > Chordata > Lepidosauria > Squamata > Scincidae > Tiliqua > Tiliqua scincoides. Next base: position 242,342,930 of record NC_089821.1, read on the forward strand.
CAACCGCTGGGAGATATCAGCTGAGAATTTGCAACCGCCTGTCAAAAATATGCAGATGGTACCTAGTTCTACCTCTCTGTATCATCTACTACTAGTTAAGCTTTGGAAACCCTTGACCTGGTGTCTCAGATCAGTGGGGGAATGGATGAAGGAAAACCAGCTGAAATTAAATTGAGACAAAACAGCGGTCCTTTTGGTTAGAAGACTTGCAGTATAGGTTTTGGATGAGCGACCTGTTTTGAATAACATAACACTCCCTCTGCAGAAGCAAATTGGCAGCTTGGGGGTTCTTCTGGATTCATTGCCCAGGTAGTGGCAGCAGCCAGAGACACCTTTGCCCAGCTGTGACCATGTCTGAATCGTCCAGACTTGAACTCAGTAGTCCATGCATTAGTGACATTGAGACTAGATTACTCTAATGCAGTCTGTGTGGGGCTGCTTCTGAGGACTGTTTGGAAACTGAAAAGTAGTGCAGACCATAGCAGCTTCTGTGGTTATGGGGGTGAAGTGGTCTGATGCTGTTGAATTACTCCTCTGCTTGCAATGGCTGCAAAAAACGAAAGATGTTATAGACCACGCTGATTAGAGAGATGCTAGCATGTCATAGTTATCAGGTGGTTTACCCAGGAGAGCACTGATTTCACAGGAGAAATGAATTAAAGAGAGAGAGAGAAACTGGATCTGAGGCGCAAAGGAATGGAGAGGGTAGCTAAAGCACAAAAGCATGTCCATGACCAAGGCAGGAGAGCATCCAATAAGTTACACTGGAAATGAACAGAGAAGAGACTGGATCTTAAACACCCTCACAATTCACCCATAGTAGGGGAGCCTGTCCTCTACCACAAAAACTCTTAACTGATGTCACAATACCTCTACATCTCTAACAGTCCAATCTTATCTGTGTGGTATGCTGATGAATCTCCAGGCAGTCCAGCATGCTGCATGGCCTGCCATCTTTGGAAGTCTGCATGCGGCGTACAGCTGCCAGTACAAAGACTAGATTTGCAGCGCTCTAATCCCTGCTATCCGATCCTTCTCCATTTTTTACATCTAGCCTTCCTCAACTCTTTAGCATCGCCCCTCCTTCATTCTGGGAGCGGTTTTTATAGGTGGTTATCCACCCCAGCCATCCCACTCAGCTGGCTGCCACTTAGAGTGGGCATCCAGCGACACCATCACTGCCAGGGTTGTATCTGCCACTGACTGTGGCTGCCACCCTCAACTCCCTTCACTCATGGGGTCCCCAGGGAGGCTATGTCCTGACATTGGACAGATCAGGTGATAAGCCATGGTGATCAGTTACCAGGCAAGCTATTGGCTACTGTACTGGTTCCCAAACTTACAAGGGTCATGGCACTCCCACGACCTCTTCTTCCTGACCCAGCTGGGTGCCGCTATGGGTCTCAGCAGAGCTGGGAGCTCTGCTCCCCTTGCCTTTGGAGGCTTTTCTAAGCCTTGCAGTGCCCGGAAGTCATGTCTCTCATGTGATTTGGGCATTTGGAGCCTTGCAGAGGCAGTGCATGGTCCCGTGCTGCCTCTGCAAGGTTCAGAAAAGTTTGTGGAGGTGAGAAGAGCACAGCTTCCCCTCATCTTCAGAGGCTTTGTATAGTGTCAAGCCTCACTTGACAATGGGGGTGCCAGTCCACATCCCGGTCACTATGCAACGCACGACTGTACTTGCACCATCATCTTTGTCCTTGGTTTTCAACACATACAAAGCTTGAGGATATTAATGTGGAAAGATGGCATGTAAATGGAAAAATATATAACAAATAAAATAAAATACTCCATGACTCCCAGTCCTGAAATGTGCAATATAAGTTGTGCATGAGTAGATATAGTGTCCTGGCTACTATGTTTGCAATATATTACAGTTCTCATATCTGGTTCACTCAATTTAGTGTTTATTTTCATTTATTCTTATGCTCTCTAAATTATGTCTTACAAATGGCTTTCGTGTCACACTGACCTGCACTCATTGTTATGTAGTATATAATTCATGTCAACTTTCACTATTTCAGTATGCTTAAATCCATTTTTATGAGCAAATTACCAGTTTGTTTCTGGGCAGATTTGATGACAAAGAGCTTTTTGTGCTCCATGGCTATGGAAGTGAAGGAAAATATAAAGCCCATATAAAGCAATTATGGGAATGAATAAGTAGGTTATTATGCCATTCAGGTTCCATGGAATCCTTGGAAAGCAGGCATTGTGTTAATGTCTATGCTTATATGTAGGAAATGAGAAACTTTGCCTCTGAAATGTTAATGTCTCAAACTGGCTTCAAGGGGACAAGAATAAATTTTCAACACAGTGGGATATAAGGTTTGCTGTTCCTTCTCACAATGTCAAGAGCTTTATTACAGATTATTCACATATCACGCTGACAACATAGCTGCATAAATGGCTTAGAGCACAATAACAGTAAAGTGCCATGGATATCCACCCCCTTCTGCAGCCTCCCCAACCCCATTATACCCCCTCCCCGCCCAGTTGCATTCCCTCCCTACCCTAGTTCCACCCTTTCCCCACCCCCTCCTGTCTCTCCTGCTAGCTTACCTGCGCTGGCAGGTGGTAGGAGAGCTGACAACACGTGTGGGCAGGTTCTGGCCTTTCCACCGGTGTCTTGGCAGTGCACTATTCAGTATGCTGACAGAAAGTGCCTTGACCTTGTACAGGGCCTTGTGCAGTCACCACCACCAGAATGCATGTTCTACTGGCAGTGAGATTTGGGCCATGAATCTCATTGAAATTGAAGGGACATAAGTAAGTCACTAACTTGTGTCACTGATTTTCAATGATGCTGTGTTGTGAACAATTTTCTTTTCATCCATCCTATTGTTTAATGAGCAGACCCAAGACTGCAGAACAAAAAGAATAATGAGATTGTGGACCCTGGTCCCCTTTTTTTTGCCTTCTTAGAAGCTTCAGTTTGGAGCTCCTTCACAATAAAATGGCAAATTAATTCTGGGGACACACAGAGCTCTGGCTGAGGAGTGATTTCTACTGTCAATTTATACTGAAAATCTGTCAATTTATACTGAAAATATGTGCAAACTGGGGCATGAACAAGAAAAGTTTTGTTTGTTGTCCGGGATCTGACCAGGTGCCCAACTTACTGGTGGTATCCAGCGAGGCGCCAATCCCTTTTTTTGCTAATGCACAAAGTGCCAGGCTTGCATGGCCCTTGGGAACAATCTCCTAGGCCGACACAGCCTTTTGTGAGGAGATGGAGGTGGTGGCAGTGCCAAAAGGTGATACAGCCAACTGTGTGGAGCTGGAGGCAGTAAGTGTGCTGCAGGGACTTCTGGGGTGACATCCGGCCCTGATGTCAGAAGCCAGTGGCCTCCCTCTTCTGCACTGGCATCCAGATAGGCTACGTGGTGGTACCTGATCTCCAGAGCCAGGGAAGATATTTGAGGAGTGGGAGGCTCCTGAAAAGAGGGAAAGATAGGCACACAGAGGGGAAAGGTGATGGAGACTGAGAAGGTCTTTATACAGCCTGGCAGGCCAAAAGGGGCGGATGGGGGGAGCACACTGTATATACCACTAGGGCAGGCCAGTGCTGACGGCTAGTAGTGGTGAGGCAGCTCAGCTGTGCAAATGCTGACATGCCAGTGAGTCCCTACACAGGAGGTACAGTCAGGGAGGAAGAAAAAGGGTGCTGAACCCCCCTCCCTAAATCCCCTCCTGAACTTGCCTGAGGCCACTATTGCCCAAGGTGAAAGCTGAGGAAGTGGCTCTTCTGCATTTCTGCTCTCTTGATGTGACCCCTCTTAGCTTCCCAAAGTCCAACCGCCCCAGAGAGCACATGGGATGCCTGGATGCCCCTGGTCTGGACATTTGCAGAAGCCAAGTTGCACTTATTTGTAGACTGACAAATTATACAGGTAAAAGTTGATTACATATGAAAGTCCCTGACTATCATGGTTGCTCATAGAGTGCCTTGCCATGTTCTTTATATTCTAGAGAGAATGAAGGATAGGTAAATCTCATTAAAACAGCAGAATTTCAGCTACAGATAGGGCCTGTATTGGCCCTACTTGCATAACAAGATATGTTTGTTAGCAGCAGCTTTTAAAACAGCTGATACAATTCAAAGCAGTGTATACCCTGCAGGCTATGACTGCAGTCCATGCAAGCAGGAAACTGTTTGCATATCTACCTTCTCAGAAACAAGGCTGTTCTGACTCTCCAGTTGAAGCACTGACCAAGCAATCTGGGAGAAAGTAGAGATCCCTGTTTCCACAGTCAAGTATCAAGTTCTGAAACTGAGCAGAGTCCTGAGTATTGAAACCTAGGGGTTTTTTGCCTCTGTGTTTAAGCCCTGCTCCTAACAGTAGCTGAGAATGAGGAAGAAGAAAAAATGGCAACATCATCACAGACAATGAGGCCAGAGGCAGCACACCACCAAGTGGCAGCTGGTAGCTGGCCATTTGCTTTTTAAGTGCTGCTGGCTACTTTTGAATGCTCCGTTCTAGAACGCTGCACTATTCTCCTTAATGTCCAAATATATCAAGAAGACAAAAGAAAGCAAGAGAGAGATTCCATGAATTATGTGAAGGCTTTTTAAATTAAGCTTCCTTTTCAGCCAATAGTGCTTCCAAACCTAGTCCTATGTCTATTCATCTGACTCTACCATATATACACACTGTATAGAGCTGAACAACACCTTTTTTTTCCTTCAGATTATACATTAATTTCTATCCCATCATCACATGACCTACTAAGGCTCTTAAAAACAACTGAACTATTCAAAAGGTATTTAGAGAACAAACATTTGCTAAAAGATACCTATCTTACCTGTTACCACATGTATGCGGCTGGGCTTCATGTGGCAAGGGAGAAGACTTCAATGCGCTGGCTGAATTAAGCAAGGGTGGTTTTTCTTCTTGGACCTAAAGAGACATTAAACATGTAGGGGGGCAGATTCCCAAGACAAACACAATGAGCTAACCCCCCATTCCATTAAAGTTAAATGTTAAGGGCATCTAAGATTCTACACTATAATTCTAATCTTCAGCAACGTTTTATCTACTTCTGAGACACCATCCTCTCATCCAGTCACAGGAGTCAGAAAATCCTGATGCATTAGGATAATGTGTTGAAGATTGGTTTTAAAATGTCAAAGATTAAGTTTCAAGCTCTCAAAATGACTTGGCATGTGTTGGCTGACTAGAGCGACTTAAGGAGCTTAGAATTTTATACAGGTTAAGATTCAAGCAATTAAAAGTCCTCTGTTATGTTTAGTAGCAGCTCATATATTTGCCAAGATAAGATGCAGCCAAATTTGGCCTAAAGGCTGATCCGTATTAATTGTCATCAGCAGATACCTCAACTGTGTTTTCAGCTAACAGGTGGAAGTCTGATTGAAATGGGAAAACTCCACAATACAGTACCTGCAAATGTGTTGCCTCCTCAGACCACCACATTTCAAAGTCTCTCTGCAATTTCACCTTGGCTTTTTCCATAAGAAACTGCAAGTGTTCAATCTCTATTTTCAGCCCTTTCAAGCGATTAAACATTGTTTTATAACTGCAGTAAGAAAAAGAAGGGAAAGTTCATGGCAGAAAAATAATTTTGGTGCTTCTAGGAAGAAATAATGTCAGATATTGTGCAAGGCAGGTCAGTCACAAACTTTTACTCTTATGTCAGAAAAGAATATTTCATGATCCACGATCCATGATCCAAGTCTGTTTTTTCAAGTTACTGTTCAGACAAACATTTCAGGGTGTTTTTTTTTTTCCAGTGCACTAATAACAAATATGGAATTAATTAAGGCTGGGCCAAGTTCTCTTCACAGAATGGGGGGAAGAGAGTGGAAAATTATCCTACCCTTCTTGCTGCCCTCGTGTCCGTTACTGAAACTGCTGCTTGTTTCATAGCAACACTTGTGCTCCTTCTGGTAGCTGCCATTTTTCCCTCTCCATATGGCCCTTGAAAAGATGCTATGTGATGATGTATCATATGCCTGAGGTGCATTGGGTGTGTGTGTGTAGCAAATGGCAGTCAGCAGCCACCAGGGAGAGCCCTCCTACTGCTAGGTAAGTTTTATCTCCCGTTATCAATCACCCCACTCCTGAAAAATTGCCAAAATGTCCCTGTAACTTGCTACCCATGAACCAGTCAGCAAAATGGGGAAAGCATTTTGGTCAGCTTTAAGAAATTCCTGTTAAGCTTACATGTAATTTTTTTTTAAAAGCCCAAATAGTTTATATGACACATCTTATGGCACATTACCAATGTGATGTGTAGTGCTGAATATTAATTCTCAACATCTTGAATAGCTTCAAACATTGATAAACTGGAGAACAGAAAGAATAACTGACTTGCAATTCTTCCCCCCTCCAGCCTTTATTATGCTCCTCTTCCTGTGGGAGTTGTACATGGCCCATTAGTCAATTTCTGAATAAAGAACCAAGTCTGCCTTTAATTTAACTACACTGCAGTAACAAAAAATGGAGTATTATTTGCAGAGACAAGGAGGAAATTTATTAATAGGAACATTTTGAAAGAAAATTTGAATAGTGAATTAAACAAAACACTGAAAACTTATAAACATCACACCACAAGCACACTATGACCCAACCTGATACCTAAAGTGTAACTAGGTGAATATATCTTCATAATTTATATTTTAGTCCTACCAAAAAAAATTTTTCCATCCTTCTTCTTTCAACTGAATTGCCCATAACATTATGGACAACTGTTTTAGCAGACAAGGATGTGGTTTTAACAGAAAAAGAATCTAACTAGAACAAAGCTCTTAGCTGGCCTCAGGTCATCTGTGTGCCAAAACAACATGCTATGATCTTCATCTCTTTCTCTTCCCCTCAAAATCCTGCTTTAGGACACTGCACACAGACACCCAGATTCAGTGAGAGCAATGTGCACACATGCAAGCAAGCCTGGTGTGTGGATCCCATCTAGTACTGGGAAATGGGTGCAAACAGGAATTGTGTATGCACAAGAAAAGAGACGCTTGAGGGGGGACATGATTGAGACATGCAAAATTATGCAGGGAATGGACAGAGTGGATAGGGAGATGCTCTTTACACTCTCACATAATACCAGAACCAGGGGACATCCACTAAAATTGAGTGTTGGGTGGGTTAGGACAGACAAAAGAAAATATTTCTTTACTCAGCGTGTGGTCGGTCTGTGGAACTCCTTGCCACAGGATGTGGTGCTGGCGTCTAGCCTAGATGCCTTTAAAAGGGGATTGGACAAGTTTCTGGAGGAAAAATCCATTATGGGGTACAAGCCATGATGTGTATGCGCAACCTCCTGATTTTAGAAATGGGTTAAGTCAGAATGCCAGATGTAGGGGAGGGCACCAGGATGAGGTCTCTTGTTATCTGGTGTGCTCCCTGGGGCATTTGGTGGGCCGCTGTGAGATACAGGAAGCTGGACTAGATGGGCCTATGGCCTGATCCAGTGGGGCTGTTCTTATGTTCTTATGCAGTTCCCAGTACTGGTCTCAGGTCCCAGCCTATTAGCATTCTGATGAACCTGCCTCCAACCAGCTAGCAATACAAAAACCTCCCAACATAAATTAATACTAGTGGCTTAAGGACAAAGGGAAAACTGAGAAGCTCCTGGAACATTGTCTGACTGTCTACTACCCAGATATACCTTTTCCCACTGTCGCGTTATGTGTGGTGCAGCCAAATGAAAAGCATGTATGAAACACAGATGTATAATATGAAAGTTCTTAAAATGTGATCATCAGACTGAAACCACCTTATCTTCTGTTCTTCAATTTGTGCCCGAAGTGCCTCTTCTACTGGATCTGTTTCTTCCATTTCTTTAGGACTAACTACAGCTGCAAGATAGAATCAGAGTTCAGCAATTGTGATGAAATGGAAGGTAAAGTAAAATTTTTATAATAAAAATGTGTTAACATTTATATTGCACTTTCTCACTGTGTGAAGTACTTTGCATGTATTATCCTCATGCTGCCTTTACAACAATGCTGTAAGGCAGTGTGCCTCAACCAGTGGTATGGGTACCACCAGTGATACTTGAGGTGGTGTCTATTGGTACTTGTGGGACCACCAGACATCTGTTGCCTGGCAATGAGATGGGTGACATGATGTGGCAAGCATCGGTAGACTTGGCTCAGTGGGCAGAGCTCCAAAGCACACTTTTCACACATTCTCAAAGGCCCTCCTATCCACCCTAAGCCTCTTACTGGTGTTTGTCATGTTGCTTCTCATAAATAAGTAGCAATGATGTCATCACCAGTTATTTCCAGTGCTACTTCCAATAGGTGGATCATGTGAAGTGGAACGGTGGAGGATAAATGTTGAGAAACACTGCTGTAAGGTATTAACTTGATGTTCCTGTACAGTAAGTAGGTATCATCACTGCCATATTGCAATGGGGAGCAGAGGCTCAGAGGAAGTGGTTTGCAATAGGTCACTGTTACAGACACCCTCTTTCCCCAAACACATGTCCAGTTTAAACTGACTCCATCTTGGTTTCAGAGTCTGGCAGGCCTCCCTGAAGTAAAAAGGGATGAGATTTTGCTGGCTCCCAAGGAAAGGCCCCCTCTATGGTTGATTAAATCTGGGTGCTTGAGGTCTGACAAAGGATAGCTAGCAAGAACAAGTCCTGCCTGAATGTTAAATTGAATTACAATGGTCCAATGGGTAGTTCCTTTTCAGACTCTAGGCCAAGAAATCCTTCCTGAGATAACACACCTTGCCACACCATTGTTAAGTAGAAACTTCCTGGATGGGCTATCAAGCTCTTTCCTGAGGCCTCAATCAAGGCCAGGAAGCCCAAAATGCATCACCCAAGAAGCTCTCCAAACTCCTTTGTCTTGCAGATAGTCCTTTGTTTCCTTTGTAAAAAGTCATACAACTCCCCTGCTCTGGAAGCAGATTAGACACTAGTCAACAGACACAAGGACAGACAGAACAAGAGAAGACACAAGACAGGAAGAAGGAACAAGACACAAGGACAGAGACAGACAAGACACAGGAACAGAGCAGAGTTTTTCAACCTGGGAATTTTGCAGCCCTGCCTTGCTGTTCAAGAAGGACTTCACACTCAAGCAAACCAGCAGAATAGGATAGGTGATTCCCCCCCCCCCTTTTTTTGGATCTTTCTCTCTCTCACTCTCTTCCCCCAAAAGATTATTTCTTTAATAAACTCTTTATCTTATTTGAAAAGCTCTGTCTTGTGGTTACTGTTAGCCTAACTTTGAGGCACTTTGAGATTGGTTGCACTGCTCATCCATGTCAACAATCCCAAATCTTGTCACAGTGCTAGATTTGACCTCTTGCTTGCAATTGTCCCCAATTTTAGTTATGTGCGCATAACACGTGTAGGTCACACATGTACATGAGAAGGAGCAGTGTTGGCAACATCACCTAGTAAGTTCATGGCAGAGGCAAGATTCAAACCAGAAAATGCCTGATTTGCAGCTCAGTGTCTTTGCCACTATGCCACAACAGTTCATCGAATCTGCCTTATACTTGTTTTTCCTCAGATTTCAGGCCAAGTACATGTAACATTAAAACTGTCATAAACAGACCTGTTCCAAATGAAGAAGTGGTGGTCCTTTAATGTCCACATCAAAGTTTGGGGCCCATGATCTAATTGGGGGCTGTAGCACACAGTGAAGGGCTGTTATGCACAAGAATTAATCCTCCAAGCAGTTGTTTGCTGCAAATCATATTTGGACATAAATAGACCAGTTTCTGGCTGCACTCCTACATACACCTTTCTAGGAGTAAGCCACACTGAACACAATGGGAATTACCTCTGAGTAGGCATGCATAGGATTGTGCAGTGAGCCTTTTTGATTTGTGCATCTGTTCATGGCCACATGCCAGCTGCCTCTGGGGAAGCCCTGGTGCTGGTAAGCTGGCATGGAGGGTTGGTGGTGGGTGGGAGGAATAGGGAAGGTAGAGAAGAAGAATGAGGCAGAGACTGTGGCAGGGAGGAGTGTGTGACAAAGCTGGGAGGGGGTCAGCATTGTCAGCAGCCGCTCCATTGATATCCTGTACCCCTTCCTGGTCTCGATCCACCAAGTTGGGTCCATTTGGACTTGCCCCAGCAAAATAACTGGCACAGGTCCAAGTAGTGAAGGCTTATGTGCCCTTACTTTGAGGAGGGCTTCATGGCTCAAAACTCCCCTGTGGGGTGCAGCGTGCACCATGTTGGCACAGCGGTATTGGTGCTGGGGAAGTTGTGCTGGATTGGGATGCCTAGTGGTATTCTATCTTGGAAGGCAACTGATAAATTTTTAAATGCATAACATTTTTCAAAAACCATGTCTGAATAATATAGCTCATGACCAAGACAGAGTACAGTAATCAGATTTAACATTCATTGCTGGGGGGGGGGGTTAGAACAACTGAACTCAGCAATACGAGGAACTATGAAATCATTTCATTGTTTAACCAACACCTAAACTATAGAAGGAATTTCTAATATTAGTGCATGTGGCTTAATGAAAGGCAATACAAAAATTAAAGACTTCAGACAGATTTGCCTTTTAATGTATTATTTATTAGTAGAATTTATATCCCGCCTTTCCACTCCAGAAAGGAGCACTCAAGGCGGCTATATGCCACTTTCTCACAGAAGTTGCACTCAAAGTGGCTGACAGTACATAAAACAAACAGTAAAACAGATCAAATAAAATATATGGTATGAATTTCTAATTTTAATATTAGAAATTAATAATGCATTCGTGTAAAAGTCTTGCACTGGACTTTTGCTAAAGTCTCATTAGCTAAAGAAAAATGCAAGGAAAAAATGGAACAAAATACAGTTAGTACAATATAATTTGGCTTCTTTCTCAACTATGGTTTTAGCCAAGAAAATAATAATTCAACTTGCCACTAGGTCAAAGGAGAGCACCTTTGCTTCAGGGAGTGGAATTCTGGCTGGAACACCAGGGCAATAATAGCCCCTCTTTGCCTATCAGCACACCAGCTAAAATCATTACTATTTAGTTATAGCACTCAGGGCCCAATCCTATGGTCCGCACCGCGCCTCCGCGGCATGGACCACAGTCGCAAACGTGCCATAAGGCACGTTTGCAGGGCTTACCGCCAGGCTCCCACCAGAGGTGGCTCAGCTCCAGCCGGCGCTGAGCCACTGCCTGGCAAGTGCCCGCATTCCGCAGCTTGGTGGTGCCTGCAACCTCCGGGCTGCAGAATGGCAAACGGGGTGGGGACAGGGGCATTCCGGGGAGCGGGGAGGCCAACAAGATGCAAGGAGGGGGCGGGGAGGCACTTGAGGTGCCGCCGAGCGGGGGCACCCCGGGCAGCTTAGGATTGGACTGTGAGTCACTTAAATTTAAAAAAAAAAGATGGAATAGTATAATTTCAATAGCATTTCAGTATTTTAATTACATACTAAGTAGTTTAATACAGGCTATAAGCCGGGGGAAGACTACCACATGCAAGACGTTTGATCCACAATTCAACAACATTTTCACAGTCAGATAGGGCAAGGAACACAGGAACAGACAGGACAAGGGGATTTTGTGGTGAGTCCTAGAGCAGGCTTAGAGCCCCTAATGGAAGTGGGAGGAGCTGGAAACTATAGGGAAAAGGCACCTTGCGCTAACAGCCTGGTCTCACAACACCTAAGGAAAGAACAGATTGTGAACTTTCATCTCTGCAGAATTCTTAGAGGCACTCTATCTCAGACATCACACACAATATTGGACCTGGGAGGGGAAAGGGTCAGTAATGCTAGTGTGCTGAATCCTATCCCCCTTCACAGGCCTGTTCCACCAATATGATCCACTTGGAGTTGCACTAGCAATATTGCTGACATAAATCTGAGTTGATTTATTGTGGCTGCTGGTGCTTACACTATGACAAGGTGACAAATGTCTATTTACCTAGAGGGGACCTCCAGTCGCTGAGGTGCCCCTGCAGGATGGAACTTAGTCTGTGCCAGCACTGCTGCATCAGCATGGGGGAATTTTGGTAGGATTGGGCTGTAATTTACATTAACATTACACTGGCCTAACTCGGACACTGATATGATGGGACCACAGGATTCCTCTGCATATTAGGCTGAAAAAGAGTGATCTCCCAAAGATCATCCAGTGAGCTAGAGAGCTTACTAGAGGTCTGAATCTGGGTTTCACATCTGAAGCCAATATTCAAGTCACTGCACAACAAAGAAACAAAATAGCATTGAGATGATCTGAAAAGTTAATTGTGTTACACATTTATCTCAACTGGCTGATGTTTACAAGCTCCTAAATTTCTCTGTTCTCGTTCTCAAGTGTTGGTTAACGAGCCACAAATGGACCAGGAGTCTGTTTTTCTTTAAAAGATCCAGTTTAGGCCAGCTAGAAATAACTTCATGCAGTTACCTGGTATGATAGGTAAACATCTGGTCTCAAGTGCTACTAGTAGGTAGGCAGCACATGAAATCAGAAGAAACAGTTACTTTGCAAAAATATTTACAAAAATATTTACTAAGAACTCCATATGGATAACAAGAAATTAGCAGAGAAGCAATTAGGATGAGAAGGAATGGAACTGTTTATGGTAAAAAATATTATTAGGAAATGGAAGATACCCATTTTCCATCCTGTCTGAGGGAGATGGTTAGACCCCACACTGATGATCCTCCTAGCTTATATATTTTATAAACACTTCCCATATGTTGGCTAGGTCTGACTTGTCTGAATGTGGGTGGCTTCTCATGAGGCAAGTACCATCTCCAGGGGAACAGCTGGCACTCTCAAAAGCATTTTTGAAAAAGCACCCTGTGCTCAACTTGCTACTGCATGCAAGTTGCATACATACATTTACAGAGTTCATGTAACTGACACTATAGGTTCAGCCTATTTATACACAGATTTTTTATACACGGATTTGACTCAACACGAATGGCCCCTGCAAATGAGAAAGAATGTGCTGATCCCTGGAGAAGGGGAGAAATGCATCCCTTTAAAATCAGTTTTAAAAACTGAACAGTCCTTTAACAACAGCCTCCTTAATAATAAACTTTAATAAACTTTATTTGTATCCCGCCCTTCTCCCTAAAGGGACCCAGGGCGGCTAATGAGAGAGAGAGAGGGCAGCAGGCTCAATCCATCAATCCTTCTCTCTCCTTCTGACCCCTCCCTTCCCCCAGCATGTGAAAGAAAGGTGATCATTTTGCATTAGTGAAGGGAGGGGCTGAGTGAAGTGCTGATGGATTGTCTTCTTAATAACTCTTATCTTAGAATCAAAAGGTCAGGAAGGCTGTTTTTCCATCACTGTAGCAAAGAAACTTTGTTTTTTTTAATTGATTAGCTATACATTTTTTTTATCCACATGAGTGCTTGGAACGGAACCCACACTAATAATTAGTCTCAACCTGTATATATTTCAGACAATTCAAAATGAAAAGGTTCAAGAGCTAAATGCTTCTCAGTCTCAACACTGGATTCCACGCATGTGGAATCAGATCCTGCCTAGGCAACTTCAGTCAAAACTGTATTTGTAGCTGTCAACTGTAATATATTAAACAGAGTTTCTTTCCACTGTATGTAAGAAGCAAAGAAGATAGTGGTTAAACGAGACATGAGAAATGAACAAACCAGAGTGTTCTGATGCAAGCACTTGGGCTGCTAAGCACTGCTAGCATTCTAACATATTTGATGAAAGGCACAAATTTTGAGTTAGTGTTGCGTTCTTTGTGACATTATTAGAAGTAAGCTCAGAGCCTAGCAGATGGATTCCAGATACAGGAAGAATGAGAAAACTGAGACAAATTTAGTTACAGTATTATCCATGATAGGAGCTCTGCTGGAAGAGATTTAAACAAAGCACAGAGATGACAATTTTATAGTGCCTTTTCCAAAGGTATTAAAAATCTAAGATCTAGCCAAAGCAAAGATGTGGAAACTTGTTGTTCTTAGACACAAAATCACACTGGGTTAACAAGACAATGTAAAACTGGAAACATGCTTGATATTAGAGCCAAGCTTCCTCCGGGCTCATGCCAAACATGCATTTGATGGGCTCAATTATGAGAAATCCCACTTACTTAGAGAAGCTTTGATAAACAGGTATTTCCCTACATCTTTATATAGTTGCCTCAACTAAAAGTAAGGCAAAGCCAAGGTGGGATCTTTTACAGATTGTAATAGTTGCACTTATTTCTAAGACACTTTTAAACTGGGTTAATGATTTTACATACCTTAACTGGAAGCTATCTGCATATCTGGAACACATAGTAGACCACCATGGCACTGTGCAACAAAAGAGTCTGGCTTCATCTAGAACAGGGGTGGCCAAACTTGCTTAACTTAACAGCAACATATGATAAACTTAAGGTAATTGAAAGCCGCAGGAGAGATCTTTGAGAGCGGCAATATTTAAGAAGCATTAAAATTCTTAAATATATTTACTCATCATGAAATTAAACTTATGTTTTAATCTAGTGGACTCTCAGTTTATACCTGGTAAATAATTATAAAGCTTGAACATGAGCCATGGTTTGGTCACTCCTGTTCTCAAGTTTGAAAGAGTGTATTGTTCATGTTCCTGTACTAGGCAGAAGCCTCCTAGAAGGTGTGTTACAACCCGTAGGTATACCTTCTGCTAAAAAGGATGAGAGTTGGGGTCTTATACTCTTCTAAAGTTCAAGGAAAGGGGACTGTCTTATTCTTACTCTGCGCCCCCATCCTGTACCCACTTTGAAACAATGGTGCCTGCACTTAGTAATAAAACAAAGGCATTCTATCATTCTTACTTTAGGAAATTTATCTAACACTTTCTTCCTAAACAATGAAAAAAGGGTTGACTGATGATCTCTTTCCAGGAGAGTGATCTAAAATGATGTTTTCAGCAAGAGAAAGTTTATATAAACCAGGTGTGATATTGCCAATTACATCTTCCAATAGATACTATTTCCCCTGATCTTAGAAAACAGAAGACTCTACATAAAATGTCAGTGATGCCTGACTAAATGTGAGATGAATAGCGCTGCTGGTACATCATGGAGATTTGCACCCATTTTCTTATAGAATGTAAGGAAATAAATCATCCTGCCTATAACTAACAAGGCTAATGTCAGGGCTAACGTCAGCCCCTATGTAGGGCTTCTGCTCCCCTCAGCTCCATTCCACAGGGAAGCTGCACATCATACAGTGAGGTAAACAACTTACTGGGTAGAGGAAGAAGTATGCAATGATTTGGAGGCAGAGAGATGCTACTGATATAGGGAGTTGTGGGAAATCTGCACAGAGAGTGACAGTGAAGATTTTGGAGAGGATTAAAAATTAAGGGGGTCTCCCTGACATTGGTCTTCACGTAGCAAGACCTGTGGAGCTCCCCTCTCAAGACTCAGAGTGATCTTCGTCATTGGCTCATGGCAAGCCCCTAAGGGTGCTTTGCCTGTGGATTCCCTCCTTGCCTCTGGGGACTGGTTCATGGGATAAGGGCAGCTGTACCCTGGGAGCTGCTGAGAATGGCTGGCGAGGTGCTCCTAGTCCATTCCTGATGGCCTTATACCCTTGCTCCTTTTTTTCCCCTCCAGCCTTCTCCACCTTCCTTCCCCTTCAGTCTTCTTCCCTTTGTCCTTCTCAAGGCTTCTTCACCCCTTTCCCTCCTGTGGCACCTCTCTGTTTTCTGTCTCTGAGCCAGGTGTCTAGGCTGCTCCTTCTTATCCGCTTTCCATCTTGTTCCTTCCACTCCAGTTTCAGCCTTGTTTCCCTCTCCCACTCCAACCAAACTTTCTATACCTTTTGAGCTCCCCATTTTCCCACTTTGCCACCACTCTGCCCCAGTTGGTAAGATTGCCTGGCTCTGTTACTCGCCAGATCTTGTGAGATCATGATGCCTTGTGATGGCATCACTGGAAGGCTAAACAGGTGGAAGCCCTATTTTGCTGCTTCTTGTCACAGCTCCCCTGTGTGCCATGGGTCACAGTCTAGGTTTTATATTTTTTTCTAATCACATTTAAAAGAAATCAAAGCTACAAGAAGACTGGTACTTGTGTCGCTTCTAAACAAGGATGTGTTTGTGGCTAATAGCCTTTGACAGAACCATTCTTCACGAATTTGTCCAATTCCATTTTCAAGTGTTCTAAGCCAAGGGCTAGCACTATATCTTGGGGTAGTTAGGTATCTTCTTTCATTGCCTTTGAACCAGTGGCATAACTAAGGCGGTGCAGGGGATAGCAGTTGCACTGGGCATCAAGCTTTGGGGGGCAACAAGCTGATCTTGACACCAGTGACCAAAATTGTGAAAATCTTGGTGTGTTTGAATAATACCATCATGTTATATATCATTGGAAAGGTAATGTAATTCAGAGTGCACTGAAACAAACTGCACTGGAATATCTGTTTTCTATCAAAAGTTGTGGCCAATTAACCAGAAAATGAAAACACAACTGCCTTGTGGAACAAAAAGTGGATTTGCTTAAACTCCAAACTGACCTATGAGACTATTTGTGCTGAGTGCCAATGAGATGTTATTATGATACAGCATGGAACCAATAACTTTTTATTTATTTACTTAATTAAATTTGATTTTGTCATGCAGGGGGCTACAAAATCTTCATTGACCCCAGGTTGTAGATAGATGCCTTAGCTATACCACTGACTGGGGGGAGGCAGCAGAGCAAGTGGGTGGTGAGCTGCTGGGGAGAGGATGTGGGTTCCTCCCAATTTTCATTTTTTAAAAAGCCTGGGTATGACGTCACTTCCGGGGCAACATTTGAACTTGGCACCGGACTGCACGAGCATTAACCACGCCACTGCTTTGAACATTTAACAGTATACTGCAGTGGTTCTCAAACTTTTAGTACCAGGACCCACTTTTTAAAATGACTATCTGGGACCCACCAGAAGTGATATCATTAACCTGGAAGTGATGTCATGGCCGGAAGTGACATCATCAACCAGGAAGTGCTTTCCTGAGAATGCAGCAAGCACTGAAATTGCCCATAGCAAGAAATTGTGCCATTTTTCCAAGATAGGCAGGCAATAAATAATTAACTAAATTAATTAGAAATAATTAAAGTAAAACAAATAACTAAATAAGAGGAGCTGAGATGGGGAAGCCAGTCCTGTTTCACCAAGTGAATTCTCTCTGTAGCCTGCCTGCAAAAACCTCAAGACCCCCCCCCCCCAAACATTGTAAGATTTTCAGCCCTGCCCAATGCCCAGTTCAATTTAAGTTCTTATATTTATGCCAGTTCAGTGTGACTTGGGTCAAAATCAGTTTTAAATCCAACATGTTTTTTGTTTGATTAAGTTTGAAAGCTTTCCTCTAAATAGCATTAAAAATCCAGGAGAGAAAATGAGACTCCATGGGTGAGGGGGAGAGAGGAAGAGAGGAATCTGTAGAAGACAACAACCTTTTCCAATCAAGCAATGGTTCCAAACCTATTACACTGGAACCCGCTTTTTAAAATTACACACCATCAGGACCTACCTAGCTTTACAAGAATACAAAAGCAAAATAGTCTCACCAGCTATTCTTACTGTACTATGGTGGCGGGACTGCCTTCTGGAGCACTTGTTAAGCTCCACGTGCATAGGATCGGGGCCATTCTGGTAGTCTTGCACTCCCCTTTGCCTGATCTTCCACATGAACCAAGGCACACTCGCTTACTCATGAGTAAATGTGAACATGTGACTTAGCTTTGCTTTCCATAGGGCTCAATGCATTCGACAGCTAGGAAAGAGGAACTTCCTTCTTGAGTGTTTTAGGGGGGCTGCGTTCATCAAATCAAGACCATTCAGGTAGTGTTGGATTCCTCTTGGCCTGCCCTTTCAATTGATCAAGGCATGTTCCTCTACTCATGAGCGGACGCACAGTATTGCTGTTTCACTGTCCATATGTTTCAATGCATTTTGCCCATCTGTTATCTGCTTGTCAGTTGCTTCACAACCCACCCACAATCAGGTTGCGACCCACAATCTGAGAAATCTTGGTATACTGTATTAGTACACAAGCCACAACCAAACTGGCAAAGTGTTGCTATATGAGTAGAATAGGTTTATACATATAAGCAAATGGAAAAAAGTTGTAAGTTTTACATTGATTTCAGTAGAGATCCACACCCTCTTCTGATGCCTAGAAGTTTGCCAATTACACTGCTAGTGCGTTGCCACTGGTCCAACTGGCTGGCAGTTCCCACCAACTCTACCTAGTGGTATCTGATCTGCTCCTCTGCTGTGCGTGCTGATTTGAGCCATGGTTTTATAACAGTTCAGTGAGATAGGCAATGCTTGTGCACGTGCTTCAGTCATTTTCAAAACAGCAGGACTCTTCTTCCTACCTGCCTGAAAGTGAGTGGTCTAATGTTCTATGCTGCTGCTACACTTGTCAAACTGCTGCTCCTCCTCCTTGTGTATAATCAATGTTCCATCAGTCTTTTACAGGTTCAAAATGAGAAACGTTTGTGTTTGAAATCTGTAAGGTCTGATCCTTTGTAGAGATTGTAGAATACTTAGAAATGTCATGGCACTAGCAGGGGTAGCACAGAAGTTAGGAGCAGCAGAAAAGCTGCTGGGTCTTTTTCTACTGAAATCACTGTAAAGGTTTTTCTAAACTTTGCTCTCTCTATATGATATGTTCAGATGTTATGGCTTGAGAGGTTAGGAGAATACCTGAAAATGTCAAGCTAGTAGGACGGGAAAAATGGGAAGTTACAAGCATCATTAAAGATGCTGACTCGGAGCCCAGCCCTATCCAACTTTCCAGCCCCAGTGCATCTGCAATGCAGCCCAGAGGGAACATTTGTTCCCTTATCTTGAGGAGGCCTCTGTGACTACCTCCCCACCACAGGGTGCAGTGCACACCCCATTGGCATGGTAGCACCGGCACTGGAAAATTGGATAGTATTGGGCCCTAACTCATTGAAATCAACCAACATTTTTTTTCACCTTTCATGAGGTGGGTTCCTCATATTCAAGCTCTCTGAAAGTTTTCAAATGTTATGCCTTAAGCCATTTCTGCCCAATGTTACATATACACAACAGGGACCAAATGTGAACACCTGTGGGCCAGGTAGAATTGGGTTAAATAAGTGATACAGTGTCTGAAATACTCATGCAATTTGGTTGGATAACACAGACATTGTAGGCATCAGAAAAGTGGCTGGGTCTCCACTGAAAGCCATGTAAAACCAATGGATTTCCCATCCATTTACAGACAAAATGTGAGATTACTGCAAGCCATCTACCCATTTTCCATCTCCTAGGACAAAGATCTTGCAAATAAATCCATAAATCATTATTTGCCTGATCATGTTCAGATGGTAACAGCTTCAAGACTGGTTCTTGCACTATCTGGCATCTCTGGACTGCAAACAGACTCAATTGTTGCTAGTTGTTTCAGAGTCTTTATTTGTTAAGATGGCAACAATTTCTCTAAAACAACTTTTAAAAAACCCTCTTCAAAATTGCTTCTTTTCTGATGGGTGGCCAAATATCTCTTAATTAGCAGGCAAGTTCCTATATCAGTAGATCGATCCCCTGATTAACAATCTTATACCTAATATATTTCTATAGTATTTGCATTAGAGATTATTTTAAAAGAAACTTAACTATTTTGATAGCTTGTACATTCACGGTTTTATCCCTCATTTAAACCAAAAGGCTTAAAATTTGTTGGTTTCATTCATATTTCTTGAACAGCTTTCAGGATTCATTTTTTTTTTACATTCTTAAACTTCTTCGAAGTTGGCAAATGCTGGATTTCAAAGATTTCTCTAAAACCCTCCAATAACTTTCCTTCTCTTCCTCAATATGATTAACCCATTTCCGCCCAACCCACAGGTGTACACATTTGATCCCTGTTGTGTACATGCAATGATGCGCAGAAATGGTTCAGAGCCCAATCCCGGGCTTGGTGCACCATCTCACCGTTGGCGCACACTGTCACAAACATGCCATAAGGCATATTTGTGGGCCCTAATGCCGGGTGAGCACTGGTGGTAGCCCAGCGCTGGCCAGCGCTAGGCTACTGCTGGGCAGGAGGACCACTGAGCAGCAGAGAGGTAAGCAGGGGCATGGGGGGAGGCGGGGAGGAGGCGTTCTAGGGAGGAGGAAGGTAGGTGGAGGGCGGGGGGAGGGAGTGGAGGAGGCATTACAGAGAGGTGGGGAGAGGGTGGGGGGAGGCATGCAAGGGGGAGGGAGCGGGGAGGGAGGGAGGGAGGTGGGACCGGTAGAGCGATACTCCACTGAATCCAGAGCTTCCATGTTGGGCTCACTGCCATACACAGAGGCTCTTGATTCACTGCCAACCTTTTCATTGGCGGTGAATTGAGTAGCCCCATTGTGGGGCTACTCCGTTTACCCAGGGGAAAGGGATGAAAGTCTCTTTCTCCCAAGGAGCCACCAGGAGCTGCCCGAAGTGTATGCAGTGGCAGCCATTTTTGGCACTGCTGCAACCATACACCCTGGGCAGCTCAGGATTGGGCTGCCCATCTCTTATTCAAAACAAATTTAATTTTTTGTATTCCTTTTCTTTCAACAGGACTTCAAAAACATACTGTTGTTACAAGGGTCTTGTATCCAGGTACAACAGTGATCTCTTCAAAATTAGTGAAGATGCAAAGAGCAAAAGAAAAAGGATTAGGCCCTCTGCCTACAGAGATTCTGTTATAATTACATTTGGGGAAGCAAAATTTGGGAAGCTGCGAACTTTCTTTGGATCAGGATAGACTGTACAAACTCAAAATCTTGGAGTCCATAATTTATAAGATTCCTGTGTCGTCGTCGTCCCCCCCCCCCGTTCTGGTTTTCATTTATGCCTGGATAAAAAACCACGACATAGTTATTAGATTTTATCACAACCATTTTTCAAGTGCTACAGCAGCACCATTCTCTGTACTTGGCCAATCACCAAGTGAAAAGGATATTTACTTAGGGAATGATATGCAGGTAAAATGATGTTTAGCTTCACAGAGTTTTAACTTCAATTATGTTACAAATCAGACTTGCACATTAAACATAAGACCTATAGGTTTATTGAAGCCACCTCCCAGTTTATATGTGTCCCCACTGGGAATTCTAAATACCTATTGTTTGTGGCACTTTCCAACATTTTTGTTTGAACTTTGAAGAACTGCACAAGTCCATCAGAGGAGCGATGTGGGTGAAAGAATGTCTTCATTGCTCCTCCTCTCTCTGGATTCAGAGACATGTAGTGGAACTGGCACCAGTTTTTCCAGGCTTTTGCAGCCAGCCAGCCATGCTGCATCATTCGGGCCCAAATCCTAACCAACTTTCCCACACTGGCATAGCTATGCCAATGGGATGTGTGCTTCATCCTGCAGCTGGGTGGCACTCACGGAGCCTTCCTCAAAGTAAGGGAATGTTTGTTCCCTTTCCTTGGAGTTGCATTGCCCTTATGCCAGTGCTGGAAAGTGGGTTAGGACTGCACCCTCAGTGTGTGAAATGCTGCAACCTAACATTTAGCCAGGACTGCATAAACCCATTCTTGTTTGAACTGCATTGATTGCCTATTTGTTTCAGAGCCCAATTCAAGATACTGATTTTGACCTTTAAAGTTCTTAGATAGCTTGGGACTTGGGTACCTTTTGGGCTGCCCTCTCTTGTTAAGTGCCTCCCTGCACATTCTGTTGGTAATCTGAGGCCTTGGTCCAAGGGGCTTTGAAAGCAAGGCAAGGCAAGGCAGGCATCACCTAGAGCTTCTGGTGGTGGCACGTATGCTTCTGAACTTCCTTCCTGCTGTACTTCTAGGGTGTGCTTCTTCAGATGCCTAGGAAAACATGGCTTTTTCACAAAGCATTTGGACTGGGTGAAGCAGTAAAGTGGGTGGGTCTGATAAATTCAGACTGATGGATTGTGGTAATACTATTGTTTTATTGTGGTTTCATTATGTTATTGCTTTTTTGTTTTTGGTGTCTTGTTTTATTGGTTTCAGTTATTGTATGACTGATAACTTAAGCTGCGCTGAGCTGCTTTTGCAAGAAAAGCAGAATAATATATCTTTTAAATATATAAATACATATCCTGAGAGAGTAAAAGCCTTGTGTGCTGTGGACACTGAACCTAGCAAAGAGAAGTAGCGATAAGAGTAGTGATAAGTAGTGATTCTGTATGGATACAGAAAATGGATAAAGAGTCTAAGGGCCCAATCCTGAAGCCAGCAGCACCCAGGACTCCAGCGGCACCAAAATGGCACCTGCATGATCTATAAGTGCCACAGCTTCCACCAGGGACCCCTCGAGTAAAGGCAGCATTTGCTCCCTTCTTCTGGGCAAACAGGAGCCAGCGGCAATGGATCTCCTCAGCTCTGCACCCGAATTTTAATGGGCACAGAGTCGAGGAAGCCCAGTTCAGGCTGCCCGGCTCAAGATGTGGTTCAGGATGAACTCGGGATGCCAACTCCACCCTCCTTGTGGGCCTGATCCTCTACTCCCCTTGCCGAGTTCTGTTTGCTTGTTCTTTACAGGGATCTATGAGTGAGGAAAGAGGAGAAGAAGCATATTAGAGATGGGAGGTCTGAAAAGACCCATCTTTAAATTAGTGAACAAGAAAAAAATTATTATAAGGACAAGGGTGAAGAGAGAAGAAATGGGGTAACACAGAAATGAGGCTGCAAAGAGTGAGGTGAGGAGAGAGGGGAGAAAATGGACAGCAACTCAAAGGTAGTAACTTAGAGCTGAGTATCTTGACTTGTGATAGAGCAGAGAAGGTCAGAGAAGACTATCAAGTGGAACATAAAAAGGAGGGAGGTTTAATAAAGAGAAGGGGTTCAAGGGAGAAGAGTGAAAACACTGTGGGAGCAGAAAAAAGATTAGTAACAAATATACTAAGGGCGCAATCCTAAGGCGCCCATGGGTTGGTGCAAGTCCCTTGTGCTGATCCAGGAGGGTCACAAACTCGCCATTAGGCACATCTGCGCTTCCTCGGGAGTAAGTCAGGCCAGCGCTCAGAGGTGCGCCGGCCTGAGGAGGCTGACACAAGCTTCCATGCCAGCTTCCTTGGTGAGCCTTGTGTTGGCCCGGCTGGGCCAATGCAAGACTCTGGGGCGGGGAGAGGTGGGAGGGAGGCGTTCCTGGGCAGGGGAAGGGCGGGTGGTGGGCGGCCCCAGGAGTGGGCAGGCGGAGCAGGAGGTAGGACTAGGATTCAGCACTTATGCTGGATCCCAACCCTTGTACCCAGGGAGTTTGGAGCGGCATGAACCTGCTCCGTTCTTCTCGGACTTGTGCCAGTCTGAGGAGACCCATTGGGACAAAGGCACCTTACCCGGAGGCAGGGCTTTTTTTCTAATGGAACGCGGGGGGACGGAGTTCTGGCACCTTTTTGCAGGGGCCCCTCCCCTTCGGAGGCATTCCAGGAGGGGGGGAGCAAAACAGAGGCAGAGTAGACAGGCACAGGATTGGACTCTAAGGCTGCCATCCTATCCACAGTAAGCCCCATTCACTAAAGTGGACTTCTGAGTAGACATGCATAGGATTGGGCTCTTAGGCTGCAATCCTAGGCACTTTCCTGGGAGTAAGCTCCATTGACTAGAACGAGACTTACTTCAGAGTAGACATACCTAGGATTGGGCTCTTAATCCTGGCAGAGATATATATCTGCACCCGTTTTCACATGCTAAGGGCAGGTGAAAAGGGATTCTACACGTGTACAACATGCTGTCGAGCCTTGCCAGAGGTCTTCCTCGTCCTTCCCCCACAAGCACACCCTCCGCCAGCCAGCGTTTGCAGCTCCTCTCCAGCAATGCACAGCAGCTGCCCAGGGCAGCAGAGAACATACAATTGCATGCCAAGCGCCTTCCCAAAGACACAGAGTATTCTGATACCTGAATTAAACCATATTTAATCGCTTGTTTGCAAATGTAGCTGTTTCTATGTGCACCTAAGGACCCCTCTCGTGTAAGAATTCCTTTTTTGTTCTTACTCCCACAGTTGCTTAGAGTAATTTTACTACATGGAACTCATGTAAGCCATTTTCGGAATCCATTCACTGCTTCCTCTCCTCGAAGTAGTGCCACACTACATACTACACGCTACAAGTGCACCTGTACAGTATTTTTCCCCATGTGTAGAAAAAGTAGCTAGGGGGAAGGGGATGTGGAGATTGACAGCCCAATCCTATGCATGTCTACTCAGAAGTAAGTTCATCTTTAGGGGGGAAGCACATAAAAAATATTTTATTTCTCCAATTAAAAATGGTTTAAAAACAAATGAATGAATGAATGA
The DNA here is from genome assembly GCF_035046505.1 of Tiliqua scincoides. NCBI lineage: Eukaryota > Metazoa > Chordata > Lepidosauria > Squamata > Scincidae > Tiliqua > Tiliqua scincoides. The sequence goes on from NC_089821.1 coordinate 242,367,098, forward strand.
ATGAATAAATAAATGAAAGATTAACAAGTTGTGAGTTCCTGCACCTTTTTTTTTCACAAAAAAAGCACTGCCCGGAGGTAAGGGAAAAAGTTTCCCCTTGTCTCTGACTGAGACACCTTGGGCCCCTATCCTGCACTGGATACATCACAAGCCTCTTGGCTTGCCTGTTCGAGCACAGGTTAGGATTGTGCCCTAAGTAAAAAACACTGAGTTAAAATAACAAAAATGTTTTTCCAAAATTAAAACAAGAATGCAGCCCTTAAGAAAAAAAAACATATATAAAAGCAGCCCTGAGAATGATTTGAGTTGTAAGTATAAATCCTCTTATATCAACAAACATATAGTCAGGACCAATCTAAATGTGCTACAAAGAGGTGGATCTCAAAAGTTCTTTGTTCAAATAAATGATCCATGTATCTTACCTTACAACTGGATTCTTAAAAAGTATCTAGTTTGCATTGCCATCTTTGAGCAACTTATGTGAATGTCATGTATATATACTCATAGCAACAATTCCATTCTGTTTTACTGTTATTATCATCATACTAATAATTAACACGATTAACATCAGAACCAGTCCATCATGTATAGTTGAAATTGACTGTTATACAGAAACAGACATGGTTTATTTAACATTTCAAGATGTATATATTTGCACATCTTAAGATTATACTAGTATTAACTCACTGCAAGATGTTACAACAGGACAAGTGAAGAAAAGATTATCAGTGTCTTCCAAATTTAAAATGACTTTAATGTATTAAAGTGTGACAACTACATTTGTTGGCACAAAATTTATACTAGCAGTAGACAATCATTAAAACCATTTTAACTTTATAGAGAAATAACAGTGTTTGTTTATTTAACACTGTCCAAAACTATCTGTTTCTGTTTTATTCATGGTATCAAAATTATTTGCTAACATGCTTGCTATGAGAAATTCTTAGTTATTTCCATGCAGCTAACTTGAAGCTGATATTTAAAATATTTATCTAGTTTCTCCTGGACACATCAACATATGGTATTGTTTCTCTTTCCCAGTTGGATCCTGAAAGAATGTTTTCAGACTCAGACTTGATACAAAAGCCATAATTTTAATGAAGAAAATTGACTTTCTATGGCTATTTATTTTTGCTTACGTTGCTGGTTTCTGCAGATTGCCTGCCAATAAATTCATTTGCTGTAGCACTGAAGAAATGTGAACCCCAAAAGATTTAAATCAGCCAAAAGAAATTCAAATTTCCCTCTAGGCAAATATTCATGGAATGTTTTTAAGGCTCTCATCCAGAGTTGGTACCAAAACCGTGTTCCAGGATTAATGGAAAAACTACGTGCTTAACAAACATCATCTGATAAAACTCTTTTTGGACTACGAATTCCAAAAATAACCCTCCAGTGCCAACAGCTTTGTTCTGAACTAGTTGGAAAAATTAATTTCTCCCATACCATAGACATATGAAATGCCTAGATGCCACCAGAGGTCACTCTAGGAAATGTTTTAAAAATGGGGAAAAAACCATCATGTTAGAGTAGAACTAATAGCTGGAAACTCTCAACTCACACAGGCAGAAGTTGCTTGTTATTGTTCCAAATCTGAAACACTAAAAGAGTAAAATTGTACTATAGTATTACAACAGTATTAAAGATGTGAAATACTGAGAGAAATCCAGCTCATGTACAACTTTCATTCAATGGCCAGAACTAGCTTTTGTCTGTTTATTGGCCACCTGCTTCTGTGTTCTACAGTCATCTCTCTGATGCTGTATCAGTGTTACACGCTGTTCAGATCTTTTCAGTTGCAAAACAAACGACAGAAAACTCTTACTGCATCACCACAACCGAAAGGGAGCTACACAAACCTCACAGACACCAAGATTTACCATACCTTCAGAAACCCAGAGAAGACTGAGCCATTTTTAGATAATCACAAGAAGTTATATTCAAATTGCTGCAGCCATTCCCCACAATGCCTGTACAGGTAGTACTGGGAACACAGCAGCTAATATGCACATGTATCCAGAAGTATTATGAAAACTCCTCATATCAGTGAGAGACAGAAGGGTGGCAAGCAGGGTGGTGGTGGGTGGAATTGCAACCCAAATCACAGAAGGAAGTGGAAAGTGGTAAGCTGCGTGAAGTAGCATAGAGACAATTAATGTTTTAATGTATGAACTAGGGCTTCCGTGACCAGAATTGTCACCAAAAGAGAAATTCATTTTTGGTTCTCAGGCTACATTCTAGAAGTCTGAATAGTTTCCCAAAGTTTTGCCCCAAATACGTGAAGCTTTCTCAAGGGAATGAAATAACTCCACTGACACCCAAAAAAATCAGAACAAAGTGTCACACTCTACTGTCTCATAAACCAAGTCAGTGTAATTATTTCATTCCCTTGAGAAAGCCTCACATAGTTGGGTGAAACATTAGGAAACTATTCGGACTTCTTGAACGTGTCCTGAAAACCCAAAAAAAGAATTTTTCTTTTGGTGGAATTAATGTTTTATTGGACTCCCATTTTATTGGACATCTTTGTATGAATGTGGACTGCAGATCTATGTAATACATAGAATATCAAGGTGTCTAGTTGCAGAAATTAGGCACCTGAATTGTTCTACCCATAGAATGGTCATAACCAGTTAGCTTGCCCCAAAGTTGGTAGGATCACAATGCACTATATACCATTGATAAAGAACCGAATTGAAGGGCATGGCAGGGCAAGTTACATTACCATGCCAGGCACTACAACCCCTGAATCAAGGCCCAAGTGTAAGAAAAAACTGTAGAGGAACTGGAGTGGTCATAAAGCTTGTCATTAAATTATTAAAGATATTAGAGCACCTTTAGGATTACCAGCAACTAATGTTTACAATAAGTTCATGGAGGAACTGAAAAAAGGTAGGCAAAGCGGTAATCCACAGGTTCAAATATTTTAAAGATTTCAGTAGCATGCTCTTCTGAAGACAGTTGGCTGCAAGGGGCAGATATTACTTTGTAAAGTGGGCTGAGATGTAAAGAGTTTGGAGTTCACAAAACAAGAATGTTGGATTGGTTCTCTTGTGACAACCTAGGCATAATATTTTACTTGCAATGCAGAAATATGGTGTTTGTTCATTTTTGTTTTGAATAATAGTGATTATTCTCTATAGGCCACCCTGAGTTTACATAGGAAAACTCAGATTTCTCATTTATCCTGTCATTTTGGCAAGTGAAATATTTGTGTATTTTCTCTCCTTCAGATGTTTTTTTTTCCCCTTTATGGGAAAAAGACTAAAATAGTCTCTTGGGGTTGAAAGAATTAGTTCAACTGAAATTGCAATAATAAATAATGTGAACGTATGGGGAGAAGCTTTCCATTTTTTCCATTTTCCCATTTTTTTGTTAGATGTTCCCACCTAGCAACTGGTAAGCTGTGGCAGAATCACTGGTTGAATCACTGAATCATTGATTCATGTTGCAAAACCATTGAATCATTGATTCATCTTGCAAAATCACTGGATCTTTATTGCAGTGAATCTCTTACTTCAGTGAATACTCAATTTAATGGACAAATGGGGAAGAGGTGTCTATTAATGCCGAAAGTGCATTGAATACACTAAAGTAAATGGACACACATAAGTGAAAAATACATATGACTAGTTTTTAATGAAGCAGAAAACATTTGTTGTTTCTGAACAAGAGATTTAACAGACTTTCTTTCTGTACAAAGAAAGCTGGACTCAGGATAGTAATGACTTTTCTTTGACTCAGTGACTTTTTTGATATTAGGTTGTGGTTTTCTCCCATCTCTGTTCTGCCACCCCTGCACAAGGGGAAGAAGGCAACTGTAGCACATATTGGATTCCTAACACCAACTGACAAGAGTATTATCTCAATATTGGAATTCTAAGAAACCCCCTTTAATAGATGGATTAGTAATGTACAGTGTCTAATTAGAACCTTGCCTTTACAAATTTGATATAGTTGGCAGGTTGGTCCCCTGTCCACAAAATGACTGAGAAAGAGACTGTATCATCTTCCACAGCATTATATCCTGTGCCTTGGGAAACACATAGGGCACAATCCTAACCAGGTCTACTCAGAAGTAAGTCCTATTTTGTTCAATGGAGTTTACTCTCAGGAAAGTGTGGTTAGGATTGCAGCCATAGAGTAATAAGTCTCAGGCCCAAATCCTAACCAACTTTCCAGCACTGGCATAGCTGTGCCAATGGGATGTGTGCTGCATCCTGCAGTTGGGTGGCACTCACAGAGGCCTCCTCAAAGTAAGGGAATGTTTGTTCCCTTACCTCGGAGCTGCATTGCCCTTATGTTGGTGCTGGAAGGTGGGTTAGGATTGTGCTCTCAGTCTCTTACTGGAAGTGATGACAGCGGTAATGCCCAGACATATTTCTAATTACTAAGCTGCTGTGTGGGGGGCATGGTAAGGAAAGATAATTACATAAATCAGGGCACAATCCAAACTGCACCCTAGGCTGGTGCAAGTCCTGTAAGGCACTTCTGTGCCAATGTGGGAGGAGTTAGGCCAGTGCATGTCTGCATGCTAGCCTCTGGAGGCCAAATTGGGCCTCCACCACACCAGTGGATGGATAAGCATGTGCCAGCCTGCCTCGGTCAGCATGGGTGTTCAAGGAGGGCGGAAATGGGGCATTCTAGGACTGGGAGGGGTTGGTGCCAGGTTCTGGCACTTAGGCCAATCCTAAAACCCCTCCCAGGGAGCCCGGCCTAGCACCAGACCGCTCAGATTTGCGCCACTTCTTTAGGTGGCACAGATCCAAGTAGTCCCATATGGGCCACTGCTGCACAACACAGAGTCAAGGGGAAGTGATTCCCTTTGTCCCTGGTTGTGCTGCAGCCATCCCCAACCCTACACTGGATACTGCACAGGCCAGCTAGCCAGCTTGTTCCAGCACAGGATAGGATTGCACTGTCAGTCTTCTAAAGAAAGATGGCTCAGTATGAAGGGTTTCTTACATGAGAAGTTCACATCTGAAGTGTGCATTGACAGCTCATTATAATTAAAAACCTAAGTATCTCCATAGAGAAAATAATCCTAAATAAAAAAAGCAGCTGGAAAATGTCAACACCAGTATTTAAAATTGAAAATGACATCATTTATCTTATATTTGGATTTTAACACAATCTTAATTAGGCTTGCTACCAAGGGGTTTTCTTTCCTAAGTACCTCGATGCTTTTATAGTTATCAAGGCAATTCCAAGGAGCGGTGACACCTATTTCTATTTGACAGAACAGTAAGGCAAAAAATGATTCCCAATCCAAAAATGATCTCCAATTCACACAGCAAACAACAGAACACAGTATTATGATACATTTAAAAGGCAGGCTGAATTAAGGGGGAAAACAATTCAGAAATATTCTGTGTGGTCCACAACAAAATGATCACACATTTAAAGTGAGGGTGGTAGGCGAAAATCTGTGTCCTGCCCTATGCAAGGAAAATGATTAAAAATTACAATGTTGTCAATTTCAGCAGGCAGTCAGCAGCTCTGTGCTGTTCCGTGGAAGCAGAGTTCATCTTGATTTCTTTATATAAAGCAAACAAATCATTATCTAATGGAGCATTTCCCACATTGGTTTCTGTGTGGAATGAAGACTAATTAACATTTGAGATGGCTCCACATGTTCCTGAAGATGTTTGGAAGCATACCCAGTGCACATGTTTTTGTATCTGCTTTCACAGGCAGTAGTGTCACAGTTCATCCCAGGACAACTTCTAAATAAAACAAACCCAGGCATAAATCAGCATGGCTCCATTGAAGTCAGTGGAGAAGAGCCTCCGCTTGTGTAGAAAAGCAGCCCCAGTGATGTTAAAAGGGCTAAACCTTCAGCTGGTGTCACTACCCATGGCAATAAATTTGTTTGTGATGAGAGTAGAAGCTATGAAAAATTGCTACATGACCTGTGAGCAAAAATGAAGGAAGTACATTCTTCAATGCTGCAAGAAATACATGGGGGGGGGGGAGAAGACCACAGTATGAGGATTGTACACAACAATTCTCATGGGTCAAGAAGTAATGGTACAGTTATGTGCAGGAAAGGTCTTGTCTGGATATCCATTACTGCAATGGACTTACCTTGAGCTGCTTTTTGCATGTGCCGCTGGGTTATCTCTCCTTTCAGATAATCTGTGCAAAAGACAAAGTACAGTTGGTTGACAAATTTTTAACATTTCAGATACCAGTAATTTAACTGACAACTTCTAATGTTTTTCACTCCTTTAAGGAACCAGTAAGCCAAGCAGAGTGGAAGATAAACTGGCTTCCATGTACTCATTCATAAAACTAGCATGAAAAATAGTCATTCACTCAGTTTTTCTACCAGCATGTAAAACCACTTTGCTTAAAATAACTGTATTTGTCAATTGTAAACATCTGATGCGATCGAGATTCCCTTTCGTCTCTTAATACGGTATGTGCTTGTTCAGAGGTTCCCAAAGTTTGCAGTGCTGCAATCCACCCCATCCACTGCAGTGGGTTACAATGCTCCTAGTGGTGCTGAAGGCCTCTCCTAGCCCAGGGTCCCACTCTACAGGCATCTGCAGGCCACAGAATAGCCTGGTTTTCAGAAGCAAACAGGAAGTGGCTTCCCAAAACCGGAAGTGGCTTGTGAAGGCTTCTGAGGGACATTCTGCGGTCTGCCATTCTGGCCAGGAGAGACCTTGATAAGTAATGGGGTATCTTGAATGGCTCCTGTTTGGATCCAAACCAAGACAAGGGTGGGTGGGAGGGCACAGACTGTGACCCACTGTGCTTGGGCTGGCGAACCAACAGTAGGTTGCGACCCACACTTTGGGAAGTGATGTATTAGCTCAGATTTATGTCACCTGTCTTTGCAAATAGCATAAGAAGCAGTGCAGCCTGCCTTGCTACCTGTTATCCCACCCTGAGCAGTGGCCGATGTCTTGAATTTTCTCACACGTTTGTTAGGACTACTTTGCATGTGGTATGTAGCCAGGCTGTCATCCAGCAGAAGTGCTGCTTGTATGATTTTGTAAGGCATTTTGTGTCTGTGTCAGTGTGCACATGCGTGTATGTGTGCAACTAGGGCTTCAAGCAGCCAAGGTCTGGAAACTTGCTCCCTGTGCCACTCCAGCAACTTTCAGGCAGAGGGAGTTCTTTATCTTTGTTGCACTGGAACAGATGGTGGCCAGCAAAGTTATTGCTATTCAGCCAGACCAGGTGATCTGAGAAACCAGCAGGGGCCTGGCTAACTATATAACTGGTGCTACAGGTTTGGTTCTTCAATCTGAGCACCTTGTCTCTATCAGTAGTCAAAGAGTCTCCCTTGCCTTGCCTGCTCTCCCTGCTGCCATATTTGGAAACCCAACCATCCACTTGACCTTGATTATGCACCTTCTGCCCCTCTGGAATTCTATTAGCTAGACTGACTTCTGCCTGACCTGATCCAGTTATCTCCTCTCATCCCTCAGATCCTTATTTAGCAACATTGGAACCTGATCTAAGCTCTGCTGCTTGTCTTTGAATCTGGTGGAGGCTGACAGAATCAGTGTCTCTCCAAGGGATGAGCCAACTGGGTCAGCTGTGCATACACTGTCCATGTGGAGGCACTGTTTCACAGAATAATGCTTCTAAATTAGATTTGCCTGGCTGTGAGCCTGTTAGAAGTCCCACTTGCTCTTGAGGGAATTGTGTAGAACCCAAGAATCTGATATTCAATTTCCCCCCCTCTGATTTTCCCACTCATAAATATATTCTCATAGCCTTTTAAATTCCTGCCTCCCCAACATCCATCACACATCACATGCTTGTTCATCTATGGCAGTAACTGAGTACATTAATTACTTCTGATATCAGTAGTATAGATGATCCATAATTCACTGCTAAAAACTGAACTCCTCCTGAGAAGAAAAAAAAATTCTAAAACTTCAGCCAGTATGTATGTCTTGAAACCATTATGGGATTTCCTGTCTTTCAAAGAACTCAAAATAGTTGTTGAGTACCTTCACACTTGCACTAGATTGTTTCTGGATGAAAAATATTCCTACCATGATATGGGCCACAATTGTACCTTAGTAATTCCATTTTAAATCAATTTTTGTTAGTGCTGGAAGACTCACATTAGTTCCTAGCTTCCTGGGGGAAGCGCATGATAAATTGAGAGTGCAAAGGATTCCAGGATGCGTTTTAACTATGGCTGCCCTCTTGAAAAGAAATATTTGGCTAGAACATTTTTTACTCTATGTGTTACATGAGAATGAACATATTTCATAACAGTGCACACATGGGAATAATTTCATGAGAATCTATATGTCAAGACAAAAGAGAGGAAGTATAGAGGCCAAATGAGAAGTAGGCTGAGAAGATATGCAGTGCATGGGAATATGAACAGTCATAATGTTTTCACAGAGTGACGTGAGAGAATTGTTGAAAGTGATGCAGTGGGAAAGATCTGTATTGTTGGGAAATGAGTGATCAGATAGCTGCTTTGCCTGTGGCTATATTTATATTCATAAATATACACATTTAAAAAGTAATACTGCTGGAACATGAAGAATGGAAAAATGCGAAAATATGAAACACCAAAAGGTGACAAACAAAAAGAATCTTTAAGTCCTGAGGATTAGTGAACCAGAACAAGTCTGACTTCATTGAGCAAGGTATTTGGATTTATATTTAGCAACACTGTTCGAATGCCAGGCACCTGAAGATGCAGTTCTGCCAACAACTACACATTGCGAAAGTTCTGTTGATTCCAGTAGAGATTGTTGTTGATGACCAGTAGACAGACTTCCATCTCTGTGTTTCTTATAATTTATTTATTTATTTATTTATTTATTTATTTATTTATTTATTCATGGTATTTATAACCTGCCTTTTCCCCCAAGGGGACTCAATGCAGCTTACAAAAGGACAGGTACAAAAAAGTAGAAACACAGTAAAAAAGTAAAAAGTAAAAACACAGTTAAAACAATTGTACTTTGCCCTAAAAATCCCCAAAACTATAAAACATTAAAACAAATATTAAAAAAACAATAAAACATGATTTACAAAGCAGAGCACCAGCAACACCTAAAAAGGACAAGCCTGTAAAAGCCAGATATTAATTTAAAAGACAGAGACAAGAAGGCTTCCCTAAATAAAAAAAGTCTTCAGGCCTTGCCAGAAGGTCTGTAAGGAGGGAGCAGTTCATAGCTCAAGAGGGAGGGACTTCCACGTGCCACTACTGAGAAGTCTTGGCTGGATTGTACAGAATTTATCCTAAGTTAGCGCACATGTAAGGGTGTGTGAGCACAAGCTATCTTCCGTGAGGGGTGGAGTGATGCAGCAAGGGGGAAGATGGGCTGCAGAGTGAGGGGGAAGTTTCAGTGGGTGAAGCGCTGCTGAAAGAAGCAGCCTCTACATGGTGTTCAGCTATTGCCCCCTCCCACAGTAAACCCCTGTGCCATATGATGTTCTGTGGTCTTGTTTTTAGTCACTGGTTATGAGTGTTTGCTTTAATGCTGTTTATAGTTTTAATGCATTAATAATCCACTCACATGATATTATTTCAGTTGGTTTTAAAGCACCTATTATTGTATGTTTTGTTGTTTTAAATAATTGTATTTGTTTTATATTGTTTTAACTATTTTAAAGTATGGTATAAGCCACTTTGAGCTGTGGAAAAGTGTCATGTAACAGCGCAATCCTAGCTTTTACTTCAGCTGGAGTGGCTGTTCCCATGCCAGCTCAGAGTCTTGCAAACATGTTGTAAGGCATGTTTTCAGCTGTCTGAGAGTCGGTTAGGCCAGTGTGAAGGTCCTTGCTGGCTTGGAAGAGCCGTATCTGGACCCTGCGCTGGCTGGCTCTAGTAAGTTCACATGGGCAGTGCACAGAGGGTGGCGGGAGGGCATTTTGGAGGTGGGGAGGGGCATTTTGGGACTGGGGAAGGGCAGAACAGAGGGAGAACTGGGCCCAGGAAGAAGTGGGTTGGCAGCAGTGGTACCCAAACCCTCTTCCCCAGTCGGGCAGCCCTACACAGGGCTTCCCAGATTTGCACCACCGTGAATCCAAGAAGCCCCACAGGCATGACTGAGCTTTTACTTGGGTGAGGGGAAATAGATCCACTAACACTGAGGAGTTCTCAGGCCTGCTGCTAAGCTGCATGGGATGCAGTGCAGGCTATGCAGCTTGGCTGTGCCAGGACAGTTTAGAATTGGGCTGCCCATCATTTATTTATTTATAAATAAACATCCCAAACCATTCCTGAAGGTTCCCCAAGCCTCAGAAATGGTTTTTGGGAGAGCTCAGGGAGTTGCCAAGGGAGAGGTGCTGTTGTACAAGGTACACCCCACTTAAAAAAAAAATCCTGATTCACAGAAGAAAATTAATGTATGAAAGCAGGTTTCTGCATGGAGTTCAGCTTCACCATCAATGTAAACAGTTAAGAAAGGAGGAAAAACTCTGGCACTCATGCGCACACCACCTAACGGGTAATCAACAAGAGACTTGATGACAAAGGCAGCTTTGATGGTTTTGCTGTAGGTCTGCCATTTTTTGTTTCTTATAAGTCTCTCTGATGCTTTTAATATTAAAACATGATGCAAATAAAAGCAGATGTCGAGAGACATCTGAAAACCCCAAACTCTGACTCATGTGTTTTGCTAGTTCCTGTGCAAGTTCAATTAAGAACAAGAGTCAGTTAAATTAAAGCGCCACTTGCATTTACAGCATTGAAATGTTTAAGAAACAATTGAATTGAGAATGGTTGAAAAATAAAAAAATAAAAATAAACACGGTTCCTTTTAAAAACTGCTTCTGTCTGCTTTTTAATAATTCAACCTATTGTAACAGCTCGACAGGCTGACAAGACAGGGAGCCCACCCCGTACCATGTGTGATGAAACAGTTGTGGTTATTGTGGATGATTTTCCCTCCAATTCTGAGGTGCTTCATGTTCCAAGGGGAGCCAGCTGGGGAGGGGAGCCAGGAAAAACATCCCCAGGCCTGAGGGGATTGGCTCTCTCTCTTCTGTGTGCTTCTGACAGGGCAAGACAGGGAGAGCCCACCCTATGGGGAACAGAGTGGAAGGCTGCTGGGGAGAGCCCCAGGGACACAGATTGTGACCAAGTATCAGCCAGAAGTGTTAGGTTCTGTTTATGCTGGTCTGTCATCCTCCTCCAGACATTGGGAGCTCTTGTCACCTCAGCTCAGGCCAGGCCGAGTTGGGATCCAGGCTCTCAACCTAGTCCAGCAGGGCTTGCATGGGTGAGGCTTTCCTGCAGAGTCAGTACCATTCAGGGGACGTTTACCTGTGAGAAATCAAGCCTGTTTATATTGTTTTTTCTCATCTGTTAATTAAACCGTTTGGCTTAAAACCTCTGTCATGTTCTCGGATCAGTGCATTTGTCAGCCTCCCCTCTCCTTCAGAGTGAGGGCTTTTTAACAACCCTAAATAGGATTCTTTGGGAGGGGTTTTGCCCAGGGAACCCCTCTGGGAATTGAATCTCTTGGGCTGGTGGCTGCGGACTAGATCTACCAGGTCTTGTCCCACCAAGCTGCACGTCCAAATTGACTGGAAGAGTAGGGGATGGGAAGGGAGTGAGTGCTTGGTACTAGGCATCACTGCCCTGGATCACTGCCCTGGTTGGTCACTAAGTTCTCCCCTTTCATGAATATGTACAGTTTAGGCCTAGTAGCATGTGGAGCCTGAACCAAGGTAAACCAGTAACAGAGAAGTGGCTTGCAGTTCCTAGGTGCAAGGATGTAACAACAGCCAAAGGAATTTACAACTCAATGGGAGGTGATAATGCAGTACCTAAGCAGACAGAAAGGCGCCCATCAAGGGGGAATGCAGCTGTAGACCTCCAGTGGGGAAGGGAGAGCTGAGAGGGCTAGCATCCAGCCCCACTACGGGAAGATTCTGTCCCCAAGAGTTTCTGATTGGACAGTTTAAATGAGTACAGAGTCACCTCAGTCCTGTTAGCATGAGAAGTATAAGAACAAAGCCCAAGGGGTGCGTTGCAGTCTTTTTGGGTTCTTTTGGTGGAAAAGGTTGTGGGTGCAAGATCCTGCAGAGAGAGCCAGGGCCAGGGCCAGGGCCATGTGGCCTCATAGGTAACTTGGAGGAAAGATCTACAAAAGAACGCTGAACCAGGTGAGAGTTAGTGAATAATAGAGATAGCCAGTAAGCTTTGTTATTTTAATGCTGAGATGTTTCCTAAAAGTTTTATGCCTCAGCAATTGCTGCCTTTTGTAACTTTATGTAACCCTATGTATTTAATAAAGTAAAAATCCTTTTACTAAGTTGTTCCATTGTCTGTTGGGGACAAAGTTTCAGAATCCTGCCTAGCCATTCAGCAAGCTACCAAATACTCATTGAGGACTAGTAACTAGAGGACTGAGGCTTTAATTAAAGAAAGTGCTCAGTGCATGCAAGGGATAGAATTAAGCCTAGAGGGTCTCAGTGTCCCTGGACTGAGACACTGCACATACAGGGTAGTGGCAGTACTACCGAACAGGGGTCCTTGAGAGCTCTAGGGTTTGAGAACCAAGAACTCTGAGCACCCCAAAACCCTGGGAGTGTACGACATGTACGGCACCCCCCCCCCCCGATAATGACACCATGCAAAGCTGTGGAGTTAGGGTCTGGAAAGGTCTGGCAGATTTTGTGGCTCTCCTCCTGACTCGGAGAAAGGGCAAGAAAACTTTCCTTGAAGACAATCAGGTTGGGGATCCAATGTGACTTTTTGTTGCAGGTCCTACTTGTGCAGTATGTAATATCAACCACATTACAGTGAACCATACAGTGAACCATGCAAAGCTATTAACCCAGTAGCTAGGTCTACCAGATAGTGAGATTTCAGTGGTTCTACTCAAGATTTCTGTCCCTTCTGTACTGCATCAGGTAGGGACTCACGAGAACTTTTTCTGTGGTGCAACCCATTTGTAGAATAACCTCCCTAGGACGTATGTCTGAACTCTGTATTCATTCAGCACCCAAAGCAAACCTTTTTATTTGCCCACAGTCTGTAGTGTGTGAGCATTTTACAGGCTTCTTTCTTAAAGCTTTCTATTTTTATCCTATTTCTATTTTCATTGTGATTGCTTCTTGGAACAATATAGTATTATCAATTTTATCAATTCTCTGGGTTGCCCTGATTGGTTGAACCTGTAGGGTGGGTTGGAAACAGTATTTATAAATAAACAAAATACAAATATACAGTATACACCATTTTGTGACAACTGTTATGATTTAACATGGGTATACTTTAAATACACATCTTCTATGAAGACAACCACAAACATTAATAGATAGCAGTATTATATCATGAGTAAGCCTGAAGAGAGCTAAAGACTTCTCAGCTGGGGCAAATAATGGATTATGACTGAATTGTCACAACAAGGATAAGAACCTCTTCTAGGCCATCTCAATTTGTTAATAAGAGTTCAGCAAAACAAAGTTCTGCTGACAATGTGAGTAAAGCAGGAAGCTATATGTCATTTTTGATGTATGATTTTCGTGTTATAAAGACTCTGCAATTTGATTGTGCTGGAAACAGATCAGAGATTAAAATTTCTGGACAACCTTTAAATGCCTATGGATAATAACAAGGCAGAAATGACGCAATTATTGTTTTGGCGCAGACACTTCTGCTCTTGGTTTGGCACTTAGCATCAAACTGGAAGTAAAGGAAAGCTCTCAACAAAAGTTTGATGTAGCACATCACAAACACCCCCATTCTAGACCTGCTTTTATCCTCTTCTGTACATTGCCAAGTCTATGTATATTTCACAATCAGGCTTGATTCTGAATTTGGAATCTAGAGAATATCAGTTTTTATTTTAAAAAAGGAAGTTGCTAACCTTATGATTGTGAAGTGAGAACCGAATGTGTATGGAAAAGGAAGACAAAAGTTCAACTTGTTTTCATGATAGTTTATGAAAGGTTTTAAGTACTGAAAAAATTGGATGGGTTGGGTTGCATTTGCGGATGCTGGATGCTTTCAGTTGCTTAGCAACTGCCCGAAACAAACCTGCATCAGACCATAGTTGGGGAGTGCATTGAGTGGTTGTTAGACAGTAGTGTGACTGGGTTAGGGGGAATTCCTATTTATGCATAACATTACCCCTAACTTGCTGTAATCTCTGCTGTTGCCAATGGCACCTGAACTCTCTGTTTTGGGTGGTGAGACATGTGTCCAGAAGCTGATTTCAACTTGATGCTTCAGAGAAAAATAAAAACCAGAGTAACTGTGAAAAAAGGTTCATTGACCAATAAAATTGAAAGAGAAAACAATGAAGCGTTACATTTCAGAGCAAAATCTATTAATCACTGCAAACAGATGGAAAGACAAGTATTCTATAAATGTGGTTTAAATGACTATTGCCAGAGGGCTGAGTTCTAGCTATCCTAATCACATTTTTCCCTAGGATGGCGGGGGCAACTTCTAGTAATGTGAAAAACCTTTTTTGTTGCCTATAGTCCCATATGATCCCCTGCCTATGTAAATAAGTCCATTTGATGATTCTACTCAAATCACTACATATATATAAACTGGGAATTCATGGCCGACTATGGCCTCTCAGCACATGTATGTGCAATGATTGTCACCCAAGATGACCAATGCATGCATTTCATGGTGATTTCTACATGGCAGTGCTTTCAGAGGAGAAATTTTGCAATGCATAAAATTCCCCTGATATGCATGTAATTCTGTTTAGCCCCTTTGTACCTCTTCAGCCACATCTGGAAGAATTTTCAGGTTTGCAGAGTTTGCTATGGTCGTGTCTATGCGTAGCTTACTCTTCCAATCCAATTTAGATGACAGACAGGAGCTGGTTTGTTTCCTCAGTTCCTTCATCTCAATATGGACTGTCTTATTGAGAGCAACAGATTCATCTTGATTAAACTAACAGATTTTAGAGTTCTGCTCTGATGAAGCTCTATTCATTTCAATTAAGGTTGTGCAGGTGATATTCCTGGTGGATTTTACCCAACATTTTTCTTTGTAATAAGTGCTGACAGAAGCTGTCTATAAATCAGGTAGATGAATGATCTCTCTTTAAATATGGTGTTCAACCACTAGGTCAGACTAAAGGTTATTCCTCTGGCCAACTGTGCAGGTTAAGAATGTAACAGACACGTCTACCTGACCACAGAGGCTAACTATCATATGTCCCAAGGGCTCAACATTGCTCTTCTGTTACATAGTTGCAAGGCTTGCAACACAAATCTATATACAGTTGGACTGCATTTTATGCAAGGGTTATGTTCCAAAGGCAGTGCATAAAAGCTAAAATTGAGCACACTCAAAATTACATTGAAAATCCCTGACATCCAGAAAATGTGTATTGTCTTCTTTAAAAATGACATGACACAGGTGGGAACTGGACCAACCAGCAGCTGTTTTCCTATCTCAGAGCCCAAACCACACTGTAGCAAACATGCCGTAAGGCACGTTTGCAAGTCCTAACACCGGGCAAGCACCTGTGCTAGCCCAGTTCTGGCCAGCAATGGGCTAGCACCGGGTGGACGCCCGGCTTCCAGTGCTCGGCAGTCACATGGACCGTCAAGCAGCGGAGAGGAAAGCAGGGGCGTGGGGAAGGCTGGGAGGAGGTGTTCTGGGGAGGGGGAGGTGGGCGGAGGGCAGGAGAGGGTGGATACGAGGCATGATGGGGAGGCAGGAGATGGGGAGAGTGCAGGGGGAGGCATGCCAGGGGAGGGAGCGGGGAGGGAGGGAGGCGGGACCAGTGGAACAACTCTCCACCAGATCCTGAGCCCCCGCGTCGGGCTCGGTGACTGATATGAAGGCTCTTACCTTCACAGGGCTTACCTTGCAGGGCTACTCCCTTTACCCAGGGAAAGGGGACTAAAGTCCCCTTCTCCTGAGATGCTGCGCAGGATGCGGCGGCAGCAGTTTTTGGTGCTGCCACAGCCGGGTACTCAGGCTCTCTTCAAAGACATGTATTTTGTAAGTAGAATGGTGGAATTGGCTGCACTATCTGAACAGCTCTTTTATTTATTTTTTTTGCCAACTGCATGAAGCTGAATTTGCACAAGTCCACCATATGCAAGATGTGGGATGACTATAGTCCCCTCTAGAGGAACAGCAGCAATAAATGCATCCAGACTATCTGCAGGGTTGGTGTACTTCTATCACAAAGATCAAGCTATACTATGACTACAGAGCAAAATACACTGGCCTATTGCTGGCCCATGTTCAAGTTCATCCAACCGTTGTCTTACATTTTAATTATGCCAATGAAGATATCTCAAACTTGAACTTGCTGAACACAGAAAGCTGCTTTGGAGCCCAATCCTATGCATGTCTACTTGGAAGTAAGTCCCACAGATGTCAATGGGGCTTACTCCTAAGTAAGTGTGGATAGGATTGCAGCCTTATGTTACTGAATCAGGCCATTGGGCTATGAAGCTCAATATTGGCAAAATTGACTCTCCAA
Organism: Tiliqua scincoides; assembly: GCF_035046505.1. Taxonomy (NCBI): domain Eukaryota; kingdom Metazoa; phylum Chordata; class Lepidosauria; order Squamata; family Scincidae; genus Tiliqua; species Tiliqua scincoides. Next base: position 242,383,510 of record NC_089821.1, read on the forward strand.
GGTTTTAGACATGATTTTTCTCTAGCTTACCCAAAGATGCTGGAGATTGAACTTAGAACCTTCTGCATGCAAAGCAAATGCGCTTCCTCTGTGCTACAGCCACTCCCAGAACCTACTAGATACCATCACATATGTGTATAATTCTCTCCCCCTTTAACTCTGAATCCCTGTATGAAGCTGTCATAATGCCAAGCAGCTTTAAAGTCAGTCAAAGAAAAGGTAGGAAAGTAGGGGAAGCATGAATTCTAATGGTACATTAGATTTTATCGACAGATATATCCAGCTCTCCTCAAATTTAACTGGAAGGACTGTTTACCCACCCTCAAATTCCATATATTTCAATTGAGTTCAGTTCAAATAGCATCATAAATTCAAGACCATATATCAATATATGAGATCAGGTGGGTGGTGACATGAAAATACACCTTTCTTGGTGCATTTCACATGTGAAATGCTGACCCCCCAGAGAAGCTCTCCTATTGACTATCCTGATGTCTTTTTGGCACCAGCCAAATACTTCTAAAAACAATTTTCCCAACAGTCCAACATGTTCATAGTTATTTTATGATTTGGCTATCTTTACAAAATGTTAACACTCTTGCTCTGTGTTCAGTCATATTTTTATTATCTTGGTTTATTTTTAACTCTCTACTGCCCTGGGAGTTTATGTTGAAGGACATCTTACACATTTTTCAAAGAAACAGTTCCACTCAATCTGCCACCAAACACTAATTCTGTTTCAATAGCTTAGAGAGGTTTCCATCTGCAATCACAGAGATGGATATTCCTATGTTCTGCCTTAATCAACTTAATATTTATACATGTGGTTGTGTTACCATAAATGTATTCACAAAAAGATAATAAGCTTCGTTCGCCTGTCATACTATCACATGATTGTACTACTGTACTAGAAACAATACTCCTACTGACATGTTCCTGTTGACAATTTTCTTTGTGCTCTGCAGCATCACAGTATTGATTGGTGATCTGCTTCTTTTTCCATAACAACCCATTCACAGCTAATCATGTGAATTGGTACATATGATTAACAGAACGTAGCCCGAGATAATGTGAATCCTCTAACCCCAGAAAATACAGGTCACCACAAACAAACTTGAAAGCTTATTACTAACAAAATTAGGAGATGATTTCAGTATTGTTGCATGCACAGTCCTTTCACTATAAACAGAGAGAAAAGCTTCAACATTTTGTACTGCCAGTTCCATAACCTTCAGAAACACAAATATTTACCCAAGGAACAATGAACTATCACAGGCTCTTAGAAGAACACACCTTTTGATCCCAATAATATGTAGACAAGGTAGCTTTAAGTGAAGCTTACATGAAAGAGAATTTAGCATTTGGCTAACATCCCTCTCCACAACTAATTATATTTTCTGAAGCCTCACTAAACAGGCTGCTAAAAATATTCCCACAGTTGATACCAAATCATCTTTTCCAAAAGAGTCATTCTTCACTTCAAGATAACAGTACTAATAAAATGTTGAATGTTGCAGCTCCACATGTTCTGGCAAAAAAAGTAGTTTTGGGGAATTGAGGAATTCACTCAGCATGCAGCTAGCTGTCATTAGGACTGTGATAAATCTGGTGGTTTTGGCCTTGGTTTCTGGACACACATACCATCTCAAGGTATGGAAAAGAGATGAAACTAACAAAAATAGTGTTCAAGCTTTTGATGGAAGACATAAGACATGGAGGAATGGGGAAGACAAAAATAAGAGGAGGAGGAACATGAACGAGAGCTGAAGTATGTTCTCAGTTTGACCTTGAGTACTTCCAGTGCATGGCCATTGGTTTAAATACAGGGATCACTTGTCAAACTGCATGTCTAATTAGCAATTAGTAGGAAAACCAAAGTTTTCATTTCGTCTGAATATTCCTTTTTGGATAGTTCTGGCAGTAAGTGGTAGCATGGAATTATAAGTAATAAATCATACAATAACTCCTTTCAGAAAGGAACAATCCCCATGGCGTTGTTTTCCAGGCCACTAGCAGTTTGACTACAGAACCTTTTTTCTGTCATTTTATTACAATTATATATGCATAGGTTACACAACTGAGTAACTGCTAGATTTTATACTTTCCCAAATAGCCATTATTGCCTCATCTTCTTTTAAGAAGCCCTGGGTGTAATTCCTCCTATACTTCATTTTAAGAATGTTACAAATTGCAGACCACGGGCAGCCCAATCCTGAGCTGCCCGGAGCGCCCAGCCTAGGCGGCATTGAGAACGGCTGCCGCCGGATCCTGTGCACCCCAGGCTATTGCGGGCAGCACCTCGGGAGTGCCAAGCCCTCCACGAGTGCCTTGGATCCAGTGAAGTGGAGCTCCACGGACCTGCCTCCCTCCCTCCCTCCAGTACTAGCCCACTGGCACATGAGACTACCGTGCCGTGGAGATTGGGCTCCCGCACCACATTAGCCCCGCATTAGCCCAGCACCAGCCGGCGCTGGGCTAGCACGGGCAGTAGCCCGGCAGTGAGGCTCACAATCGTGCCTTATGGCACATTTGCAACAGTGCACAGTGGCACGAAGCTGCGGTATTGAGCCCAGGATTAGACTCTGAGACTATAACACTAGGTCTGGCCCTTCCATGAAGTCAACTGAAGCAGTTACTTTAGGCAGCAAATCTGGAGGAGGTTCCATCTCTGTCCAATTACTTGCCCCCACTCCTCCTCCCACTCATTAGATTGGAAAAGGAATGGGAGGACAGATAGGAATAGGAAATGTGGATGGGAGGAGAGTGCTGAGCTAGAACACTGGAGAGTGGGGGAAGCAGAGGTTGGCATATCATCAGGCAAGGTAGCAGTATTTGACATGCTGCCTCAAGCATCAGGAGGACTTGGCAGCCCTGTATGGCACCTTACCCAGATCTCCTCCCCTCTCCATTTTTTTTTTTTTTTGGGGGGCATTACTCAACATCTAGCCCTAAAGAGAACTCAAAAACTAAATGGTCAAGACATATTTGTATTTTTGATTTTAAAAAAAGACTTTGCATCATTTTCGGCATTGCAGTGATGCAAATAAGCCCCTGGTAGAAATGAGAACTTGGTGCAATCCTTGCTCCAGTCCACTAGAAAGTCCACTGAGGTCAAACAGTGGTTATAGCATTGTACTAAAAGATATTAATTCCATGATTAGTGACTCCCCACACAAGAACAGGACAGGCAACTGCATGAAGAGAGTGGATCTTTCCCATTTCAGATCCTTCCCTATCCATTCCTTACTGAGGCCAGGCCACACACCATCTGCTCTTTAACATATCCAAAACCTTGCCTTGGAGGCAAGATAGCAGCCATACAAACCTGCCTCTGCAATGTGAAGAGCAAGCAGAGGGACATATTCAACTAAACAATGATCACAAGGAACTCAAATTTAGCAACAGGACCTATATATATATATACCCTTTGGCATGTATCACCCCACCACCACTGCTTATAATGGGCTATGGTGATGTTTATACATTGTTATTTCTAAATGGAAGTCTTGTTTGCTACCCCATGATGCATCTAAAACATAGCCCATAGGAGAGATTTTGTACTAAAGGATGAAGTTTGCCCAACTCAGTAAACTTCCCATCCCTGACGCACTGTACACCGGTCCCCCCTGCACAATGTAGAAGGAACATGGTTATTTAGAGTCTTTTAAACTTAGAGAAACAGCATCTGGTCACTGTCCTTCAGTTGTTTAATTCAAGAACAAACAGATGTAATAAATATAGAGTTGGAGCATCAACACAGTTAAAAACAACAACAAAACCCAGAATCCCACATGCTAAGGGTTCACTGTCCTTTAAATCAAGTACATATTCATGCTGATGCTGCAGACTAGGTTCACTGGCTCCAGATGAGTCATGATATGATTGATTTCTGTTTGTATTTTTATTATTTGATTATTTCTAAAGAGTGGCAGAAAAAAGAAAGGCGCTTACACTGTATAAGTTACAGAGAGGAAAGGAACAACCAAACGTCTTGCACCTTTGATCAATATTTCAGAATAAAGCCTTTCCTATCAGCACTCATGTAGTTAATTTGAGAGAAAGAGAGAGAGAGAGAGAGAGAGAGAAATTGAGAGAGAGAGTGCACATGCTGCAAAACTATATGCCCCTTCACAGCAAATCCTTTCCATTGTAAAAGTGAAATTCTTGAAGCTCATTTCTCATTGCACAGGACTTGCTCCCATTCAACAGCATAGAGACAGTATCACTCTTTAAAAATTCATTTTCAAAAGGAGCAAACACACTTGCACCCCCCCACACACACACTTTCCCTTCCTGATTACATGCATTATGTGTCTACTGAAACAAGATTGAGATTATTGCTACTTTAGCTATCTGAGGAAGTTGCTTCCATTGCTTCACAGAAAGAGCTGTCTGTACGCAGCTCAAAATCCAGACTTCCTTGGTGCAGTCAGCTAACAGGCAGGTAAGAACTCAATAGAGAGTTAAAGAAACCTACACTGGGATCCAGAGTCCAGGCATTCTCAGTTTCCCAAACTTGATGTGACTGCCTATGCTAAAAGGAGCACTTTCAGGAGCACTTTCAGGGTCTCTCATATGTCCCCTCATCTCCAGTTCCTGGCAACTACATTTAAACTTCTAGGAAAGGTTAGGGAACTCGTGCTTTGGAATTGGAGATTGTAGTGTACCTCAGGAAGAGAGAGCCAATGTGTATAGTGGTTAGAGCAGGGGTGTCCAAACTTTTTGGCAGGAGGATCACATCATCCCTCTGACACTGTGTGGGAAAAAAGGATTTACATTTAAAATTTTAATGAAGTCACATAAATTTACATAAATGAATATATTAGAGATGGAATGAATATGAATGAATGAAGGTCTCCCAATAGCTCATAATAAAAGACCTATAAAAGACCTTGCACAAAGCAAGGCCAGCCTTTCCTTCGCTGCTGCTGCTGATGTGAAACAGCTAGCAGTGGAGGGAGCCCTCAGCCCACAGCTCACACAAGAGGTTGAACAGTCACCCTCAGGCTGAGAGCAGTTGCATTGGGTCAGTATGAGCTCCAGCAAGTCTCCAGAGGGCCAAAAGCTCATTGGAGACTGGGGGCTCCCTGCGGGCCAGATTGGGGGTCCCCAAGGGCTGCAAATGGCTCCCAGTCTGGGTTTTGGGCACTCCTGTGTTAGAGAATTGGACTTAGATTGGGGAAAGGTGAGTTCTAGTTGCCACAGACAGCCCAATACTATCCAACACTGGTGCAGCAGGGCCTCTGGGCCCATGCTGTATCCAGTATTGGATTAGAGCAGGCAACATTTGTTTCCTTACCCTGTGTAGTGCCCCAGTCTGCTCAATGGGACTACTTGGAGCTGCACCAGCTGTTTAACTGGTACAGAAACGAGTAGCCCAGTGTAGGACTTTCAGGCCTGGGTCAGGGTAGGACGTGGCTTGTCTGTTCTACCATCCCCTAACTCCCCTCCCACTTCCAGAATGCTCTCCCACTACCCCTGGTGCAACACTTACTTACCCTGGTGGCTGTCAGGTGGGAGGCAGTGCCCACGGGATGGTGCAGGCCTTCCTGTCAGTGCCACTTACTTATTGGTCATTGGAAAGTGCTTTATGGCACTTTATGACACCCAGTGCCAGCACTGTAGCACTCACATATCATAGGATTTGGCTCTCAGACCCCAATCCTGAGCCTGGCACGCTGGCTTACTGCTGGTGTGCACTGTCACAAACGATTTGGCAGTGGAGAGGAAAGCGGGGCCTGGAGGGAGGAGGGAAGGAGGCTTTCCGGGGAGGAGGGAGACAGGAGGAGAGGGTAGGGGGAGGCATGCCAGGGGGAGGGAGCAGGAAAGGAGGGAGGTGGGACTGGTGGAGTGACGCTCCACCAGATCCTGAACCTCTGCGTCAGGTTCAGCGTCTGACACAGAGGCTTTTTTGTGCCTGACGTGGCCTTTTGGTTGGCGGTGAATCGAGTAGCCCCACTGCGGTGCTACTCCCTTTACCTGAGGGAAGGGGATGAAAGTCCCCTCCTCCTGAGGTGTTGCCTGCGGCTGCCTTGAATATGCAGGATGTGGTGGCAGCCGTTTACAGTGCCGCTGCAGCCATGCACCCCGGGAGCTCAGGATTGGGCTCTCAGTCACAAAGCTCACCTTGGATCAGTCACTATTGCTCAGATTAGCCTACTGTACATAGTTATTTTGAGGATAAAGAGGAGAACCATGTATACCCTTTGAGATTCTTGGAAGAGCAGCAGGATAAAAATCTAAAGAATAGATTCAGATAATTGTCCTTTTGAGATGGTTTATGATTTTAAAAAACTTAGAACTTCCATGAGCTCCTGCTTATTCTACTGTATCCACAATAAGCTATTGCTCCAAACTTTAAAAACAGGGTCCCTTTTAAAATGGTTACATTCCATGCAAAGCTCTAGCATAAATACTGAGATATTTCAAAGTCAACTCACTACATATGTGGATTTAAAGAAAAATTCATAACTTAAAAAAAGATTCAACTATATGATGATCTTATAACATAGGAGTTATTGGGCTGTAGACTGTTTTCCTACTGTAATATCCAGAAACAGCTGTGCTGACAGTGCTAATTCCATATGATTTAAGGTTTAATAAAGTTGGAAAACACCAGTCATTGTATTTTATTCTAGCAATTTTTTGCATACTATCCAGGTCTGTTCACACCTATAACATAACTTTGTTAGATGCTGTTGTGTCTCATAAAGATCATTCATGTTCAGAAACTTTTTTTCCATCAAATTTGCGAACCTGATCTTCATTCTACAGCGAGTGAGAGGGGGAAAGTAATAAGATTTTATTGATGTTAACAAGAATATTGGCTTTGTCAGCTACAAAAGCAAAATCAAAACAGGTAGAAATCTAAAGGTTTTTGCCATTATTTTGATCTTTTTTTGGTGGCTCTAAAGCAGGAGCCACCAAACTGCAGCCTGGATCTGGTGCACCTGCAGAACTACCTTGGGTTCAGTGTGGTGATGGCGAAGCAGTATCATTCTGTGCTGTAGCCTCTGTTCTTCACGCACAATCTTTGCAGAAAGTCATGCCAGAGAGCCATTTCCCCCCAGAAATTGGAGTGCAGAGCCTTCTGGGATGATATGCTGCAGAAGCGGTTGCCCAGTGTGACTCTGCAAAGATCGGGTAGGGAAAATGGAGGCTGCAATGCAATAAGGTAAAGCTTCCCCACCACTGTGTTGCACCTAAGATTGTTTTGCAGGCAGACCATGGGCCGTGGTTTGAAGACTGCTACTCTAGAGAGCAACAATTTCTGACCCTTTTCAACTCACGGCACACCAACAAGGCACTAAAATTGTCAAGGCATACTATTGGTTTTTTGACAATTGACAAGGCACACTGCACTGCAGATGGGAGGCTCACATCCCAATAGCTTCAAAGCAGCTTCAGTGCTGCTTAAAAAGGAACTGGAGATTGAGGGCCCAATCCTATCCAACTTTCCAGCACTGGTGCAACCTCAGTGCAGCCGGAGATAAGGTAACAAATGTTCCATAACATTGAGGAGGCCTCTGTGACTGCATCTCCACTAAAGGATGCAGCACACACCCCATTGGCATGGCTGCACCAGCCCTGAAAAATTGGATAGGATTGGGCCCTGAGGCATTCTACCTGTTCTTAAGGCACATAACTGTGTACTTGACTTCCTGCAGAAAAGGGGCAAAATGCTCATCAAAGTCAAAGTTTGCTCTATGCATGCACAGAACTCCACTATGTGTGGCTGTACAGAGCCCACAAAGAAGGAATTACAAATAAAAACTGAAATGTATTCAGAGTAAAAGGTGGATATTAACCATTTAAACAAACAAATATTAAGGTTCCTCCCCAGGAAAAACTGAGAATTTTCAAAAGAAGTAAAATGAGCTTCTATAAGAGAAGTGAACGTTTTCAGGGGGTTAATGAACATCCCTACAAAGTAGAATGAAGTATATTCTTTTTTTAAATCAACTTTTTATTTAAAGCAACAAATGCTAGTGTGAGAGTGCCACTGATACTTTCACTGGTGCTGAAGGGATATTTCTTGGCTGTGACACTGCCCCCTGCTTTGACAGGTTAGGCCAAAGGACAACATATACATTACTGGATACAGTAATCTGAGCTTCACCTGATCCCTCACCCACTGAGCACCACAAAAAAATTCCTGCTTCAGAATATACACATGAAATATGTCAGTGTCATCTCTATGTCCACAGAGGATTCCCCCATGATGAGAACTGTTTGAGCACCAGTTATAGTCCATGAAAGAAGTATTACTCTGACCTATTAAATGTAAAACGAAGTGAAGCCAGATGCTGAAGGTCTCTTTTGGTTTAGAAAACAGTAAACTACACGTCACAAGAAAAACGTTTCTATTCTTTTTTCCTATTTTCTTTTTTTCAGTTATTGCTGGTGTATGGAAAAGCTGCCAATTTCATGAGACTAGGAACATAATTCCTTTAATTGAAAAACCTTACTATTTTCTAAGTATTAATATATTAATTAAATTCGGCCTTAGTGTTCCAGCTCTTGAAACGTGATCCTTTCTCCTTAGCTATTTTCCAAAGTAGTCTGACGTCCAACCAGAATTTCTCACATAATAAGGAGAAACAAAACTTAATTAAAAAAGAAAAACCAATTACTTAAATTCTTTTCAACACAGAGTACTGCAACCAGTAGGGTAGTGGCAGCTACCAGAAAATAAATTCACATGGCTGTATTGTCACATGGGAAACTGTACAAAGCACCGTCCCATGTGATTGAGATTATCAAACTGCTAGTGAGCATATGATTTGGTTCAGGTTGAAGTCTTCAGTTGTGTACCAATTATGTCTGTTTCATGCATTCCAGCCTATAATCTTATGGCCCACTCCTATCAGGGCCTTACGCTGACAGACCTTTTGATCCATCAGCTTAAGGCTGGCCTTGTGGTTGCACAAGCCACTCCAACAGCATATGGCTTGCTACTGATGGCACAGAAGCTGGGAAGCCCTATGCAGGCAGAAGTGGGCTGCCAAACCACTGCTGGAACAGATAGGTCCGCAGTGTGGAAGCAGTTTGGGAGGAGACTGTGGGTGGCTCTGTCCAGGTTTGGAAGCAGGACGGGGAGGATCGTGGAGCAGCAGTGCACGTGGAGATCCTATCTTCCCTTTCTGTCATTTTCGATTATATTTGACAATATGAAATATTTACAGGACTCTCCTTTGTGAGGATATATGCCTTCTTTAAGTTCATGCATGAACAATCTAAACCTACATATTTATTGTGACATATTGTGACATTCATGCAACATTCCCGCAATGGTTCTTGGGGTTCTGTTCCCAAATAATTAGCTAATGCTTCACAAATTGTGCCATCCATACTTTCAAAGGATGACATAAAAGTACAAGAGATTTTTGCAACAGTAAGTCAACAAGTTGCTTCACAATGCTACTTCTTAGGAGCTCTGGTAGATGAAGTCTAATGGTCATCATCTGTTTTGAATAATGTAACTGTAGCCACAGGCAGATTATAGCTGACACACTAGCTAAAAGTGTATCCCAAAACCACCTTTGAAGGTTCTATAATGAAACTGGATGCATTCAACAGAGAGAAAACAGGCCACTTTTGTTTTAGTGGACAAGACTTCTATCTATTTTTATATAAACAGAATTTTCTATATGAATAGAACTGGTTAACAAACTGGGAAGATCAATTTCCATAAATATTCCTTTTCCCCATAACAACCATTTCTATACTCTCTTCTTTATTCCCTTTGGTGTAATCTGCATACCTCTTATTCTACCTAATTCATTCAATCTTTTCAGCCATCCTCTTATCTATGAAGACAGCTGCATCTTATTTTCATGATCCTGACTTTTTTATATTCCTACATTTTCACTTGAGTTCACTTCAGTTACTCTGCAGAGACAATATTAATAACCACAGAAATAATAAAAATTACTTCTTCTGATGTTTTTGATGCCAGGTAGATAAAAATAAAAGACTCCATACAGGATATTAATACCAGGTAAGGACACCTGTGATTCATTCTTTTTTATATCTTCTTGTAACCCCAAATCTCTCCAGCACATATATGAAAGAATGAAACAAACTCAGTAGTGGATCAAAGTGGTGATGAGCTTTCTGAAAGCAGAGCATGGCAAAAAGTGAATAAGGGGAGATGATGGAGGAGATATTGTTGTGAGAGCCCACAAGGTAAAGTCTAGGATCTGGTACATGATCAGGAAAGCGTTAGGAAATGAGTACAGTGACAAGAAGGAGAACCACCACATCTCATCATTCCTTCAGTGTCTGATAATTTTAATGGCTAGAAAACATCCATTCACTGTGACTTCTGCAGACAAAGAACATGTAAGCTATCTTGATTAAGTTTAACTCAATCTTGCAGAAAAATACACAGAAACATTTCTAGACAGTGAAGTGTCTACATTCTTTCTCTACTGTTGCTATTAATAAAGCAATGTGTACAACTGTATTACAATAGCATTTAACAGTAGCAACTTTTTGATTCTGTATGAATCAGCCACAATTCTTAAACAAATAAGAGCAGCGAAACTGTGTGTCACTCGTAATGACTAGCCAAGATGCATTATATCTGGAAAGGCTTTTACTCCCACACAAGCTTGTCTCTCCTCTCTTGCTCAATTTCAGTTGTAGCATTGCCTGATTTTTGAAAAGACTAAAAGAAACAGCTGCTTCCCCCTGGGCTTTCAAATATCATTTGAGCGCATTGTTCCACTCCTGGAAAAATTATACCAACTGCAGCACAATCCTAAAACTTTTTACTCAGAACCAAGCCTAATGAGTTCAGTGGGACTTACTCCTGAGTAAATGTGATTGCAGCCCTAGTTGTCTAAACCAAGGGTTTTAGGAGTTTCCATCATAAAATAACACTTGTATTCCCAGGTGGCAGCTATGGCCAGGAGGGACCTTTGTCCTGTTTAGGTTGGTGAACCAGCTGCATCCATAGCTGGATCATGCAGACCTGGTCACGGTGATCCATGCCACAGTGACATCAAGGTTCGTCTACTGTAATGCACTCTATGTGGGGCTGCCCTTGAAAACGGTTTGGAAACTGCAATTAGTGTAGAATGTGGCGGCCCGTGTGCTTGCTGGATGTAGGTGGTTTGACTGAGGATGCAATCCTATCCACACTTACCTGGGAGTAAGCTCCATTGACTGTAATGGGACTTACTTCTGAGTAGACATGCATAGGATTGGTCTCTCAGTCAGGCCCCTGCTCTGGTGGCTGCACTGGCTGCCTATTTGTTTCCAGGCCAAATTCAAGGTGCTGGTTTTGACCTTCAAAGCTCAATATGGCTTGTGCCCAGGATATCTGAAAGACCACCTATTTCTGAATAATTCACCTCATCCTTTCCAGCCATCAGCGAAGGCCCTCCTAAAGGTGCCATCGCCCATGGAGTTGGGAGGCGCTGCAGCAAGGAACAGGGCCTTCTCAGTAGTGGCACCAAGTTTATGGAACTCCTTCCCTCTTAGCTAATGGACTCCTCCCTCCTTAGAGACTTTCCAGCAGAACCGAAAGACATAGTTTTTTAGATCAACCTTCTAAGTCCAGGTCTTTTAATATTAGATATTGTGGGCTTTTATGCAGGTTGTTTTTTTATGGAACTGATCCTTTTTTTGAATGCTGCTAGTTTTATGAGTGTTCTCTTTATCTTTTAATGTGATATTTTAATGCTACCTTGTTTTTAAGTAGATTTTAATAATTATAGTTTTTATGTGATTTTATGTTGGAAGCTGCTTTGAATGCCCTTCAGGGAGATAAAGCAGGGTAGAAATTTAGTAAATAAATAAATAAATAAATAAATAAACTAAAAAAATTTTTTTGAGGGGGGAGGAGAAACAGGGTTTCCTGCCCTTGTAAACTGTCCTGAATATAAGACTCAGGTGTACCTAGTCTTTGAGAAAGGCAGCATATAAATACTGTAATAAATAAAATAAGTGTTATATAAAGTGGTAGTAGTATTAAGGCCCAAACCTATCCAGTTTTCCAGTGCCAGTGCTGCTGTGCCAATGGTGCGTGCACTGCATCTTGTGGTGGGGCAGCAGTCACAGAGGTCTTTTTAAGTATGGGAACATTTGTTCCCTCACCATGGGGCTGCATTGTGGTTGCACTGGTACTGGAAAATTGGATAGGATTGGGCCCTTAGTAGTGGTAGTAGTAGGGAGTATGGATTTCAGGTAGACATCTTTTATACATGAACACAAGTTTCTGTATTTGTGGTATATCAGCAGACAGAAATCAAAGGAATAATTATTTTTCAGTATTGCTCTGTAAATTGTGAAAAAGGAGTTTTCCTTAAATCTACTGTTTTTCTGGAAGATTCTGGAAATCTACTGAAATTAGGAAGACAACAACTAACAACCCAATCCTAACTAACTCCCTGCATACCAATGCAGCCATGCCAATGGGATGTGTGCTGCATCCCACAGGGAGCTTTATGCCCTGACAGCCTCCTCCAGGTATTTTTGTTTGTTTGAGAAATTTATATCTCGCGTTTCCCATGCCAAAGCAAATGTCCAAGGCAGTTTGCAGAGCTCCTTAATAAAATACAAAATATCATAAAAGGGAAAAAGAAAAACATCAAACAAACCATTAAAAACGATCATTTTAACAATAAACAGTGAAACCTAAAACAAAACCTAATGTATATCGTTGAGCCGTTGGGGGAAAACCTCATTGCAGACATTTGCCTATAAGTTGAGGGCAGGGTTTGAGCCAAAAATCATGGCATTTTCTAAGACTTTCAGATAAGTTGAGGGTTAAATTTAGGGGGGGTGCAAGACTATAGTTTTGTCTGACCTGAGGCCAGATCCTGAAAAATAACCTATCAGTAATTGTGAACTAAGAACTGTACAGTCTCTAATTTATTAAAAATATAGTCATAAGATACTATATCATAAGATACATTTTTATTCTTTAACTTTTAAAATTCTGGTCTTCACAACCTTTTTGTAAAAACTATCAGAGTAAGTGCCTGTGAACAACGTACCAGTAGAACCATTAATCAAATCCTTCTTTCAGGTGCCTGGTGTGTTAAGCCAGAGCTGTACATATAACGTACAACTTATAGCACATAACTGGAAGTGTGCAATTCAATTCACAGTGGAGAGACAAGTGGCAAGGAATGACTGTGAGCAAGTGCAGCTGCACATAATTGCAAACCTATTTACTCAGAAGCAGACACATTGCTTTCCATGGGTGTTATTCTTAAGTAATGGGGCACTGAATTGTAGTCTGGGACTTTGCTTCAGATGGAAATGAGGATGACACCTAGTGTTTTAAAAGCCAGATCCCTAGGGTGTGATTTTTTTTTTAAATCGCTTACCAGGAATTGTTCTGAGGCAGCATCAATAAGAAAAAAAGGAGGCATTTTGCCTTCTTCTCCAAACTGGAAGGGAGCCGAATGGGCTTATAGATGTTGTAGGTGTTGCGAGTCCAGTGCTGCACTTCTATAGCAGCAACCCTCATACAGACTACAATTCCCATAAGCACCTTCACCTTACCTCCTGTTTGGAGAAGAAGCTAAAGTGGCTGCCTCTGAATATCATAATTACTAGTAAAATTTCTCCTTTTTTCTCCACCCCTGAGTCCTACTTCTCAGCCCAGCCCCAGCCCCCACTTCACCAGACAGCTGCTAAGCTTCCCAGAAGCTTCTGAGAAGCTCCCATAAGCCCCTGCCTCAGGCACTTTATTGACCCATGTATAAGTCGACCCAGGTGTTCACAGTCTGATGCATACATTTTTTTGACTTATGCACAAGTAGATATGGTAGTCCAGGGAAGCAGTCAAGTCACATCAGTATTTCAGAAGCGCAGAGGGCAAATATCCATTCAGCAACCAAATACCAAACAGATATGTTTTGAGCCCTTGATGAAAAGCCATAAGAGAGGGAGTAGTTTTCCATGCACCTGGAAGGGAATGTGTTCCAGAGTTGTGGTGCTAGTATAGAGAAGGTTTACCCCCAAGCTGCTACCCTTCTCACTTGGGACAGAGGGGCACTTGTAGAAAAGCTCCCTCAGATGACCTAAGATAGCAGGTTGGAATGCATGGAAGGAGGCTGTCTTTCCGGTAGCCTGGACCCAAATCATGGAGAAACTTAAAGGTTAGAACTAGCACCTTGAATTGGGACTGGAAGCAAATGGGCAGCCAGTGTAGCTGCTGAAGCAGTGGTCCAACAGAATCATATCGTCAAGCCCCCACAATCACCCAACCTGCCTCATTCTGCACTAATTGCAGATTCTGAACTCTTTTAGAGAGTAGCCCTGTGTTGAGTGTCCAGTTTAGTAGTCTAGTCTTGAAGTTATTAAAGTATGGATCACTGTGGCCAGGTCCAAGTGGCTCAAAGGTAACGGAATGTTTATTCTCCTACCCCTGAATAAGCCGTCGTCACACCACTAAGTCTACTCAGACTAGCACCAGCTATATAGCTGGCACAAGTCCAAGAGGACCCACGGAGGGGGATTGAGACTGAAAAGGAGGAATAGGATATCAGTGGCAGCATTTGCTGCCACCACCTCTGCCACATTCGTGCCCTTCCCTGCCCTGTTCTGTCCACCCCCTGCCTCCTGTCTACCCCCTGCACTGACTTACCTGTACTGGAGCTTGTTGGGAGGCCACAAATACACAAACCCAGCCACTTGCAGCAGTAGTGGCCAGGTTGTGCTGTATGGCATGTTTTTTGCAACAGCCTTAAAGGACCTTATGCTGCCAAAATGCTAGTTCTGGCAGCATCAGGTCCTGGTAGGACTGGGCCGCAATATATTTGCTGTTGCAAACCTAATTTTGAATGTCTTTCCATACTGCTAAATGTTGCCGTATCTCTTGGAATACTTGGGCATGTTGTTGCAATATTTTGCATATCACATTTTTGCACATTTTGCAAACCAGAAGTAATTCCAATGGAAAATCAAAATGATAAAGTACATGTGACAGAGATTCAAATGATGGCCAACTGCTGTCAGTCACTATCACTGCAAATCATCAAAACTGGTAAATGGATTCTACATTGCATCAAGTGGCTTACCAAAAGGTCCTCCAATGACCTTTGTGGTGGAGAGTTTTATATTATTAAATGTTGGCTGGAAAAACAGAAATGGATACTGATGTGATCTGGCCTTAATTTTGCATACCGGGGCAGCCAGGAATGCTTAAAGGAAACCAAAACAACAATAAAAGTAAATTAAATATATAGCTTCAGGCCACAGATGACTACAGTTCCTGCAATCTGGTTTTCCAGTATAATTCTGGCAGGTTAGTAACTATGTATGGCATAATGAATGATGCTCTGTCTGACTATGCGTACTACAAATAAGTCACACTTACTTAATGTTTCTGTTGTCTAACCAGTCTATTTTTCATGGTTGAACTTGAAGCATCCGGGAGAAATGACACCTTCTCTTATTAGGGGTTATAAATTGATTACAGGTAGAGACTTCTTATCCGCGGATTTTCTATATGTGGATCTGACTCAATGCAGGTCTCCCAACTCACATTGAGCCAGTTATGGCCCAACTTGTAACCTCTGGATGCAACTGGAGCAGAGCTCCAGTCATGTCCAGAAGGTGTTCTGAGGACCAGGAAGGCAATGACAACATTCCCATGTCCATTAGCCATTTCTGTTAGTAATCACTGGAAGCATGATCCTCCCAATAAGCAATCTGACAAGGAAAATTTAATGTGTGCTTAAGGATGCAATCCAAACGGCTGCTTGGCAGGCACAAGCCCCTTGCGTCGGCACACGAGTGTTGCAAATGTGCCATAAAGCACTCTCGCGCCACTTTTGGAGGATGTGTGCTGGCCTCCTTGTGCTGATGCAGGTCCCAGGGCAGGGTGAGTTTGCATTGGCTGAGCTCAGCTGGCATGGGGGTCTGGGGGTGTATGGGGATGGTAGGGAGAAGGTGGGAGGAAGCCGTTTTGGGACAGGAAGGGTGAGCAGGACGTGGGTGGGTAGGTGGGGAGCAGGAGGTGGGGTCAGGATCCAGTAGTTATGCTGGATCCTAGCCCCATTCCCTGGCAGCCTGGGCCAGCCCCGGGCTGCTCAGATTTATGCCACAGATTTAGGTGGCGCGGATCTCAGTAGCCCCATTGGGGCTGCTAAAGTGCTAACTGGGATAAGGGGAATTTTTTTCCTTTGCTGTGGGCTGGCCTGCAGTCAGCCCCAAACTTGCGCTGGATACAGTGCAGGTCCATTGGCCTGCCTGCTCCAGCATAAGTTAGGATTGTGCTGCCAGTGTCTCCATGGAATGTAAGTGCTTGTCTCTGACTGGATTGTATCCTGGGATTTTTAATTTTTTTTCTTGCTGTTTTGCTAAGCCCTTATTCTTCCATTGCCACTGTATAAGAGCCAAACCACACATTACTGTTCAACAGATAGTTTTGCATTCACCCTGCATATTTAAAAGAAAAGCAAAAACTTACATAGGACCAGATGGGGCAATCAAGATTGGGATCATGACATATGGAGAGGGTCATATCTAACATTTTCCCACTGCATTGCATTCCCAATGAAAATTGTGCCTATTAAGCATCTATTGACACACTGGAATGGAAATCTTGAGGGTGTTCACCCTAATCATCTAAAGAACAGACATGGGAAATTTCAGAATGTGAAGTTCTGCTACAATCCAGTTGGTATAGGAAACCCCATGACAAACTGTACATCAGTTATCTGCTACCTTTGCCCTTGCACCTGGAACACTTCCCAGGCAAACACCCTCTTTAAAAAGACTGCTATAGGAAGGGGGCAAAAAAACAAATCTGTCCCATGTGTCTCAACATAATTAATACTGTATAATGCATAGTGCAGAGTGAAGAAGAAGAAAAGGCATAATATGTATGGGAGCGCAAGAAGGGTGAGACCCGGAAAAAAAGGCAAACAGCATAAAATACAACTGAAAAACCCTGCAGAAGAAGAAATAGCACACACTATTAGAAGACTGGCACTAGGAAATGCCATTACAAAAGTTATACCATTATAAATGACACTGAAAGAAAGGGACATTTGCATAATAATCCTATCTTGTGCAGGAACAGGCAGGCCAGGAGGCCTGCGCTGTATCCAGCACAAAATTGGAGCCAGAAGTGGCTCAGCCACAGGCAAGGGGCAACTCTTCCCCTTACCCCCAGGTAAGCCACCAAGGGCCCAATGGGCCCCAATGAATCACCTGAGAGGTGGTATAATTCCGAGGAGAACAGAGCAGCTTGCAGTCACTCTGTACTGCTCAGGGAACGGGGTTGGAATCCGGCATAACAGCCAGTTCCCAGCCCTGCCTCCTGTTCCCTGCCCACATGCCTGCCCCCGGGACCTCCCTCCTTCCCTCCACCCCAGAACGCCTTCTCCCTGCCTCCTCCCCAGACCCCTCTTGAGGAGGCACAAATGTGCTTTATGGCACATTTGCGACCCTCCTGGGTTGGTGCAAGGGACTTACGCCAGCCTAGGGCTCAGTCAGGATGTTTGTCCAGTCAGTCTGTTGGTTTGAACCTACAAAGCACATGAAAATGATAGGACAATGATGGAACTTAGAACAGTAGCATGGAATATACATCAGTGTACTTACTGATTTTGTTTCTTATTTCATTTACTTTTTCTCCCAGAGTTTTTGCTTCCGCAAACCTAATAAGAAAAATAGTTCAGTCTAGTTACATGAATGAAAACAAGTGAAATCTACTTGTGATTTCAATTATTAAATCGAATCTGGTACAGTTACACAGAATAGCTTGAAAGAACAATATTCAAAGTAAGAAACAGTTGAAAGTTGGTCAGTATAACAATTTTTGTTGCACAGTGTTTGTTTTGTATGCCTTTTTTCTCTCCATGCTGAATAATACTATCATAAAAACGTACCTTATAGAATTTCTGTGTATTTAATATTGCTCACTGCTCTTCTTTTTCCATTGATGGTATTATAGTTTTTACTCCTGTTTATTGCTCATTTTGAATGTTGTTGTATATTGTAAGTTTTTTGTTTTATTGGCTTTAAAGGAATTCTTCGCAAGCTGTGTGGTGTCACCCCCTTCCATGGTGCCTCATTCCACAGAGGGAGGTGCATCAAAGGGTTTCCCAGAAGGATATAGCCAACTTCGCCTGCCTATTCCACTCCTTTACAAATTGATTATTCGCACCAGGTATTTGTTTATGTTCCTTTATTTTTTGAGATCCTTTATCACTCATAGCAAGCATGTTGCACCATAGCCTGCCTATTAGCTTCTGCCCCGTTAACACAACTGCCCCCTTTTCCTTTCAGGTACCTTCTCAAGGTGTCCCCAACCTTGGCAACTGGCCTGAATTCCCTTCTCCCTTAGTTCAAGGTAAGTGCTGGAATTATTAGCTTTTGCAGGGCTAGATGCCTGGTTTGGGAGAATCAAGTTGGTTGATCTCTGGAGTTCCCTGGCAGGTGGTTCTGTTTCTGGCCATTGCCCCCCAGAGATGGAGCCACTTTTCCTGGTCCCAGCATCAGAGAGTAGGTCCTTTTGCCACCTCCTGTTGTCTGGTTTTCTTCTTTTGTTAGCATCTGCCCTGTAGCTGTAGGCTGGCTCTCCACTGTGGTGCATCCCACTCTGATATTTTAAAGGCTGCTCTGATCCCCAGCTAGCCAATCAGATTGGATAGCATCCTTGGCTATTTCCAAGCCTGCTCATTTCCTTTACTTCTTTTGATTTATCAAGAAAGTGTTTATGCATTAAGCAATCACTGACAGAAAATAAATTACATTCTTTTTAAAGAGTATTTCTTTTCCAGGATTTTGTTGAAAGCACTAATACTATATATCTGGTCTTCTCATAAACCTGCAGAAAATAAAATTTTGCTTGCGTGTAATTTTGACATGCTTAACAACAACAAAGATTTAAAAGCAAGGGGAAAACATGTACACTACAAGAGATTGCACCAGTTACTTGGTTAGGTCAGTGGCATTTTTTCTTTTGGGTTTTCATTCACCTAATTAACCAACACAGTGCTCAGGAGTATAGAAAAAGAAATGCAAGGGTTTTTCTGACCACATGACTAAAAGGTCCCATGACATATTTTCAAGATTATGGGTGTTAACCCTAGTGGTCTGGCCAAACTGGAGCACTAGAATTACGCTCCTACTGCAAAACTGCTGCTCTTTATAACTTTCTGTGATAAATTAACAGGCAGTTTCTATGGCCTATTAAAATTCCCTTTTTTCAGTCAAGAAGGATATTGGCTTAGAGCTGTGTAGGCAGGTGATTCCTATATGCAGCTACTTTTATTAGCTAGGCTAATGGTGACTGTTTCTTGGTGAACAAGAATCACATCAGCATAGAACATTCTTGGTGGTGGCCCCGAACTGTGGAATACCCTCCCCTTAGAACTGAGAACTGCTCCCTTGTTGTTAATGTTTCAGCGTGGACTGGAGACCTTTTTATTTCAAAAAGCTTTTAATTGTTGACAAGCTGGCTGGTGTTCTTGCTTTTTATATGAAAATCCAGGGGTTTGTTTGTTTTTAGATTTTTTAATTATTGTAAATTATTTTTTAATGTATTTTTAAGGTGTTTGTAAGCTGCCTTGTGTACCCGCTGGGCAAAAAGGTGGGGTATAAATTAATAAAATAATAATAATAATAACAACATTAGAACTGGAAGGGATCTTGGGTCATCTAGTTCAATCCCAGTATAAATAACTGCTACAGCATCCCTGAGAGTGGCTGTCCAGCCTCTGCTTGAAAACCTTCGACAAAGGAGAGCCCACTAATGCACAAGGTAGACTTTTTCAGTGCCAGACCAGCTCTTACAGTTAACAAATTATTCCTCATGTCTCACCTAAATCTACTTCCTGTAGCTTCAATTCATTGGTTCTCATGCTGCCCTCAGAGGCCAAAGAGATTAAGAGCTCAATCCTGAGCCTGGCATGCCTGCTCTCTGCTGGTGCACACTGTCACAAACATGCCATAAGGCACGTTTGCATGCCCTAGTGCTGGTGCTCCAAAACTTCCGATACCTGATGTGGCATGCCAAACACTGCCCCCCTTGCCTGACAATGTGCTAGGCTCTGTTCCCCCCCCCCCACTCTCCAGTGCTCTAACTCAGCACTCCCCTTCTCTCCACATTTCCTCTTCCTTTTCCAATCCAGGGAGTGCAAAGAGAAGGAGGAGTACTGAAGGCAGATAGTTGGACAGAGAAGGACATCCTTTACTAATCTGCTGCCTGATGCAACTGCTTTAGCTGGCCTCATGGATGGATTGGCCCTGGTCTACGTAAAACATTTTGCTTTCATGTACACTAGATACAGAGACAGATAATTGGAACAGTTCTCATTAGCTAGAGACCATCAGAGTACATATTATTATATTCAAAAATATCCCTAATAGCTTTCAGGCCTCTTTCTGCTGACATTTAACAGACTATGAAGCTTTATTATAATATCTGAAAACTCTCAAAGCCAAGCAGATATCCTTTAGGTTGTGTCTGTTTCTAGACTATAGCTTCTTCATCATAGCACCACTATCCTGAGGACTAAAACGGACAGGGAAGGCAGGTATTTTACAACTGAATAGAAGGAAGCCAACCAAGATCTGCTGGGGAAATAACTGAGCAGATTTTCCTGGAACAGTTTTCCATTGAGTCCTTTAGTAGTTAGAAATTGGCACCTTTATCCTATCAGTCTATAATTGTTCAGTTTGCAGAGTTAATTAAACCAAAGTATATAAAATACAATTAATAACATTACATGTTTTTCTATTTTACTCCATTACTTACTATCATACTACTACTGCTCCTGCTCCTTTAATCTCATGTAGCGTGACAACAGCAGAAAAGCAACTGAAGGATTCATGGTACATTTAATAATAACTCAGGGTCCAATACTATCCAATTTTCCAGTGCCAGTGTAGCTGTGCCAATGGGGCATGCACTGCATCCTGTGGTAAGGAGGCAGTCACGGAGGCTTCCTTAAGGTATAGGAACATTTGTTCCCTTACCTTGGGGCTGCATTGCAGCTGCACCAGTGCTGGAAAGTTGGATAGGATTGGGCCCTCATTTGTGATAAATCAAGGATACCTGTGGAATGATTCATTCTGTGATGGTTTTTGTGGTCAGGACAATACCTTCGTCATGAAATTCTGAATGGTTACTCAGATGTTAGAATCATAAGTGTGGAGACTGCAGATGTAACTACAGCACTTAACCATTAACAGAGACTTAGGCTTAACTGGTGATCTGGGAAGGAATTGGTCTAGCAAAAGCTGTTGGCAAAACCCACAAGTTCCATTTTTGTCTAGCAAACGAACAGTGGATCAAAGCAAAGAAAGAGCACTTTTCCACATGAGAGGCATGGCTCGGAGAACTGTCTCTTCTCAATTAGTCAATTTTTCTTTCAGTTTGTGAGCAGCTAGTATTTTAGGTCTCCACACCCTTATTTGCTCACGCTCACTTACTTTAAGAGCTAAACCCAGAAGGGATAATTGGGCCCAACTGGGGAGGCTCCTTAGCACTCCATTTCTGATGCAAGCTGGACAGAACTTCTGGAAACAGTTGTGCTGCTTTTAAAAATATGTGCTTTTTCTGTGTCTCAGTTAATACAATTAGGGCGCAATCCTAACCAACTTTTCAGTACCAAGGTAAGGGCACTGCAACTCTGAGGTAAGGGAACAAACATTTCCTTACCTTGAGGAGGGCTAAATGACTGCCCCCAACTGCAGGATGCAGTACATGCCCCACTGGCACAGCTATGCCAGTGCCGGAAAGTTGGTTAGGATTGCACCCATAAAGGGATTACCTGCAAGTTGCAAAAAAAGATGGATTTCCTCAATGGACCATGACAAGAGAAACATGTAGACTTTGCCCAACAAGATGCAGCCTCAGTCCAAGTGGACCACACTCCAGTGGCTGTTATTAATCTTTACAAAGGGGGAAGAGAGATCCTGGAGATCAAGGTGGGATAAACAGGAATCAACTTTGTCTTCATCTGGACATGCAAAAAAATTTCTAGCAGAACTTAGGTGATGAGGTATGTGCGTAAATCTCCCTGACTTCTTGTTATGTTCACTGTAGCACAAGAAGATGACCTTGATGATGGGAACTGGGGGGGTGGGGCATTATTTACTATTACAGATATTGTGAGATGAAGGAGCTCCTTCATTTGCATAGTCCCTTTAGAGCAGGGGTGTCAAACGTAAGGCCCAGGGGCCTGATGCGACCCGCAGAAGCTTTTTATATGGCCCTTGGGCTCCTAGCTGCTATGGGGTCAATGCTGAAAGGGTGGCCCACATGATAACTGGGCTCTCATATCTTGAAATATGATCAAGATTTCTGTATTTTCTCTTCTGTCTAATGAGGTCCTACATAAGAACAGAGTGCTTGTTTCTGGTTTGGAATTGTTTAATGACATCACTTCTGGTCCTCAGCAGGCATCATGAATGCTATTTGGCCCGTAGTGTGAAATGAGTTTGACACCTCTGCTTTAGAGCAAACTGAAGGTCCTGCACTTCCACAACTGAAGACACTGCATGAGGAGCAAAAAGGAGCTTTTGTTTGGTGTTTTAATTGTATGGAGGCAGTAGCAGCAGCCCCAAGGCATCATCAAGTGGTGTTCCAGGTTGTGCCACTCCTCTCTGAAGCTCTTTTCTTTTTTTAAGATTGCAGCCTGGCCACATAGAAGTGGCCACTAATTCCATTGCAATTCCCCAAAGAAGAGCTACAGGAACACTCCAAGTACTGCACCCTGCACTTTTAGGTGGCACCACTCTCAATAATAAACAATTCATTCACTGCGCATTCAGGTGACACCACTCTCAATCACAATCACAAACATCAAGAATGCACCCTGATCCAGAGAATACATATTGCCCCTGCCATCTATTTTTTATTACTCTCCCTGTGCCTCTCTCTGCTTTCATAGAATCAAAGAGTTGGAAGGGACCTAATAGGTCATCTAGTCCAACCCCCTGCCTTAGGCAGGAAATCCTCTTAGAGCATCTCCAACAGGTGCTTGTTGAGCCTCTGCTTGAATATCGCTAGTGAGGGAGAGTCCACCACCTCTCTCAGCAATCTGTTCCACTGCCGAACCGCCCTGACCGTCAGGAATTTTTTTTCTGATATCTAATCAAAATCTCCTCTCTTGCACTTTGTACCCACTGGTTCTAGTTCTGCTTTCAGTTGAGAATATATTGTTCCCTTCTTACATATAACAGCCCTTTAGGTATTTCCCCTGGGGGCTGGGGATAAGAATAGGCCCTCAGTTTGGCTGTACTTGTCCTAAGAGGCGACTGAACAGCCACCGGGTAGATGGGACTCCTTAGCCTGGGAAGGCAGCTCATCTGAGAGAAGGAAAACTCTGATCCCAAACCTCCACTGCCTTGTGGCTACATCCAGTTCTGGAAAAGGCTTCAGGAGTCAACCTCGAGGCAAAATCCGGAGCCGGAGTCCCTGAGGCAGTTCATGGCTGAACACAGTCACGTTCTGGCAACTTCTGCGATGCCGCTGGAACCAACCGTATTGGCTTCTGCCTTTCCATTGGACCATTTCAGCGACGTGGAGAGGGGGGATTTGCTGCATGGGTAACAGCCTATCCTCCATACCTACTTTACCCAGGCTTCGCGCACTGGAGAGGACACTCTGTTCCAGAGCCACCATTCACAGCGTGACACCATGGTCTTCCGAGACTGAAGGATGCCAACATGAGGTATTTGAAGAGAGCTATCACATCCCCTCTCAGCCTTCTCTTCTCCAGGCTGAACATGCTAAGTTCCCTCAACCTTTCCTCATAGAGCTTGTCCTCCAGCCCCCTGATCATCCTCGTCGCTCTCCTCTGAACCTGCTCCAGTTTGGCTGCTTCTTTCTTAAAGTGGGGTGCCCAGAATTGGACACAATACTCCAGGTGAGGCCTAACCAGTGCAGAGTAAAGTGGAACCATAACTTCTTGTGACTTGGAAGCTATGGTTCTATTAATGCAGGCTAAAATTGCATTTGCCTTCTTTGCAGCTGCATCACACTGCTGACTCATGTTCATCCTGTGATCCACCGCAACTCCAAGATCCGGCTCACATGTAGTGCTGCCAAGCCATGTATCTCCCATTTTATACATGCATCTTTGGTTGTTTTTGCCCATGTGCAGAACTTTGCATTTTTCCCTGTTGAACTTCATCTTATACATTTGATGAGGCTCCCTTGTATGCCCTCATCCAAGTCATTGATGAAGATATTAAAGAGAGCTGGGCCCAAGATAGAGGCCTGAGGAAACCCACTCGAAACCACCCTCCAAGTTGTGGTGGTCACAGGATGTGGTGACAGCATCTGGCCTGGATGCCTTTAAAAGGGGATTGGACAAGTTTTTGGAGGAAAAATCAATTACAGGTTACAAGCCATGATGTGTATGTGCAACCTCCTCATTTTAGAAATGGGCTATGTCAGATGCAAGGGAGGGCACCAGGATGCAGGTCTCTTGTTATCTGGTGTGCTCCCTGGGGCATTTGGTGGGCCGCTGTGTGATACAGGAAACTGGACTAGATGGGCCTATGGCCTGATCCAGTGGGGCTGTTCTTATGTTCTTATGCTGATGCGGAGCCATTGACAAACACCCTCTGTGTACGGCTGTCCAACCAACTGTGAATCCATCTAACGATTGTATCATCAAACCCGTATTTTACCAACTTGCTGATTAGGATGTCATGTGGGACCTTGTCAAATGCTTTACTGAAGTCAAGATATATTACGTACATCTACTGCATTCCCACAGTCCAGTAAGCTAGTAACCCAATCAAAAAAGATGAGATTTCCATAAGGACATTTCCAAGATGGGCAAAGGATGGCACTTAAGCTTCTCACTTTTCTCTTCTCTGTATGTGTGCCAGTAGCTTCTGTTGGAGTGGGCAGGGGATAGCAAGAGGCAATCCCACTGAGCAGCAACCAAGGAACAGGGGATGCTCCCCTACTGATGGGCATGGATGGCCAGCAATACCCAGCATAGGACACAAATACCATCATCTTGTGCTGATGGCCATTTAGTAGCCAAGTACCTGCACATTTGCACCACCATAAAATGGCTGCTGGTAAGAATGTGCCACCTCCCCCCAACTCCCCCTGGTCACTGCTCAGTGGCCATGGCCTCTTACTATCCTCTGCACCACCTAACCATCACCAGTGACCTGCTTACCTAGGATACCACTTCATGCATATTCTCCTATATGGATTGGAAACATGGACTCTGCTCAAATCAGACATGAACAAGCTTGAGGTCTTCCAAATGCGATGCCTGAGACAGATCCTGGGTGTCTCTCTTTGTGATCGCCATTGTAATGAGACAATTTGTAATGAGATAAGGTGCAATCATCAACCATCAGTCGAAGAGCAAATCCAAAAACACAGACTGCAATGGTTTGGCTGCATCTGCAGAATGAACACCAGTTGGCTGCCACATAAGCTCCTCTGACAAGACCAAACTCCCTATTGGAAGGTTCAATATGCAGCACCAATGGGCAGATCTAAGGAACCAGTGTTTGACCACTGACTAGGCAAGAAATTTCACCAACAATTGTCATGAATGATACATGGAGACCAGCACAGCAGCATAATGACTGAGAGGACAGCCTGCTCTCCAAGTGCCAGATAAGGACAGGAAGAGGAGGAAGAGGTGTTAGTTCACCAAAGCCTATATTACAATAAATCATTCTTTCAAGTGTTGCAGTACTCTGTTGATTTGCTGCAGCAGGCTAAGGGCCCAATCCTATCCAACTTTCAAGCACTGGTGCAGCTGCAATGCAACCCCAAGGTAAGGGAACAAATGTTCCCTTCCCTTGAGGTGGCCTCTGTGACTGCCTCCCTCCCCCTCACAGTATGCAGCACAGGCCCCATTGGCATGGTTGCACTGGCACTAGAAAATTGGATAGGATTGGGCCCTAACATGGCTACCTCACTGGAATTTATCTAGCAATTTGGAAGTACAGGTCAACTGAGTATTTGGAGCAGGGAAGATTTTCCTTATGGTATGAGTTTCTGACTATTTAATCTGGCTCATTAAGAGAATGACAGTTTTGTTTAGGCACTTTCTGCAGTATCTTTGCTTTTTTCTTGTGGTATATTGTGGTTTGGATTGGGGGGGTTTGGAAGATGGATGAAATGTTATGGGATAGTCAGATGCCTTTTTGATCCTCTCAAATGTTATAATTTTATGATTAAGGATACTGGCAAGTTGGAAGCAATTGGGAGGCAAACTAGAAGGAAGATAAGGTGCCTGAGGAGGTAATGTTAAATGTGGTCAGGAGTGGCAGGCAGTGCCACCTTACCACAGAGTGGTATAAAGAAATCTATAAAAAGCAGCTATGTAGATAATCCTCAAGTGCTCCAAAAGATACAAATCGCTCTAGTGGTCTATGGCAAAATCCACCTATTTTTAAAAAGAGACAAGGAGGAGAAAAAAATCAAAGAAAATAAAATATAACATATAAGAAAAAATGTGAACCAACTGGCAAGCATGAAATAAGAAACAAGGCAATGCTATTGCACTGAGTAATACTGGCATATGAGAGGTTTACATTTAGAAGAAAGTTATGTTAACTTTGAAATGTGTTGTATATATAATTCTTACTTAGCAATTTGAACAGTGGCTGGGTCACTGAGTTTCTATATAAGTGGTGGTTCAGCCACTATGTTCCAAATTACAGAGCAGATCTAACGCGAGTCTGTTTTGAACAAGTGTGATGAATTTGGATTCCAAACTAACTCTGCTAATGTGTCCTGAAAAGAGCAAAGATTTTCTTGCTTTATTTGCTCTGACATCTACAGCAATTTCCAAGAACATGGCAATAAATTATGCTAGTATTCAATTAAAGAAAATTTGATTCAAAGGTCAGATGTGAATTCTCATATTTTGAATCTCATTCCACACTTTGTGGTTTGGCTTTGTCTCCCATGTATGTCCTCAAAACTGGAAACATCATCATCTTCATCACCCAATGTTTTACAAAATTCTAATCAGCAGAAAATAAATTGCAGTAACACGCCTCCCCCATAAATTAATGATGGCCAAGCTCCCCCATTTCATCTCATAATTAACTTAATTTTTCCACCCAAGTTTCCTCTGAGGACTCAGTGAAAATCTTGAGTTTTTCACTCAGCATTCTCCAAGAAAGACTTAGACGTTGTGCACTTTGGGGAGCTTCTCACAGCCCTCCTCACCTGTCCCTTTTTCCAACACAAATGTACCTGTGTGAAAGATGGGAAATTCTATCTGAGAGGCTTGCCTGTTGATAGCAACAGCTTTATAGGGCTCATCTTCATGGTCTGTACTCTCCACAACATGTTTAGGAACACTTATTGTGAATTAAGCAATTTCTGCCCAACATTGCATATATGCAACAGTGACCAAATGTGTACACCTTTGGGTCAGACAAAAATGGGTTAATTTAATTGGGAGGTTTTGGAGATGTGAATTTCCATGCATCACAGCAGAAATATTCAGGAGTGTCTAGCCCTTAAGAATGAGGCCTACAAAGCTTCCATCATCACCAGCATCTTCCCTTGTACTTGTCTTCACCTGGTTATCTGTCTCTACTTTCCTATGTACAAATTTGCTTAGGATAAGGGAGGCTGTTAGAAAGCTGAGTACTACTGAATTTGATCTGAACAGCATCCAAGTTGGTGAGGTTGTGGGTACGACTTGTAATGGACGGTGGGTGTGTAATCCTTGAGTTTGCCATTACTTGTGGCATATTTTGAATTTTATATATACACATATCTACACACATATCTTGTATATACACAAGATATGGCTGTACATATGTA
This sequence comes from Tiliqua scincoides, assembly GCF_035046505.1. Taxonomy (NCBI): domain Eukaryota; kingdom Metazoa; phylum Chordata; class Lepidosauria; order Squamata; family Scincidae; genus Tiliqua; species Tiliqua scincoides. The sequence continues at coordinate 242,411,264 of NC_089821.1, forward strand.
TGGCTATACACTTTGCACTGATTCACAGCACCAATTTCACATCCTATCACAAATTGATGTTTTTAAAGATGCATGTACTGTGAAAGGTTGGCCAAAATTAATATCATTAGGCTATATTAATTTAAAAGGAAAGTGGAAGATAAATGAAAAGTGTTGATATAACTGAAGGCAAAAGGAGTCCAAAAGATTTTTAGAACAACTTTGAGACAACTTTGATAAAACATTAGAAACAAGAGAAGGAAAAATAAGGCTCCAAAATATAGTAGAACTGAATATACTTTTTTTTTAAGAATCTGGGTGATGGAACCAGGAGGAATAATAAGAGACTGCAGTATGCAGAATGCACTATACAGAATGCACAGGTGGCATTTGCGCATAGAAGTCCTGCTACATTGTTCAATACTTCCAAATTTAAGATAGAGACTTCCTGTTATTTTTCATAGGTATGTAAAGAAAAGTAAGACACCTGAATGAAAACAGAGGGAAAGAAAATATTTAGAAGCTTTAGGTATTTAGAAAATATTTAATATCTTTTTAAAAGATGAATATTCGAAAGAGGAGGAAAAGGAGACAGGCTGATGTTTGCTCTGCAGAAAAAGGCTGATGTTTGCTCTGTGTTCAAAAATATGGAATATGTTTTATGAAAAAGAAAGCAGATTTTTAAAGAAGGTGCTATTTTCATCTTTTACCACAGGATAACAGCATTGATGAGAAACACTTGAAATTCACCTAAAAGTGTTTGCTGACTTTCACTTTTAATAAAAATGATTATTTATTCAATTACTACATGAAAAGGTAGATTCAAGTACAAGTTAACTTCCTATCCTAAACTCTGCTTATTAACTTCTCAAAAAAAGAAAAAAATGAACACTTCAAAGATGAATGTTTTAGACTAGAACTATCACAATAAACCTTTCTAATATCACCCTTTAAGTTGAAATCTTCATTATGTATTTCAGTAACCATAACTTTAACTGGAATCATGGTATGTTATAAATCATTGGTTATAAACCACATATTTATGTGATTTGTAAATTCAATTCCTTTATGTTTCTATGATGCAAACATCTGGCAAATCTATAATGGAAACCTGAAAATATGCATAAAGTATAAATGAATTGGAAATGATAGATCAAGATATAATTCTATCTTGCTTATTAACATAACATTAACTATGGCACTGGAAAGATCCAGAGTTACTAAATCCATATAACGAATAAGAAACTTGCAAAATCACTATCAAACTCCTAATTAAGATTAATTGCATACACAGGAAGAGAGGTGGTATACTTAATCCCTACATGACAACACATAAATTAGCTTAGTTTTCTAGGATATACCTAATCTCTCAGTGAAAGTCTTCCAGTTATCACTCTATGGGGCAAGAAATAGAAAGAATAAAAATGGTAGAATGTGGAGTATGGATTACCATTAATAATACTTGTCATATTAAATACTAAGGCTGACATTTAAAAGAGTCTTTACAAAGATAGTAGGCTTTAGCAAGAATGAAGCAAACCTGGTTCACACTCAGCTGTGAGTTTTTTAGATATCAAATTTAGGGTTCAATCCTGTTTAAGAAAAAACAGTTGTGAGAGGCACAGAGCGCAATCCTATCCTACGCTAGAAAAGGCAAGCCAAGAGGGATAGAGGCCCAAAGTGGCTCAGCCAGAGGTAAGGGGAAACTTTTACCCCTACCTTGGGATAAGGCACCCTGGCTGCTATGGGTCTCCTTGGACTTGCTCTACCTCCTGAGGCGGCACAAGTTCGAGGAGAGTGGAGCAGCTTGAAGCCACTTTGAATTCCCCGGGAATGGGGGTTTGGATTCCAGCCCGCCTCCTGTTCTCCACCCACCCACCCCCGTGGTTGCCCACTACCCACCTTCCCCCTGCCCCAGAATGCCTCCCTCAGAATCATGCCTGGCAGAGTGGTTGCAAGTTGCAGCCATTCTCAGCGCAATTCTGGACCACTCCCCCTTCCTCTCCTCCTTTATAGGCTTCAACTCCTAGCTTCAACTCCTGGAAGTGATTCTGGAAGTGACTGCAGTGACATGATGACATCACCGAAATTACTTCTGGATCGGGGCAGGGTGCAGCAAACTGGGGGCTGCACCAGGCAGAAAAAAAGCCCAGGACCACCTCTGGTTCACCGCACAACTCAGTGAAAGGGCATGAAATGAAGAGGAAGGTAAGGTTATCGGTACAACAATAGATATCTTGTGGAGATAACTGGGAAGAGGAATCAAAAAGTAATAAAATTCAATGTACACATCAATTACTCACACAACTGGACTGAAATCTCAGCTGCTGTTAGGTAGGAAGCAAATGAAGAAATACTTTCAAGGACAAGAGGATGTGTGATTGCATAGGATAGGCAAGAAAGGAGGGGAAGCAACACATTTGTGTCTTGGGGAAATTGGCGGATTACCAGATTCCAACTACATTACATATCTGCATATTTGTTTTCTATAGCCTGAACCAGGTCTACAGACGCTAAAGAGTGAGCACCTTGGGGTGTAATTCTAACTTGCGCTGGAACAGGCAGGCCAACAGGCCAATTGACCTGTGCTTAATCCAGCGCAAGGTAGGTATGGGCTGGGGTGCAACCTGGATTTTATTTTCCCTTACCTCATATTGCATGCCAGCCAGCCCTTTGGGGCTAATCAGATCTACGCTAACGATTTCCTGGGTGCAAATCTAAGTGGCCCATGTAACGCTCGTCAGGTTGGGGGTTAGGATCTGACCTGCACTGCTGTGGCCAGTTCCCCCCTTCCAGACCCAGTCTGCCTCCCAAGACATCCTTTCCCAACCCAAAAACACCCTGTTCCCACCTCCATTCAGCGCTCCCACCACCCTCTCCTGCTCCCTATGCTGACCTGCCCGGGTTGGCACAAACTTACCTTCTCCAGTCACAGGTCTGGCGCTGCTAGACCAGTGCACATCATTGTGTTGGCCTAGTCTATTCTCAAGTAGCCACAAATGTACTTTATGGCACATCCACAACACTTGGGAGCCAGTGCAATGGACTTGCACTGGCTTGGAAGGGGGGTTGTTGGTGGGATGCAAAAACACCTCTCTCTTACAGTTGGGAAAGCTTGTTTCTTCCATTGTCTAATCCTTCTAAACTGATGTCCAAAGCCTCCAAGAAATTAGCAGGAAGTGAGGATTTGCCTTGTTCCTGGAGTTTTTGATAAGAGGAATCTTGCACTGGAGATCTGGAAGTGGAATTTTGTCTCAAGTGTTAGGTAATGTAACATGCCTTTTCTGTCTCCTGTTAAATCCATGATAAACAAGAACTTAAAATAATACCATACAGAGGGAAAAGTTTCAATGAGAACAGAAAAATATGTTTGCATAGGACTGGGCTGCCGGCTGTAGCACTTTAGAAGGCTGTTTGAATTTTTAAAAATTGTCCTAATTGTTCATATTTTTGTCATGACTGGTAACCATCCCAAAGATCCTTTAAAAGGGATGGGAAAGCGTGGTATAGATATTTTAAATAAATACGTAAATTATGGAGCTGCTAAGCATCCTCTCTCTAGCTGAAGGTAATGCTGATCAAGTATATGATGGTTCTGAACACAGTGTCTCTGGTGGAAGTGAAAGATGGTTATCAGAATAAATAGTATAATAAAAGAAGGCATAACCAGGAAGGAGAAAAATCAAAAGCAGATGGTATAGGAAGGATAAAGGAGCGTAAAGTGTGAGAGGACTATGAAAAGAGATGCAAGACATCTGTCTAAGTACCTCTGTTTATCTCCAGAATTCCCATGCTTCTCCTTGTGCTCAGTGAATCCTGGAAGTCTGCCATGTTTATATGCCAAATGTAGAAATGGAAAATTATGAATCATTGCTCAGGCAACCTTATTTGGAGCTGTGATGGAATTTCCTCAAGAGTCACCATCTTCCTGCTGGCTGAATATCAATTCTCTCTCCTATTCTGGTACCTTTTACTGAGGACCCTCAAAGTGTTTTAAATAGAATACTAGATGAGATAGTATTATTTCCACAAGCAAATAGGAAATCGAAGAAAGAGGTCTAAACATTTCCACTAATGCAATATCTGATGTCAGTACAAGATGCCCAGACTGAAGCTAGCATAGAATGCCTGATAAAAAGGCACCATTCTTTTCAAAATGTTGAGCTGGCTTCTCGTAAGTGGTGCAAGCTCATTCTAGGAGAGTAAGACAGTTGTATACCTGAACCGTTGTTCTTTGCAGTAATCTGGGTAGTCACACATAAGTAAATGCAGTTGTGCAAACTATAATTTGGAACCTTCTAGAACCTCTGAAACAAAGTAGCCATTTACCCTTTCTCCTTTTGGGTATGGAATAAAGCCAGCACCTTCAGTTTTCCTTGACCATTACAAAAGCTAATGGCACTGGCATCCAACTAGAACTGAACATTTCTCTCTTCCTTCTGGTATCAGAGTAAACTTATGAATGAAAAATTAGTTTGATGGCTTCCCTGGAAGTTGATGCTGGAGAATCTTTGCAGCCTAGTACTTTTGTCTGGCACTGACAAGGGACTCCCATGTTGACAGATCTGCCACTGCCACAGTTGAGGTCACCAGCATGTCCAGTGGCATCAATTCCAGAGCTCTGTCCAAAGCCAAAGGGGCCAATGCTGTGGTAACAACTAGCAGAAGAACTGGGCACAGTAATTGGGGCCTGGCACTTTAATCATCCCTGATTGACTACCTCTATTGCTAAGACAATAGAGACACTCAAGACAGGTGTAGGAAGGGGGCAGAGGAGGTGGACATGGCAGGTAGTGGGGAAGATTAGAACTCTGCTCAGTGCCTGTGATGACTCTGATGAGGAAGGACATAAGACTGAGGGCTCTGACTGAGATCCTAGGAATCAGTCCCCAAGGGATGCTGTTCTCAGAAAGAGGAGGCTTTGGGTCCCATTTAAATGGATTTGCTTAATGCATTTTTGGCCATCCATGTGAGTTCTGGGAACAGAACCCTCGTGAATAATGAGACAACCTGTATTTCCAAGTATACTCCAATTACATACTCTTTGGGAAAACAACATATGATGCTTTGAACCTCAAATCTGATTTATTCCAGTGTGTGTGTGTGTGTGTGTGTGTGTGTGTGTGCGCAGACCCATTTGTGGTGTTAATGCCAGAAACTAATGACTGTGTCTTTTCCATAGGCATGTTGCTTCCTTTATGTTTCTTCCTCTGGGACTGTTAGGTATTCGGCTGGCCTTCAAGGTATTGCTCATCATTTTTCTTGGATCTGCCTAAGCCAGATCTAAGTTGAAACTTTCTGTGGTATTTGCGGTCTCCACCAGGGGGAAATCTTTTCCTTGCTCGTGTTGGGTCTGGCTGGGTCCCCTAATTTCAACTGCAGAAAGGGGCTAGCTACAAGTCAAGGCTTGCCCTCAAAAAGAGCCTCAGAAGGAGGAGGAGCCAACAGTGGATGAACAGACCTGTCTCCAGGGGCTCCTGAGAGACAGTCTGTTTCCCCCCAAAAAACTGCAGGTCTGAAGAGGGTCTGAAGATCTTTATCAGGAGAGATAAGATCTTTCCACGGTGCAGGTACCTGAGATTTTGAAAGCCTCAAAAAGGGTGGGGGGCTTTCTTCTCGGAAACCTAATCATCAGGGACAGTATTGGGGGAGGTGCAGTGTCTGCAATCAAGTTGCTGGCTCCATGCTAAGATACCATATGGAAGAAAAAGCATGAAGCATAAAGTTTAAGTTGGAAATCTAAGATAAGTATGTGTTAATATTGTCCCCAGTTTTAATTGACTGATTTGGCTAAAAGCCCTGGATACACTGAAGGCATTAATGAAAAACTTTTTAAGGATGTTGAAAGTGCTCTTTATCTTTGTAGTGGAATAAATCGGTCATGGATTATAACTATAAATATAATTTGGTGTGTGGACTAAAATCCAGAGTTACTTGTTGACATAATTTTTGTTAGACTTGAAAGAGTTTTGTATTTTTGAGACTGTTTCTTTCGTTTTGTTTTTCTCCATTAATCACACTGTTATTTGTAAGAAAAATTCAAATAATGCCTGACTGAAAAAACATGTGGTGGAAGTAAGGAGAATAATACACTGTGGACATCTTGTGGATTAGAGAGAAATTGCAAGATGGCATCTGTTCCAGATATTTAGACTCAAATGATCCTCAAAAATTTGGAAAAATTGCTCACAATGAGAAGACAGCAGTTGAGTTGGTCTTTGCAGATTCAAGCCAGTTTAAAGACTCTCTCTCAACAGAAAGATGTGTGCAAGGAGCAATTGGAAGATGTGAAGAAACAAGCAAAAGATAAACAGAAGGAGAAAGCGGAAAAGAGGGATGAAATCATCATCAGAAGAGTGGAAACAGAAATTAGAAGAGTGGAAAATCAACAGGATCTAGAGGGGACGCTGATGGAGACTGAAATAGAGAAGATGGACAGAGTGCACAAAATACAAAATTTGTTGGAACAACAAGAAGAAAACATATCCCAGTTAATTGGAAGAATGAACATACCTTATGTAAGGAAGTGTGGGCTTACAGGATTCTGTTATGGAGATAAATTGTTAAAGATATTACAGGAGAAAAAATGGAAAGAAAGAAAGAAAGAAAGAAAGAAAGAAAGAAAGAAACCTGAGGGTTAAAGAAAATTGGAGGATTTTATTTAGTTAATAACTGGTTTAAAGTTACTTAAAAAACAAATACATACAATACTGGTTTAAAGTTACTTAAAAAACAAATACATACAAAATACATACAAAATTGATATATATGAATTAGAATGAATTAGAAAAAATAGCTGGAAATGTTACATAAGAACATAAGAACAGCCCCACTGGATCAGGCCATAGGCCCATCTAGTCCAGCTTCCTGTATCTCACAGCGGCCCACCAAATGCCCCAGGGAGCACACCAGATAACAAGAGACCTCATCCTGGTGCCCTCCCCTACATCTGGCATTCTGACATAACCCATTCCTAAAATCAGGAGGTTGCGCATACACATCATGGCTTGTACCCCATAATGGATTTTTCCTCCAGAAACTTGTCCAATCCCCTTTTAAAGGCGTCTAGGCTAGACGCCAGCACCACATCCTGTGGCAAGGAGTTCCACAGACCGACCACACGCTGAGTAAAGAAATATTTTCTTTTGTCTGTCCTAACCCGCCCAACACTCAATTTTAGTGGATGTCCCCTGGTTCTGGTATTATGTGAGAGTGTAAAGAGCATCTCCCTATCCACTCTGTCCATTCCCTGCATAATTTTGTATGTCTCAATCATGTCCCCCCTCAAGCGCCTCTTTTCTAGGCTGAAGAGGCCCGAACGCCGTAGCCTTTCCTCATAAGGAAGGTGCCCCAGCCCCGTAATCATCTTAGTCGCTCTCTTTTGCACCTTTTCCATTTCCACTATGTCTTTTTTGAGATGCGGCGACCAGAACTGGACACAATACTCCAGGTGTGGCCTTACCATCGATTTGTACAACGGCATTATAATACTAACCGTTTTGTTCTCAATACCCTTCCTAATGATCCCAAGCATAGAATTGGCCTTCTTCACTGCCGCCGCACATTGGGTCGACACTTTCATCGACCTGTCCACCACCACCCCAAGATCTCTCTCCTGATCTGTCACAGACAGCTCAGAACCCATCAGCCTATATCTAAAGTTTTGATTTTTTGCCCCAATGTGCATGACTTTACACTTACTGACATTGAAGCGCATCTGCCATTTTGCTGCCCATTCTGCCAGCCTGGAGAGATCCTTCTGGAGCTCCTCACAATCACTTCTGGTCTTTACCACTCGGAAAAGTTTGGTGTCGTCTGCAAACTTAGCCACCTCACTGCTCAACCCTGTCTCCAGGTCATTTATGAAGAGGTTGAAAAGCACCGGTCCCAGGATAGATCCTTGGGGCACACCACTTTTCACCTCTCTCCATTGTGAAAATTGCCCATTGACACCCACTCTCTGCTTCCTGGCCTCCAACCAGTTCTCAATCCACGAGAGGACCTGTCCTCTAATTCCCTGACTGTGGAGTTTTTTCAGTAGCCTTTGGTGAGGGACCGTGTCAAACGCCTTCTGAAAGTCCAGATATATAATGTCCACGGGTTCTCCCGCATCCACATGCCTGTTGACCTTTCCAAAGAATTCTATAAGGTTTGTGAGGCAAGACTTACCCTTACAGAAGCCATGCTGACTCTCCCTCAGCAAGGCCTGTTCGTCTATGTGTTTTGAGATCCTATCTTTGATGAGGCATTCCACCATCTTACCCGGTATGGATGTTAGGCTGACCGGCCTATAGTTTCCCGGGTCCCCCCTCTTTCCCTTTTTAAAAATAGGCGTGACATTTGCTATCCTCCAATCTTCTGGTACCGTGGCCGTTTTGAGGGACAAGTTGCATACCTTAGTCAAGAGATCTGCAACTTCATTCTTCAATTCCTTAATAACCCTTGGGTGGATGCCATCAGGGCCCGGTGACTTATTGATCTTTAATTTATCAATGAGGTCTGAAACATCTTCTCTTTTAACCTCTATCTGACTTAACTCCTCGGTTAGAAGGGGCCGTTCGGGCAGCGGTATCTGCCCGAGGTCTTCTGCCGTGAAGACAGATGCAAAGAACTCATTTAATTTCTCTGCCATCTCTAAGTCTCCTTTTATCTCCCCTTTCCCTCCCTCACCATCCAGAGGGCCAACCGCTTCTCTGGCGGGTTTCCTGCTTCTAACATATTTGAAGAAGCTTTTATTATTCCCCTTAATGTTGCTGGCCATGCGTTCCTCATAGTCTCGCTTGGCCTCCCCTATCACCTTCTTACATTTCTTTTGCCACAGTTTATATTCCTTTTTATTCTCTTCATTAGGGCAAGACTTCCATTTACGGAAGGAAGCTTCCTTGCCCTTCACAGCCTCTCCAACTTGGCTGGTTAGCCATGCGGGCACTCTCCTGGATTTAGTAGAACCCTTCTTTCTTTGCGGTATACACCTCTGCTGGGCCTCTATTACTGTTGTTTTAAGCAGCCTCCATGCACTCTGGAGAGACTGGACTCTTTTTACCCTCCCTTTCAACCTCCTTCTAACCAGCCTCCTCATTTGAGGGAAGTCCGCCCGTCGGAAGTCAAGGGTTTTTGTTAGAGATTTGCCTGGTATTCTTCCCCCAACGTGCACGTCAAAACGGATCGCAGCATGATCACTGTTCCCCAATGGCTCAGTAACGTTTACATCTCTAACCAGGTCCTGCGTACCGCACAAAATTAAATCCAGAGTCACCTGTCCTCTAGTGGGCTCCGTGACTAGCTGATCTAAGCCACAGTCATTTAGCACGTCAAGAAATCCGGTTTCCTTATCGTGACCAGAACACAAATTGACCCAGTCAATATGAGGATAATTGAAGTCCCCCATGATTACAACCCTGTCCCTCCTTGTCACCTCCCTGATCTGTTTCCTCATTTCAAGGTCCCCATCAGATTTCTGGTCTGGAGGACGATAGCACGCCCCCAGTATTACATCGCTACACAAGCCTGGTAATTTAACCCACAGAGATTCTACGGTGGAGTCGGACCCACCTTCAATCTCTACTTTGCTGGATTCTATCCCTTCCTTAACATAAAGGGCCACCCCACCTCCAACACGCCCCTGCCTGTCCCT